>NC_064561.1:63800697-64425697 GCF_937001465.1 Orcinus orca
CTCTACCTCAACAAAAAAATTACAATACTAGGAAGTAGGAACTGATCCCCATTCTCCATTTTACAGATGGAGAAACTAAAGTCCAGAGAGATAAGAAGTAGAACATGTCAAACCAGTTTAGGCAACCAAATACAGCAAGATAAAATGCCATAACTTATTAGGTTATACAAGTTACACTTACTTAAGAGATAGAGTCAGAATTTATTCCTAGACCTGGTGACTTCAGAGCCTGTGCTATAAATGCTTCCTACTCAAAGCTGGTTTAGGAACCAGCAACATTCACATCACCAGGGAGCTTTTTAGAAACGCATAATCTCAGACTTCATCCCCAGTGATGTGCTGGTAAAGTTTTACAATCGGCTTTTTTGGGTCGTGTGTGTGTGGAGGGGGCTCCTTTGTATTGTTTATTGATTTCCATGCTATTAATAAACCTGCCATGGCATATTAAAAGCTCCCAAAGTGAAGTCACTGACTACAGAGTCAGGAAGAGAGGTCAAGAGCCTTGATTGGCTCTGTCAAGGAGGTTGAAGCCAGCCCCCAACACCACTGCACCACAGACCTACTGAATCAAAATCTTCATGTCAACAAGTTCTCCAGGCAATTCATATGTCTGGGAAGCACTGGTCCAAGCCACTGCTTTGTATTGCTTTGTTTTATGGATTCCAGTGAGGTGTTTGGCCCTAGTCCAGTGCTTTGCTGCCCCTTTATCTCCCACCATGCTGAAACTTGCAAGACAGGAGTCTGGTTGGCACTGCTGGAACAGAGCACAGATGCAGTCTGCCTTCTGATCTCGGGCACTCCTCACTGGGGCTCAGCGTGAAGAAAATAGTGTTCAGGGAAATGATCTGCTGTGAATCAGCAGATACTTAGCCAGGCACTCCGAGGGAGGCTCAGGAGAGCTGAAAAACCAGCTCCCTGCACCATTATGCAAGACTTTTCCTGACAGAGAAGAGCATGTGTACTGCAAAACGTCTGGGGATCAGAAAGTTAGGATCTTTCGCTTTCCTCAACTATTGCATAAGCCATCTGGTCATGCCTGAGTGCATTTAGGTAATCGGCTTATATTCTGCAGAACTATATATGCCTTTTATCCGGAACTCAGACTGAAAGCCAGTATATTTTTTCTTGTTTTGCATGAAGAAAACAGAGATTTATTCAAGGAAGTATTTCATAGGATATGAATTAAGAATATAAACTTTCATTTTTGCCCAATCTCCTACATGCCATCTACCTGCAGACTTAATATAATACCTAATGGATGAAAAAATGCCATTGGAGGAGAGGGAATTTGAAAATTACCTAAACAAAAACACTCCTACGAGAGAGAGGGAATCTAAGCCTCAGTGGGTTAGAGAAATGAGCTATCTTTCACACTATCGTGGAGCTAGTTAGTGATGGGGTCAATAACTGCTACTCTAGCCGCTACTTCTTAGGCTCCATGGTGGCTTACTGAACTTACCCGTAAATGCCCCCCTTCCCCAAACAGGACTATCTCCTATAATTTCTTCCCGTCTCATCCATTCTGATGACTTCAAAGACTGACTATAAACTAATGAATCCCAAATCAATTCTCTAGCCCAAATCTTATTAGCCTATTAGATGTCTTCATTTGAATGCTTCTCTAATGTCAACTCAACTTGTCTTTCAAGTGTTTTTTTTTAAGGAAGCTTCTCCTGTGTTTCCACAGCACCCACCTCTCCCCATCAGAGTACTTATAATACTATATTTAATTGTCAGTTTGCTTGTCTGTATATGACATAGATTCTCAGCCTGTGATAACAGTGGCAATGTTTCGTTCACTATTTGATCCCTAGCATCTAGCACAATACTTTGTATACAGTAGAATGATCACAAAGTGCTTAGTATAACAGTGGCAAATTACCCAGAGTTCCCCAGAAGGCAGAGACTGAGGCAAAGAATTATTGCTACTACTTTGCTAGGGAGTGCAATCCATGATACAGGAGTGAGGTGCGGTAATTAAGCAGAGAATGAGAAAGAGGCAATACAAAGATGTGTTATCAAGTTGGCCACCCAAGAAGTTGTTTAAACTAGTCTCAGAGAATGGGAATACTTTATCCACTGGCTTTTTCTCCCATTGTTTATAGATTTGCCCCCAAGGAGCATTAACACCTCTTCACTTCTATGTTATGCATGGGTTGGTGGCAAGAGGTTCTATGGCTTCTCACACCTCAGAGTCAACAAGGAAGCCCTGGGACAGAATGCAAGATGTGTGCAGAATGATATATGAAGTGATGCCCAAATTAGGACCCAGGGTTTATCCTGGATCCTCCATCTCTTTTGGGTAGCTCCCCACCTCCAGTGAGTAACATAACTTTATCAAAATACCTCTAAAATATACCCTGTTATCTCTTCCTCCACTGCTGTTTTTTTTTTTTTAATTTTTAGAATCTCTCTGTTCCTCACTTATGTTTATGCCATAATCTTACTTGATCTTCCTGTGCCCAGTCTTGCCCACTGCAAATCATTGCTCTGATTCCAATCCTCTCAAAGTAAAATTGAATCTCATCAACATGACTTACAAGAATTTTCGTGATCTGATCCATTGCATTTAACCAGCTGCATCTGTCCCCATATCCCTCCCGCTGCACATCAGGATTACTAAGCTTTGGTCATATGGAATGGCTTGCAATTCCCTGCGTGGTTATGCTCCCTCACATCCCTGGAGCTGGCAATGTGGCTTCTCTTCCTTGGAACACTGGTCTTTGTCCAACGAGTTTCTTTCTATCCTTCAAAACTCAACTCAGGCATTGGGCTTTCTAGAAATCCTACCGTGATACCTTCGCTCTAGACCCGTGATTCTCAAACCTCAGTGCATTAGAATCACCTGGAGGGTTTGTAGGAACAGAGATGGCTGGATCCCACCCCCAGAGTTTCTGATCCAATAGTAGGTCTGGAGTGGGGCTTAAGAATGTGCACTTTTAACATGTTCCCAGGTGATGCTGATGTTGCTAGTTCAGGACCATATTTTGAGAACTACAGCTCTGGAGAGACGCCTGTACTTTTCTTTTACATAACAGTTTACACAGCTTATATCATAGTTTGTTTACTGGTTTCTTTCCCCAAAGAGCATGTACTCATCAGAGGGAAGGGGTAATGTGTTATCAGTCTCTATAACCCAGCACTTGGCATTGAGCCTGGCACATAGATGCTATATATTAATGGACAGAAGGAGAAAGGGGGAAAAAGGAAGAAAGACACTTTGAACAAAGACTGGAAGACAGAATTAGATGCAGAGGTCTTCAGAGTATGTCCGCAGACCAATATTATTTACTTTTGGCATAAAATACTATTATACTACAAATTCAATATACTCTACTAAATATAGTGGAGCCAGTACAGTGTAGTGGCTACAAGTGTGGGCTCTGATATCATACAGGCTAATTTTAATTCTTGGTGCTACTATGTGATATTAGGCCTGTTACTTAATCCCTCTCTAAAATTTAGTTAATGGGAATAAAAATTTTACCTAATGGGGTTGTTTGAATATTTAACTGAGGTAATACTCAGTGTTTTTTAACAGTCCTTAGCATATCATAAGCACCCAATAAATGTTAACTACCATTTTATTATCTATTCCTTTTAATAGCTTAGTTACAAAATGATGTGATTTTAATGATTTAATAGACATGAGCACCAAAAACCAAATATAAGCTGAGTTGCTTGTGTCTTAGGAATTTTTGTGCTTTTCAGCATTGGGTTTAAGACTCTACATATATTTTTAAATTCAGATGATTGTTATCAAGGTGGAATAATGGATTCAGAAAGAAACTGATTTGAGTTTTATAAAATAAGTTGTACGTTTTCTACTTGAAATTTATGTTTTTTTAAATACTCATATCACAAAGGGAAAAATTCTTCAAAAGGACCCATCTGCTAAAAGAATATTTCCATTAAAACAGCTTATGGTTAAAGAGACAGTTTTATCCAAAGATCTCAAGAGACTTTACAGTCACTATCTAAGTATCCCTCTGAAATATCATTAACATATGCTATGACAGTTTTATGGTTAGAAAATGCCTGTCAAATGAAAATGTTCAGAAGCAGGATTCTGGTGCTCCCATTAGTCGTCTAGCCCAGAAGATAAAATTTTACAATTAAGAGAGGATGAACCTGACAAGAAAGAAATATGGACACCTGTAGGAGGAGTAATCTATAGACCTTCAATGAAGACGATCTTTCTCTCAAAGACCATGAATGCAAAGGAAATAATTTGTAAGCACTTGAATGATGTTCCTCCTCCTCTTTCTGTTCATTCATTCAATTATTTAGAAAATAGTTAGAATCTAAGATGTACCAGGCTATGCTACACATTTATCTTGTACTATGTCATTTAATTTTTATACATATTTACGAAGTAGATACTGTGATTAACTCTACTTACTGAATGGAAGCTGGTAGGGATTAAGAAATGTACATGAGTCACAGAATAACTGGAGAACTGAGTGTTTCTAACTCTAGATGTTGGGTTCGAACCACCGTGCTACTCCATGATGTTCTACTACAGGGTCTTCACAGAGCTGGAGATGCATGGCAGCCAAAGGGGGCTTTGAAAATGGCTCTCTGAATATGACTATATAAACAATTATATGTCCAAATTATAAAAGTTTACCTCTGATATATGATTTATGAATGTAGTTACTTATGCATTTTAAATAGTGTATTCTGAAAGTGATATATTAATTTGGAAGATAGCTTTTCTCCAAACTCATTTTTCATGGGAGTATTTGGTTTAAACTCTGGATGTGCATCTTCTTTGCCCTATTATAACCAAAATTTGAGTTTTCTAACAGTTTTCTAGAGAAAATGAGTTTCACTTTTGTTTAGACTGTTTAATGTTTGTGACGTAGCACTTTTGGCATCTGCGTCTGCTGTTATCATGGAAATGTTATGCTAAGCCACCAGTGCTTAACTGTATGGTTCTGATGGCTGTTTTTTCTTATTCACCTTATATTCACCTTAATGCATCTTATAGTAATTATATATAGTATAATACATAATATATATGTTATAATGTAATATGTGTATATATATTTATACATTATATTAATGTAACTTATTGTGTGGATCCTCAAATTGTGATAAAAAAGTCTTTCTTAAGATTTCTTTCCAAACTTTCAATTATAAAATTATACCTCCAAAGAATAATTACTGAATTCATGCTAAGTTTTTCTTTTCTTTTTAACAGATTCTGTCAGGTAACCTTTATGAACACTCCAAGATAGTACTGATTGATTCTTAGGCTAAAATGACTTACTCAAATAGTATTAATTTCTTTTCGAAATTAAATATTTAAGAGAACATCTTGTATTATGAAAGACGTTTTAGGGTTCTAATAAAGCCATCATTTCTTTATTGAGAGAGGTTTTTTTTTTTTTTTTTTTTGAGTGGTAGACTAAAAATCTTACTGCCATATACTTAAGCATTTTCAGTAACCATGGTATTCAAAGGTAGAATATAAAGATTTTGAAAAGTGACTCAAGAGGGTGAGCCGTATTTCCATTCTTTTTATCTTTCTGTCTCTGATGGTGTCTATTTCTTCCTAAGACTGGTTCCTCTTCAGCCACAAAATGGCAGCTGATGGTGCTATGAACATGGAGAAATGGAAAAAAGGAAAGCAGGAGGGAGGGGGAAAGAGAGAGACAAGGATAGAGAGACAGAGAGTGAGCCAGCACTGTTCTTCTAACCATCTAACAAAAGGATTTCATTTAATCTGATGGGGCCAAGTTATATTACATGCTAACACTTGAATCAACCCATGTGACCATGGAAATGTCAAGCATAAGTTGACTTGTGCCAATTAGAGCGCAGCTCTGAAGCTGGACATGGAAAAATCCTCTCCAAAGTGCATGGCTATTCCACAGTGAAGAAGGGATGAAATAAATGCTGGTGTGTCCATTATATGTTTCATTATAGCAATATTGACTTTCATGGGGATAGTACATAATAAATCCCTAAAACACTCTCATGTCCATTCTCTGATCTGATTTCCAGAACAACTCTTGAGTAATGTGGTATAAGTAGGATCATTTCCATTTGATGGGTGAGGATATTGAGTTCAGTGTGGTTAAGTTACCTTGAACTCATAGTTTCTCTCCCTTAACTCCAGATTCAACCCTTTCTGGACACTTGCTCATTTTGTCAAAATAACTAGTTGAAAAGTGAATAATTCACTCAAACTACACATTTGCCATCATGTTGTCTAAAGAGACTTGCAATATTGAATTTTAAAACTTTTGCTGTCCTATTATTCCAAAATGGTAGCAAGTAACAGTAGACAATGTTGCTTAGGCGTATACGGAAGAGTCAGAAATCACACCTGCCTTGGTTGGCATCTTTGTTCTCTAACAGTCTCTCAGTTAAACAGGGTCACAGACTGATAGTCCACTTTCTATATTTGTCTTAGAAAGTTTGCTGTCACCTTTTCTACTATTGTAATTGGGAGTTGTAATTTTTGTGTTCTCCCAAGACATTAATATATGAGAAAGCCTAGGTGTCAATATGCCAGGAGAGCTAGAGTTCATCTAGAAACTTTCCAGTGCTCAAGGCATGGGTTCTATGTGACAATTTGCCAAGAGTCTCAGAAGAATAGAAGATTCTTGAATAAAAACTCAAAGAGAAAAATCTCCATATTGGAAGAAAATCCTTGGCAGGCTTGCTCACCTTGCTTCTCCTGATAATGTCCCTTCGCTATTTAATGTGGATATTGGTGATTATAATAGGAAATGGCTGGACTGAGAGGACATTGTGAAAATATCACAATTGGGGGCTATAAGATTTAGTAACAATTAACCCCTAATGCTGGTCTTAATATATTCCATTGTTAGTTTTCACAATGCCATTGAATGCCATGATGTCAGCAATGTTCCCTAAAATTCTTGTGGTCATGTATATTCTTTTTTCTATGTTATCTCAGTACCCTAAAGAGCTTACAACTTTATGTGGCATGGACATTGAGAAGGTGATTCTAGTGGTAGTAACAGACACACCCAAGGAGTAGAATGTTCATACAATATACATACCCACAGATAGATGTTCCTATCATAAGATGGAAAGAAATATTTATACAATAGAGGTTAAGTTCTGTAACTACTGGGCAAAGCCCTTTGCCAAATGCTGGGAATAGAGGAATGAATCAGACCTACTCATTTCTCTTAAATATATCAAGCATAGCAGGGGGTCAGATATACAAAAAAATAATAAAATACATTGGACAATTTTTAACGATTAAGAATTTACATAAATGCCAAATCTGATAGGGAAGAGGAATCTATTTGACCAAACAAAAGTAACTAACAAAGAACTGAGTACAGATAAGTGTCAAATATGGGGTGCTGTTAATAAACGTTAGAGAAAATCAGAAGACAGAGGCTCTCAAAATGGTGTTCTTAGAGGAGACAGGATTTTATGTGAGAGATTTATGAAGGAGAAAGCCCCAGACAGGCAATAAGTGGGTTCAGTATTAGTGAATTCATGATGAGACGGATGATGTTTGTTTCAGGAGAAGTGTGTTCAAGCCTAAAACTAGTGAAAAAAAAATGGTTTGAGGCCAACTTGCAATATGCCTTTGAGAAAAGACTGAGCTCCATTTAATCCCTTGCCAGACTTGCTGCCCAGTGCTCACTAGAAATTTTCTTACTTCCTAGATGTCAGGAGTACAAGAACTTGTGCCTACTTATATTATTTCCAAAGTCTTCAGCATTATTCTCCCCAACCACACAAACACATACACTGTTCCCTGGGTTACAGCTCCTATTCTTTTCTTGGTGAAGATTCATCTTTTCAGCTACATAGCCAACTTGGAATTTCTCAGCTAGTAATTCTGGGCTTCAGATACAGTATTTCCCTTGGCTGGTAACCACCATGAAGTTTTGCTGCAGATTAGGACTTTATTATCATTTTTTCTTCCTACTCTACTCTTTTTCATGTTGCCACACCGTAGAATTTAAATCAATAATGCATTTAGGTAGATAGTTTCTATGGAAAACACAAATCAAGATAGAGGCATAGCATATCTAATTTGCTGTGCACTGTTAGTGTTTGATACAGGGCTTGTAACTGAGAAGGATTCAGCTCCTGTTTTATGCTCTCTTATCATGGTGATTATCATGGAGATTAAGAGACGCAAAACAAAACACAGCCTTCATTTTGGGGGGAAAAAAGACAAATATGAGTAACAATCACTAAAAAAGACATAACATTTTTGGAATGGTGTTGATATTTTGAAACTGGTTGTGTCTAAATATAAATCAACATTTTGTTCAAAATCTGAACTATTAATAGTAAAATATCTAATCTAAAACTTTACTCGGTTTTGAAAAAGCTTAAAACACAAAGGCAAGGATGGAGAAAGAAAAATTGGATGATAATTTAGTTTAAAAAAAGAAATCTTGGGCCCTTTATTATTCCATGAAGCTGAGAATTCCTTCAAGATGACTTCTGCAAGTTGCAGATGGACTCTTTTCAAATTGCCCATGAGCATGTGACCTTCTTGAGGACAGCATCAGAGTGAGGCTTGGGCCTCTGTTTACAGTCACCTCCAAAGGTCAAAAAAATTCTAAAAGCCCTCATTTCCCACAATAACCCTTTTATGAACAAAATTCAAGATAGCAGCAATTTTCCAAACTCCATAGAAGAGTTGAAGAATAACTTAAATTTTCTTTAATATTCAAAATTTGTTTATAATTGAGGTAATACAGTCATTGAAAATGGAGAAAAATGAAGAAATACTCAAAATGAAAATATAAAATCACTTGAGATCCCACACTGTTATTAATACTTTGCTAGAGTCTATTCCAGTCTTTTGTTTCTTTATCAATAAATGCATACATAGTATTCATGTATTCATTAATTTACTCAGTAGTATATAATTATTATGGAAGAAAGGTAGGAACAAAGGAAGGAAGGACGGCCAGCTGAAGGGAGAGAAGGAAAAAAGAAAGGAAGGCAGGAAGGAAGAGAAGGAGTGAGGGAGGGAAGAAGGGAAGGAGGGAGAATATGCTTTGTTTCAGGCATTTATCAAATTTGGTGATAAATAGATCAGACCTAGTCCATACTATTACAAAATTTGACTATCTAGTTTTGATCATTGCTTTTTTTAATAGAATAAAACACTATAAAATACTTGAATCTGTGACTTTTAATAACTGAATACCATTCCATTCTATGAATACCATATTTTATGTATCCATTTCTCTATTTAAAAGACTGATTAGCTTCCAAGTTTTGACTTTTACATGTAGCAATAAAAGAACTATACTTGCTAAGAAACCTCATAACAACTCTGATTATTTCCTTAGGACAGATTTCTAGAACAAGATTACTGGGCTAAACTTTCTAAAAGTTCTTGGTTCCAGTTGTCAACATACTTGGGACAGGAGAATTCAGAACATACATTCCTAGGATGCTGGTAATTCTGACCTCCATCTGTCTGTGTTTTGAAGGAGGAAGGGAAAGGCAGATGTCTTCCCAGTTTGTAAGGATAATAGGTATGAAAGTTCTAGGTTTTTTCTTATGACATTGTTGTTTATTAGTGAAGCCAATTCTCTGCCTGTACAGTCAGTTGGAAAGATTGCAGAATCAGAGTAGCATTCAGATATTTTTCTGCCTCATGCACATAATGAACAAGGAACTAATTAATTCTGACATTTGAAAGGGTCTTTGATGTCATAATAAAAAAAAATCCAAAAATATCCGTGTGTGTAACTTTGGAGGGGGTAATTCTGATATCATTTTACTCAGATTCACAGCTTCTACCGAAACATCATTCATAGTGCATGTAATCTTGCCTTCAAGTTAAGTTAAGAGGCTTCAACTTAAAACACTCACAGCAAGCAACAACGTGATCAAAACACTGGTTGGATTCTGCATATAAGCGATATCATACGATATTTCTCTTTCTCTGTCTTACTTCACACAGTATATCACTTATATGCAGAATCTAAGAAGAAATGATACAAATGAACTTACTTACAAAACAGAAACTGACTCACAGAACTAAAGAACAAACTTATGTTGAGTAATTGAAGAACTGAAGGAATGACTATATCAGTCTTCTATGTAAATTTACATGTGTGGCACTATTGCTAAGGAACACTGATTAACCATTTTCCTCTTAGCACTGGCGTCTCCAAGAGACTTCACCCGGCCGTACAGAATGACCATTCATCCATTCTAGAAAAATGATTTACTCTACTATCTCTAGAATATTCCAGATGTGTTCTTGCCTCCATGACTTGGTGACAAAATTCCCCTTCCAGGAATGCCCAAACACTTATGCTCCTGTTTCTAAAACTTCAGCTACACATGTTCAACTGTCCTAATGTTGCCATATCTGAATTGCAGCTATGTTCTTATTATATATATATGTGTGTGTGCGTGTGTATTTGACTCACCTAAAAGAAACATAAGTACCTACCAGAGCCATATACTAAGCATTAAAATCTACATGATCATATTATATTCAATATCAAACCTATATTTTAAATAGTTATGTATATATTTAAGTATATATATAACTATTATACTTTTATAAAGGGCATCTGTGTTTTAACTTAAAATTCTATCCTCTACTACCAAAGGTTATCTATGTCACACAGTATTCTAGTCCAGTTCACATTGACTCTAGGCTTTTCTTCCAACTCAACTCCCACCTTGTATGGGAAGCCTTCCTTCAGCACTCTAGCTCCTAGTGATATGATGACTTTCAGAGTGCTGTAGTCTGTGTTCTTTTCATTTGTATTAGGCTGGGCCAGGGAGAAGAATGGAAAGGGATTGGACAGAGTGGCCTGCAGGAGCCTTTACTTTTCAAGAACCAGTAATAGCTCAGCAGTTTGTATCTTCATTGTATTGGCCCCAGCACTCAAACAGACTTGATGAGGTCTTTGAAACTGATGATGTCTTCTGGGAGTGATTCTTTACCATATTGGGGTTGCAATCCTCTTTTAAGAAGTTCTTGAAAACGGAACTTTCTCCTCCAGAAAGAATACACATGTAGCATAAATGTAGGTACATATTTTCAGGGTATTTAAGGGACCCCCCCCAAAACCCATCAGTGGAACTCTATTTCCAGGTGTTATGGGCCCCACGTTAAAACAAAACAAAAGAAGCAAAAACAAAAAACCAACCCTGCCAAATAATCGGCATTCAAAAAGAGCTTACTATGTTCCAGACCTGGTACTCAATAATTCACATGCATTAGGCTTTGTATCTTTTAAGTCTTCTCACAATCCCCTATGGTGCGTGCTACTGGTATCCCTATTTTACAGAGAGGAGAAAACAAGAGATAGAGAGGAAGTTCAGTAATTTGCTGAAGGCCAAACTTCTAGGAAGTTATAGAGGCTGGTTTTGGACTTGGGCAGTTTGAATCACTCCCTTAGCCATACTCTTATTGCCTTTCTTCACTGTGTTACTTGTGCTTAATCATGATGAGGGGTGAAGAGCACATACATTTGGTGAGGGAGTATGCTACCAGAAGCCTGGGTGATTGACAACAGCACCAGATGTTACTGTTACAAATTCTTCCTCCAAGAATGGAAATCATCCATTCTGAGATACACAGAAAATAAGGATAGATTTGAAAGAGCCCAGGTGGTAATTAACACCCTCCCTACTACTTTTTACCCAGAGACTTACTCAGTTTCTATTTTCTAAGATGAAGTTTTAAAAAAATATAGTAGAATAAAATTTGTCTTCATTCTAGTTGTAACATATTCTAATTTTAAGAGATCACAGGTTAATTAAATTCATTTAAAAACAACTTTTGGGTACTACCTTAATTAACCTTCCAGATTTCCTTGTTATTCTGCTCCTATTCAGTGCTATCAGTCTGCCAGAGTGAGGGTTAGAACCCCTCACCTTGTCAGGTAGGAGGGGAGGGTGGGAAATAGCATTTGCTCCTCGGTTTGATTAATGGAGCTCATTAGCTGTCAAATATAAGTCACGAGCAGTCCATCAGAAGAGAACAGCAACACCAGTGACATTTATTACATGGCTAGTGTTCAGAGGGTCCTTAGAAACCAATTTCCATTCTTATAGCTTCTGTCCCTAAAATGGGACTTCTCTAGGATTCATAAGCAAGCCTGATCAAAATGCCAAAGAAAGAAATGAGAAAGAAGAGAAAAAAGGCCTTAAGATAACCAAAGCACAAAACCAACCCCAAACACTCAAGGCAGAGATACAGCAGCAAAATTGTCAGCTGCTTCCCTTTATACCGGCTGAGCCTGGGTGTTATTTACACAGTTTCAGAAGAGTTGCTGTTTTGGGGTTTTCCTGTGACTTCACAAAGACACTGGGCACCAAAGATGTTTGGTTGATGGTCCCAAAACAGTGGAAACTGACACTGTTTTTCTGAATTGATCACTATATTCATACGTGTCTGTTTTCCCTACTTTCCTAAAATGCTTCCAGACCACGAACTTGAATGAGGACTTGGCCTGACTACACAATGGGCTGATGTTTCAAGTGCAAAACCTCAGTGCAGTGAACCAGGCAATCCTCTGAAAGCATTTATGCTCTCTAGCAGTGTGGCAAGACTTTTTATTCTTTTAAACTCATAAATAAGTATCAGGAAAGGGTGCTTCTCCTAAGTGATCCGTGGTTTACCCAGAGAAATGGATATGGAATGAAATCAAATTTTTGATTTCTATAGCGATGGAATCCTTTAAAACCTGGCCTCTAGTTCTCATTTGCCACCAAACCAGCTGTGAGTCTTATTTTCCTTACCTACAGTGTGAATGTATTGGATGTATTTACAGCCTCTTCTGGCTCGAAAATTATATGGCTTTCTGATTATCGGTAGTTTTGTATCAGTCTTTGTTCTATTATTTTACAACACCGTGAAGTGGGTATTGTTATTTCCCCCATTTATAGAGGAGTAAACTGAGGTACAGAAATGTGAAGTAACTCTCGTAAGGGCACCAAGTTAGTAAATGCACAAGGCAGGAGATGAACAGATCCTGTTGGCTTAACCAGTAGGTTGTTTCTAAGATCTTTTCTAGCTCTAATGGTCTATGATTCAAAGCTACGTGAACTGCAATTTTTCTTTAAGTTACTATCATTGGCTAGCCTGGGGAGATTTTAATAAAATGTAACAGTCACAACTGATTCCTCAATCTCCTCCAACCTCTTCTGTTCACAACGGAAAGTGATAATGGGACAAAGCCAGAGGACCCTATGAATTCCCAGTGCCCCCTTGGTTTCTCCTGCCTCTGAAGAACAGAGAAATGAACCAGGAAATGGGAGAATTGCTGCGTTACTCTAAAACAACTTCAAGGAAGTATCTTTAACTTGAAGGAAAGATGGGTCAAGAAGTACAATTTCCTGAAAAAATATCAATACCTTAGAACAGAGGTCTTCGAATTTTGAAAGGCATTAGAATTACCTATGGAGTTACTAGAAATGCATGTTCATGGGCACCACCATGGAGATTCTGATCTGGGACTCAAGTGTCTGAATTTTTATCAAACTCTCTAGGTCATTCTGATGCAACTAAATAACATTAAAGAAAACCTGTCCTACAGACTCTGTGGAGTTCATTTGAGCTGCTATGACAAAATACCATAGACTGATTAGCTTATAAACAACAGAAATGTATTTATCACAGTTCTGGACACTGGAAGTCTGAGATCAGGATGCAAGTATGGTTGGGTGAGGGCTCTCGACTGGTTTCAGACTTTTCTTTGTATCCTCACACAGCCAAAAAGGCTAGGGCTCTCTCTGGGTCCTCTTATTAGACACTAATCCCACTCATAAGAATCCAGTCTCATGGTTTATGCTCCTCCCAAAGGCCCCAGCTCCTAATACCATCATCTTTGGGGGTTAGGATTTCAACATCTGAATTTTGTGGGGTCACAAACATTCAGACCATAGCCGGCAGTGTAGCCAGTTGGTCTTGAAATAGTTCTGTGCTGTCTTTGTGGTCTTCCCATAGATTTTTACACTCTTAAGTCAAAATTCAAGGTTGATGTGTTCATCTTCCTTCTTGCCATCTCTACCTGGCTGTCTCTTAGTCATCTCATATTTAGCTTAAAGCTTTTGAGTTTTTCTCCCCTGAGTATTGTTCTCCACGTCTTCCCCAACCCTGATGATTAAAACAAAAAATCAGTAAGTCCTCTGTGCCTCCTCCTGTCCTGCCCATACTTTGACTTTCCTACTCTCCATCCCTTCCTCCAACTTCTAACCTACCTCCAAAAGAGATCTTTTGTTTACTTTTCTCCATTGCCACCATCATCATGTTAGTCCAAGCCAACACTATATGTTACCTGGATTTCTAAAGTAGTCTTCTCACTGGTCTTCCTGATTCCAGTCTTATCCCTGCAACTGACCTTCTACATAGTAGCTAGTGATTTTTCAAATATGTTAATCAGACAACAACATTTTTCCCACTTGAATCACACTAATGGCCTCTCATTGAAAATAGAATGAAATTCACACTCCTTAGCATGGCCTGCTAAGCCATGAATGGCTGCTCCCTGCCCAGCTCCACACATACCAGCTTTCTATCAGCATGTAGGCTGAGCCTTTCCCTCTGCCCAGGGCTGCTATGCTCATGATGTCATCTGCCTGCAAGGTTTTCCCGCTGAATCACTTCTGATCCTTTAGATCCCGGGTGAATTGTCATCAACTCAGAGAGGTGGGTCTTGACTTCTCTGGACACTTTCTACCTCATAATCTCTTCCACAAGTTATTTGCATTTCCTTCATAGCATTTATCTCTACCTAAAATTGTTTATTGCCTGTTTCCCCCAACAGAAGGTAACCACCATGGAGTCAGAAACTTCATGGGTCTTGTTCTCCATTGTACCTCAGTGCCTAGCACCATACTTGGCACTTAGCAAAGACCTGACAAATATTTATTGCATTTAAATCCTGTGTGAATAATTGTTTGAATATTTCCTTCTTTAAAAATATGTAAAAATGGGATTATGTGGATAAAGGTATAATTAATCTAGAAGGTAAAATTCTGGAAAAACAAAAGAGTAGATTTTGTGCAGTATATCTCCTTTCTCTCTTAAAATCCCACACAGCAGAATCTTGTAAACTAGGAGAGCCCATCCACATTAGTCCTATCCATGCTGATTATATCTAAGCTGAGTGTATTTCTTAACTCATGGCTCTCTCTTCTCAAGGCAAAAGGCAGCTGATCTCCTGATTCATAACCCAGCCCACGGTGCTCAGGGTGGCCTCCCCAGCCTGGATATAGAGGGTTCACTGAACATAATGAAAGATACTTGGCTCTAAGCAATTACAAAAACAAATGATGATGAACTGCTTTGTGCTCTCCTCTGCTGTGAAACTCCTTATCTGCTGTTAGCTCACAAAGCACCCTGTTGTGGAAATGTGATTGCACTTTGAATGATCGGATGAATGAAACACCGGTAGATTCCTCCAAAGACTGCATGAGGGTAATTCTCTTTGCTTAAGTGTTACAGACAAATTAAGTTCAAATTCTTTCAAACAACAGAATGTTACTTTTTCCCCCTTAGCTCAGATTTAAGAATTAGCTCAAATATAAATCTCTTTGAAAGCTGCCACTTTGTATTTTGAAAGACTTTAAGCATGCTCCCCCTCTATGCCAGAGGGGCCAAGTAAAAAAGTAGTAATTAAAAATCTTTTTATTTTTGCAGTTATTTTGGGGTGGTTGTTTTCTTGGCCCCAGTACATTCTTCCTTCCTCTGGTAGGACATCTTGATTTTGCTATAGCAAAGAATCCTTCCCTAACTCTTACTCCAAGTGATTTAGCTAGGATAAATCCACCCTGGGTGTAAGAATGGAAAGGGGTCATAAACTGTTCCAATCAGATTGTTTCTCCCTGGAATTTTAATCTTGAGTAGAGTAACTCAACCATTGAAAATGGTAGTATGTGATGGTGGTCCAGAAGAGAGTTTTCATTGGTTTCTGTTACTAAAGTTTCCAGAGCTCCTGGCTCCTGTGTTTTCAGAGACCTGTTTCTTAAGCTTTTCGTTTAACTGTAAGAGGTATTCCATGTTACTACACTTGTTCTGATTATCTATTGACGCTCCACTGCAGAGTTCAGTGGCATAAAATAATGATTTTTATTAAACCTATGGTTCTCTAAGTTAGGAATTAGGGCCGGCACAGAGTAGGTGGCTAGTTTCTGCTCCACCATGACTGGGCCCTCAGTCCAGTAGGTACTGTACACCTGTAATAATTTTGTAGCCACCTCCTACTGCTGTTGTGGCAAGCTCAAGTGTTGTGAGTACCTGTTGAAAACACCGGGTGATGCTAGTCACCTCCAGGTGAGCAGTTCGTCTCTCCAGTAGATTGTGCATCACGGTAAAAGTGATCTCTCACGATTCTCTCATATTTTTCATCTCATTTAGTGCAATACCGTAAACCTTGAGTAACACCATGGAACCCGTATTGAAGTGCCACTAATGATGCTGGAAATGCTTCCAAGAAGCAGAGAAAAGTCAAGGCATTACAAGAAAAAGCTAAATTGCTGGATATGCACTGTAGATTGAGGTCTGCAACTTCAGTTGCCCACCATCTCAAGATAAAGGAACCCAGCACAAAGACCTAAATAAAAAGAGGAAAGGAAAGTCGTGAAGCTGTCGCTGAAGCTATGCCAGCAGGCACGAAAGCCTTGCACATTTTGTGAAATACCTTTGTTATCTTGTATCAAAAATCTGGGTGCAGGATTGCTGTAAGAAAGGCATACCTATAGATCCTAATACGATTTGAGAAAAAGTGAAGTCATTACATGACAACTTAAAGCAAAAAGAAGATGAAGCGTCTAAAGCGGAGAACTGGATTATAGCAAAGGGTGGGGTTTGATAATTTTAGAAAGAGTTTTGGCTTAAAAAATGTCAGGATGACGGGAGAAGAAACTTCTGCTGACCAAGAGGCAGCAGACAAGTTCCCAGATGCCATTAAGAAAATTAACGAGGAGAAAGGATGTCTGCCTGAATAAGCTGTAAATGTAGACGAAAGTGCCCTATTCTGGAGTAAAAAATGCCACAAAAGACACTTATTAATAAGGAAGAGAAGCAAGCACCTGGATTGAAGGCAGGAGGGATAGGGTAACACTACTGTTTTGTGCAAATGCATTCAGATTTATGATCATGATCGCCCTTATCTATAAAGCTGTTAACCCTTGAGCCTTGAAGGGAAAAGATAAACACCAGCTGCCAGGCTTTTGGTTGTACAGTATGGCGGCCTGGACAATGAGAACCCTTTTTCTGGATTGTTTCCACTGATGCTTTGTCCCTGAAGTTGGAAGTACCTTACCAGTAAGGGACTCCTTTTAAAGTTCTTTTGATATTGGACAATGCTCTTGGCCACCCAGAACCCCATAAGTTCAATATTTAAGGCACTGAGGTGGTCTACTTGCCCCCAAATATAATGTCTCTAATTCAGCCTCTAGATCAGGGGCTCATAAGGATCTTTAAGGCTCATTACACACAGTACTCTATGGAAAGGATTCTCAACAACATGGAAGAGAACCCTGATAGAGAGAACATCATGAAAGTCTGGAAGGATTACACCAGTGGAGATACCATAATTTATAGAAAAATCTGTGAAAGCCATCAAGCCCCAAACAACAAATTCCTGCTGGAGAAAACTGTGTCCAGATGATGTACATGACTTCACAGGATGTTATGACAGAGCCCATTAGGAAAATCATGAAAGATTATGGATATGACAAAAAATGTGGGGAGTGAATGGTTTCAAGATATGGATCTTGGAGAAATTCAAGAGCTAATAAACACCACCCCAGGGACCTCCTATACCACAGAGACCAAGACAGTCTGCATTAGAAGGGTAAGAGAAATGGCTACAAGGTGACTGTATTTCCCCTCCCTCAGACCAGTGCAGCACCACATGGAGAGGCTCTTCCCTGAGCCTCTGGTTTCTCCAGTGGGAAAAGAGAAGCCGGGAGAACAACCAGCACTCCCAAAGCTGCCCAGCACTGTGGGTTGCTTCGTGGAAGCCCCTATTATGATCTTGCACCACAAGAATTGCAGAGGAATCTGCAATATGATTGTGAAGGAGAAAGGGGGAGGGGCTTGAACAACCAGTAGCTCTTGGCAGACAGAGTTCATTCCTGTAGAGCCCAAGTAGTAATTGCAAACAGTGGCTTTACTCATCTGCAGATCCAAGTTGGGGGCACACTCTGACCGGGGAACTCAGCTGGGAGCAGACCTGCCTGATTTATAAAGGTCCTCAAGTTTTGCTAGCCCTAGAGCTCAAGTTTGCCCATATCTAGGCAAGGACCTCAATGACAGCCCCATCCACTGTGGAGTGTCTTCTGGCCCCAGCTGACTGGAAGGGCTGGTGACAACTCCTGGAAGCAGTGCAGCCCAGAGGCACTTGAGCTGAAAAGTGAGTGGGCAGAGCTGATCATCCCCAGAGCAAAACCAGTACTGGGCCTGGAGTGTTCTGGTGTTACACACAGGCAGGGAGATTAATTCATAGCCAAGGCTGAGGGTAACACCCAGCCTCTCCCAACCAGAGAGCTTATTTGGGAAATTGAGAGTAGCCTGGAGTGGCCACTCCTCCTCCACCCAGGCAAGTGAGCTGAGACACAGCACCACCCACTGTGGAGAGTGGCCCCATCTGACTAGAAGGGCTGGTGACAACTCCTGGAAGCTGTGCGGCCCAGTGGCACTTGAGCCTATAGGTAGGCAGGCAGAGCTAAGGGTTTGCAGGACAAAGCCAGTAGTCCTGCTTGATCAGGGAACTTGGGAAGTGGGTCAGCTTGAGGTAAGAAAACAAAGAGCTTTAGCAGCTTTAGGGCTGTTTTTCCCACTGCATCCAGGCAGGGAATGTAATTTGTAGTCCCACTCATTGCTGAATATAGCCTTTAGCCTGTTCAAATAGGTAACCTAACCCAAGCAACATATGGGAAGCTGCATAGCCCATTCAACAGCCCTATGTCCAGTGGCACTTGAAAAATCCATGGCTACCTCCATCTTCAGAGCAAACACGGTGACCTCAACTGACCACAGAATTAAGTGCACACTCTGGCCTGGTTCAGGTTCCCAAATAATGAGGTGTATGGGCCCTGAGTCCTGTCCTGCTGTTCTGCCAGGTCAGGAAAGATAATTCATGGGCCCATTTACTACTGAATATGGTACCCAGTCCTGACAGTCTAGTAAGCCTGACCAGAGAATCCAGGCAACTGTGGAGCCCATCCTACAGCCCCACTTGGGTAGGGAACCATCCCATCAGTCCTCTACAACTATTGTCAGCCAGTGATCCTCCCCACCCCCATCCCCATCCTCAGAGTTTGAACAGTTGCCTCACCCTAAAATAGACCATAATAGTAGGTCCCAACTGCCCAAGGACATTACCAGCAGACACACCCAAAACCCAAACTGAGCTGACTGATGAAGAACTGTCCCTGCCAAAGCAAACCTATAAAGTCTGGAAGAGGAACCCAATTAATCAAATATGTAGATACAAGTGTAAGGATACAAGGATCACAAAAAATCAGGTAAATATTATGCCACCAAAAGAAACTAATAAAGCTTCAATAACTGATCCTAAAGAAAAGCAAATATATGAATTATCAAAGAATTTCGAATAATCCTCTTAAGGAAGTCTAGTGAACTACAAGAAAACACAAACAGATAACTAAACAAAAGTAGGAAAATAATGCATGAACAAAATGAGAAGCTCAATAAGGAAATAGCAACCATGAAAACAAAACAACAGGGCTTCCCTGGTGGCGCAGTGGTTGAGAGTCCACCTGCCGATGCAGGGGACATGGGTTCGTGCCCCGGTCCGGGAAGATCCCACATGCCACGGAGTGGCTGCGCCTGTGAGCCATGGCCGCTGAGCCTGCACGTCTGGAGCCTGTGCTCCGCAATGGGAGAGGCCACAACAGTAAGAGGCCCGCATACCACAAAACAACAACAACAACAACAACAAAATAACAAAAATAAAGAATTCCTAGAGTTGAAAAATATAATTGAACTAAAAAATTCAATCAAGAGTTTCAAAAGTAGATTTGACAATGGAGAAGAAAGAATCAGTGTCCTGGAAGATTAAACATTAGAAATTACCCAGTCAAAAGAGAAAAAAGAAAAACAGGGGCTTCCCTGGTGGCGCAGTGGTTGAGAGTCTGCCTGCCGATGCAGGGGACACGGGTTCGTGCCCCGGTCTGGGAGGATCCCACATGCCACGGAGCAGCTGGGCCTGTGAACCATGGCTGCTGAGCCTGTGCATCCGGAGCCTGTGCTCCACAATGGGAGAGGCCACAACAGTGAGAGGCCCGCGTACTGCAAAAAAAAGAAAAAGAAAAATAAAGAAGAGTAGAGACAGCCTATGGGAATAATGGGACACAATGAATAGAAGTAATATTTGCATTATAAAAATTTCAGAAGGATAATAGAAAAAGAAAGGAACAGAAAGTATATTTAAAGTAATAAAGGCTGAAAACTTACTGAACCTGGGGAGAGAAATGGACATCCAGATCTATGAGGTCCATAAGACCCCAAATAGGTTGAACCTGAATAGGGCTACCTTGAGACACATTACAATTAAATTGTCAAATGTCAAAGACAAAGAAAGAGGTTTAAGATCAGCAACAGAAAAGAGAGGAATTACATACAAGGAACTTCTGTAAGACAATCAGTGGACTTCTCAACAAAAACCCTTTAAGGCAAGAGAGAAAGGGATAACATAGTCAAACTATTGTAAGAAAATAACTCTCAACGAAGAATTCTGTGTCTGGTGAAGCTGTCCTGCAGAAACAAAGGAGAGATAAAGACTTCCTTAAACCAACAAAAGCTGAGGGAGCGCTTACCCCAGACCTGGCTTACAAGAAATGCTACAGGAAGTTCTCTGAGTAGAAGTAAAAGAATGCTAATTAACATCATAAAAACATAAAAAGGTAGTGTAAATCTCACTGGTAATGGTAAATATATAGTCGTAGTTAATTCTACAATATGGTAATAGCAGTGTGTAAGTCACACACAACTTTAGTTTGAACATTAAAAAATAGCAGTAAAAATAACCATAACTACAACAATCTATTATTAGTAACACAATGTAAAAAACAATGTACGTCATAACAAAAATAACCTAAAATGTGAAGGAAAGGAGAAGTAAAACTGTAAATTTTATGAATTCTATTGAAGTTATCAGTTTAAAATAAGGTATTATAAATTTAAGATATTTTATGTAAGCCTCATTGTAACCACAAGGGAAAATCGTCTATTAATTACACAAGAGAACATGGTAAAGAGGTCAAAGTACACTGATACCAGAAGACATCAAAACACACACAAACACAAAGATATCAGGTTAAGAAATAAGAAACAATAGATCTATAAAACAGTTAACAAAATGGCAATAGTAGGCCCCTACCTATCAATAATTACTTTAAATGTAAACAGATTGAACTTATTTAAATAAACAAATAAATAAATGTAAAAAATATAGAATGGCTGAATGGATTAAAAAAATAATATCCAACAATATCCTTCCTACAAGAGATTCACTTTAGCCTTAAAGACATACATAGACTGAAGTTGAAGGTATGGAAAGAGACATTTCAAGCAAATGGTAAACCTAAAAAGAAAAAAAAAGCCAGGATGACTGTACTTATATCAAAAAATATAGACTTTAAATCAAAAATGGTAAAAAGACAAAAAAGTCATTATATAATGAGAAACGGTTCAACCCATCAGGAAGCTATAACAATTGCAAATATTTATGTGCCCGACATTGGAGAACCTAAATACATAAAGCAAAAACTAACAGAGATAAAAAGAGAAATTAACAGTAATATGATTAAGAGTTGGGGACTTTAATACCCCATTCTCAATAATGGATAGATCACCCAGACTGAGAATCAATAAAGTAAGAACAGATTTGAGCAACACTATAGACCAAATAGACCTAACAGACATATACAGAACATTCTATCCAACAACGGAATACATATTCTTCTCAAGTACACATGGAACATTTTCTAAAATAGACCATATATAGTCCACAACACGAATGTTACCAAATTCAAGAAGACTAAAATCATACCAAGTTTCTTCTCTGACTACAATCGCATGAAACTAGAAATCAATACAAGGGGAAAACTGGAAAATCCATAAACATATGGAAATTAATCAACACCTTCTTGAACAATGAATGGATCAAAGAATAAATTAAAGAGGGTGTAAGAAAGTTTCCTGAGACACAAAAATGGAAATACTACACACCAGAACTCGTGGGATGAAGCAAAAGCAGTTCTAAGAGGCAAGTTCATAACAACAAATGTCTACATTAAGAAACAAGAAGGATTCCAAATAAATAAACTAACTCTATTCCTTAAGGAAATAGCAAAAGAAGAACAAACTAAGACCAAAGTTAGCAGGAGAAACGAAACAATAAAGATTATTATTATTAAAAAGTACAGAAATAAATGAAATTGAGAACAGAAAAACAATGGAAAAGTTTAACCAAACTAAGAGCTGGTTCTTTGAAAAGATTAACGAAACTGACAAAGTTTTACCTAGACTAACTGAGGAAAAAGAGAAAGGACCCAAATCAACAAAATTATAAATAAATTAAAAAATGGAGACATTACAATTGATACCACAGAAATTCAAAGGATCACAAGAGCTACTATAAACAACTATATGCCAAGAAACTGAACAGCCTAGAAGAAATTTTAAAAATTTCTTAGAAGCACACAATTTACTAAGACTGAATCAGGAAGAAGTAGAAAATCTGAATAAACCAATTACTAGTAAGGAAATTGAATCAGAAATCACAAATCGCCCAGTGAAGAAAAGCCCAGGACCAGATGGTTTCACTGGTGAATTTTACCAAACGTTTAAAAAATAATTAATATCAATTCTTCTCAATCTCGTCCAAAATATCAAAAGGGGGGGAGGGGACACTCCCAAACCCATTGTATGAGGCCAGCATTATCCTGACACCAACATTGGAAAAACATGACTAGAAAAGAAAACTACAGAGGCCAATATCCCTGATGAATACAGATGTAAAAATCCTTAATAAAATACCAGCAAATTGAATTTAGCAGCACATGAAAGGAATCATACACCATGATCGAATGGGATATATCTCTGGGATTCAAGGATGCAACATACATGAATCAATCAATGTGATACAGCACATTAATAGAATGAAAGAAAAAAATCATCTGATCATCTCAATTGATACAGAAAAAAAGCACTTGACAAACTTCAGCATTCATTCATGGTAAAAACTGAACGTCTTAAAGAACATATTAAAGGCCATATATGATGTGCCCACAGCTAACATGATACTCAATGGTGAAAGGTTGAAACCTTTTCCTCTAGGATCAGGAACAAGCCAAGGTTTCCCACTCTCACCACTCTTATTCAGCATAGTACTAGAAGTCCTAGCTAGAGCAATCAGGCAACAAAAAGAAATAAAAGGTATCAGGACTGGAAAGGAAGAATTAAAATTGTCTCTATTTGTAGATTACATGATTTTATATATAGAAAATCCTAAAGACTCAATCAAAAACTGGATAGATCTAATCAATTCAGTAAAGTTGCAGGATACAAAACTAACATATAAAAATCATTAGTCTTTCTATACACTAACAATGAACTTTCTGAAAAAGAAATAAAGAAATTTATCCCATTTACAACAGCACCAAAAACAATAAAATACTCAGGAATAAATTTAAATATGGAGGTAAAACTTATGTACTCTGGAAACTATAAGACACTGATGAAAGAAATGAAAGAAGACAAAAATAAATGGAAAGTCATCCATGTACATGGATTGGAAAAATTAATGTTGTTAAAATGACAATACTACCAAAAACTATCTATATATTGAATGCAATCCCTATCAAGATTGCAATGGTATTTGTTTTACAGAAGTAGAGAAAAGCACTTCTAAAATTTATATGAACCACAAAACACCCTGAATAGTCAAAGAAATCCTGAGAATGAAGAACGAAGCAGGAGGCATCACACTTCCTGAGTTCAAGCTATACTACAAACCTATAGTCATTAAAACAGTATGGTACTGGCACTAAAAACAGACAAAGAAACTAATGGAACAGAATCAAGAGCCCAGAGATAAACCCAAGAATATACAGTCAATATTTGACAAAGGAGTCAAGAATACTACAGTATTCTGTACAGTTCAGTACAGCCAAGGTTTAGAGTGAGAGAGCCTCGTTGGTGGTGTAGTTGCCAATGGAGATTTAGGAAGGGGCAAGCTCGTGACAGGCTCCAGACCATCACTGTTTTCCATACCATCTAATGCAAAAAGTGCGAAGTGTGCTGTTGTTTGTGCTTTTGCTGGAAGGGCTCCTTTTGACAGCCCATAAAGCCATGATTGATGCCCAAAATAATATTTCTCAGGACTTCCCTGGTGACACAGTGGTTAAGAATCTGCCTACCAATGCAGGTGACGTGGGTTAGAGCCCTGGTCCAGGAAGATCCCACATGCCGTGGAACAACTAAGCCCGTGTGCCACAACTACTGAGCCTGCCCTCTAGAGCCCGCGAGCCACAACTACTGAACTCATGCACCACAACTACCGAAGCCTGTGTGCCTAGAGCCCATGCTCTGCAACGAGAAGCCACCTCAATGAGAAGACTGTGCACTGCAACAAAGAGTAGTCCCTGCTCGCCACAACTAGAGAAAAGCCCACATGCAGCAACAAAGATCCAACACAGCTAAAAATAAATACATAAATAATAAAATAAATTAAAAAATAATATTTCTCAGCTTTTGCCACCTTGCTATATAGTTCCCACATGTGCTTAAGGGAAAATTTGAATCACCAGAGTCATTGATAAGCTTATAATATACTATTCTTGAAAGGTTCTGAGAAGAGCTGGTCATCCTTATTTCTCTGCCTCAGACAGATTTTTGGAGAAACATTTTAGTGTTTGCATGACCTTTAATCAGATATACTGCACTTTTAAATTTATTTTTATTTATTAAAATTTTTTTAACATCTTTATTGGAGTATAATTGCTTTACAGTGGTGTATTAGTTTCTGCTTTATAACAAAGTGAATCAGCTATACATATACATATGTCCCCATATCTCCTACCTCTTGGGTGTCCCTCCCATCCTCCCTATCCCACCCATCTAGGTGGTCACAAAGCACTGAGCTGATCTCCCTGTGCTATGCAGCTGATTCCCACTAGCTATCTTTTTTACATTTGGTAGTGTATATATTTCCATGCCACTCTCTCACTTCCTCCCAGCTTACCCCTCCCCCTCCCCGTGTCCTCAAGTCCATTCTCTAGTAGGTCTGCGTCTTTATTCCCATCTTGCCCCCAGGTTCTTCATGACCTTTTTTTTTTTTTAATATTCCATACATATGTGTTAGCATACGGTATTTGTTTTTCTCTTTCTGACTTACTTCACTCTGTATGACAGACTCTGGGTCCATCCACCTCACTACAAATAACAATTTCACTTCTTTTTATAGCTGACTAATATTCCATTGTATATAAGTGCCACAACTTCTTTATCCATTCATCTGTCCATGGACGCTTAGGTTGCTTCCATGTCCTGGCTATTGTAAATAGAGCTGCAATGAACATTGTGGTACATGACTCTTTTTGAATTGCGGTTTTCTCAGGGTATATGCCCAGTAGTGGGACTGCTGGGTCATATGGTAGTTCTATTTTTAGTTTTTTAAGGAGCCTCCATACTGTTCTCCATAGTGGCATCAATTTACATTCCCACCAACAGACTGCACTTTTTTAGATCCCAGTAAATTACTGCCTTCCTGTAAGTACTGGAGGGACTTAACGGTACCATCAAGAAATGCGTAAGTATCATGTTTTTATCTTTTTCTTCATGCAGGTTTTATTCCTGCCAGAAACTTTTTTTTTCAGTTTTGCCTACGGAAATTAAGCATGATTTAATTAGCAATAAAATTTTTCCAAGTTATCTTCCTTCTGGGTCTAATGTAATTCCTAGAGCCCTTCTTATGCTATAAAAGGACCGGCTTCTTCAAAATCTCTCCTTCTTAATCATCATTAGCTCATTAGCATCACCTCTCTTCACTCTTCTTTTTTTTCTCTTCCTCTGAAGAATAGTGACACTGATCTGAAAATCAGGACACATTTCCATATAACTGAACATTCTTTACTAGATGTCATATCCAACTTCAAAGTATGAGAATTGCATTCCTATATTAGCTAGGACTGTCTTGTTTCAAGTGACAGAAATGAATTCAACCTGGTTTGAGCAAACAAAAGACATTTATTGGGTTCCTCCAATGGAAGAGTCCAGAGTGTCCTACTTCAGGCCTGGTTGGGTCCGGGGACTCAAATTACATTGCAGTCTCTCTCCCCAGCTCTTGGCTTTGCTTTGCTCTGTGTTAACTTCAATTTTAAAAGGTTCTTACCATGTGGTGGCTATCTGTGTCCTGGGGAGGCAATATTCCTACTGGCTAGGAACTGGACATATGTAGATAGAAGTGGTTTCATGAAAAACCAAGGTTTTGTTACTAAGTAAAGGGGGATGGATGACAGAGAGGCAAAAATGACAGATTTCCCTATACAATTACTTTTATTAATAGTTTTAAGATTTATGATACCTAAAATACAGTAAAATCATCATCTTATTTTACAGACATGGTAAGGCCTCATAATTTAGTCATTGTATTTTTGAGGTCCCAGGATTTCAAATTATGTGATATATAAACTTTGAAACTCATGTAAAGAGTTCTACAGTTTTCACAGGGGAATTTTGTCTAAACAGTGAGGTTATTAAATAAAAAATTCCTTTGTCTCCATTTCTTCAGACACATTGCTAACACTTTCATAAGGATGATATAGTTCTGATTTGGGGAAGACAAGAACCTGATAAATTTTCTTAGCAGTCTTTTAAGCCCTGATCTCATTTTCTTAGCAGTCTTTTCTGTGCCTAAAAGGAGTCTATTATCCTTTGCTTCATTACGTATGTCCACATGTAATGCAAGAGCATTTTCTGGTAGGTGCATCTAAAACTCCACAGGATACCTATCAACACCCAGGGCTCTGCCTGCAGAGGGATCCCTAACAGTTCATTTTACCTCTCTTGGAGCAATAGGAACCTATTTTGCCACCCTCACTAATTGAAAGAAACTGGACACTTCTAATGAAATGTTGACATTTCTGCAGGTTACGCAGTATAAAGAACAAGTCAGATTCTTTTTATTAAAGACAATAAAACATCCTCATTATATCCTCTGACTTTGTAGAATTCCTATCTGTATTCTATGGAATAACATGATTGATGAGTTGAGGTCTTCACTTACAGGAAGCAAATAGTTTTCCCCCTTTTTTCCCTAAATTTAGGATGACTTTGAATCATTTGCCTTGGCCTGTTGTGCACATTAACATTTGCCTCATTCTCTGCTTCTTTGCAGCAAGCCATTGAATGCTGGCCTCACTTCTTCATCCAACTTGCTTTTGAAGATGAGATTTCAGTTTCCTGAATGAATGCCTTTGGTCCTGTTCTTTTCAGGTAAAATGTAAATAGCTAATTAGCAGCTCTCTCGTCTTCATGATCTTAGGGTTTTGCATATGAGTTATGGAGAGGATTCAGAATTATTATTATTTTTGAGCTAATTATCCAAGTTGATTAGAGAAGACTTTAAAAATTAAAAAAAAACAACAAAACTTTCCCTGTTTATTACCAATGAGTGTTCAGATGCCATCTGGAGCTGTTGGGAGAGATGAGAGTGATTTGGTGCTTTGATTAGGTCACATGATTGGCCACCAGCACTGATAATCACATCATTAATGGCATATGGACAGAGGAAATTACCTGCAGCAAGAGGAGAGAACAGAGGGCGAGACCGTTTTCCACCCTGACCTTTAGCACACAGCTCCTCAAGGAGAGAGCGAGGAAAGGTGGATGCACAGAGAAGACCTCAGTAATGTGCCACACAGTATAAATGGATCCATAGCTCCAGGGTGGGCTCCTCGGTGGCTAAACAAACACGTCATACCTGACCACTGGGCAGAGTATAAGAACAGCTACCATCTGCTCTGAGTTTACTAGATCCAAGGTGCTGTGCAACATATTCTACAACATCAATTTGCTCTTTAATCTCACAACAACTATACCAGGGATTACCATTGCCTCCATTTCATATATGACAAACCGAGTCTGACAGACATTAAGTAACTTGGTGAAGTTCACACAGCTAGCTGGTGAGTGGCAGATCCACTTAAAGTCAAACCCTGTTCTTATCCACCGGATCCACCAATTCCAGGAGGCTACTGGTAGATGGACCCATAGAAGGGCAGATAATAAGCTTGAGACTCACGGTGTTTTTGTCCACTTATATTCCCTTCACCGGGGACAGTGTGAGCTTTCTGAGGGGGCATCAGATGAGTCAGCACATAATAATAATGATAAAACTTCAAAGCCTAATATTTATAGTACTTCCCATATAATGTGTCATCACTTGATCCTCTCATGTACCCTCTAAGAAAGGAAGCTCTATTAAGTGATTCAGGAAGGGCTGCCCTTGGCCTAATACTACTATACTATCCACTGTACACAAAGTGGAATGGAGACATAGTATCAAACATGGATGGAGCAGAGTCAGATGTCAATGGTGGGGTGAAAATAATAACTAGAGAAAAAATAATAAGAAGAATAATACTCCCCTCATATTGAGAACTCTGAGCCAAGCTGGGATCTTAGCACTTCACTTATTTTGTTATTTTTAAGTCAACTTTGCTGACATATAATTTACTTACGATGAACGGCACCCATGAAAAGTATATAATTTGATGAATTACGACAGATATGTACACCTGTGAAACAACCACCTCAATCAAGACAGAAGACGTCCGTCATCCCCAGAAGGATCCTCATATCCCTTTACAGGCAACTCCACCTTCTACCTTTGTTCTCAGGCCATCGGAGATCAATCTGCTTTTTGCCTCTGTAGATTAGTTTGCCTTTTTTAAAGAATTTTATATAAATGGAACAATACACTATGCACTATTTTGTATCTAGTTACTTTCACTCAGAATAATGATTTTGAGGTCATTCATTTTACTGTGTATAGAGTAGATTATTCTTTTTACATATTAGTAGTATTCTACTGTATGGATATATTTGTCTACCCATGATTTATCTATTGATGGACATTTGTATTGTTTCCAGTATGTGGCTATTCCAAATAAAGATGCAATGAACACTAACATTTATGTCCTTGTGTGTTTTTATTTCTCTGGAAGTAGATACTTATGATGGAATGGCTGAGAAACTGCGTAAGAGACTGCCAAATATTTTCTAAAGTGGTGGTATAATTTTATATTCCGTAAACAGTGTATGAGAGTTTCAGTTGCTCCACACTCTCATCAACACTTTTTACTTTCTTTTTGATTTTAGACATTCTAATGGGTGTAAAATGGCATCTCACTGTGGTTTTAATATTCAGTTCCTGATGATTAATGATCTTGAGTATCTTTTCAGATGATTATTCACCATTCATATATTTTCTTTTTTCAAATCTTTTGCAACTTTTTATTAGATTGCTTGTCGGCTTATTATTGAGTTGTAATGGGACTTAATATATTCTCACTAAAATTCTGTTGTCAGCTAAATGTATTCCCAATATTTTTACCATTCTGTTTTGCCTTCTCATTTTCTTAACTCATTACTGACCAGGGGATTTTGCAGAAACTAACACCTGTGGCCATAATATATCTCCAGTCAAAAACGTGTTCATAGTGTCTTTCAAAGAGAAAACTTTTCATTTTGAATAAATCCAATTTATGATTTTTTCTTTTATGTTTGTATCACTTTATTTACTACAGCACATTTAACTTCTCATCAACCTTGTATGATATTGTAATTGTCTGAATTTTTCAGATGATTAAATTAGCTCTCTCAGAGATTATATAAGTTGCCCAAATAACACATCTGTAAGAATGCTAAATTCGAACCACTGAATGGGTGTGAAGTCAGAGGAATGTAGTCATGGGGTTACTAGCAGGAGAATGCAATGGAGATTCAGAAATGTCTGTGTAGGCAAGTGTGAAGATCAGAAACTAGGGCAACATTTTGAATTCTGTTGAAGAGATGATGATTCATTTCCTGGGAGGAGTTTGATATGAGGATCTATCCAGCCCCTCTTCTTGATTGAGATTTTTCCAGGCTGAAGGATAGGAATTTTTGTGCCCGATGCCTGATGCCCAGCTTATAATCACAAGAACTAAGATAAGAAGCAGTGGGTCTCCTTACTACTAGTCCAGTGCTCTGCCCACACCTCTGGGAGAAAATTCCCATCACAGTCATTATCATGATTTCACAGAAAAATCTATGATTAGCTTAGGTAGTTAAACAAAGTTATATTTTTCTTCTTAGAGAGAATACAAATAGGACATAATTTTTCTTTTGAAATATAAATGGCAAGTAGTCTCTTGACTTCACAAGAGTCAAGAAGGATTGAAGAGTCGCTGCCCAACTTGATCCTCCCACAACTCTTCTCAGAGGAAAACTCAAGAAAACCTCCCTTCCCTCCTCATTTCCTATTATTCAGGCAGACATCATAAACTGCAATTTATTACTCCCTCACAATGGCATCCTGCCCTTTCTCCTGCCATATTTCTCTAGCCAACTCGATGCTCAGATCTATTTCGGCAGATGTGAGTTCTATATTTCTCTTGCCCCTGGCTACCTTTGAATTACCACAGCTCTGCAGCGCTGTAGGTCTATCATCTGAAGGTGTGACAAAGAATATTGTACAACTACCGTTGATAGCAACTTTAAATGGAAATTAGATTCTTTCCCTCCTTATTTTTATGTTCCACTTTAATTTGGGCAAACTACATTTCCAGACATCATGTTCACTGCAATAATCTATCTTTTAGAGAGCAATAGTGGTCCTGCTTGGTTAAGTACCTTGCATTTTTCATATCAGTCTTTCTTTCTTTCTTTCTTTCTCTCTTTTTTTTAGTAGCATACCTGTGCCACACGGAAGGGCATAATGTGCTTTCATGAATCTGACTACTCTTTCAAGCAATAGGAAATGGGAGAGTCACTTACCCTGCTGATGAAATGCACTGCAGTGGTCTGGGGGACTTTAACTCCTGGATTCTATTACAAGAGTTATATGCATCTTCAGGAGAAATGCCCTGGAGCCCAGATAGATCTCTGGAAGACTGAACTTTAAACCTTATAGTATCTTTGAAAATGTAAGGGGGCGGCAGATCTATGGGAACACCAAAAAAGTAACCAGTACACAACCAGTAAACCCTTTGAAATAAAGAAGTCAAATAAGCTGTTTGAATAAACTGAATGCTCAAGTCCACCAGAATAGTAGATCTAACCCAGTGTGAACATCTCAGGTTATCTTTATATGACAAAATGTTTTGTTCATTTATTAGGGGAACAAAGGTCCTTTGGGTCAATCTAACTCTTGCAAAGCTTATAGACAAAAAGAATACTGTTGGGTTTAATGGTCATTCTCAGCTTGCCTCCATCAGCTATATCTTGCCCTTCTCTTCCCTGCTCTTTGTCCCAGGAAGGCTGACCTCTGTGCATTGAATGGCCTAGGCTCTTGTCCTCTGGTCTCTGGTTGAGTTGGACCAATGGGAGACACTGATAGGAGAATGGAGAGTGGGAGGAGACAGAGGGTAGAGCATTTATTCCTCCCTTGCCCTCCCTTCTGCTTTCTTATGGTGCTGGCAGTGACTATGCTCCTCTGCAGTCCTTGCATCTACCAGCCAGCCACTCCTGCATGGCTCCAACTCTTCTGGGTCTGGTAACACCTTTCCCCCTCCTGCTCCTTCAAACCTAGGGCTGATAATGGATTCCCACTGTTGCCATTCTCTGGCTGTCTTATATCTCTAATTGTTTTCTTCAATCCTGTCTATACTTGCATAATTGTCCAATCATGAAATTATTTTTAATTAAATTTTTTTTGCATCTATTTCCTGAAATGATTCAACTTGAGTTTTCTTGATAGAAACTTTTTCTTGACAAGTTGGTTCTTCTCTCAGTGTGATTACTTAGCAAGCTACAAATGCTTATTGCTAATGGTATCTTAAGCATGTTTTGAGCAAATAAAACACACACAAATTCTCTAATAGTCATGAATTGAATAATCACAAATAATGCCATTTATACTCAACCCCTTATCTGCCTAGCCTCTTTAGATATTGGAGTTTGTAACCTGCTATGTTGCTTCCCTGGCTTTGAAAAGTCCCAGTAAAGATTCAGGTGAGGCATTTACAAAAGTGCTTGAAACAGGTTTAATTTCTCTTTAGGAAGTCTTGTGCTGCAGGTGAGCTGGTATTCAAAGAACCTCTTGCCTTGGTGCCTGGCAAGCATGATGCAACTATCCTCTGCCTGCCTCCCTTCCCAAGATCTCATTCTAAGTCCTAGGCAATTAGACCACTATAGTGATTGTTTCTAAAGCTCACTCACTCTTTAAGGGCAGAATATATACATTAAAACACTATCCTTTAAATTTTTTTTCCTGGGTTAGCGACAACACTTCAGCCCATTAAAACAGGGTGGTGGGGGAAGGAGGGACCTTAAACTGTAATGGACTTGGAAAACTGACCCAATTTGCCGCTTACACATTTTACCTTTTTTTAGGTGAAATGAAGCTAACGAGCTTACTGTTTCCATTTTCTGATTCCACTATTTTTCCAATAAGGAAGATGTTTGCTTGCTGTAAATTAACTACTTGGAAACTATACCAATTCCTCTTGTAATTTTAGCTTTTCCAAATTAGTTTCATATTTTTAGGTATTGCCAATCAAGAAATTGCTAATGGTAATTTTAAAAATACTTCAAACATTCATGGTGACTAGACTCTATAACTGAAAATGTACAAAAATGGTATTTCTTATCTTTTTTTTTTTCAATTAGGATCCCTCTCAAGTGTAATTCATTCAATAAATACTAAGCACTTATTATGAGCCAGTGCTGGTCATGGCTATGAATATAACTATAAAAAAAGACATAGTCTCTTACCCTAAATGAGTTCAATTCCCAGCCCATGCAGACATACCATAATTTGACAAGTTCCACAGGAAATCTTGGAAAATTCATTATTTGCGGTTGCAACTATTCCTGAGCATTGGAGATCCACAAACTAGGGTAATTTATGACTCTGCTTAAGCATGGATTGAACTTCTCAGACTTTGGGGTTGGTCTGAGAACAGGGCAGATAACTGATCTAGTGGGCGAGCAAATCTGACATCTCAGTATCTACATCTCATCATGGCCTTAATGCTCACAACCCACATTAAGTAATAAAAACTTTATCTTTGCAAAGAAATCCAACTGCAGTGTTTGTGACAATGTGAGGAGAAGTAAGCAGTCTAAGAAAATGCTGGTTTTTTACAGAGTGTAGGAATGCTGGATAATTTAAGAAGTAACATGTCACATTCCTTTATGGGTGGGGATATATGACGGGAATGTGTCACAAGTTTTATATAAGTGGCTTTCAAACTTTTTTATCCATAACCTATGTTAAAAATAACTTTTCTTCACAATCTAATAAACACACACACATGCACACACACACAATGAACCAGAACTTCAATAGCACAATACTTGCTTTTACTGTAGGTCATATACTCTGATATTTCCCCAATCCTTTCTCTTTTTCTATTCCTTTTTTTTTTTTAAAAATGCTGATTGTGCCCCACTAAACTGACTTTATGACTGAGTAATGGTTTGAAAATCACTGTTCTATATTAACAATATAAACGAATAAGAAGTCAGTTGATAAAGCTGTTCAGCTGGTTATCCAGCCAGAATTTATTTTAATAGTATTATAAATTACTTTAATCCCATGTTTATAGATTCATTAAGGGTCTTATAGGGTCACTTAAATTTTTCATTTGTTCTTCACTGCACTTTGTGGAAGGAATTATATAATACAATAATACCTTGAATATAGGGGTTTGCAGAGCTCTCAGGAGAAAGTCAAATATAAGTTCAATAAATAAAGTGGCTTAAGAGTATGAATGAGGGAAGGATAATGGTTGAGCGACTGATCTGAGAAAGTACCATATGATAGGACTGTAGAAGATGAGTAGAGTTTGTCAGGTAGAGATTGGGAAAGGACAGTTCAGACTAGAAGGGTGTGATCTAGCTGGGAGACCAGTGAGAAGTAGCTTGTATCTAAGAGGTAGGCAAGAAGATACAGTGAGGACTCAATAATTGAGACTGGAATGTATCGAGTGGCAAAATCAGGGCCTAGTTGCTTCATTTACTTGATGGAACATGAAGTTCCCTTTCACTGAACAAATGGACAACTTTTATAGACATAGATTATTTTATTACAACTGGACAGAACAGGATCCTAGAGTTTCTTTGAGATTCAGGGTGGAATTCAGGAAGAGAAAAAAAATAAAAGTTATAAGATTATTTCTGTCCTAGACTGCAAACTCTTTAAGGAAGTAGAGACCTCAGTTTGAATCATTCATATTTCCTAGCATCTAAATAGACATCTCTCCAAAGAAGACACACAGATGGCCAAAAGGCATATGAAAAAATGCTCAACACCACTAATTATAAGAGAAATGCAAATCAAAACTACAATGAGATATCACCTCACATCAGTCAGAATGGCCATCATCAAAAAGTCCACAAATAATAAATGCTGGAGAGAGTATGGAGAAAAGGAAACCCTCCTACACTGTTGGTGGGAATGTAAATTGGTGCAGCAACTATGGAAAATACATGCAGGTTCCTCAAAAAACTAAAAATAGAGTTACCATATGATCCAGCAATCCCATCCCTGGGCATACATCCAGAGAAAACTCTAATTTAAAAAGATACATGTACCCCAATGTTCAAGGCAGCACTATTTACAATAGCCAAGACATGCAAGCAACCTAAATGTCCATCAACAGATGAATGGATAAAGAAGATGTGCTATATTTATACAATGGAAAATTAGTCATAAAAACGAATGAAATAATGCCATTTGCAGCAACAGGGTTGGACCTAAAGATTATCATAAGTGAAGTAAGTGAAGTAAGCCAGACAGAGAAATACGTACATCATATGATACCACTTTTATGTGGAATCTAGAAAAAAAATGATACAAATGAACTTATTTACAAAGCAGAAATAGACCCACAGCCATAGAAAACAAACTTATGGTTACCAAAGGGGATGGTGGGGAGGGGTAAATTAGGAGTTTGGGATTAACATATACACACTACTATATATAAAATATTAGATAACCGAAAAGGACCTACTGTATAGCACAGGGAGCTACACTCAATATTTTGTAATAACCTATAAGGGAGAAGAATCTGACAAAAATAGATATATATGTATGTATAACTAAATCGGTTTGCTGTACATCTGAAACTAACACAACATTGTAAACCAACTATACTTCAATAAAATAAATAAATTAATAAAACAGGGCATGGTGCCTAGTAAGTATTCGAGATACTTCTAAGTGAATAAATCATTGAGTGAATGGATAAGGGAGTACACAGTTTATCTGGGCTGGTGATAATCAACTGAATGCTACTCGTCCAAGGTCCCTTGTCCTTTAATGTGGTTATATAGAGTTTGCATTTACTCTAATTCTAGTAACATTCTAAACATTCTAAATGCTCTTTCTGTCCTCTTCCTGGCTGATCTATTCTAAGTTCATAAGCATCCTCTATAATATTCTATCTTTGCTGATTATTTTTATTCAGAACATCTCTTTTTTTCTGCACTGTCTTTTATGTATCTTAGCCAGCAATCCGGTACTCCAAATGAAATCTTATCCATGAAGCCTTGCTTGGAAATGTTTTATCTCTTAGTACCCTTGATTCTCCTCTCATTTAATTTTTAAATTTACTAATTATGAGATAAAAATAATTTAATAATTATTTAATATTTTAATATATACATATATATTTTAAATTTCAGAATACTTGAAAAATGAAAAGGATCCGATATTAACAATTTCTACAATCCTATTACATAGAGAAAACTCTTAATATTTTGTTGCTTGCAGTTACTAATATTTTAATATGTCTACATAATGAATTAATAATATATACATATATATGAATATAAATTGAGATTAGGAGATCTGTAACATTTTATATATCACTTTTCACTTAATTAAATGTGAACTTTTCCTCATTTTCTTAAATATTTCTCAAGAACCTCCCTTTAATGTCTACAGAGTATCCCATTATTCTATCATATTGGAACATATATTTAATTAAGCTCTTCATATTTTTTGTTGGGCACTGTGTTGTTTCCAATATTTTACTTCTCAACAACCCTGTGATATTCTTCTAGCCAACATTTTATATTTGTACCTATAATTTCCTTTGCATAAATAAATAGAATTGAAAACATTTGGAAAAGGGGGTATAAGCATTTTAAATACTATCACTAAATGTGACAAATGGCAAATTGCCCCAATGTCTATCCCAGAAGATTACAGCAATTTACACTCTCCCCAGGAGATTATGAATGCCTTATCTCTATGTACTTATCACCTTTAGAGCTTAGTAATTTGAGAGCTAAAAAAATGACATCAGCACTCAGTGAATTTTGTTTTGTTTTGTTTTTTAACATGTGGCCTCTAACATTATTGCATATTGTCTATTTTCCATTTTTTCAAGTGGCAGTTCATGGCCTGTATTCATTTTTCAACTCAAATGTTAATCTTTTTCTTTTTGTTTGAAAAAGCCATTAGTTTTAAAGAATTCTCTGAACTTCTACAGCACTTGTCCATTCCTCTCATATAATGTGAGCCTGTTACTTTTTTCATTGAAGCATGCATTTTTATTCATATTTCATTTCAATTTTATTCACTAAAATTGTAACTATTAGCCATTATTTAAACTTTTTTTAACATCTTTATTGGACCATAATTACTTTACAATGTTGTGTTAGCTTCTGCTGTATAACAAAGTAAATCAGCCATATGTATACATATATCCCCATATCCGCTCCCTCTGGTGTCTCCCTCCCACCTCCCTATCCCACCTCTCTAGGTGGTTACAAAGCACTGAGCTGATCTCCCAGTGTTATACAGCTGCTTCCCATTAGCGATCTCTTTTACATTTGGTTGTGTATATATGTCCATGTTACTCTCTCACTTCATACCAGCTTACTCTTCCCCCTCCCCGTGTCCTCAAGTCCATTCTACGTCTACGTCTTTATTCCTGTCCTGCCACTAGGTTCGTCAGAACCATTTCTTCCTTTTTTAGATTCCATATATATGTGTTAGCATATGGTATTTGTTTTTCTCTTTCTGACTTACTTCACTCTATATGACAGACTCTAGGTTCATCCACCTCAGTAAAAATAACTCAATTCCGTTTCTTCTTATAGCTGAGTAATATTCCATTGTATATATGTGCCACATCTTCTTTAACCATTCATCGGTCAATGGACACCTAAGTTAGGTGTTATTCGAGATTTACACGTTGTTAGGGTTGTTATTCGAGATTTTTCTTGTTTCTTGAGGTAGGATTGTATTGCTATAAACTTCCCACTTAGAACTGCTTTTGCTGCATCCCATAGGTTTTAGGTCATCGTGTTTTCATTGTCACTTGTTTCTAGGTATTTTTCGATTTCCTCTTTGATTCCTTCAGTGATCCCTTGGTTATTTAGTAGCGTATTGTTTAGCCTCCATGTGTTGGTATTTTTTACTATTTTCCTCCTCTAATTGATATCTAGTCTAATAGCATTTTAGTCGGAAAAGATATTGATATGATTTCAATTTTCTTAAATTAACCGACGATTTATTTGTGACCCAAGATATGCTCTATCCTGAAGAATGTTCCATGAGTGCTTGAGAAGAAAGTGTACTCTGTTGTTTTTGGATGGAATGTCCTATAAATATCAATTAAGTTCATCTTGCTTAATGTGTCATTTAAAGCTTGTGTTTCCTTATTTATTTTCATTTTGGATGATCTGTCCATCGGTGAAAGTGTGGTGTTAAAGTCCCCTACTATGATTGTGTTACTGTTGATTTCCCCTTTTATGGCTGTTAGCATTTGCCTTATGTATTGAGGTGCTCCTATGTTGGGTGCATAAATATTTACAACTGTTATATCTTCTTCTTCGATTGATCCCTTGATCATTATGTAGTGTACTTCTTTGTCTCTTGTAATAGTATTTATTTTAAAATCTATTTTGTCTGATATGAGAATTGCTACTCCAGCTTTCTTTTGATTTCCATTTGCATGAAATATCTTTTTCCATCCCCTCACTTTCAGTCCATATGTGTCCCTAGGTCTGAAGTGGGGCTCTTGTGGACAGCATATGTACAGGTCTTGTTTTTGTATCCATTCAGCCAGTCTATGTCTTTTGGTTTGAGCATTTAATACATTTACATTTGAGGTAGTTATCAATATTTATGTTTGTATTACCCTTTTCTTAAATGTTTTGGGTTTGTTATTGTAGGTCTTTTCCTTCTCTTGTGTTTCCTGCCTAGAAAAGTTCCTTTAGCATTTGTGGTGGTGCTGAATTCCCTTCAGTTTTGTTTGTCTGTAAATGTTTTAATTTCTCTGTCGAATCTGAATGAGATCCTTGCTGGGTAGAATAATCTTGGTTGTAGGTTTTTCTCTTTCATCACTTTAAATATGTCCTGCCAGTCCCTTCTGCCTTGCAGAGTTTCTGCTGAAAGGTTAGCTGTTAACCTTATGGGGATTCCCTTATGTGTTATTTGTTGCTTTTTCCTTGCTGCTTTTAATTTTTTTTGTATTTAATTTTTGAAAGTTTGATTAATATATGTCTTGGTGTGTTTCTCCTTGGATTTATCTTATATGGGACTCTCTGTGCTTCATGGAATTGATTGACTATTACCTGTCCCATGTTAAGGAAGTTTTCAACTATAATCTCTTTATATATTTTCTCAGTCCCTTTCTTTTTGTCTTCTTCTTCTGGGACCCCTATAATTCGAATGTTGGTGTGTTTAATGCTGTCCTGGAGGTCTCTAAGAGTGTCCTCAATTCTTTTCATTCTTTTTTCTTTATTCTGCTCTGCAGTTGTTATTTCCACTATTTTATCTTCCAGGTCACTTATCTGTTCTTCTGCCTCAGTTATTTTGCTATTGATTCTTGTAGAGAATTTCATTTATTTTGTTGTTCATCATTGTTTACTCTTTAGTTCTTCTAGGTCCTGGTTAAACGTTTTTTGCATTTTCTCTCTTCTATTTCCAAGATTTTGGATCATCCTTACCATGATTACTCTGAATTCATTTTCAGGTAGACTGCCTGTTTCCTCTTCATTTGTTTGGTCTGGTGGGTTTTTGCCTTGCTACTTCATCTGCTGTGTGTTTCTCTATCTCCTCATTTTGCTTAACTTACTGTGTTTGGGGTGTCCTTTTCGCAGCCTGCAGGTTTGTGATTCCCATTGTTTTTGGTGTCTGCCCCTAGTGGGTGAGATTGGTTCAGTGGCTTTTGTAGGCTTTTTGGTGGAGGGGACTTGTGCCTGTGTTTTTGTTTTGGGGGCTTGAGCTTGTCTTTCTGGTGGGCAGGGCCATGTCCGGTGGTGTGTTTTGGGGTGTCTGGGAACTTAGTATGATTTTAGGCAGCCTCTCTTTTAATGGGTCGTGTTGTGTTCCTTTCTTGCTAATTGTTTGGAATGGGGCATCCAGCACTAGAGCTTGGTGGCCATTGGGTTTACCTGGGTCTTAGCATTGAGACAGAGATCTCTGTGAGAGTTCTCACTGATTGATATTACATGAGGCTAGGAGGTCTCTGGTGGTACAATGCTCTGAACTCAGTTCTCCCTTCTCAGAGACCCAGGCCTGACACCAGGCCATAGCACCAAGACCCTGCCAGCTGCATGGCTCAGAATAAAAAGGAGAAAAAAAAGAAAGAAAAATAAATAAATAAAAAGAATGAAAATTAAAAATGAAAATAATAATAAAAAAAGGAAGAGAGCAACCAAACCAATAAATAAATCCACCAATGATAATAAGCACTAAAAACTAAACTAAGATAAACATAAAAATCAGAAACAAATCAGTAGCAGACAGCAAACCCAAAGTGTACATTTGCTCCCAAAATCGACTGCCTCAATTTTGGTACAATTGGTTGTCTATTCAGGTATTCCACAGATGCAGCGTACTTCAACTTGATTGTTGAGATTTAATCTGCTGCTCCTCAGGCTGCTGGGAGAAATTTCCCTTTCTATTCTTTCTTCGCACAGCTCCTGGGGTTCAGCTCTGGATTTGACCCCGCCTCTGCATGTAGGTCGCCTGAGGGCATCTGTTTTTTGCTCAGACAGGAGGGGGTTAAAGTAGCAGCTAATTCGGGGGCTCTGGCTCACTCAGGCCGAGGGGAGGGAGGGGTACGGGATGCGGTGTGAGCCTGCGGCGGCAGAGACCAGCATGACGTTGCACCAGCCTGAGGTGCGCCGTGTGTTCTCCCTGGGAAGTTTTCCCTGGATGAGAGGACCCTGGCAGTGGCAGGCTGTACAGGCTCCCAGGAGGGGAGGTGTGGATAGTGACCTGTGCTCACACACAGGCTTCTTGGTGGCTGCAGCAGCAGCGTTAGCGTTTCATGACCATGTTTGGTGTCCGAGCTGATAGCTGTGGATCATGCCTGTCTCTGGAGCTCATTTAGGTGGTGCTCTGCCTTCTGTGGGCAGACATGGAAGGAATCCCCTCTCCTTGCACACCCCAAAACAATGGTCTCTTGTCTCTTAGGCAGGTCCAGACTTTTCTCTGGGTCCCTCCCAGCTAGCTGTGGTGCACTAGCCCCCTCAGGCTGTGTTCACGCAGCCAACCCCTGTCCTCTCCCTGGGATTTGAACTTCGAAGCCCGAGCCTCAGCTCCCAGCCCCCACCTGCCCTGGCAGGTGAGCAGACAAGCCTCTCAGGCTGGTGAGTGCTAGCCGGCACCGATCCTCTGTGCTGGAATCTCTCCTCTTTGCCCTCTGCACCCCTGTTGCTGCGCTCTCCTCTGTGGCTCTGAAGCTTCCCCCCGCCTACCCCCGTCTCCACCAGTGAAGGGTCTTCCTAGTCTGTGGAACTTTTCCTCCTTCACAGCTCCCTCCCAGAGGTGCAGGTCCTGTCCTTATTCTTTTGTCTCTGTATTTTCTTTTTCCTTTTGCCCTACCCATGTACGCGGGGAATTTCTTGCCTTTTGGGAAGTCTGAGGTCTTCTGCCAGTGTTCAGTAGGTGTTCTATAGGAATTGTTCCTCATGTTGACGTATTTTAATGTATTTGTGGGGAGGGAGGTGATCTCCATGTCTTATTTCTCTGCTATCTTGAAGATCTCTCTGTAACTATTATCCTTTAAAATGTCAATAGTTTATGATGTATCAATAGTGACAATCTATTTGTATTTTAGAGACTTTAGTAACAATCTGAAGTAAAAAAGTAAATTTTTGGAGAAGTAAATCTTTGTCACTATATATGCTTTAGAAGGCAAAGCCATACTGTTTTATACACACACACACACACACACACACACACACACACAGCAACTAGATCATAGAGTTTTGAGCAAAGATGGTCTTATCCTTACTGAAATCCCATTATTTGAAGAGCAATGTGGATAAATGAGAAGTACATGTCTGTGGAATCTACTAGAGCTTAGATTTAAATAACAGCTTTTCACTTGGGCACACTCTTCAATCCCCTTAAACCTCAGTTTCTTTCTCCTAAAAAAAAAGAGGACAAATAATATGTCTTCTTCAGAGTGTGGTGACAATTAGATGAAATAATTTATGTAAGGCCCTACCATAGTGACTGGCATGTGGTGCAAAATCATAAATATTAACTACTTTTATTCTTATTTAAGTCTCTGTTTTTTGCATATTTATCACAATGTCTTGAAACATACTAGGTGCTTAATAAACATGATAAACTAGTCAATTCTGTTGGATGAACAAAATAGTCCAAATAGTTTATTAACTTGTTTTTCAATGTAACATTTAGAGAAATTTGTACCAAAGCTTGTTTTCTCCTCTTTCAAATGCATTCCACCTCCTTATCATTTAAAGTGTAACTAGTCTAAATCCAATAAATTCTCAATTCTCATGCCTAGGCTGTAAGTAGGCATATTATAATCACATTTTATGTCTTAATAAACTGAGTAACCAGAAGGCAGTGCTTTTCCACATCTGGGCCCTTTTCCACATGAAATACATGACATCTGCACTAGTAAACTCTTGAATGGATTTTTCAAAGTAGGGCTGTGGAGTGACCTGGTCCAAGCAATTCCATATCTCAATTTGGAATTTTGCTTCAAGGACTGAGGTAGTCAGAAATATTTGGGGCACTTCCCTCTGATGAAACCTGCCATTACATTCTGACTTTCACCAAATATGTAGTTCTTAGAATCACTTTAATTTGCTCTCCCCCTACCCCATCTTATTTTGTAGCACGATCATTTAAAGAGACCTTTGAAGAATGCTTTTAGGGAAAGCTAAACAATTTCTTACAGCTGCAAGCAAAGTTTCCTCCTTTGATTGACAATGGCTTCAGAGAGCCACAAAGTGGAACATTTTGCTTTTATTTATGCCTTTATTTATTTTACTGGCTATGCACAATCAAAAGATCTTATGAAATTGGTTTCTAATCATTTCCTAACCCCTCTTTGCATTAATGGGAATCAGTTCCATTCAACTGATATTGTTTCTCTTGAGTCTTCTGCCTTCTAGGTCAGTTTCACCTCATCTGGCCAGTGGCTACTGTGAATCAATAAATAATGGCACTTTAATACATCCTTATTGATGTAGACATAGCTGAAGTTTGACTGTATGTCCACTGGTCCCCAAGTCATTTCCCCATCAACAGGGATCTTCCTCTTTATCCTCTACCCACTTTCTTCATATGCAAACATAAAATGGAAGGTAAATTACCCTTGCTGAACTATTTCTGTCCCTTCAATTTTCTGACCTACTTTTTTGAGACAGACAGCTTCCTATTTTAACATTTTTCCTTCTTGGGTAGGGAATTGAAAAGACATTCTGTCATCTGAGATATTGTTGTCCATTTTCTTTCCTTTCTTTTCATCTATATTTCACTTGTGTTAGCTTTTTCAGACTTTAGTCAATCTTTTCACATGCAGTTCTTTCCCAGCATCTTTATATCAGTTTTATCAATGTATAATTTGTACACCACAAAATGTATCTCTTAGTATTTTTGAGAGGAAGTAGAATGGAGGAATAAGAGCAACCATATCTTTTTGGTCACAATTTTTATCCCCATCTTTTATTTCCTCCTTAGTCAAAAATTAAACCTACTTTTAATATTTGCATGTTTTTTAAAGATTATTTTTACATTGTTTCTTGTCAACTTTTGTTTTCTTTCACATTAGATTGATAATTTCTCTGGTCCATGGTATGCCCTTCCTTTTGGTAAACATTTATTTGTCTATTTTTTATTGGACCTCAGGAGCTCAGATTTTTAAAGTACTCATAATTTTTGTAAACCTCTAAAAATTTGTCAATGAGATATTTGGTATGATATTAGCCCTACCCTGTAGACCGAATATCTAAAAAATAGATCATAGCACAGTAGAAGGAACAGAATAAGGTTAAATTAATGCACAATAATCAGTATAGTCTAATTAAAATATGCACTAAGAATTGTTTAGTATAGGTAGAAAAATGATGGCTACTAGAAACTATTGATTTTATAGGATAATAACAAACAGTTCTAGGCTTGGTGAATTTGTGACACCATATGTTTGTCAACCAACTCACAGGAGGAAAATGGAAAATATGCACTGGGACTCACTGTTTCATTAATTCAGAAACTATGTATGGAGCACCTCCTGGTACAGAGTCTGGTTCTAGGTACTGGAATTATAGTTAATGAAGACTGACCAATTCTGCAATTTTTATGGAGCTTATATTCTAGAGCTTATATTCTGTCTAATAAAATAGCCTTTACTCACATATGGATATTAAGATTAAAATTAAATAAAATTAAAAACTGAGCTCCTCAGTTGCATTGGCCACACTTTAAATGCTCAGTAGCCACATGTGGCTAGTGGCTATCATATTGGACAGAACAGATTTAGATCATTTCTAAGATCACAGAACATTCTATTAGAAGGGACTATCACTAAAATTGTGTTTTTATTTTTATTTATTTTTTATTTATTTATTTTTTTGCTGTACGCAGGCCTCTCACTGTTGTGGTCTCTCCCGTTGTGGAGCACACGCTCCGGAAGTGCAGGCTCAGTGGCCATGACTCACAGGCCCAGCCACTGCGTGGCATGTGGGATCTTCCCGGACTGGGGCACAAACCCGTGTCCCCTGCATCGGCAGGCAGACTCTCAACCACTGCCAACCACAGGGAAGCCCTGTGTTTTTAGTTTTAAAAGCTTAATAATAAGTCATCTAAAACACCCAGAAAAGCAAAAATAAATAAATAATATTATAGACATCTATGTACTCTTTCCCAAGATAAAACATATGTTCGTTGCTACTTGTCACATTTGTCTCAGCTGACTCTTTTTTAAAAGTAAGATATAAAACATTATAAAAAAGGAAAATCCAGGGCTTCCCTGGTGGCGCAGTGGTTGGGAGTCCGCCTGCTGATGCAGGGGACAAGGGTTCGTACCCCAGTCCGGGAGGATCCCACATGCCGCGGAGCGGCTGGGCCCATGGGCCATGGCCGCTGGGCCTGTGCGTCCGGAGCCTATGCTCCGCAGAGGGAGAGGCCACAGCAGTGAGAGGCCCGCGTACCGCAAAAAAAAAAAAAAGGAAAATCCATAGTCCTTCTTCCCTTCTCTCTCTTCCTAACCATTATCTTCAAGATGATGTGAATCACTCATAAGCATGTTTTTGAACTTTAACTACATGGGAATATACTGATAAACAATATAAACTATTATTATGTGTTTCATAATTTTTATATAAATGTCAGCTATTTGCAACTTCCTTTTTTTGTTTGTTGTTTCCATTTAACATTTTATTTTGATATTTAACCACAGCGATGCATACCATTCTATACTTTCATTTTTCTGCTCTACGATATTTTTTGTGTAAAAAAAACCCTCACTGTGTTTTTACCCACAGACCAGATAAGAAGCTGTTAGGAGCTTTCCAAGTAGAGTCTATATCCTAAACATTTTACAAGCTCTGTTGGACAACCCAACCTCTGTCCTATGCTTGAAAAGAGTTCAGCAGCCCACAGATCCTAACCCTTTCATGAAAGTGCACAGAAGGGAAGGGTCCCTCTGTGGTGCTGTTGGATGCCCCACCATGGCCTTTCTTCAGTGGGGGACACTCTGAGAAGTCATCTATTTATCCTCTGATAGGAGCATAGGGGACAGATAAGCAGTGACACTGCAGCTCTAGAGCATCTGATTGAGTTGATGCTCTTCTCTGGAAACTTATTTATTGCTTCTTTCCTAAATAAATGGGTCTCTATGTAAATCAAGTCCTAAGTAATATCTTGTAAAACACATGCACTCATTTCTTGAGGGGAAAAACAATTCACTAAATTTATGTCAAAATTTCCACTCTATCTGAATATATTTATCTGCTATCTTTTGATGTTCTGATCTCATAAATTTAAAAGCAATGCTTGGATCCTAGCTAGGGAGACAGGCAGCAGGGATTAGGTCTATTTCTCCTTACTTTAGCCTTCTCCTCTCAAATAATTCTGTCCTTTATGAAATGTGAAATCTGCCTGGAGGTTTAAGAATTTCAATGTAATACTGACGCTACGTTCTCCATCCTGGGTGTCTCAAGTACACCTTTCTACTTGCCTTAAGGAAAAACCAAACCTGCTTTCACCTACAATATGAAACTGCTTTTGTACCATTTCAAAGACAGGGCAACTTTGAAAACATTGATATATTCCATTGTTATATTTCAGGCATTTCCACACTTCAGATTATTGGTTTAAGAAAAACATTAGTAAATTGGGCATTTCAACAAATTGAGGATTCAGAGGGGGCTTTAAGATTGATTATCAAAGTAGGCTTGAGGGTTATTTTTCACGAATTGTATATTCTAGGAAGCCCACACAAAACATATTAGGAAAGTAATTGCTCAGCCCAATCCAGTTCAATAAGGCAGTGTAAACCATCTTAGGTGCCTCCCAATGGCTGGGACTAATTTTTTTTTTCAGTTTAATTTCTTTTCCCTCAGCAAATCATTTTTTCCCAAGTTAAAGCTCATGTAAAAGTAGGATAATGTAGATGGAATGATGTGGGACCCTTCTTCCCACTGCCTTACATACTCAGCCACCCCTTTGCCCCCAAAGATTTACAGAATACAGAAATTCTGAAGGATACACTGTTAGTAAGCGTTAAGGATACACATGAAACCTCTAGAGGACTTTTGTTCCTAGCCCTTTGATGGACTGGTTTTTCTAAATCACTTTGCAACTGAAAGAACTACATATTCTGGGTAAAATATTTTTTAAATCCACTTTAAAAATGTCTGCCATTGATGTGGCCAAAATGCAAAGTACCTGTAATCTAGGCAGTACCTTAAATGGGAAGACTATGGCTACATGCTACACTGTGGATGAATTTCAAAAACAATGTTGAGCAAATAATATAGAAAATATAAAAACATATATACTATTTTACACTTTTATTTGGATCTTGCTTCTTAACAGTAATATTTTTCTGCCTCTCCTTCCTCTTTTCCTCTCTGATTCATCTTGCCTAACACAGAACCTGGCAGAAAGAAGAGTAGATACCACTAAATACTTGATGAATGAAATACTATATGATCGGAGTTACAATTGAAGGATTGGATTAGGTACCTTTGCTGTTGTAACAGAGTTCCAAAATTTAGTGGATTGAAGTAATATTTATCTCACAATTCCTGTGGGTCAAAAATCCATTCATGGATAAGTTAGGTCCCCTGGCTCAGAGTCTCATGTATGGCTATAATTAAGATGGTACGTTGGGGCTATGGTTATCGCAACACTCAAATGAGGTTTACCCACTTACAAGCTGACTCATGAGAATGTTGACTGGATTCAGTTCTCTGGTTATGGCCTGAGGAAGCCTTCAGTCTCTTCCTACATGAACATCTCTGTACGGTAGCTCACAATATGGCACCATCTTCCATCAGAGTAAGTGATAGAGAGCAGTGAAGAGAGAGTGTAAGAGGAAAGTCATAGCCTTTTATAACCTAATCTCAATAGTGACATCTCATCACTTTTGCCATAACCTATTCATTAAAAGTAAGTCACTAGGTCCAGCCCACAATCAAGGGAAAGGGATTATATAGTGTCCATTATGAGTGGTATAAATAATAAAGTTAATAGGATGGGTGATCAAGGAAAGTTCATTTATCATTGAGGTGATCTGAAAAGACTTCATGGACTTGGGATTGGATTTGAGATTTTAAGAGTGGTTTGCACTTTGTTAGGCAAAGAAAGAGGAGGAGGACATCCATGCAGAAGACTCATGAAATACAGAGTGAGAGAAAAGAGAGAGAGAAAAAAATCACACTAGTAGTGTTTGAATGGCATGATTTTAATGCCAGATAATTGACTCTAGGTAAATGCTTATGAAGAAGAGTGAATGGAGATTAGGTCTCCAGGACCGCGTACAAGAAAATGTGTGATAAACATTTGTTAAATAAATGAATAAATAAAATCCTAGGCCTTTTTCTCTTTGCAGCTTTAAAGGATACACAGATTAAAAAACTAACCTGTTAAATGCTTATTTCTACAATTATCTAACTGACTACCATGATCAGTCAGGGATGTAATGACTTTCTGAGATCCACTGTCACTGGGGGACTGGGGCCTTTGCAGCTCTTACAGTTGCAGATGGGAAGTGAGAAGTCAGCCACACAATAACCTACCAGCTCCAGGTGGGTTCAAGGTTTTTGGGAGAAGATAGCTGGGACAGGCAAATAGGGAGGGGGTCAAATGAAAGGCACTAGTCATGACAGAATACAAGAAGCTGTATGTTTCACTGGACGATATATGTTGTCTTCTGTGATTGGCATCACTCACTAAATGCTAATTAAACCTCACTAATTCCCTTCTGTAGCATGAAACCACCATATATTATTTCACACATGTCAATTACAAGTTCCAAGTAAAACACCTTGGACTTTGCAGTATGAGATTCAAGATGTGTCCATTAATTTCTGTTTTATGAATGATGATGATGATTTTTGGGTAATAGGTTGAAGATGGGCAGTACTTAACGGTGGTTGAGAATCATTATCATCACCATTAGCTCTCACTTCTCTTTTTCTTTGCCCAAAATGACAAAGTTGAAAGTGGAATGTGTGTGGGTGTATGTGTGCATATATAAAAACTTTCCTATTTTTTCATGGCAATTTAGAAGTTTTGCTTTCTAAACTGAAGTTTGAGTAGATACATGGGTACACAGAAAGGCACACACTTACACCTTTTCTCCTCCTCTAATGGGATCTTGAAGCCTAGTCAGTGACCACAGTAGCAAGATGCATTTCTTTCCTTGAAGTCGATAAACTGTGAATTATGCTTCTGAAGGGGGCAGTAATGTTGACTGGGAAATGGTAGGATCTGACGAGTTCTAGAATCTGGAATTTACATGGAATGCTCTCCTAGATTCTATTTCAGCCTCAGCATATACACAGGTAGATATAGGACTGACTGACAGTGTCAGTGCCTCCACAAAGAGACAGAAGTGATGTAACTCAGTGCTGTAAACTGTCAGAGTACATCTGAATTAATATTCAAAGCCTCTATGTATGTAAGCAGTGAGCCCAAATGCATGTCATTTTCACTCACGTGAAAGTGTTTTGTTTGTCTGCTTTTTTGGTGTGTGTGTTTTTTTCTTGGGGAGGGGGGACAGAAGGCATCTATACAGGCCAGAGTGTTGCTGCCTTTCATCTAATTTAAAATCTTTTATCCAATACTGATATCACACTTTCACATTTTCGATTGTTTCTTCCCACCTATTCCATAATGAAGCACTGCACTGTATTAGCATAGGAGAAAGGAAGTGCAGCCGTGTGAAGCTATGTTCTCAAGACAGTACAGGTCCCTTGGGAAGCAAGAACCATGGTCTCAGACTTTTGATATGCGATCTAATATTCTAAGTATGTGATTTTATTAAGCGGATTTTAGAACACTTCCCTTTGCTTTAGGTTTCTTATCAGTGTGGTTAGTTATGGTGGTAAGGTGGTCAAAGTTTCTAAATAAATGCTTTTGTTTTTCCATTTCTGCTTATGCTATTACCTAAGTCTACAGAAATTTATTTTCTGAAGCTCCAGGAAAACATCATTATATCTGATTAATCAAGATGCTACAATGACTTTGTCTTTTGCTTTTTAATGAACCCAGTATTCAAACTGCCTCCTTTTTCTTTCTTTCCCATTATCTTTTTTTTTTTCTTTCTTTCTTTTTTTTTCTTTCCCATTACCTTATAGACCTGTGAGGGCAGTAAGTGGGAAAATACTGTATTCAGAATTTAGGAGGTTTACGTGCAATAACTTTACTCTGTCTGCACCAACCAAGAACACAAGACTCTAGGGATTTAGCTCCAAAAGCAAAAGTAATTCTAGTCAGGATTATAACCAAGGGGCTGAAGCATAGTAATTGGCAATTTATGGAGAAAGGCCTTATGTGCTACGTTCATTTATTTAAAAAACTTAATTGCAATTTTCTGGATGTGCTTTTTTAAGTTTCCATAATAGATTTTTTCCTTTTTTTAAAAAAAAATCCCTAAGGTTTGAGGAATATATGGATAGGAATCTGAAACCCAGCACACTTTTTCTAAATGTATCTAGAAAATTTTTTTGGTATCTAGTGTTGAGATTATTATCATTATTGATCACCTACTATGTGTAAAAAACTCCATAAGGCACAAAAATCTGAAAATTTCAATAAGTACTTTTAGGGAGCTTTATATTCACATGGCAATATTAAACATTTATTTTTTAAACTGAACAGATACTGAATTCCCAGCTATAGCAATGCCATTTAAACTGAGACTTAAAAGATGAAATGGGTCTAGTTAAATAAGTCCCTTTAACATAGAGATATATGAAAGCATCTTTCAAAATTCTTTCCAATGTCCCTTCTTTAGAGAAAATGTCCCTTGATTCTCTCACTCCAAATAATGCCTTCATGCTAAAATTTCCCTTCTACATTTTATTCTACTTTCTTATAATTTACTGTTAAGTTGTTTCTCCATAATGAAAATACTCTTTATGATACCACAATGATAGATACATGTCATTATACATTTTTTCCAACCCATAGGGCCTACAATACCAAGAGTGAACCTAATGTAAACTACAGACTTTGGGTCATTATGATGTAGGTTTATCGCTGTAACAAATGTACCACTCAGGTGGGGATGTTGAAAAGGAAGGACGCTGTGCAGGTGTGGAGGCAGAGGGCACAGGAGAAATCTTTGTACCTTCCCTTCAGTGTTGCTGTCAACATTAAACTGCTCCAAAAAGTCTTAGTTAGAAAAACAAAAAACAACCAGTGTCCATAAATGATACGGATCATGGTTTGAGTCTTTACTTCGTCATGTACTAGCTACGTGCTCTTTGAGAAAAATGAGGATAACAATAGTGCTTATCTCAGAAAGTTTTTGTAAGGATTCTATGACATCAGTCACAGGAGGCACTAAACATAGTATCTGGCAAACAATGATCTTGAAATCGATATAGTCCTTATTATTATTATTTAATTATACTGCTAGTTGGTCTCTGAAACCAAGCTTCCAGTCAAATGACTTTGACAGACATTAAAATATAGTGTCCCAAGTGAGCTCCAAGAGACAGGTCAGCTATATTGCAGGGAAGACTTCAACTGGAAACTGTACTTCACACTGCCTGTCTTCTGCTCTTCCAGTGACACATTTCTGCTCAGAGTTCTCAATAGCAGGAAACCAAAGGCACACAATTTGATATTTGTATTTGTGTCCAGGACTAAGACCTTGGTCTTACAGCTGAGATGAGATTCTCTAGGAATTGTACCTGCATGGAACCCAGTCTTCTGTCATTTAACAAGGATCAGAAGGGTTTAGGGTTTGTTTTCAGGGAATAATTCAGAAATATTCCTGCTTTGTTCAATGGGAATTAGCTGGCCCAGAAGGAAAGATGTTCATACTGCAGTCTTAGCCATATTGTTAATACTGTCATAAACTTGAGAAAGCTGTTTCAATTTCCCCATGACACTTTGCTTATATTAAATAGCATTCTCCCTAACTCACCTTGTGGAGGCTTTTGACTATAAGAATTAACTACTCATTGTATACAAATAGGAAAACATAGAAAAGTATAAAGAAGAAACATAACCACCCAAAATCAATCTCCTAAACATATGCACAATTTAGATTTTGTTGTATATTCATTTTTCAACAATTAATTTATCATGTGCCTACCATGTGCCACTGTGATTTTAACTTTGTTATACATGTGTGTATATTTACATATATAATTTAAAAGTACAAAATTGGTATGATGGTGTTTAATTTCATATCTTCTCTTTTTCATTTAAGCCAGAGCCTCAGAGGTTTGGCCTTTGAAAATATCTTTTTGTACGGGGTATATAACAATGCATCAATTAGATGGCTATACAGTAACTAAAAAATTATATAATTTATCCCTCATCTCTTGATAGTAATTATGTTGCAGCTTATATTTCTCTTCATTCATACAATTTCAGTCTCTGAATGTTTCCTTAAGATAGTTCTCCAGAAGATATCTTATTGGATAACTAGAATGGACATTTTTAAGGTTTCTGGTAGCTTTTCCAGTAGTATGTACCAATTTGTGTTTCCTCCAGTAATGTATAAGCATGGCATTCTCTCAACTCTCATTTTTAACATCTACACATAGAACACTAGGACAAAGTTAGAAATGATCATGCAGAGAAAAGTAGAAGGTTCCAGGATTCTCACTCCTGGAGTGAATCTGGGCACCTTGTGAGCTAAGACAGACACCAGAGCTTGTGGAGCACCAAGGGTTCTCTCCAGTGTCCTGAGATGCTCTTATTTAACAGGCATCCCTCAAGGTTCTTGATCAAAGTTGACACTCTATCAATGGTGCTGATGGGTGCCTGACTGCACAGAGGTGATGGAGACAAAGGCAAATACCAAATTAAAAAGAAAAACAAAAACCACAGCAGAGGGTTTTCTTTTATTTTAGCCAGATCTTCTCCGTGGTTGAATACATCCACTGTATTTCCATTGAAAATACAACATTTTGGTTGGTGTGAAAATCTGTGTCAGGAAATAACCCCAAGAGAACAAAACATGTATCAGGTGATAATGGATGTTATTAATGGAAGCAACATTTGTCTCCTTTTGTTTTTCCCTGACTCTCATTCAACCATAGTAAATTTTAACATGTGTGTCAGGTTTCCTGCAATTTATGTACAATGAAACTCTTTGGGGAAGATAACACCCAAGTGTCCATATGATTTCATGCTGCAGTCTCAGCTTAGATCTAAAGTTAATGCCAGTTTCTGGTTCCTTCTCCTGGGGAGATGTCAACAGAATATGCTGGTTCAAAATGAATGTGTCTCTGTGACTGGTATTTTTGATGGACCTGGCTGTGCATCTGCTCTCAGAAATCACCTCCTTCTGTGATCACAAGAAAAACAGGCCCATCTTTTAAGACAGGAATAATTTTTGCTTCACTAAGCACTGTTTCTTAAATTTGTTTTAGGTTTAAGATCTATTGCTTAATCTTTGTGTCATATCTCATTATGCAGAAAAGTATAATGTATGCTGGTTACCAAAACAGGCCCTGAGGTCGAATGGAATATGATTGGTTCTTGAAGGTTTCAGAACCAGATGATTATTTCTTTTATTTTTCAGTCTTCTTGATTCACCTCTCCCAGCAATTATTCTTTTGCCCTTTTTACCACTTGAGGGTTGAGAATGTATACTTGGACATACTATGAGATACACCATGAATAGACACTGAGACGGGATGTATCTGGACTACAGTAACTAGAACAATAGAGGATGTCAGACTGTGGTGTTTGAATGACAGTTGGGAGGACCACAGCTGTGTTGCTTAGATAAATACAACTTGCAATAAGGGAGAGGAGGGGCAATGCTTGCCTTCAAAGAGCTGAAGTGTGGTCAAGTGAAGGTGTGAAGCTCCTTAGGTTGTGTAATTGAGCAAAGGGAACTAGCATCAACACGTGGGTTCAGCCTCCCAAATATCTCTCATTGTTCAATTTTTCTCTATCTCAACTCTCCACCACTCTAGTCCAAGACATTTTCATCTCTTGCCTGGAATATGACCACAGCCTCATAACCCATGTCCCTACTTCACTTTTGCTTTCCACCAAGTCATATCTTTCCTCTGCTTATACCCCTTTGATAGTTTGGCATCACTTTAGATAAAGTTTGAATCATAGACAGCCTGCATATCCTGAATGATCTTGTTATTCATCTCCCTCCAGCCACATCTCCTTGTCCCTTGGTCTTTGCTCCAGCCACAGTGGAATTCTTTGAGGAAGATGACATTCAAGTGTCCATGTGATTTGATGCTGAAGTCTCAGCAGCGCGCTCAAAGTTTTAGAATCTTCAGAAACATTTTTCTCTTTGCTCGGAACCACCCTTCCTTCTTCAAGAACACAACTGACTCTCCTCCCTGTCCTATCTACCCCCGATTCATTCTCTAGACTACACACACACACACACACACACACACACACGCACACACACACACACATGCACACACATAGCCCTCCCTTCATGTCCAGGCTACATCCCTCAGTTATGGGTTCTAACGGCACCATCTACCTCTTTTCTAGTGCTTTTCTTGTAATTATGTACACGAAGTCTATCTTCACAGCCTCCTTGAACACTCTGTGGAGGAACAGACTGCTTCTATTACTCACTACTGTACTGTAGCCCTTCATATTCCTTCACAGAGCTAGCACAGTGCATAACACATGGCAAGATGCCTACGTCATCAATATGTGTGATGACAGAATAAATGAAAGAATAAAAGGAAGTTTACTTTTTCCTGTATGCAACAGTTATAACATTGGAGGTTGTCAGAAGATAAATTGGACTATCTTGTGTGTGTGGTGGGGGGCGGTCCTCACTTACCAGAAATATTCATGTAGACATGAGAAAACCTCTTAGTACGAGTAATGCAGTGGCATATGAAGCAATAAGTGGGATAACTGGACTAAGCTCTTTAGTTGTTCTTTCAAGGCAAGTAATTCTATGGTTTGTAAATTATTTTAAAGCTTTTTTGGGGGGTGAGAAGAAAAGTAATTCTGATTAAAACCTTTAGTGAGTTGTAAAGCAATTATACTCTAATAAAGATGTTAAAAAAAAAACTTTAGTGAGGAGGAGATTTAATATTTGGCCAAGGTGAATGTTTTGAACATCTGGCTTTCCAATATATTTAGAGGGGTTTGTGCATATCTGGATTCTATGCTCCCAAACGTGGATGAGGGTGACATTCACTCACTCATTCATTCAACAAATGTTTCCTCTGCTGGGGATATGGTGAAGAACAAGAAAATAAGCTCCATCCCCTATAGATGCTTCTATCCTAATGGACATAAACACAAAATACATTTAAAAATAAGGAAAAAAACTAGTAATTAATAATTAATGATGATGGTGGGGTATCTTAGAGTAATCATGTATCTTAGAGTAATGTATCTTAGAGTAATCAGTATCTTAGAGTAATGATGATGGCTTCCTTAGAGTAATCAGAGAAGCCTTACTGAGGAAGGTGGCCTTTAAGATGAAATTTGAATGATAAGAGGGAGAACCTGTGAGAAGATCTGAAGGAAGAGAATGAAGAGCAGAATGGACTCCTAGACAAAGGTACTAAGGCAGAAACAAGACGGGCATGTTGGAAGGGGGAAATGAATGCCAGCATAGATGGTTCAGAATGAAGGAAACAGTGGTACATGGTAAGGTGGCAGCGGTGGGTGAGACCAGAAGAAGCAGGAGTTTCAGCTATGGTGAGATGACTGAACTTCATCCTAATGAAATCAGTAGTCATGGAGGTTCTGAGGAGAGAAGTTACCCTCTCAGACTTTGGTTTTGCCCATTTATCGTTATAAAATCTTTTAGATCTGTTTACCCCAGGACTCACTGTAGTACCTTCTGATCTTCCTTACATGTTTCCTCTTTATTCCTAGTTAGAAAAGAGCTCTGTTTGTGCTACCAAGAGCTATCCCAAATTAATATCTTTGAAAACTATTGGTTTAGAAGCTGGAAATATGTTGCAAAAGCTTAGAGTTGAAAGCAATAACAATAAAAACCTATTTGACTGATGCATCAACTTCTATATGTTAAAATCCCCCAGCCTCTTTTTTTTTTTTAATTTAACATCTTTATTGGAGTATAATTGCTTTAAAATGTTGTGTCAGTTTCTGCTGTATAACAAAGTGAACCAGCTATATGTATACATATATCCCCATATCCCCTCCCTCTTGCATCTCCCTCCCACCCTCGCTATCTCACCCCCTAGGTGGTCACAAAGCACCAAGCTGATCTCCCTGTGCTATGCAGCTGCTTCCCACTAGCTATCTATTTTACATTTGGTAGTGTATATAAGTCCACGCCACTCTCTCACTTCATCCCAGCTTACCCTTATTCCTCCCCATGTCCTCAAGTCCATTCTCTACATCTGTGTCTTTATTCCTGTCCTGCCCCTAGGTTCATCAGAACCTTTTTTTTTTTTTTTTTAGAGTTCACATGTATGTGTTAGCATACGGTATTTGTTTTTCTTGTTCTGACTTATTTCACTCTGTATGACACACTCTAGGTCCACCCACCTCACTACAGATAATTCAATTTCGTTTCTTTTTATGGCTGAGTAATAGTCCATTGTATGTAGTTGCGACATCTTCTTTATCCATTCATCTGTCAATAGACATCTAGGTTGGTTCCATGCCCTGGCTATTGTAAACAGTGCTGCAATGAGCATTGTGGCACATGGCTCTTCTTGAATTATGGTTTTCTCTGGGTATATGCCCAGTAGTGGGATTGCTGGGTCATATGGTAGTTCTACTTTTAGTTTCTTAAGGAACCTCCATACAGTTCTCCATAGTGGCTGTAACAATTTACATTCCCACCAACAGTGTGAGAGGGTTCCCTTTTCTCCACACCCTTTCCACATTTATTGTTTGTAGATTTTTTGATGATGTCCATTCTGACTGGTGTGAGGGGATACCTCATTGTAGGTCTGATTTGCGTTTCTCTAATGATTAGTGATGTTGAGCATACTTTCATGTGTCTGTCGGCAATCTGTATATTTTCTTTGGAGAAATGTCTATTTAGGTCTTCTGCCCATTTTTGGATTGGTTTGTTTTTTTGATATTGAGCTGCATGTATATTTTGGAGATTAATCTTTTGTTAGTTGCTTCATTTACAAATGTTTTCTCCCATTCTGAGGGTTGTCTTTTCGTCTTGTATATGGTTTCCTTTCCTGTGCAAAAGTTTTGAAGTTTCATTAGGTCCCATTTGTTTATTTTTGTTTTTATTTCCATTTTTCTAGGAGGTGGGTCAAAAAGGATCTTGCTGTGATTTATGTCAAAGAGTGTTTTTCCTATGTTTTCTTCTAAGAGTTTTATAGTGTCTGGCCTTACATTTAGGTTTTAATCCATTTTGAGTTTATTTTTGTGTATGGTGTTAGGAAGTGTTCTAATTTCATTCTTTTACATGTAGCTGTCCAGTTTTCCCACCACCACTTTTTTTAACGCATAAGGATATTATTTAATCCACACAACAAACCTATGAGTTATGTAGTATATCAATCCTATTGTATAGATGAGGAAACAAGGCACATAAAGGTTCAGCAACTTGCTCAAAATCATTCAAGTAAAAATACAAGAGCAAATGACATGGAAAATCATGAGTTTTGGTTAAAGATTAAACTGCTGCCTAATCCCAAATCACAAAGTCATGTACTCAACTTTCCCCTACAGTATAAACATTTGTGGCTTATATCAGAAAGTCACATGTTCTCCAGGTGCTCCTTGAGGTGAATCAGCTAAGCCAGAACCACTTACTGAAGAGGCTGTCTTTTCGCCATTGTATATTCTTGCCTCCTTTATCAAAGATAAGGTGACCACATGTGCGTGTGTTTATCTCTGGGCTTTCTATCTAGTTCCATTGACCTTTATTTCTGTTTTTGTGCCAGTACCATACTGTACTGATTACTGTAGCTTTGAAGTTCAGTCTGAAGTCAGGGAGCCTGATTCCTCCAGCTCCATTTTTCTTTCTCAAGATTACTTTGGCTATTCTTTTGTGTTTCCATAGAAACTGGGAAATATTTTCTTCTAGTTCTGTGAAAAATGCCAGTGGTAGTTTGATAGGGATTGCACTGAATCTGTAGATTGCTTTTGGTAGTATAGTCATTTTCACAATGTTGTTTCTTCCAATCCAAGAACATGGTATATCTCTCCATCTGTTTATGTCATCTTTAATTTCTTTCATCAGTGTCTTATAGTTTTCTGAATACAGGGCTTTTGTCTCCTTAGGTAGGTTTATTCCTAGGTATTTGACTTTTTTATTGTTGTAGTGGTGAACGGGAGTGTTTCCTTAATTTGTCTTTCAGATTTCTTATCGTCAGTGTATAGGAATGCAAGAGATTTCTGTGCATTAATTTTGTATCCTGAAACTTTACCACTTTACTGAGTAGCTCTAGTAGTTTTCTGGTAGCATCTTTAGGATTCTCTATGTATAGTATCATGTCATCTGTAAACAGTGACAGCTTTACTTCTTCTTTTTCAATACAGATTCCTTTTATTTCTTTTCTTTCTCTGATTGCTGTGGCTAAAACTTCCAAAACTATGTTGAATAACAGTGGTGAGAAAGGGCATCCTTGTCATGTTCCTCATTTTAGAGGAAAACGTTTCACTTTGTCACCACTGAGAACGATGCTGGCCGTGGGCTTTTCATACATGGCCTTTATTATGTTGAGGTAAGTTCCCTCTATGCCTACTTTCTGGAGAGTTTTGATCATAAATGGGTCATGAATTTTATTGAAAGCTTTTTCTGCATCTATTGAGATTATCATATGGTTTTTCTCCTTCAGTTTTTTTAATATGGTTTATCACATTGATTGATTTGCATATATTGAAGAATTCTTGCATTCCTGAGATAAACCCCACTTGATCATGGTGTATGATCCTTTTAATGTGCTGTTGGATTCTGTTTGCTAGTATTTTGTTGAGGATTTTTATATCTATATTCATCAGTGATATTGGTCTGCAGCTTTCTTTTTCTGTGACATCTTTTTCTGGTTTTGGTATCAGGGTGATGCTGGCCCCGTAGAATGAGTTTGGGATTGTCCCTCCCTCTGCTATATTTTGGAAGAGTGTACAAGTTTATATTTTGGAAGGATAGTTGTTAGCTCTTTTCTAAATGTTTGATAGACTTTGCCTGTGAAGCCATCTGGTCCTGGACTTTTGTTTGTTGGAAGATTTTAATCACAGTTTCAATTTCAGTGCTTGTGGTAGGTTTGTTTATATTTTCTACTTCTTTCTGGTTAAGTCTCGGTAGGTTGTGTTTTTCGAAGAATTTGTCCATTTCTTCCAGGTTGTCCATTTTATTGGCATAGAGTTGCTTGTAGTAATCACTAATGATTATTTGTATCTGCAGTGTCAGTTTTTACTTCTCCTTTTTCATTTCTAATTCTGTTGATTTGAGTCCTCTGACTTTTTTTCTTGATGAGTCTGGCTAATGGTTTATCAATTTTGTTTATCTTCTCAAAGAACCAGCTTTTAGTTTTATTGATCTTCGCTATAGTTTCCTTCATTTCTTTCTGATCTGACTTTAATGATTTCTTTCCTTCTGCTAACTCTAGGTTATTTTTTGTTCTTCTTTCTCTAATTGCTTTAGGTGTAAGGTTAGCTTGTTTATTTGAGATTTTTCTTGTTTCTTGAGGTAGGATATTATTGCTATAAACTTTCCTCTTAGAACTGCTTTTGCTGCATCCCATGGGTTTGGGGTCATTGTGTTTTCAATGCCATTTGTTTCTCAATAGTTTTTGATTTCCTGTTTGGTTTCTTCAGTGATTTCGTGGTTATTTAGTAGTGTATTGTTTAGCCTACACGTGTTGGTATTTTGTACAGTTTTTTTTCCCTGTAATTGATATCTAGTCTCAGAGCATAGTGATCAGAAAAGATACTTGATATGATTTCAATTTTCTTAAATTTAGTGATGCTTGATTTGTGACCCAAGATATGATCTATCCTGGAGAATGTTCCATGAGCACTTGAGAAGAATGTGTATTCTGTTGCTTTGGGATGGAATGTCCTATAAATATCAGTTAAATCCATCTTGCTTAAGGTGTCATTTAAAGCTTGTGTTTCCTTACTTATTTTCATTTTGGATGATCTGTCCATTGGTGAAAGTGGGGTGTTAAAGTCCCCTACTATTTTTTTGTTACAGTCGATTTCCCCTTTTATGGCTGTTAGCATTTTCCTTATGTATTGAAGTGCTCCTCTGTTGGGTGCATAAATATTTACAATTGTTATATCTTCTTCTTGGATTGATCTCTTGCTCATTATGTAGTGTCCTTCTTTATCTCCTGTAATAGTCTTTATTTTAAAGTCTATTTTGTCTGAAATGAGAATTCCTATTCCAGCTTTCTTTCGATTTCCTTTTGCATGGAATATCTTTTTCCATCCCCTCACTTTCAGTCCGTATGTGTCCCTAGGTCTGAAGTCAGTCTCTTGTAGACAGTATATGTATGGATCTTGTTTTTATATCCAATCAGCCAGTCTATGTCTTTTGGCTGGAGCATTTAATCCATTTACATTTAAGGTAATTATCGATATGTATGTTCCTATTACAATTTTTTAAACTGTCTTGGGTTTGTTTTTGTAGGTCTTTTCCTTCCCTTTGTTTCCTGCCTAGAGAAGTTCCTTTAGCATTTGTTGTAGAGCTGGTTGGGTGGTGCTGAATTCTCTTAAATTTTGCTTGTCTGTAAAGGTTTTAATTACCCATTTGAATCTGATTGAGATCCTTGCTTGGTAGAGTAATGTTGGTTGTAGAGTTTTCCCATTCATTTCCTTACATATGTCCTGCCACTCCCTTCTGGCTTGCAAAGTTTCTGCTGAACAATCAGCTGTTAACCTAATGGGGATTCCCTTGTATGTTATTTGTTGCTTTTTCCTTGCTGCTTTTAATATTTCTTCTTTGTATTTAAATTTTGATAGTGTGATTAATATGTGTCTTGGCATGTTTCTCCTTGGATTTATCCTGTATGGGACTCTCTATGCTTCCTGGACTTGACTGACTATTTCCTGTCCCATGTTAGGGAAGTTTCCAACTATAATCTCTTCAAATGTATTCTCAGACCCTTTCTTTTTCTCTTCTTCTGGGTCCCTATAAGTCGAATGTTGGTGCATTTAACGTTGTTCCCGTGGTCTCTGAAATTGTCCTCTTTTTCATTATTCTGCTCTGTGGTAGTTATTTCCACTATTTTTTTCTTCCAGGTTACTTATCTGTTCTTCTGCTTCAGTTATTTTGCTATTGATCCCTTCTAGAGAATTTTAAATTTCACTTATTGTGTTGTTCATCATTTTTTGTTTGGTCTTTAGTTCTTCTAGATCGTTTTTAAACGTTTCTTGTATTTTCTCCATCCTATTTCGAAGAGTTTGGATCATCTTTACTATCATTACTCTGAATTCTTTTTCAGGTAGACTGCCTATTTCCTCTTCATTTGTTTGGTCTGGTGGGTTTTTACGTTGCTCCTTCATCTGCTGCATATTTCTCTGTCTTCCCATTTTGCTTAACTTACTGTGTTTGGGGTCCCCTTTACGCAGGCTTCAGGTTTGTAGTTTCCGTTGTTTTGGGTGTTTGCCCCCAGTGGGTAAGGTTGGTTCAGTGGCTTGTGTATGCTCCCTGGTGGAGGGGACTGGTGCCTGTGTTCTGGTGGATGAGGCTGGGTCTTGTCTTTCTGGTGGGTAGGGCTGCGTCTGGTGGTGTGTTTTGGGGTGTCTGTGAACTTAGTATGATTTAGCAGTCTCTCTGTTAATAGGTGGGGTTGTGTTCTTGTCTTGCTAGTTGTTTGGCATGGGGCTTCCAGCACTGGAGCTTGCTGACCATTGGGTGGAGCTGGGTCTTAGCAATGAGACGGAGATCTCTGGGAGAGCTCTCGCCAACTGATGTTACATTAGGCTGGTAGGTGTCTGGTGCTCCATGTCCTGAAGTCAGCTCTGCCTCCTCAGAGGCTCAGGCCTGACACCAAGCTGGAGCACAAAGACCCTGTCAGCCACACCGCTTCTCTAGGAGACAGTCCTTCGGAAGTTGAAGGAACAATTGGCCACTGCACTTCACAGTACCAGCTGCGTGTTAAGTAGGACCTTGAACAGAAGACTTGTTATTGTGATACAGTCCCAAAGGATGCTGGCTTCATCTGTCACTAGATTGTTTGGGAACCTTGGACCGAAACCACCCGCCCTGGCCAGGTGCGATAATAACTGCTTGCATGAATTGTCTCTCAACAGGGTTTCCGGTAAGGAACATGGTGCTGACAAGCTGGCCAAACTGGAAGAATTCAGGAGGGGCCCCCCTCCACCCTCTTTTATGTAATTATAAAGAAATCGTGTTTTCTCCCGTAAGATCTTTTATATAGTAGATAAACATCATATAAAGTAAAATAAGTCAACCTGATCCTACATGAATTCCAAAAAAAATCCAACCCCTCCCAATATTTCTATATATTTCCAGAAGAGTGATTATATGTCCTGGTTTTTCTTCTCCATTCTTGCTCTGAACTGTTACTTTTAGCTCCTCCCAACTGTCACTTTTGGAGGTTTTGTCACTGCCTCTCATTGTCATTTCACTCTCTTCCATTTGTTCTGCCTTAAAATTTTGACCACTGTAGCACCTCCCTTCATTCCCAAGACAGTGCTAACAAGAGGCTAAAACCAAGTTGTGGTGGATAATAAATTTCCCTAAAAGTTGAAGATAATACAGAGTCATGTAAATTGAGAGGAGGACAGTTCGACTTAAAATTAGTTATTGTTCCCTCCTCCCCATAAATTGATCATCATCTGTCACAAGAAGCTCCTTCTGGGCTGTTGCTCACTGTGGCCCAGATTTTTGCCATGTTCATAACACCTCTCCTATTTCTCTCATTTTGTATCTTCCACCAATGCCTTGGCCTCAATTTTTTGTTTCTTCATCTGTCAAGGGAATCCGCAATTAGCATCTTTGTCATGGGCTGAACTATGTTCCCACCAAATTCATGTGTTGAAGTTCTAACCCCAATGACCTCAGACCATAACTGTATTTGGATATACAGTAAGAGGTAGTTAAAATGAGGCCGTTATGGTGGACCCTAATCCAGTGTGACTAGTATCCTTGTAAGAAGATGAAATTTGGACAAAGACACACATAGAAGGATAATGCCACATGTTCATAAAGATAGCCATCTACAAGCCATGGAGAAAGGTATCACTTAGATCTTGGACTTCAAGCCTCCATAACTGTGTGAAAATAAATTTCTATTTTTAAACCACCCAATCTGTAGCACTTTATTATAACAGCCCTAGGAAACTAAGGCAATCCTCCAGCCTCCTTCCCATATCTCTGCCAATTTTTTTTTTCAGAGTTGCACTGTCTCTCATTAAGGTACTCACTTAGGTTATTAAACCAAACACTTATAACCAAAGCCTGCTGTGTTAGTATTATATCATCTCTATTCATGGCCCAATTAACTAATATCAAATAAATGTTTGAAAGCCAGTAGTATGATCAAGAGAACTCTCTAAGTGATCCCTCACAGGAAAAGGAAGAATCTGCCCTAGAGACTTATTCACATCTCTGAGAAATTTTTGGTATTCTTAGAGTAGGCAGATCATCTCCTGTTTCTAGCCATCACTGCCTCAGAAGTATTGATGTTTGACCTCAGAGTACTCCACTGATTTCCTTTACAAACCCAGGCTTGAGTTAAGCCTCTTCTTAAGCTCTAAAAGCACCCATTTACAAATATTGATGTTCTAGGTATAACAATCAGCCCAGGGCTTTTCACACCTCTCTGTCAGTATCCACCAAGATTGCCAAAGTCAGCCCAAGCAAACCTGTAGCCAAGCAGGATGCACAAAGATGTGTGGCTGCATTCTTTGCCTAACTATCACATGCACCAAGTGGACCAGCCGCTAACATCTTACACACTCAGCTGTGCCAGTCTAACTTCCATGTCTTTGTTAAAGCCTCATAGAAATTTTTCTGGGCCAAACTTATGCAAAGCACTTGGATATTTTATCCCACTAGGTCCTCATCACAACCCCAAGATATACAAGTTACCACACTTTACAGATGAGGAAGTGGAGGTTTGAAGGTCTTCAGTGGCTTATCCAAAATAGCAGGTAGTATAAAGTGGTGCTGGGTTCATGTACCCAGGTTCATGTGCCACTAAAGTCCTAGCTTTTCATCTCTCTGTAAGGCTTTATTGTAAGCCTTTCTGTGTTTCTTTAGCCTTCACTCATCATTCACTTCTCTCAACTCCTGCATCGAATGTTGCTAGAACCACTCAGCACTTAATTGTGGCTCACTTTGAATTTTCTGTTTAACCTGTGCTGCTCTAGTGTCCCCAGTTACAGTGTAAATTTTCTGTGATGGAAATAGTATTTAATATACCATGTTCTCTTCTGTACCTAGTCTTGCACTCAGTAGAAACTCCATGCTTCTGATTTCCTAGGAGCTCAGGGAAATCTTTTGGAATTCTCCCTTGGAATCTCTCATAATAACACTGAACAAAGAGTCATTTGAGGGACATTATTTGAGAAGCAGTATAATGTAGGGGTAAAGGTTGTGGCCTAATACTCAGAATAGCGCAATTTCAGACTCAGCTTTTAACTCTTGCTAGCTCTTTGGCCCTAGATGATTTGCTTTAACTTCTCTGATGCTTAGTTTTCTCATCTATAAAATAGAGGTGATAAATACCACCTCAGTGACTTGCTGTGAAAATTGGAGGTGAGACTAGGCCTGCAGATGCTTCATAAACTGTAAAGTGCTATTCACCCACAAGAGATTATACTTTTTCAGCATTAGTAGCTATAGTGTCAATAGTGACGAACAATGAACAGCATCTCTCAGTCTTATTTTCTCCATGGAAAAATAATGCGGTGGTCTACAAAGTTTCTTCTTGTTTTAACACGCTCTGAACTTCTCCTTATGGTGAGGGTATGTGGGACTGGCCGGGGTAGCTGTGTGGGCCAGACCTTCCAAAGTGAGAACTGATGCCTTGCACTCAAAGGGCTTATCACTCACATCCCACTTGCTAGCAGCAGGATCACATCTCACGTGGGGGCTGTCTGTCTTCAGGGAAGACATGGTGTGGTTACATGAATCATGTTGTTGCCGGTGCAGATAGAGAAATGCCACTCTCACCGAGCTTACAGTTCTAACGACTCTTTCCTGTACTGCATGTGTCAATTTACAACTGTAGGCTGATGCCTTTGAACGCTGGTCCCAAAGAAAAACTAAAATCTGAAGATGAACATTTTCTCACTTTCCTTTCTTTCAGAGTACAATTGTTTTTCAAGATACCTTCCCTAGACCCCCAAACACAAATTCCTTGGTATCTCTTCTCTTGACAAAGAAAGTGAGAATGAAGGCATGTTAACAGAGGTGGAAATGGAACAAACCTATTCACAGACTGACTGCTAAAATGCAGGCCTACTTAATGTTTAACAGAAGTTCTGAGACTGCTAAAAGGTTCTGGAGATTTCCCCCAATGGCATTAGGTAAAAACATGAAGGTATTAAGGACTCTGTGTTCCTGGCCTTTGCTGCAACTTAGTCTTGAATAAATTGAAGCAAAGTAGGCCAAGCAATCACAGACTTTAGCTTCTTCTCTAGGAATGGTGACAGTTCTAAAAAAGATTAATTTTTACTACTAAAGTGCTCATCTAGTGAAAGTCTATTTTTTTCAGAGAAAATGTTCTTAAATATTTTAAAATGTCTAATTTCTTCACAGATTCCCACAGATATAGAAGCTAAATGGAAGGGTCAAAAGAGTTGGGTTGATTTTAGGGATGACAGCACTTATTAATACCAGTTATTCTTCTCTAAGTTATCTTTGAAACATAGATTATTTCACAAATGATTCAATTTCTTGACCCCAAACTGCAGTTGCTTCAAAATATCTATGGAAAATAGCTGACATTTCTTGATCTGAAGTCCAATATTCTCCATAATTTATCTCCATACCATCTTTCTGGTCATATCCCTTTCTCTAACCTTCTAGGCATCCTGAATTTTGGCCATACAAGTCACCTATCATTTTTTCAACTATTCATACCATTTCATACCTCCTTGCCTCTTATACCTAGTGTTTCCACAACTTGGAACAATCTTCTAGGTATTGAAATCTTTTTTCCATTATTTAAGTCCCCATTAAAATGCCACTTTCTTCACAACACTGCTCTTGAATTCCCAAATAGAATATTCATCCTATATTTAATATTTAGTAGTTAATTATTTATACTGTTACTGAATATTTCATTCTGACCTGCTTAGAAGTTATGAAGCATCTGTCCTCCCCCTTTTTCTGAAAGTAAATATTTTAATTAAGCAGCTTGGGATCATTCATTCACTTATTCATTCATTGAACAAAAATGAATTGATCCATATTAATAAACCAGCATCTCTGTATATTGCCTAATTCCTACCCAAATATGTATTTGCAATATCTGTCTTCCCCTTTGATCTTAGGCAACTAGAGGAAAAAAATCACAGGTCATTTAGTTTTGAAAATTCCTTAGCTACTTTTAAGTGGTGGGTGCTTCATAAACATGTAGTGAATGGATAGATGGATAGATGGATAGATGGATAGATGGATGGAAGGATAAATTAGGCAATAGCAAAAGCTGATGGAATAAATTATGAATTAAGAGTATTACTCTTTCCTTGCCTTAAGACAATTGCTTTTGCTTTCAACCAATGCAGTGTGTGTGTTGAATATCTGTTACTTTTGGTTACAATTTTTGTGTATTTCATAGCCCTTCATTTGGGGAACCATCTCTTACTCATCCCATAGTAATCTGTTCAGTCCATGAGGCTCAGATGAGTTCACTCGTTCCCAAATTTTGTCACAAGGTCCAGGCCTAAGAGAGTATTCCATTTACTTGAGGGTAGAGGTTGCTCAGGGATGGAAATAAGATCTAACCTGGGACAATTAGACTCTTCCCAAGAAATTAAACAAAATTAGTGGGGGAGACTCTTTTTTTGCTCTCAGGGACTATGAGTATAAAGTTTATGTAAGCTGGAGCTGCAGCTGACTTTGTTCCCACCATCAGAGAAAGAGCTTATATAAGAATAAAGCCAGGCTGAAAAAAACAGTGGGATTGAGGGATACAAAGAGAGAAAAAATTGTGACTATTGTGCTTTAATCATAAGATCTAGCCAAGCCTTTAGCCTACTTTTCAGTATGTGAGTAAATAAAGTCTTATTTTTTTACATTAGTTAATATTCAATTACTGTTATTTTGAAGCAAAAGAATTCTAATGAACACAGGAGGAATCTAAAGAAATTGTCCCAGTATTGTCACTCTTTATATTAAACACTTTTATCTCTGAGGAAAATCACTGCAATCAGTTGGGAATTTAGTCACCCACTAGGAGATGGGAAAAAAAATCCCTGAAAAATTAAGTCATATAAAAATCTGTATTTCTATGCCTTCCCTTTAACCTTAACCCCTGCAAGTCCTTTCTTTCCCTTTTTTTCTTTCTTTCCCCACCAGTTTTGTTGAGATAAACTTGCCACACAATGTTGTATTAGTTTAAGATGTACAACATAATGATTTGACATATATATATATATTTATTACAAAATGAATCATCAAAGGAAGTTTTGTTAACATCTATCACCTTTCATAGTTACATTTTTTTAAGTGCAAAGTCCTGCAAATCCTTTTTAACTAAGTATCTTATTTCTTTCCCAAATACATAGCTTATCTCCCTCTGGATGGCCACTCCTATGACTCTCAGCACCATCCTCTCTCACCTCCACTCCAGCAGCAGCCTCCCAACTAGAGTCTTGTCCTCAACTGTCTTCATGCTCAATTCTCTACCCAAAGCCAGGATGATTTCTCTGAAGTACAGTATGTATGATGCTAATCTTTTATCTGAAACATCACTGTCTCCCATTACTCCCAGAAAAAAGTCTGAATCCTTTCATTTACAGACCCTACATTCTGGCCATCTTTATCTCTTTCAATTCTCCCTTAGCCCTCCTTCCTTCAGCACATTGACATTTTTTTTTTCTTTCTTAATATCTTTATTAGAGTATAATTGCTTTACAATTGTGTGCCAGTTTCTGCTTTATAACAAAGTGAATCAGTTATACATATACATATGTCCCCATATCTCTTCCCTCTTCCATCTCCCTGCCTCCCACCCTCCCTATCCCAACAGTCTAGGTGGTCACAAAGTACTGAGCTTATCTCCTTGTGCTATGCAGCTGCTTCCCACTACCTATTTTACGTTTGGTACTGTATATATGTCAATGCCACTCTCTCACTTTGTCCCAGCTTACCGTCAAGTCCATTCTCTAGTAGGTCAGCATTTTTATTACGGTCTTGCCCCTAGGTAGGTTCTTCTGACCATTTTCTTTTTTTTTTAGATTCCATATATATGTGTTAGCATACAGTATTTGTTATCCTCTTTCTGACATACTTCACTCTGTATGACAGTCTCTAGGTCCATCCACCTCACTACAAATAACTCAGTTTCATTCCTTTTTATGGCTGAGTACTATTCCATTGTATATATGTGCCACATCTTCTTTATCCATTCATCCAATAATGGACACTTAGGTGGCTTCCATGTCCTGGCTATTGTAAACAGAGCTGCAATGAACATTGTGGTACATGACTCTCTTTGAATTATGATATTCTCAGAGTATATGCCCAGTAGTGGGATTTCTGGGTCGTACGGTAGTTCTATTTTTAGTTTTTAAGGAACCTCCACACTGTTCTCCACAGTGGCTGTATCAATTTAGATTCATACCAACAGTGCAAGAGGGTTGCCTTTTCTCCACACCCTCTCCAGCATTTATAGTTTGCAGATTTTTTGATGATGTCCATTCTGACCTGTGTGAGATGATATCTCATTGTAGTTTTGATTTACATTTCTCTAATGATTAATGATGTTGAGCATCCTTTACTGTGTCTGTTGGCAATCTATATATCTCCTTTGGAGAAATGTTTATTTAGGACTTCTTCCCATTTTTGGATTGTGTTGTTTGCTTTTCTGATATTGAGCTGCATGAGTTGCTTGTATGTTTTGCAGATTAACCCTTTCTCAGTTGCTTAATTTGCAAATATTTTCTCCCATTCTGAAGGTTGTCTTTTCGTCCTGTTTAAAGTTTCCTTGGCTGTGCAAAAGCTCTGAAGTTTCATTAGGTCCCATTTGTGTATTTTTGTTTTTATTTCCATTTCTCTAGGAGGTGGGTCAAAAAGGATCCTGCTGTGATTTATGTCATAGAGTGTTCTGCCTATGTTTTCCTCTAAGAGTTTGATGGTGTCTGGCCTTACATTTAGGTCTTTAATCCATTTTGAGTTTATTTCTTTGCATGGTGTTAGGGAGTGTTCTAATTTCATTCTTTTACATGTAGCTGTCCAGTTTTCCCAGCACCACTTATTGAAGAGGCTGTCTTTTCTCCACTGTATATTCTTGCCTCCTTTATCAAAGATAAGGTGACCATATGTGCGTGAGTTTATCTCTGGGCTTTCTATACTGTTCCATTGATCTATATTTCTGTTTTTGTGCCAGTACCATAAAGTCTTGATTACTGTAGCTTTGAAGTTTAGTCTGAAGTCAGGGAGCCTGATTCCTCCACTTCCATTTTTCTTTCTCAAGATTGCTTTCACTATTCACGGTCTTTTGTGTTTCCATACAAATTGTGAAATTTTTTGTTCTAGATCTGTGAAAAATGCCAGTGGTAGATTCATAGGGATTGCATTGAATCTGTAGATTGCTTTGGGTAGTGGAGTGATTTTCACAATGTTGATTCTTCCGATCCAAGAACATGGTATATCTCTCCATCTATTTGTATCATCTTTAATTTCTTTCATCAGTGTCTTATAATTTTCTGCATATAGGTCTTTTGCCTCCTAGGTAGGTTTATTCCTAGATATTTTATTCTTTTTGTTGCAATGGTAGATGGGAGTGTCTTCTTAATTTCACTTTCAGATTTTTCATTATTAATATATAGGAATGCAAGAGATTTTTGAGCATTAATTTTGTATCCTGCTACTTTACCAAATTCATTGATTAGCTCTAGAAGTTTTCGGGTAGCGTCTTTAGGATTCTCTATGTAGAGTATCATGTCATCTGCAAACAGTGACAGCTTTTCTTCTTCTTTTCTGATTTGGATTCCTTTTATTTCCTTTTCTTCTCTGATTGCTGTGGCTAAAACTTCCAAAACTATGTTGAATACTAGTGGTGAGAGGTGGCAACCTTGTCTTGTTCCTGATCTTAGTGGAAATGATTACAGTTTTTCACCATTGAGGACGATGTTGGCTGTGGGTTTGTCATATATGACCTTTATTATGTTGAGGAAAATTCACTCTATGCCTACTTCCTGGAGGTTTTTTTATCATAAATGGGTGTTGAATTTTGTCGAAAGCTTTCTCTGCATGTATTGAGATGATCATATGGTTTTTTTCCTTCAATTTGTTAATATGGTGTATCACATTGATTGATTTGCATATATTAAAGAATCCTTGCATTCCTGGGATAAACCCCACTTGATCATAGGGTATGATCCTTTTAATGTGCTGTTGGATTCTGTTTGCTAGTATTTTGTTGAGGATTTTTGCATCTATGTCCATCTGTGATATTGGCCTGTAGTTTTCTTTCTTTGTGACATCCTTGTCTGGTTTTGGTATCAGAGTGATGGTGGCCTTGTAGAATGTGATTTGGAGTGTTCCTCCCTCTGCTATATTTTAGATGAGTTTGAGAAGGATAGGAGATAGGTCTTCTCTAAATGTTTGATAGAATTCGCCTGTGAAGCCATCTGGTCCTGGGCTTTTGTTTTTTGGAAGATTATAAATCACAGTTTCAATTTCAGTGCTTGTGATTGGTTGGTTCATATTTTCTATTTCTTCCTGGTTCAGTCTCGGAGGGTTGTGCATTTCTAAGTATTTGTCCATTTCTTCCAGGTTGTCCAATTTATTGGCATATAGTTGCTTGTAGTAATCTCTCATGATCCTTTGTATTTCTGCAGTGCCAGTTGTTACTTCTCCTTTTTCATTTCTAATTCTATTTATTTGAGACTTCTCCCTTGTTTTCTTGATAAGTCTGGCTAATGGTTTATCAATTTTGTTTATCTTCTCAAAGAACCAGCTTTTAGTTTTATTGATCTTTGCTATTTGCTATTTAGTTTTATTGGTCTTTGCTTTGTTTCCTTCATTTCTTTTTCATTTATTATTGATCTGATCTTTATGATTTCTTTCCTTGTGCTAAGTTTGGGGTTTTTTTGTTCTTCTTTCTCTAATTGCTTTAGTTGTAAGGTTAGGTTGTTTATTTGAGATGTTTCTCGTTGCTTAAGGTAGGCTGTATAGCTATAAACTTCTCTCTTGAAACTGCTTTTGCTACGTCCCATAGGTTTGGGTCGTTGTGTTGTCATTGTCATTTGTTTCTAGGTATTGTTTGATTTCCTCTTTGATTTCTTTAGTGATCTCTTGGTTATTAAGTACTGTGTTGTTTAGCCTGCATGTGTTTGTATTTCTTAAAGATTTCTCCTGTAATTGATATCTAGTTTAATAGCATTGTGGTCAGAAAAGATCCTTGATACGATTTCAATTTTCGTAAATTTACCAAGGCTTGATTTATGACCGAAGATGTGATCTACCCTGGAGAATGTTCCATGATCACTTGAGAAGAATGTGTATTCTGTTGTTTTTGGATGGAATGTCCTATAAATATCAATTAAGTCCAATTTGTTTAATGTATCATTTAAAGCTTGTGTTTCCTTATTTATTTTCAGTTTGGATGATCTGTCCACTGTTGAAAGTGGAGTGTTAAAGTCCCCTCATATGATTGTGTTACTATCGATTTCCCCTTTTATGGTTGTTAGTATTTGCCTTATGTATTGTGGTGCTCCTATGTTGGGTGCATAAATATTTACAATTGTTATATCTTATTCTTAGATTGATCCCTTGATCATTATGTAGTGTCCTTCTTCATCTCTTGTAATAGTCTTTTTTTTAAGTCTATTTTGTCTGATATGAGAATTGCTACTCCAGCTTCATTTTGATTTCCATTTGCATGGAATATCTTTTCCCATCCCCTCACTTTCAGTCTGTATGTGTCCCTAGGTCTGAAGTGGGTCTCTTGTTGAGAGCACATATACAGGTCATGTGTTTGTATCCATTCAGCCAGTCTATGTCTTTTGTTTGGAGCATTTAATCCATTTACATTTAAGGTAATTATCGATATGTATGTTCCTATTCCCATTTTGTTAATTGTTTGGGGTTTGTTATTGTAGGTCTTTTCCTTCTCTTGTGTTTCCTGCCTAGAGAAGTTCCTTTAGCATTTGTTGTAAAGCTGGTTTGGTGGTGCTGAATTCTCTTAGCTTTTGCTTGTCTGTAAAGCTTTTAATTTCTCCGTCAAATCTGAATGAGATCCTTGCTGGGTAGAGTAATCTTGGTTGTAGGTTTTTCCCTTTCATCACTTTAAATATGTCCTGCCACTCCCTTCTGGCTTGCAGAGCTTCTGCTGAAAAATCAGGTGTTAACCTTATGGGTATTCTCGTATGTGTTACTTTTGTTTTTCTCTTGCTGCTTTTAATATTTGTTCTTTGTATTTAATTTTTGATAGTTTGATTAATATGTGTCTTGGTGTGTTTCTCCTTGGATTTATCCTGTATGGGACTCTCTATGCTTCCTAGACTTGATTAACTATTTCCTTTCCCATATTAGGGAAGTTTTCAACTATAATCTCTTCAAATATTTTCTCAGTCCCTTTCTTTTTATCTTCTTCTTCTGGGACCCCTATAATTCTAATGTTGGTGCATTTAATATTGTCCCAGTTGTCTCTGAGACTGTCCTCAATTCTTTTCATTCTTTTTTCTTTATTCTGCTCTGTGGTAGTTATTTCCACTATTTTATCTTCCAGGTCACTTATACTGAGGTTCTTCTGCCTCAGTTATTCTGCTACTGATTCCTTCTAGAGAATTTTCAATTTCATTTACTGTGTTGTTCACCTGTGTTTGCTCTTTAGTTCTTCTAGGTACGTGTGAAACGTTTCTTGTATTTTCTCTATTCTATTTCCATGACTTTGTATCATCTTGACTATCATTATTCTGAATTCTTTTTCAGGTAGACTGCCTATTTCCTCCTCATTTGTTAGGTCTGGTGGTTTTTTGCCTTGCTCCTTCATCTGCTGTGTGTTTCTCTGTCTCCTCATTTTGCTTAACTTACTGTGTTTGGGGGTCTCCTTTTTGTAGGCTCCAGGTTCGTAGTTTCTGTAGTTTGTGGTGTCTGTTCCCAGTGGCTAATGTTAGTTCAGTGGGTTGTGTAGGCTTCCTGATGGAGGGGACTAGTGCATGTGTTCTGTTGGATAAGGCTGGATCTTGTCTTTCTGGTGGGCAGGCCACATCTAATGGTGTGTTTTGGGGTGTCTGTGGCTTTATTATGATTTTAGGCAGCCTCTGTGCCAATGGATGGGGTTGTGTTCCTGTCTTGCTAGTTGTTTGGCATAGGGTGTCCTGCACTGTAGCTTGCTGGTCGTTGAGTGGAGCTGGGTCTTGGCATTGAGATGGAGATCTCTGGGAGATTTTCACCATTTGATATTACGTGGAGCTGGGAGGACTCTTGTGGACCAGTGTCCTGAACTTGGCTCTCCCACGTAAGTGGCACAGCCCTGACAGCTGGGAGGAGCACCAAGAGCCTGTCCTCCATATGGCTCAGAATAAAAGAGAAAAAAAGAGAACGAAAGAAGAAGATAAAATAAAATAAAGTTATTAAAATAAAAAATAATTATTAAGAAAAAAATTTTTTTAAGTAATTAAAAAAAAATGGACAGAACCCTCAGACAAATGGTAAAAGCAAAGCTATACAGACAAAATCACACACAGAAGCATAAACATCCACACTCACAAAAAGAGAAAAAGGGAAAAAATATGTATATATCGTTGCTCCCAAAGTCCACCTCCTCAATTTGGGATGATTCGTTGTCTATTCAGGTATTCCACAGATGCAGGGTACATGAAGTTGATTGTGGAGATTTAATCCACTGCTTCTGAGGCTACTGGAAGAGATTTCCCTTTCTCTTCGTTCTTTGCACAGCTCTTGGGGTTCAGCTTTGGATTTGGCCCTGCCTCTGCATGTAGGCTGCCTGCGGGCATCTGTTCTTCGGTCAGATAGGATGGTGTTAAAGGAGCAGCTGATTCGGGGGCTCTAGCTCACTCAGGCCGTGGGGAAGGAAGGGGTACGGATGTGGGGCAAGCCTGCAGCGGCACAGGCTGACGTGACTTTGCACCAGCCTGAGGTGCGCCATGTGTTCTCCCGGGAAGTTGTCCCTGGATCACAGGACCCTGGCTGTGGCGGGCTGCACAGGCTCCTGGGAGGGAGGTGTGGATAGTGACCTGTGCTTGTACACAGCCTTCTTGGTGGCTGCAGCAGCCTTAGCGTCTCATGCCCATCTCTGGGGTCCGCGCTGACAGCCGCAGCTCACGCCCGTCCCTGGAGCTCCTTTAAGCGTGGCTCTTAAGCCCATGTCCTTGCACACCAGGAAGCAAAGAGGCAAGAAAAAGTCTCTTGCCTCTTGAATAGCTCCAGACTTTTTCCCGGACTCCCTCCAGGCTCGCTGTGGCACACTAGCCCCTTCAGGCTGTGTTCACACAGCCAACCCCAGTCCTCTCCCTGGGATCCGACCGAAGCCCGAGCCTCAGCTCCCAGCCATGCCCGCCCCGGCGGGTGAGCAGACAAGCCTCTCGGGCTGGTGAGTGCTGGTTGGCACCGATCCTCTGTGCGGGAATCTCTCCGCTTTGCCATCTGCACCCTGTTGCTGTGCTCTCCTCCGTGGCTCTGAAGGTTCTCCACTCCGCCACCCGCAGTCTCTGCCCACGAAGGGGTTTCCTAGTGTGTGGAAACCTTTCCTCCTTCACAGCTCCCTCCCACTGGTGCAGGTCCTGCCCCTATTCTTTGTCTCTGTTTTTTTTTTCTTTTACCCTACGCAGGTGCACGGGGAGTTTCTTGCCTTTTGGGAGGTCTGAGGTCTTCTGCCAGCAATCAGTAGGTGTTCTGTAGTTGTTCCACATGTAGATGTATTTCTGATGTATTTGTGGGGAGGAAGGTGATCTCCACGTCTTAATCTTCTGCCATCTTGAAGCTCCTCCCCCACATTGACATTTACAAAACATATCTTGAGTGTGCCATACTCTTTCTTCATTCTAGGACTTTGCATATTTTGTTCTCTTTGCCTGGAATGCCCTTTCACCAATTATTCTCTAACATAGCTCCTACTCCTTTGTAGTGATTGAATAATGTCCCCCCAAAATTCATGTCTACCTGGAGCCTCAGTAAAAAACCTTATTTGTAAATACAGTCTTTGCAGAAGTAACTAGGATAATTATTGAAATGAGATTATATTAGATTAGGAGGGGCACTAAACCCCATGAGGATGTCCCTGTAAGAGACAGACAAGGACATACAGAGATACAGAAAAGAAGGCAATGTGAAGATGGAGTCAGAGATTGGAGTGATGAATTTATAAGCCAAGAAAGCCAAGGATTGCCTGCAGCCACCGGAAGCTAGGAGATGGGCATGGGACAGGTTCTGTCTCAGAGGCTCCAGAAGGAACCTGTGTGGACACTTTGATTTTGGATTTTCAACCTCGTGAACTGTGAGATTACATTTCTGTTGTTTTAAGTTAACTAGTTTGTGGGACTTTGTTACAACAACCCTAGAATATCAATATATCTTTCTTTGGATATCACTGTACATGGTACCTCCTTTGCAAAGCCTTCCCTTATACCACTAGTCTGAATCAAGTAGCCCTTTAATGTGTTGCCCTAGGATCTTCTATTTTTTTCCACTTCATTATGTTTAAATTTCTTGTTTGCTTTGCTTCCAGGAAGCTATACTACACAGCCTTTCACACGTGTGCCTAGGACCTATCACAATGACCAGCATGTAACAGGTTTCCACAAGCAGGCTCTGACTGATTTACTGTACCTTATTACTCTGTCTCCTTTTGACACCTAGTAAAGTGGCTGCTACATACCAAGTGCTCAGTAAATGTTGTTTACTCAGTGATGGATTCTGTCAGTTGGCTCATGCTGCTAGTAGTGACGTGAACCATTGACTATGGCTCTCATCCATCCTTAGCCTCACTAAAGTGTGTAGAGCTTGCCCAGAGGAGGTTCCATTTGTAGAGTCCTTAATAATTCCACAATCCTTTCTCACCCAAAACTCAAGGTGAATGTCCAAAAGCCCTGTGAATCTTGTGTAACAACTGTTCTTATATCCAATTTGAGGGAAAAAATCCAGATCTTATAACTAGACAGTCACAGTAGAACTGAGAAGTTCTGATTCCATATTCATCATTCCTGCCACTGAATTCTATGACCCTGTTAACACTGGCACAAAAACAACCCAATCTTTCAATTATCCATTTAAGCAAAATGCTTTTACTGATCCTTGTGACAGGTAAAGGAAAAACTGTTGAGAGGGCTTAAGCAAGATGACAGGGAGTATAGGGCAATAGGATTCTAAGGGCATATATCCCAGGAGAATCTCAAGTGGTGGCAGATAGTCATAGTTGTCATATGAGCTCTTGTGTCTTCTTGGTCATTTCTATATGTGTCCTACCTCATCAGAAACATGTTATGGAGCCAGCAAACCAGTAGGTAATGTGAAAACTAAATGGAAAAAGAAGTAAAAGACGAACTAGAGAGTGCATACTTGTTCTGAATAAAACAAGAGGAAATGCAATTGTGCATTACAATGAGTCAGTGTTCTACAAAAGCCATGGAGTTGGCCATGCGATTGAGAGTGAGAAGCAAAGACCTGTGGTAGTGGAGAGGAAGGCAAAAATAGCAACATATTTTTTCTTTCAAAATTTCCACTTGAGGAGTAGTTGGAAGCTAGTCAGATTTCTCCTGAGATAAATAAATGATGTTTGCTCTCTTTGTGTGTGTGAAATAAGCTCACAGAAATATATGTATATCTCCATAGTATATCTGTCCCCTGAGAGAAGAAAAAACTTTTTTTATTTTAAGACTGAAACAGAAAATGTGTTGCAACAGTACACACTCTTTGGGAATGGAAAATACAAGACAGCATGTACGTTACATAGGGTCAAACAGGAGGAGCAAAGAAGTCTCTGCATTTTTACTGCAGGTGGTACCCTGTGTGGTTAAATGCATAGGTTTTGCAGTTACACTGACTTTGTACAAATCTTGGATCTATTACTAACTCATCTGTATAGGCTTGTACAAATAATTTCATTTCTTCATGCCTCAGTAGAAATCTATAATATGGGGACAAATAATATACATAATTTATAGGGTTGAGATACGAGTAATAGGAATTATGACATAAATAACGTAAAATAGTACACAGCGTGCAGTAAACACTCAATAAATATAAGCCCTTATTTTTAATGTTTATCTCATGTGGATTCGGCAATAAAAATGTAAAGGTGAAAGAGAACTATGCACAATAGTCAAATGCTCAGACTGTCGGGACTGGAACACCCTGTCCCTTATTGGCTGTGTGCTATTAGGGAGTGATTTAATTTCACTAAGCCTCATTGTCTTCTTTGGTAAGGCAAGATGATGATAATACCTTTCGCACAAGGTTGTTATGTTATATAAAACACTTACTCAATTACCTGGCACATAGTACAAGTCTACAAATGGCAGCTCTTTCTATTACAGAGCCAGAATTCTTATGAATTGGCTGTGAGAACTGATTGCTTTAGCAAAACACAGTATGTAAAGCAGTAAAGCTTTTCGTTCCATGGGCCACTAAGAGGAAAAGCCCTTTAGTTCTGCTCTTTAAAGAAAAAAAAAGCAAATAAACAAACCAACAAAGGAAATAACCTTGCTGAAAAAAGATGAAAGATATTGAATTTTTAATAGTAGAGTAAGGCATGTTTCTGGGGTGTGTGTGTGTGTGTCTCCTATAGGTACCAAAGTGATAGTAGGTGTTCCTTTGTCACACTTTATTTGAGGATAGAACAAATACTGAGGTTGCACAAACCTCCTTTGTAGAGGCAGCTCAACTGATGTAGCCATGTGACAGTGTGGTCATTGGAAGCCTATACAGTTTTGAAAAACTTTAAGAGGAGAGCATGGAGGTGGTCAATGACTAAAATGTTTCAGAAAATTCAGCTTTCAGTTGGAACTAAAAATGTAAATTCAATATGAAATAGCATAGCTAAGCATCAGGGTCTGACAGCTGAGGTCCCACCATTAAGGCAAGAAAGTATTCCTATGGGTAACATTTGGCCTGGCTTGAAAGCTATGCTAAGAGTCAGGGGGGAGGAATAGTAACTCTTCTTAATAAACACATATATATCAGGAACTACACTGAGTATTTTCCTCCATCTAATCCCTATCATAAGGCTCTGAGATATGTAACATGATGGGTATTTAAGATCAGATATTTGGATTCAGGTAGCCTGGGGTTCGAATCTCAGCTCTTCCATCCTCTACCTGGGTGAACCTGGGCATAGTAAGCCTCCATTTTATCATGGGGCTAATAAAGCTGCCTTCCTGGGCTCTTCTCAGGGTTCTATCAAACAATGAATGCAAAGATCCTAGCACAATGCCTGCCACATAGTAATTGGTCAACAAAAGGAAGTTACAACCCGTGTTGTTATACTCATTTTACAGAAAAGAAAATTATGACTTAGGAGAGGGCACAAAAGGCTAAAACTAAAAATCTTAATTAATGGAGAATTTTGCAAGATGATATGAAGTCCATGTTATTTCTAGGTACTACCAAGTTTCTCAATTCTCGGTCCACAGCCATGTTTATGGAGAATTTCCTCAAGAGCTCCCACACCCATCTCCTCATGCTGTTGACACTTAACATTCTCCTTCCCAACAGTAACAAGAAGACTTACTGCCACATGTGCAATATTTACCATGTAGCAAATTTGGCACTAAATGTTTTATATGCATTATTTTCAATTTATTGCAATAAGTATCTATGAGGTAGATATTGTTTTTGACACTTGAAGATGAGGTAAGTAGAGCATAGAGAGAATAAATAATTTGCCCCAAATCTCACAAACAAGACAGTAGGAGACCAGGGATTTGAAGTTGGTTTTGTTAAACTTTAAAGCTCTTACTCATAACACATCACTCCCAATATTAACCTGTAGCCTTCTGCTGTGTTATTGGATCTGAGACACTGAAATAAAATTTAAATGAAAGAATGAACATTGAGTGCCCTTTTTAGGATCCAAAGACTCAGTAAATATAGTCTTGACAAAATATGACACATACGCCACTACAACACCCTGCTTGGGTACTGAAAGCGATGTAGCGTCAGAATTCTTTTCAACAGAGATTCATGATCAATCTGAGTTCATAAACAAAATGTATATTGTTTGCAATCTCACATCTATTTTGACGGGCTCCTTTTTTACAGGAGGATATGCATATTCTGAGAAGGAAAGTTATTTTCCCAAGATAATGCCACCCCAAGACAGCATGTCAATGGCAGATGCAGCCTGGGAACTGGATCCCAGACTTCCAGCACGTGCTCATTCCATGAACCCCCAACACTTATTCTGACTTCTTTTGCTCTAGGGAGACTCTGCTTGTGATTGGGCAGCCTTTGGAAATCACAAGCAAGAAGCCACTAATAGCACATACCCTATCTGAGTATTTGTGAACAAACCTCCAACTCTTGCCATGGAGAGGATATACACTACTTTTCAGTTAAAATTTCTGTATGGTTCTAAGCTTCCTATTAGCCTTTTGCTAAAATAGGGCTCATATAACCTGGTTTCAAATACAATCCATAGGTTAATTCATGTGCTTTGATCTGTCCTAGTTGTAAATTGCTTGTTAAGAGAAATGTAAATTAGACTGGCAGCTGCTTGCAACATCTCAGAAGGTATCAAAATGTATAGTCTGGCGAAACAGCATCTGTAGTAGTCACGACAGGCTACCTGCTATAAAAAGAATAATTCCTGAGCTAAGGGCTTAATACAATAAAAATTAGTTTTTCACTGTCTGAGGTAGGTTGGTGGCCAGGAAAGGACTGATAGTGGAGGGAGGCTGTATTTCATGCAGTAATTCAGGGTCTCATGTAACTCTGCACTCAGCAGGTAGATGGGAAAAGAGAAAGAAATCGGGTATTCCTGTGGAAGGTTTTTATGGGCTAGACCTCAAAGTCATACCCATTTCTTCCTACTTCCATTGTCTAGGGCCCAATCCCATGATCAAAATTAATCATAAGGCAAGATGGGTAATGTGGTGTCTAGCTGGGTGCCCAGGAGGCAAAAGTGTTGGTACACAGCTTGCTAGTGTGTCTGCAACAGCCAGCAAACTCCCTCCCCATCACAATTCATACGCGTATAGACACACACACTTACAGAACTGGCCTGAAGGAGGGGACGTTCAAACCTTGGCCATAACATTAACAAAGAAAACAAACAAGAAATCAGCCTAATAGTTATTTTTCATCTGGGCATGAGCTTTTAAACATTTGAAGCAGGGGAGGAGAAATATGTATCAATTTTAGATATGAATTATTTTTTATCCATTAATTCTGATTCTAGGTACTCATCTGAAGTTAAGTAAGAAGATGCACAAGAGTATGTGTAAAAAGATGCTCATTACATCTGTATTGGAATAGGAAAATAGTAGATTAAAATGCACATAATAGAAGATTATTAGATAAATTATGGTGCATTTATACAATGTAGTACTCTGGCTTTATATACTATAAAGTATTTCCACATACAGTAACATTTCTATAATAACAAGTAGCAAAATAACAAATACAGTAAGTACTATACATTCATCAGTGCCACCCTGGGCCGCAGGCACTATGTGAAGGCTGTACAGTGGAACTGTACAACACAGCAGCCCTGGCAATACCTAAATCAATATCTGTGTTTATATCTCTGTCTATATGTAACTCCTCTCAGTTCTATCCAGTAGATAATGCTTTACAAACTTGGGGAACAAATGTATTTCCATCTCTTTTATTTTACTCAATTAATTGCTGAAGTTTCCACATACCTTAATTGCAGAAAATCCAGAATCTCCATCAAAAGGCTCTTCGATCCCTTTGAATAATCCAAGAAAGTTGGGAGCATGGATGGCGCAGATGTGGGGATGTGTGGAACATTTGGTTTCCATTCCCTGGGGGAAGTACACTACAGTACACTGCTTTACTGACAAAAGCTGCACACGGCCTGAGACACAGTGTACGTCTTCTTCTCTACTTTGGCATCAGGCACAACCCATTATCACAAAAGCTTTTAGGTGACAGCTTTTCTCTAAATTCTCAAAACAAACATTGTCAAATTGCATGAACTGTCCCTTATTAGAGACATGACTCACCAGTTCTTCTGAGGGAGTGTTTCCTCAATGATTGCCCATCATTTTGTCCTTCTAAGGAAGGCTCTCTAAGGATCTTCAAAGTGTGCCCTCGTGAGCTCTTCCTGGAGGAGGGGAAGGGAGAAATTTCATCAATGATTAGTGATTCTGGCATCACTCCCGCTAGAAAATAAACAGGCAAAAATCTCACAAACGTAACAGGTGTTTATAGGCACTTGTATAAAATCCTTCTTTCTCTTCACAGATCATATATATGTATTATGCATATACATTGTTATATATGATCTACATGTAAAATCTATAAAATCTATACATGATATATATGAAGAGAGAAATGTCAGGAAGGATGTTTCCCAAATCATACCAGTTATTGTCTCTAATAGTGATGTTGGTTTGCTTATTTTTTTTTAACATCCTTACTGGAGTATAATTGCTTTACAATGGTGTGTTAGTTTCTGCTGTATAACAAAGTGAATCAGCTATACATATACATATACATATATCCCCATAACTCCTCCCTCTTGCATCTCTCTCCCTTATTTTTATTTATTTATAAATAAAATTGTTTTTATTTTACATAATTTTATTGTAAAAATCCCTCTTCCTTGCATTTTTACATGCTATATTTTGTCTTCATTTAGCATGGTGTGTGGGAGTAATTGAATGTGTATGGGTTCATATTTGAGTAAATCTGTGTTTAAATGTGTTTTAAGTACCTCAAGGGAAAAGTGTTAGGACAAAGATTATTGAGTGGTATGTTAGTGCTTAAAATTGAAGCAAGTTGAGGATCTGAAATTATTAAGAGTGGTATGTTGGTGCTTAATATTGAAGCAAGTTGAGGATCTGAAAGGATGTGGGTGAAATGTGGTTACTTCTCTAAGCAATTTAAAATATATAGCTCCTTCTCTTTCTCAATAATAGCCATGTCTCTGTTCACGTGCCATCATCTCAGTCCTCTCCCTCCATCCTTTACAGAGAAGTGCTAGTAATCAGTTGTGGTGACATCACATTATGCTTGCGGGAATAAGGCCACTCACTAAGTGTGCCACAAACAGCATGCGGATCGTACAGACATTTGGAAACCTGCAGATGGTGTCCCTGTAAGTTTACAGCCCCAGAAAAATGGAATTCAGGCAATGTTTGGGCCAGAAACTCTTGGGGACAAGGATATATTATTGTTTCACTGTTTCCCACAGGACTTGACAGTGCTTGCACATAGTAGGCCTTCAATGAGTATTTGTCGAATTGAATTGACCTGAATTACTTTATTATTTAGAAGTGAATCTGCTTCTTTCAGGGCTTGCAGTATCTCATTTTTTTCTCTTCCCATGTAAAGTTTCAAAATATTTCAAACAAAGAAAATTAAGGCCAATTCTGAGAATGTCTGGCACTGTTTAATGGACCTTGAACAACACAAATGAAAAGATTTCCTAGTGGCTCTAGTTTAAAAAAAATAAATTCTTTCTTAGCAAGCAGTCCACTGTGAGCTATAAAAGAATGAGAATGCTTTTGGGGGGAAAGCTCCAGGGAGGTGGAAAGATGTTCATGGGACTGAGTAAATAGATTCTACCGACAATCTTTCCCAGGCGGGAGAGTTGCCTTTGGAGCACATTATTTGTTATCAAAGCCTGCCAGAAGCAGCATAGCTGAGGCAAGACTCAGATTTCAAACTCTCCTGGTTTGAACATGATGGAAGATCCCTGGGTAATTTAGCTTCTGACTGAAGGTTTGGGGGATCCTGAGCCTTCCCTGAGTCCTGGGTGAGGTAGACAAAGCTGATCTTCAAAGCTCCCTCAACTTATTTCCTGAAGTTACAATCCAGCTCTATGTGGGCTGTGACAAATTTCCCCTCCAACCATCCTCTGGCTGTGAGCTGCTGCTGACTTGAGTCCCCTACTGATTTTTTTTTTTTTTTTTTTCCGGTACGCGGGCCTCTCACTGTTGTGGCCTCTACCGTTGCGGAGCACAGGCTCCGGACGCGCAGGCTCAGAGGCCATGGCTCACGGGCCCAGCCGCTCCGCGGCATGTGGGACCTTCCCGGACCGGGGCGTGAACCCATGTCCCCTGCATTGGCAGGCGGACTCTCAACCACTGTGCCACCAGGGAAGCCCCCCACTACTGATTTAAGATTTTTTTAAAAAAATTAAAAACAAGCTTTACTTCCTAATACAAAGATATGTTTTCATTGTAAAAAATTAGAAAATTGTATACTTAAAAAGAACAAAACTAAAGAGTACTATAATCTCACCAAATACATACACACACACACACACACACACACACACACACACACACACGTTTGAGTGCATGATTCAGAGTAGAATTTTATGTATTATAGTATGGTTAATATACATAAACCTTTAACATATATTCACACATATATACATCTTCAATAATATCTTAGTATCAGGGAAAAATGTACTATAACTGATTTGTCTCATCTCCTTTTTTGGTTGATATTTTGCTCGCTTTCAATTTAAGCAGGGAGTAGATGACTAAAAAAGAGGCAGGGAGGAATCTCAACTGGCGGGCAGACAGATACTTGTGGTGTCAAGGGAAGGTATTACCTAAAAGTCTTTAAAGCTTGTTCATTCTTGGAAGAACCAGTTCTTTTCAAGACACTACTGTTTAATTTCCAAATAATTAATTATTTATATATTTATTATTATTTATATAATAATATATTTATATATTTTAAATATACTTATATATTTATATAATATATTTATATATTTAATATTATTTATTATAAAAATTCCAAATAATTAATTTAGCAAAAGATTCAAGAAGATTTTACAAGGATTTCTCAACTTCATAGAACCTTATTTTGAGAGACTCAAATGTTTCAATGTCTATGTATCTAAAATTTTAAAATAATAAAACACACCCACACTCAAACACACACAAACACTATTTGGAATCAGGACCTCCACTTAGATCACTGGTTTGGCTATATTTCTCCTCCTCTAATGGGAAAAATTTCCTCATTTGTAAAATAAGGAAAGTACTACATGGACTTTTCTAATCTCATGTTTGAAGTTGTATTAATCTAAGATTTAAAGATCTCTAAAAATTCCAATACATATTTCTTAAATTTTTTTTGGAAAAACCATTAGAGTAGTATTTTGGAAGTCAAAATACGTGGTTAAATCAATTCTTTTCACAAAACTGGAAGACATTAATAAATTTGCTGTTTTAAAATGGTAGGAGTAGGTAAAGGAATGTATGAAACCAAGATTTTGACAAGGCTTTTTAAAATCTATGTGCATGTTGTATGATCAGAAGTATCTCCTTTGCTTTTTTCTGCTTCTAATTTAGGATGCTAATGTTACTTGATTTGACTTTTACAGTTGTGTTGTCTATATATTCTTATATTTTGAATTCTGTGAAACAGTTCTCCATGTGAATGAGAACAGTTCAAGAAAAGCCACAGCTCTCTCTCTCTGATTTCTCTCTAAAGAGACACCTATAGTTTTATATTCAAACGGAACAGATGATACAGATACCTTGAAAGCACTGCCTATGGACTTTTAAAAACGATGACTGCAAGTAGATATAAGTGAATGTCAAAATGGCAGGTTCAGACAGAGATATGAAATGGTTCTACACAGTGAAGAGGCAGCTTTGACATAGTGGAAAGATGTTTGATATCCAAAGGCCTAGATTCAATTTTTGGGTCTGTGAATCCCTATTCAAGGGAACTTGGGCTAGGCCTTTAACTCTCTTACACTGCAATATAGTACTTCCCTCAATGTGTGAACATATGAATCAGATATAATAACGAATGGAAAAAAAACAAAGGATATCAAAATTTGTGGATTTAAGTTAAATCAGAAATTATTATTAGAAAAAAGAAAGATACAAGATTAGTGATTGAAGTGCCCATCTTAAAAATATAGTAAAAGATGGGCAAATTAAACACAAAGTAATAGAAGAAAGGGAAAAATAAGAATGAGAGCAAAATCGATGAAACAGAAAACTGATAAAATAGAGATTATAAGAACCTAAAGTTGATTCTTTTAAAATATTAATAAGATTAATAAAACTTTAGCTAGACCGATCAAGCAAAAAGAAAAGAAAACACAAATTAACCTTATCAGTAATGATAAGGGGATCACTATTTAGATTCCCCAGTCATTAAAAAGTTAACAAGGGAATTTTACATACAACTTTATAATAATAAATTTGTCAATATAAATAAATACACAAACCATGTAACTGACAAACTGGCAATATTGACATGAGAGGAATTAGAAAATATCGATAGTCCTATAAATGTTTTTAAAACCACTTAATTTATAATGAAAATGTTTATTATTGAATTATCTTAGCATCCTTGTTCAAAACTGATTGACCATAACTGTACTGGTTTATTTCTGGATTTTCAATTATATTCCAGTAATCTGTATCTTAATCCTTATGCCAGTACCATACTAGGTTACTCTTACTTTGTAGTAAGTTTGAAATTCAAAAGTGTGAATCCTCCTACTTGGTTCTTCTTTTTCAAATTGCTTTGGCTATCTGAAGTTCTTTGCAATTTCATATGAATTTTAGAATCAGCTTTTACATTTCTATAAAAATAGCTGTTGGAATTTTGATAAGGATTACATTAATTTGTAGATCATTTTGGGTAGTATTGATATCTTAACAATATTAAATCTTCCTACCTATGAACATGAAATATCTTTCTATTTTTTTAGGTCTTTAATTTCCTTCATCCATGTTTTGTGTGAGATGTATGTGTGTGTGTGTGTGTGTGTATCAGATAAATAAATATATATATCTGCAATGTGTGTGTGTGTGTGTATATATATATATACATATATATATATACACATTGACATATGTTGAAAATTCCAGAAGACAATGTTATAATTTTTGCTTTAAAAAATTATACAAAGTATTTAAGAGGAAAAATTATTATTATTATTTTTTTAACATCTTTATTGGGGTATAATTGCTTTACAATGGTGTGTTAGTTTCTGCTTTATAACAAAGTGAATCAGTTATACATATACATATGTTCCCATATCTCTTCCCTCTTGCGTCTCCCTCCCTCCCTATCCCAACCCTCTAGGTGGTCACAAATCACCGAGCTGATCTCCCTGTGCTATGCCGCTGCTTCCCACTAGCTATCTATTTTATGTTTGGTAGTGTATATATGTCCATGCCACTCTCTCGCTTTGTCACAGCTTACCCTTCCCCCTCCCCATATCCTCAAGTCTATTCTCTAGTAGGTCTGTGTCTTTATTCCTGTCTTACCCCTAGGTTCTGCTTGACATTTTTTTTTCTTAAATTCCATATATATGTGTTAGCATACGGTATTTGTCTTTCTCTTTCTGACTTACTTCACTCTGTATGACAGACTCTAGGTCCATTCACCTCATTACAAATAGCTAAATTTCATTTCTCTTTATGGCTGAGTAATATTCCATTGTATATATGTGCCAAATCTTCTTTATCCATTCATCCGATGATGGACACTTAGATTGTTTCCATCTCCTGGCTATTTTAAATAGAGCTGCAATGAACATTTTGGTACATGACTCTTTTTGAATTATGGTTTTCTCAGGGTATATGCTCAGTAGTGGGATTGCTGGGTCATATGGTAGTTCTATTTGTAGTTTTTTAAGGAACCTCCATACTGTTCTCCATAGTGGCTGTATCAATTCACATTCCCACCAGCAGTATAAGAGTGTTCCCTTTTCTCCACACCCTCTCCAGCATTTATTGTTTCTAGATTTTTTGATGATGGACATTCTGACTGCTGTGAGATGATATCTCATTGTAGTTTTCAGTTGCATTTCTCTAATGATTAATGATGTTGAGCATTCTTTCATGTGTTTGTTGGCAGTCTGTATATCTTCTTTGGAGAAATGTCTATTTAGGTCTTCTGCCCATTTTTGGATTAGGTTGTTTTTTTGTTATTGAGCTGCATGAGCTACTTGTAATTTTTGGAGATTAATTCTTTGTCAGTTGCTTCATCTGCAAATATTTTCTCCCATTCTGAGGGTTGTCTTTTGGTCGTGTTTATGGTTTCCTTTGCTGTGCAAAAGCTTTGAAGTTTCATTAGGTCCCATTTGTTTATTTTTGTTTTTATTTCCATTTCTCTAGGAGGTGGGTCAAAAAGGATCCTGCTGTGATTTATGTCATAGAGTGTTCTGCCTATGTTTTCCTCTAAGAGTTTGATAGTTTCTGGCCTTACATTTAGGTCTTTAATCCATTTTGAGCTTATTTTTGTGTATGGTGTTAGGGAGTGATCTAATCTCATACTTTTACATGTACTTGTCCAGTTTTCCCAGCACCACTTATTGAAGAGGCTGTCCTTTCTCCACTGTACATTCCTGCCTCCTTTATCAAAGATAAGGTGACCATATGTGCGTGGGTTTATCTCTGGCCTTTCTATCCTGTTCCATTGATCTATATTTCTGTTTATGTGCCCGTACCATAGTGTCTTGATTACTGTAGCTTTGTAGTATAGTCTGAAGTCAGGGAGCCTGATTCCTCCAGCTCCGTTTTTCGTTCTCAAGATTGCTTTGGCTATTCGGGGTGTTTTGTGTTTCCATACAAATTGTGAAATTTTTTGTTCTAGTTTCTGTGAAAAATGCCAGTGGTAGTTTGATAGGGGTTGCATTGAATCTGTAGATTGCTTTGGGTAGTAGAGTCATTTTCACAATGTTGATTCTTCCAATCCAAGAACATGGTATATCTCTCCATCTATTTGTATCATCTTTAATTTCTTTCATCAGTGTCTTATAATTTTCTGCATATAGGTCTTTTGTCTCCTTAGGTAGGTTTATTCCTAGATATTTTATTCTTTTTGTTGCAGTGGTAAATGGGAGTGTTTTCTTGATTTCACTCTCAGATTTTTCATCATTAGTATATAGGAATGTCAGAGATTTCTGTGCATTAATTTTGTATCCTGCTACTTTACCAAATTCATTGATTAGCTCTAGTAGTTTTCTGGTAGCATCTTTAGGATTCTCTATTAAAATGCCTCATTCTTATTAACAACTAAGCTCAACGTCTTTGTGCTGGCAATACCTCAACTTACTCCTTCTCCTGATCTCAATGTCATATCTACCTAAGTTATCCAAAACTCTCCTCTCTCATCACACTGTCCATATGCCTCATAATCCCTCTGGCATCATTTCGTTCAACATATTGTGATCTCCTCCCAGACAATTGCAGACAATCCCTAAGTGTTCACCAACCCATTCTCTACATAGCAACAAGAGTGATCTTTCAAAGAAAATCTGATCCTGTCACACATGCCTGAAATTTTTCCCCTCCTTTTGTCCCCTAATCCCATATTCAAGTTTATTTATTCTTAATTTGTAGTGTATAATCCTTCAAAACTTAAACAAAATGCCAAAAAATTCTTTTCTGACCACTGTGCTGTGGCTCTTTTCCTTGATCACCTTTAGAAGACTATACCCCCTCTTCATGCCTCTTATCACAATTACTGTGGAATAATTAATTTTGAAATTATTTGTATAATGTCCCTCTCCCCAACTAGAATATCAGTTTAATGAAGAGAATAATCATGTCTATTTACATGCTTGCTCTATTTACAGCTCTTATCCCAGTACTTGGCACATGGCATATACCAGTAAATGTTACTAAATTACTTTGGTGTTTCCCTCCAGTTAGCATCCTCTTATATCCTTTGCCCTGGTGCCCTTCACTTAGCCAATCCTTCTAGTCTTTTTGCTCTCCTCTCAGAAATCACTCGTTCAGAAAACCATCCCTGTTGTCCCCAGACACCACCTCTGTGCTCCTATGGCTCCCTGTATATTCCTATTCTATAAACATCATATCATCAGATAATTTTCTTTTTTCTGAGTACCTATATCCCTCACCTGTGAAATTTTTTAGGAGAGGAATTCTGTCTTTCATGTACATATACCCAAGGATTGCCCATAGAAATGACTCAATAAATATTTATTAAATGAATAAATGAGTTAGTAATTTGGGATGATACTACATTTTTAGGTAAAGAAACTGAGGTTCAAGGAAGTTAGATAGTTTTTAGAATATGTGATGTTAGAATCCAACATTTTTTCATTTTTTACTGGAACTCATTATTCTTCTTGGCCCTAAGCACTGAAATTCTCGGTATTCCAAGGCTCCTAGCTCAAAGAATCTTCCCTGTTCAACATCTTAGATGGTCACAAGCAATAAAATTATCAGATTCAACTTTTGCCTACTTTCTTCTATTTTTCCCCTTTGGAAAGAAGTTCTAATACTATTTTTAGAACTAAAAGTGGTATGAAAAAGAAGAGTAAAAAATAGTCCTGCCAAATTTGCTGATTGTATAAACAAGTCCTGCATTATTGAGAACAGCCTGGGTTTTAAAATGCTTCAGATCTCCATGAATCAGGAGGCATTTGCACTTGCATGAGTGAAAATGTCAGGGAATGATTTTGAAAGGCCCCATTTGAGGGTGAAATGTTTCTGTGTCTGAAATCCATTACACTGAGCAAACTACAGTAGTCATAAAGGCTAAGAGGTTTTCATTTCCATAATTTCATCAATTCTTTTCAGAAAGAAGTAGAAAAATCCAAAATTATAAATGTAGACCTTCACAGCTCAGCCAGAAATACATTTTAAATAATTAGTTCTGACTGGTTTGACAAAGAAAATTCACAACTTTGTGTGAGGTGTCTCATAAAGCTTTGTCCAGCCTCTTCATTGGATAATTCCAATACCTTTGGATTTATGTCACGTTGTATTGTAGTAAGCATGTTGTAACTTTGTAGTAAGCTCCTTTTGCTTTCTGAATTCCTGAGAACAGCAAAAGATCCAGTTCACTCACTGAATTCAGTAAACCTTTACTGAAAATCTTCTATGTGTTAAGGAATTTTCGAGAATTAGGTAAACAGCAATGAACAAACCATACAAAATTCTTTGCTTTCATGGAGCCAACATTCTGGTGGAGGAAGACTGATGATAAACAAATTAGTAATTAAGAAAGAATATCCAATTTATAAGTAGACAAAAGTAAAACAGTGGATTGTGGTAGAAAGAGAGGAAACTGAGTTACATTTTTTTAAAATAAAATGCTCAGAAAAGACTTCACTGAGCTATTATTTGAGCTGAGATCTGAAGGAAGTGAAATAGTGTGCAATATATGAAACACGAATTTGCTACTAGATATGCACACTAGATTTGCACACTAGATATTTCATATTTAGTGTGCAATCTGGAGGACACTTTACAAAATAACTAGGCAGTACTTTCAGAATCTCAAAATCTTGAAAGACATGGAAATACTAAGGAATTGTCACAGGTTGGAGGAGACTAAGGAGACGTGTCACCCAAATGCTATCTGGTAACCTGGATTGAATCCTGGAATTGAAAACAGGGACTTAGTGAACAGACTGGTGAAATCCAAATAAAGTCTGCAGTTCAGTTACAGCATTATACCCATATTAATTTCTTAGTTTTGATAATTGTACCACGGTTATGTAAGATATTAATATTAAGGGAAGGTGGATGAAGGGTACATGGAACTCTGTACTATTTCTGCAACTCTTCTCTAAGTCTATAATTATCTCACCAAAAGAAGTAAAAACTAAGTGCACATACTATGGAAAGAGTCTTCTGAGGAGAGGGAACAGCTTAGTGAAAGGTTTCTAACCTGTTAGAAAAGGATCAAAGACACAGTGTGGCTGAGTTGAGTGAGTGGCTGAGGAGAGAAGCAGAATGTGTAACACGGGCAGGAGTGTGCTTGGCTTTTCAGGCCATTATAAGGGCTTTACCTTTTACTTTCAGTTACATGGAAGCTAGCAGAAATTTTTGAGCAAAGAAATATCATGATCTGACTGAGATTTTATGCGAATCATTCAGGCTGCTGTGTGGATGGGCTAATGTAGCAAGTCAAGGGAGAAATGATGGTGGCTTGGACTAGGATGTAGCAGTGGAGGTGAATTAGTGAACTGATAGACTATCAATTCTGTCTATCAAACAAAAGTAAAGCAAATAGTTCTTAGTAAAAGTTTAAAATCTGTGATTTTTTTCTCCTCTCTGGCTTCCCACTTCTATGTTCTTCCATCTTAGCCACGTATGTTTCATTTTCAATTTCTCCCTTTATAAAATGGGGAAGGGAGTTGATTTAGTTGACCATCCTCTAGATTTCTTCCAGTTCTAAGGAAGTAGGGCTTTACTATTCATAATCTTTTTTTTCTCTTATAATGCAGAAAATTAATATGATTGATTCATTCAGTTTAAGGTAGTTAAGAACTTGATATGTCCCCCTTCCTAGGAAATGTTGAAAAGGCTACCAGGAAGATAGAACTATGTATTCATATATATTCAAAGGAATAACTAACTAATTTTGGACTGATACCTCAGAAGGAGAAAGAGATTTGGGCATGAGTCTTTCATGGTACCTCTCCTTCCCCCCCCAACCCCAGTTCCACAGGATCTCCATGAATTTAGTCAATGCACATCCATGGAGTACACCACTAGGCTACCCTTTTTAAAGATCTGTAATAACCTCAGGATCCAGCCTAGCTGCTGAATGAAAGACTTGCTCTTCTCAGACAACCCAAGCAAGGACTGCATAAGGTGGGTTACCAAGGCCTGGCCATTTCTGATCAAAATGGGGCTCTTCCAAAGGGTCATATTGACCAAGGAGCTCTCCTTTGTGTTGGTTGTAGTCCTATCTGCTCATGGTCTGAGGCAATCCTGGCTCAATCTTATTTCCTCTTCTGTTTCCTAAATATCACACACATGTTTTAGTCTGAAAGCTAACATTTAAACCTCCCCTTTCATCTTTCACTCCTAACTGTTGCATTGCCTTCTTCCTGGAAGATCTGTCTAAAGTATTGAACTTATCTGTAAAATCAATCCTATCTTCTGTCTACCTCGTATGTCTTTTTTCATTATTTCATGCTCAGCATTGTATATAATTTCTGGCACATACAGAAACTCAGTAAATGTTTGTGTAATAGAATCCAGGGAATTTGGATCCTAGTTCAGCCTTTCCACAAGTATTCTGTGTTACTGGACAGTTACTATTCCCCTCCTGGAGTTTTTGTCTCACCCTATAATGAGGTGGAAGTAGAACTTCTACATATCTCATCCTCCTGAAAACGCCAGGCCCTGTGGGAAAAGCACATCTCTGTATGCACCTACACTTCTTTCTGGCGGAGACCAAGACTAGCACCTCCAGAAGCATTATCTGGTTTGACAACAGGTTGAACCCACTAACCATGGTGTTGAGTTGCTTTCCTCCAGAGGACAAATTTGGCATCAGAGGTATTGCTGGCAGAATCACCGCAAATTAGTCTCAGTTGAGGTGGGTGGTGATAAAAAACAAAAGTCACAGCCAAACCTTCTAGGGCAGGGGTCAGCAGACTTTTTCTGAAAAGGGCCACACAGTAAATATTTTAGGCATTGTGGGCCACACACAGTTTCTGTTACATATATTTTGTTAATTTTTACAACACTTTCAAAATATAAAATCCATTCTTAAGCTTGAGGGCCATATGAAAACAGACACGGACTCTATTTGGCCAACCCCTATTTAGATGACTGTCTTTGTGGCTACAAAATACTTCGGGTAAATAAAAATGAATGAGTGTGGTGTCCTCTCTACACTTAATGCAGACTCATGGCTCTGCCTGCTCTGTGCCCTGGGCTGACATGTTTCTCTAGTATGTGGTTCTTGTCCCCAAGATTACTGCACCTTACTGGTTTCTAGACTAGCTCCTTAGGAACTTCCCAGAAGTGCCTTAGTGATCCTCAGGGAGGAATCAGGTAAGGATCAATCCACTCCTCTAACCCATACACATCCAGAGAACTGCTCTACACATTTACTCTAGTAGTTTTTCTTTCTACAGAAACTATTTTCCTCCCTCCCTCATTTCCCTCTCTTCATCCTCCCTTCTTTCCTTCCATAACGTTTCTTTTGAATCAAAAGAGTACTCTATTTTTTCACTTATATGTGGAATCTAAAAAATAAAGCAAATAAACAAATATAACAAAACAGAAACAGACTCACAGATACAGAGAACAAACTAGTGGTTACCAGTAGGAGTGGAATAGAGGTAGGGGCAAGAATAGGGGAAGGGGATTAGAGGTGCAGACTACTAGGTATAAAATAAGTAAGACACAAGGACATAATGTACAGCACAGGGAATATAGCCAGTATTTTATATCAATTTTACAAGGAGTATAATCTATAAATTTTTTGAATCACTATGATGTATGCTTGAAACTAATATAATAGTATAAGGCAACTATACTTCAACTAAAAAAAGATTTAAAAAAAGAGTTTTTCTTAACTCAAAAGTGTGAGAGAGGAGCAATTCCCTGAGGTAGGTTTGATTAGAGAAAAGCAAAATAGGGCAAGTGGGTGGGCCCTGAAATCAAGCCCACCTGGCTTCTAATTCAGACAATGTCCTTTTAGCAACTATAACAATTGACTTACTTTCCCCCAGGCTCAATTTCCTCATCTCCTTTTGGGGATTGTTACTCTTCCCTCACAGCCTCTCCATGAGGATTAAGCAAGTCAATTCACGTAAAAAAGCTTATTTGAGTGCTTGGCACATAGTGGGTACTTCTGCATCCCTTTGGTGACCTGTATGGTGTCCGGAAAAGGTGCCCTCCCCAACTTACCACTACAGCATATGCATTTTATATGCAGAAGCAAACACAAGAGGTGAGGCAAAATGATTTCAAATTCCACAAAGGTTCATCAACTCCACGTATTTCCCCACAACTCCCATAGATCTATATATTCATGATTAGAAACACTTGCAGTTACCTGCTGCTTGTTGGAGGGGTAGGAGCACAAAGCTCGACACTTTCAGTCTTCTCTCACCTCCCCTGCAATGTATCTATGAAACATGCCCAGATGAAGGCATTAGGACCTTCAAGGTCCCCAGATAAGTATGAATAACCTAATACTAATATAATAGCAGAAGCATTCATTCATGAGAGCCACTGCTATCTTTGCAGAGTTTTGCTCTTTGAATAATTCTATGGGCTTCATTTTTTTCCTTTTCTGATAAAGATGATAAAATTCCTCAACCTCTGGCTTTAAATATTTGTCTGACAAATCTAAAGGATACACAGGGCTAACCAGTCTTGCCTGAACTTGGACATCTGTCTGGAAGCTTGGAGAATGCATTCTGCTTGGTATACTATGCTAATCAAATGGAAGTATAAACAAGAGGGACATGCGTGTAACTGACTCCTAAAAGCATAGAATGGTTTGTAGTAGGCAAGAAGGAAGAGGAACTTAGGATCAACTGAAGCTTTAGGTCTTTAACTCAGGGGATCTTTCAGTTCAGCAAAAATTATACAAACTAGCAGAGGGATGTTGGAGTGTGTGCCCCAGGAAGTCTCAAAGGGATAAGACTCCTTCCTCATGGAGTCACTTAGAACCCAATGGATGTTCAGTCCCTAGGTATGGACACTGAAAGGACTCTCCGTCATCTGGTTTCACTTTAGTCCATGTGGCCTTGAGTGGTAATAAATGAACCAGCATCCTTAACCAAAGAAACTGTTTTCTAGCAACAAATGTGGCACCATTTGTTACATCATCCAAAAAAATAACAAAGGTTCCACTTGACTGAAGGAACCAATATGATTTCCCTGATAACCTACTCCACTCTTAGGTGACAGAGAAGAAAACAGAAGATCTAGGGCAGGAAGCCCAGAATCAGGGACTGAGTCCATGGAGAATGGACTTCTGGAGAATAGTCAGGGGTCAATCCCAAGTCCACCTTATTCCCTCTTATCCTACATTTACAAATGACCCCAATTCACTACAACATATTTCAATACTCCAGAAATGTTCATCATGTTCATTAGAAACCTACAAGTATAGAAGAGAGAGTGAGTGCTCATGTGAATTATCAATGGTGAGAGGTGAATCTAAGATTTCTCAGTTTGAGCCCAAGGTAACTAGAATTCCATGAATTCCCTGAATATTCTGGATGATTGAAGTTCTGCTGCACAGTGAATGGAGAGCATGATGGTTGGGGCTGTTCCTCTACCATAACTCCTTTTTAGTCCTTCAATCGGAATTTTATGAAGACAGTATGAGATCATTTATGTAAAGTGCTTAATCCAGGACTGAACTCAACTAGGCACTTAAAAATTGGCCATTATTATTTTTATTTTTCTCAAAATCTTCCACTGCCACAAGATCTTGGTCACTCACAATATCTAACAAAAAAAGTCAGCATCTATATGAAGAACCAAGATGACTGCCCCCCAAATAATCTAGAATATCGTGAGCAGTGAGCTTGTAAAGACTAAACACATTTTGTACTTAAGATGTTTCTCTTAAATATGTTAGTATTTTAGTGCCATTTAGGTATGAACATAACTGTTACATAAAAAACAAAATAAAATTGCAGAATGCCAAACTTTCACAACTCTATAAATGTACATTCCATGGGATGAATACTCTGATAAATTTCAGTGGAAAGATATGATTAGTATTTGTTGCTTAAAGACACTGTTTTAGGCAAGAAAGAGCCACGGGGACCAGACAGGTTACCAGCAGCCCCTGGGAGTTTAGTAATTTCTTGCTGACCGATGGAACATTTCTGTGCTTCTTATTTACCATTTAAGAATTTTCTAAGTATATTTTCCTACCCATATCCTTGCATTTAATGTTTAATTTGAGCCATTAAACCCCTGGGCCAGAGGGTGAATCTTAAATAGTGCCCTTTAAACACCCTGTCCCATCTTTTCATGGTTAATTTTTCATTGCTGCCTGCGGTTCATTTGGGCTCTTCCTGAGAATAGCATGACTTTAATGGTACTAATAACAACCAGGTATTATTCTGGTATAGCTGGTTCCTTATAGAATTCTGATAGATTTGATCTATCAGAATTGACCTTTTTGTTGCTTCTTTTGCCCAAAATGCCCCCTACAAAATGGCTTGTTTGCCTTTGCAGCCTTCATGTACAGCCTCTCAGCAATATGTCAATTCTGCCTCCCTGTATCATGATAAGTTGATGACCAAGGCATTTTCTTGGACAAGTGGTATGAAACAGGGTCAAGAGACCCAGATCCATGTGCCAGGCTCAGCTGACACTAATGAATTTAATTTGCCTACTTTATCTACTTGTCACCTAGAGATCTAGGTAATGTTTCTGAAGGGAGACCTTTCCTATCAAAAATTCAAAAATAAAGCCTTAAAGTTATTGGAATCTCTTCTGCTTAACCGAAATCTAACCCAACCTGAGATGAATTTTTTGATCTACTTCAAGTTAAGAAAACAACGACACAATAATGTATGTTAATGTTACCTATTTAGAACTATAACGATGTTTCATATGTACAACACAACTTTCTTATCTAAATAAATGGCAACCAATTTCCAACTGTAATTTTTTCCCTTCACTTCTCATCGCTCCTACAAAACAGCTCCAATCCTGCTCCCAACCAGATTGGGTCTCGCTCTAAAATACATTGCATTATCAATATAGTTCTCTTCATATTCACTGCTACCCTCATAGTCTAAACTACCATTGGCCCTTACCTAGAATATTAAAATAACCTCTAACATTTCTCCCTTCTTCCTCTCTTGCCCCTACAATCAATTTTCCATAGAGCAGCCAATGTAATATCCTAAAAATATAACTTATGTCAGTATTTTCCTCTGCTTAAAATACTCCGGTGCTCTCCCCAATTATAATTTGAATAAAATTCATTATTATGTGGACTATAGGATTCTCAGTGATTTCACCTCTGCCTACATCTGTAATGCCTCCTGTAACACTCTCTTACTCATCATGCTTCAACCACTCTTACCTCTTCTCATCAATTGGCAACTCTATAATTATTCTCACCTCATAGCCTTTTACTAGAAACGTTCTCCAGTTATCTCTTCACATGGCCACCTCTTCTGCTTCATTCATATCTCACCTCAAAAATCTCTTAGCCTAAATACTCAGTCTAAAGTAACACCCTTCACTCCAATCATTCAACTCTGTGTGATAAACTGAATTATTGGCCCCAGTTATTCATCTTCCCTGCATCTTTTTCTTTCCATAGCTTCATCTTTGGGCAAAGTATATATCTTTGCTCCTTAACTTTTGGTTTGTCCGTATGATTTCCTTTCACCAGTGGTATATGAGTATAAGCGATAGCTTGCCGGTTTCAAACCCATAACCTTAAAAGACCTCCCTTGTTTTTGTTTGCTTCCTTACACATCTGGCATTTCATTGCAGGGGACATGTTTAGATAGCTCTCTGATTTAAAGAAGATGAGAAATCTATAGACCAGATCCACCCCAGCTGCGCCAGAGACAGGCAGTCATGCCAGCCCCTGCAGCCTGGAGCCAAGCCACCTATCTGAGCCTAGTCTGAATGAGCTGAACGCAAAAACACCCCCAGATTAAAGTAATTTCTCTGCAAGCCACTGAGTTTTGGATTGATTTGTTGCACATCTTTATTGTTGCAACAGATTACTAAGGTGATATATTTTTATAGCACTTAACATAAAGTTACTTTTTTTTTAATGTAATTATGTGTCTTTACCATTACTAGAATGTAAGTTTTCTAGGAGCAGGAATTTTATCTGTCTTGTTTTCCCTGAACCTGTAATAAATAAATAGTGTCTGGCACACCAGTCACATGCTAGATGTTCAATAAATCTTTGCCAAAAGAAGCAATGAACTGTTGAAACGGTTTTACCAAAGAGCCTAATTAGCAATGTAGAATTGAGGGAAAACTGAAAAAAATTCACATAGCCACGGTAGACAGAATAATTGGAAAATAATATTCTGAGGAAAGGTTGAAATCTATTGATCTCAATTTTCCTATTAACAGTTAGGCTTAGAATATCAAAGACATGAGGATACGCAGAGGCAAAAGGTACAAAGTTAGTAGAATGTAGAGCTGACGTTCAAGTGTTTGTAACATGGTACTTTGTGATAAAAATCGTCAAAGCTAAACTTGAACAAAATTGAACTCTCAAGAAATAAATCTCTTAATCTAAGTGCTCCCAGTATCACCGCATCTCCCAAGTGATGTATTTACTGAGTGCTTTGTATAAGAACATGTATCACTTCCCAACTCAAACAGGTCTAAACAACAGAGAAAAGGGAATTGTTCACATTTTTAAAATATCTAAAAGAAGAGTAAATTTTCAGAAGAGTAGGATTTAGCAATTCAGGAATAACACTGAGGGCCTGTTTCCTTTTTTCCTCTCTAGCCTCTCCCTTCTATGGTCAGTGTCATCTTAAGGCTGACTTACTCTCTTGTCACCGGGTAACTGCCCACAGCTCCCAACACTACCTGATTCATGCTTCTTGGTCCATGTCAAACTTCTTCTCTTTTCTCCAACCTTTGAACATAAATCCTGGCTTCCACTTCGACTTAGCATCTTAGTCATATGGCTACTCCCAAACCAGTCATCACAGCCAAGGGAATCCCATGTACTAACTGGCTTACTTTTGGTGGTGGTATCCTTCCTGGAGATACAGATAAATTTATCTCACTCAAACATACAGGCTTTAGGCAGTGTTCGTGGTGGGAGGACAGAGTCACAGGGAGCAAGGTGCTATCTTCCTTCTTTCTCCTTGCATCTCCTTTTCTGTTAACCTGACCTGTTACCTGACCCTACCTGGAGCTCTACTTAGCCAACTTTAGCTCCCCTCCTAGCAGCTCCAGAAAGTACCCTGTCTGCCTATGACTCTTATGTTTATAAATATGACTTTGATATCTAAGCTACCTTTTTCCTTTTGATAGAAGCTAAAGTAAACAGAATAATGGCCTCCCCGAAGATGTTCACGTCCAAGTCCCCAGAAACTGTGAACTGTTAGTGCGGCAAAGGTGAATTAAGGCTGCAGACAGAATAATCTTGCTAATCAACTGACCCTGAGATGGGGAGATTACCCTGGAGTATCCAGGTGGGCCCAAAGTAATCACAAGAGTCCATATAAGTGGAAGAGGGAGACAGAAGACTTAGAGAGAGATGTGAAGATGCTATGCTGCTAGCTCTGGAAGCTGAAGAATGGGGTGGCCCCTAGAAGCTGGAAAAGGCAAGGAGAGGGAATCTCCCCTAGAGTCTCTGGGAGGAATCAAAGCCCTGATGACACCTTGATTTTGGTTCACTGACACCCATTTTAGACTTGTGGCCTTTGGAATTGTAAAATAATAAATTTCTGTTGTTTTAAGCCACTAACTTTGTGGAAATTTGTTACAGAAGCAATAGGAAACTAATACAGAAACATACCTTAATGTATTTTTTTTCCTTTGTCCTTTTAAAAAAACAGGATTCCTACAAGGAAGATGACTACAACAAAAATGAAAAGGAAACCATCTAAAATGAAGGTTCAGCATTGGACTTTTCTTGTGAACCTAACCCCAAACCTTACCAGCAAGTTACCACAAGCATCTCAGCCAGTCAGAAACTGGCTCTCTGAACCCAATCTTCTGCTTCTTTCTCCTGCTTCTAAGCTGCACTTACTGCCAATAATGGGCCTTCTCTGCCCAGCACGAGCTCATGTCAGACAACTTGGTTCCGAATCATGGCCTTGCCTCTTGTGAGCTGAGTGTCCTTGATCTTCTGGCCTCAGTTTCTTCATCTCAAAAAGGCAACTAATGACACTGCTTACATCATGGAGGCTGTGTCAGTTTGCCAGAGCTGCCAAAACAGACTACCTACCAAAGACTGGATGGTTTAACCAATGGAAATTAATTTTCTCATAGTTCTGAAAGTCCCAGATCAAGGTGTCATCAGGTTTGGTTTCCTTTGAGATCTTTCTCTCTGGCATGCAGGATGGCCATCTTCTCCATGTGTTCTGATGGTCTTTCCTCTGTGTGCATGCATCCCCAGTGTCTCTCTGTATGTTCAAAATTTTCGTCTTGTAAGGACACCAGTCATATTGGGTTAGGGCCCACTCTAAAGACCTCATTTTAAATTCATCATGTCTTCAGAGATCTCTCCAAATACAGTCACATTCTGACGTACTGTGTCAGGACTGCAACATGTGCATTTTGCAGGGATGGGGGGACACCAGCAGCTCATAACAGTGGAGTTTTGAGACTGAGAAGATATGACCAATCAGAAGCCGTTTAGCAGAAAGCTAGGACTGAACCTCTTAGCAACTGAGAGCTGGAGAAGATCAGAAGGGACCCAGGTTGGTGGTCAACAGGCTGGGACATAATGTACCTGGTTCTGCAATCCAATTTCACTGTCTGAAAAACACAGCCAGTTTTCTAGCTGGCTTATACAAAAGACATATATGTTCTGCAAGCCCACCTCATTTATTGCACAGAGAGAAATGCCCTTCAGAAGCAGGTGCAGCTAAATATAGCTCAGCTGCATTGAAGGTACAGGTCCCAGTTTCACAGTTCTCTCCCAGGCCTGAGAGACTCCCTAGACTTCAAGGTAGCCAAGCTAAAAGTTGACCCACTCAGCTTTTGATAAAGACTAATATCATGCATATGCGCTGATGTCTTAGGATTTGATTCAGTTAACATTTAAGGAATTTAAATTTTTAAACTATTAATGATGATAACAGTAATAACAGCACACAATCATTTGTAGTAGTCTCACAGTATCTAGACATTGTGTGTAGTGATTTATGCACATTATTTTATTTGCTTATCCAATATATATTTATTGAGTGCCTACTTTGTGCCAAACTCTGTTCTGGTTTCTAGAGATACTGCAGTAAATCAGACATACAAAATTCATTCCATCAGGGAGTTTACATATTAGTGGGAAATAAAAGACACTAAATTTATATATATGTGTGTGTGTGTATATATATGTATGTACATATGTATACACGCATATTATATATATCAACTGATGGAAAGCATTGTGGAGAAAAATGAAGCAGAGAAAATGAGTAGAGGGATGCTGCAATTCTTTAGGGGTCGAGGGGAGGGATGCTCACTGAGAAGGTAACCTTGAACAAAGACTTACAGGAGGGAAGGAGAAGGTATGAGTCAGAAGGAAGAGAACATTACAGGAAGAAGGGAGAGCATTTCAAGAAGCTGAGGTGCTAATGTACCTGCTGTGCTCAATTGTGAGGACACATATGGTATCTGAAAGGAAGTCAGAGGATGGGGAAACAGACAATGTCATCAGAAGTAATGGGAACGTACTGATTAGGTAGGGTATTATCAGATCTTATGGGGACTTCTTACTTTATTTTGTGGAGATGGGGAGCCAAAGGAGAATTCTGAACAGGGGAATGACATGATCTGACTTATATTATAAAAATAGCACTCTAGTGCTCTATTGAGACTCTAGAGGGGCAGACGAGGTATTCAAATCCAACCTGCCTAACTCCAAAGCCGGGATCCTACACATGTTTCATTTTTACAATTTATGTTGTTTTCACAGTGCTCTCTGTGCTGTGGAAACAATGAGAATGAATAAGTATCCTTTATTCAGATGCTCACAATGCCAACCTCCTCTCTCGGGTCTGTCTTTTAATTATTCTCCCCAAAAGTTGTTGAGTACAAGAGTTCAGACTTACCTTCTACTCTCAACCTGGGACCGAGCCTTCTCTTCCTTCACACATAAAGTAACTGTACTAAGTGTTTGAGAAAGACAAAGGAGGACAGCCAGCACCTACCACCAAAATCTGACAATTATTCTTCAGAGATACATAATCTTGCACTATTTGTACTTGTACAGATTTTGTCTACAAACTTGACAATAATGAGAATTGGACTGTAAAATTGCCTTGTGGACTTCTAATTTCACTGGCCCCTTCCTACCAGTCACTGTGGCTAGTTCCTCCTTTTCTTCCTTAATTCTAAGTATTATGGTGACACAGGACTCCCTTCTCTATATACCCTCTCTAGGGAATCTTATCCCATACAAAGGTTTTAAATATCACAAGGACTCAGTAATTCCCAAATGTAAATCTCCAACCCCACCCCCACTTAAGTAACAGACTCATGCCTGATTCAGATCACTTCTCTGAACTTCAATTTGTATAGCCATCTAATTACTTGACATTTTGTCTTATACATTTAAAAGACATCTTGAACATAGCATCGTAAAAGAGACTTTATTTCCCATCTCAAAATCTATTCTTCCATCTGTGGATCCCATTTATTTCATTGCCCCACATTCCTCTTCTTCCCTCACAGATAATGTCCAACTCCTCAGCAAGTCCTTTTACCCTACCTTCAAATTATCTCCTGAAATTGGTGTTTCTTACCATCCCTGGCATGGCCATCTTCATTCACACCACTATCATCTTTCACCTTGACTAGTGCAATAGTCCTCCTAACCACTTTTTGTCTTCCATTCTTCCCTAATACAGTCAGCTTCCAATCAGCTACCAGAGTGATGTGTTAAAAACAAATATGAAAGGTAAAAAAAAAAAAAAAAAAAGACAGAACCATGGTGGGTCAAGATGTGAAGCAATTCCACTCATACATTGTTAATGAGAATGCAAAGTGGTACAGGTACTTTGGAAAACACTTTAGCAGTTTCTCCTACATTTATACATATCCTCATCATATGACCTAGTAATCCTACTTCTCAGTATTTACCCAAGTAAAATGAAAATCTGTGTTCATACAAAAACCTATGTGTGGATATTTGCAACAGATTACCTTTTAAATGGGGAAAAAACAGGGGAAAAACTAGGGAACAGGTAAATTATGGTACATCCATTCAATAGCATTCTATTCAGTAATAAAAAGGTACAAACTACTGATACACTCAACAACGTGGAGGAATCCCAAATACCTTATGCTAAGTGAAAGAATGAAAGGCTATTTATTATATGATTCCATTTATAAGATATTCTGAAAAGGCAAAACTACAGTGATAGTAAAAAGGTTTAGTGAGGGTGGAGGGTACTACAAAGGGGCACTGGCAATTCTTTTGAGTGATGGAACTGTTGTATATCTTGATTGTGGCGATAAATGCATGATTGTAAGTGTATGTCAAAATTAGCAGAACTTGCACACTTTTCAAAAAAGTAAATTTTACTGTATGTAAATTATACCTTAATAATTAATATAGAAAAAATAATCTGGTATATTTGCTAGAACACGTAGATAGCTAGATATGAGCAGAGAAAGGGGGGGTGTGGGCCAGATGGCAGGAAACCATACATCTTGTACACAACCAGGGTCCTTGGGCAAAGAAGAGCAGGGACCTTCAGACTGACAGGAAACCACATATTTTGGGGTGACAAGGGTCCTAGAGGCAGACAAAGAAAGGTGGGAAAAGGCAGGAATCTCTGGAGTTGGGATGTAACATTTTGCTCATTATGCTCTCATTACAATAAAATTAGCCTTGCAAATAAGAAATGCCCATCATGCACCAATGCCATGACACTTCTGATCAGGACTAAATAAGGACAAAAATCCTTCCTCTTCTCCATAAGGTGGAGCTGGAATGAAAGTCAGAAAATACGACCCCAAACCAGCTCCCTCCTCAGTGAATATTCCACCCATTCATTTTCACACCCCACGTAACTGGCTTGCCAAAGAAACTCAGGGCAGCCACTAACCTGAGTCTGCCCACTTTCCCCACGAGAGAGTAGTGTTGCTTAATAAATCCTCACTTTGCTTTCTTAACCTCCATGTCTCATCTCTGAATTCTTTCAGTGACAAGAACCTACTCTCCAGTAACATATTCAATTTCCTGTTTAAAACACTACAGTGACTCCCCATTAGACTCAGACTAAAACCCAAATACCTAATATGCATACCCTGGCTCCAGCCTACTCTCTGACCTCATCTTGTTGTTTTGAGAAGACTCTGAAGTTAGTTCTCCTTTCAGGGCCTTTGCATTTTCTTTCCCCTACTGTGAAAGCACTTCCCTAGATCTCTGCATAGCTTACCAATTTTTAAATGCAGATTTTCTGCTCAAATGTTCTCTCTGGTTTCTCAAGCCAAACAACACTGTTTATCTTCTTACTCTATTTTTCTTTGTAGTATTTAACACAATTTAATGTTTTTGCTAATTAATTTCTTTATCTGACTGGAATGTAAGTCCCACTAAGGAAGGGACTTAGTATGATTTGGTCACTGCTATTTTCCTAGCACTTAGAATGGTAACTCAAAAAAGAAGTATCATTAGTATGTAATGTTGAACATATGTTGACTAAACTGATGACTGGAGACCCTATGATAGCACCAGAATATTTGTTTAGATACCTGTAAAATAACTGCTGCATTGATAGGCATTATCTTGTCTAGTTCTCATGGTGCTGCCAAAGAATCAAACCAGGTAGAAAACAATTCTGTACTTACTGCACATGAGCTGACTGATTATTTAGGAATATAGGAAGAGTTATGCGGAAAGTCTGGTGGCTAAGATCTCAGCACTTTAATGCTGATTCTGTGCCCATCTTCCTGTGTCAATTCCAGGACCACACAAAAAAAGAGAAGCAACTTATCGCATAGGATTATAGAGATGCCTAATAAATTAGACTTTTTTTTTTTTTTTTGCAAAAATGAAGCTCTGCTTCAGTTTTTTTTCCCTTCAGTTTTTGATTTCTCTGATTCTATAATTAGGTTTCTCAGATTCAGTGATTATGGTATAATTAGGCTGTGGTTAATAATGACTGTCATGTGCACATAAGCGTGCAGTTGAAGAGTTTAAGCACTGCTGAGATGTGTAAGAAAGTTATTTAGCTATATAATATACTTACAACTAGCACATATAGAGTAATTCTTACACAATATTGCTTTCACAACCTTGGTAATACCCAGAGTTTTAAAATTTTTAGTTCCAGATTTCATAAATTCTAGACAAATGTAGAAAGCCAACCTAGAAAACACACATAATTAAGTTAAAATTGGTATAGAAAAAAGAATACGCTGTAATTGGTAATTCATATTGTTGGTGTATAAACGATGCTACTAATATAAATTAGGAAGCTAAATATAAATTTAAATTAGATTAAATTCTTCCTTTTTACCCTAGACAATTAAATTCCTAGAAACTGTTTATTCACCAAGGGAGCAAAAACAAACTTCAGCTAATATGAATTATCAAAATCTCTGAATTAAAAGTACAACTCCTATAATTAGATTTTATTGAGGATGAAGACAATAATTGGGCATTGGTGCTCTGCCCCTTTCTTTCAATCTGGGAGGAGAAAAAAGGGGTGGGGGTAGTTGGTTGAGCTCAATTAACTCCTGGGAGAATCCCTAGGACACTAGAGAATAAAAATAATTCCATGAGTAGTTGCAGAAAAGTGTTATTTCCAAACTCAGTGCTTACCTAACATCCAATTAACTGGCAGGGTTTTAGATTTCCAGGCATCCCCTTAGGATCAAGGGGAGAAAAAGGAGAAAAACTGACTTCATTTCTTTCTAATATTTATTCATTGCTCCAGCCAGGAATGTATTCATTTCTAAATAGGGTTATAGTGTGCTTGATGCCAAACATCTGAACAAAACCAGAAAAGTGCATCCGAAATATCCTTTATTTTTTATGACAGACTGTAGATGCACATACCATTTCTTGATAACTGAGGGCTACTTGAGCTTCTGGGTGTTATCCAATCTGAGTCTTTTCACTGGGGAGTAGTAAGTTTAAACTTGCTTTATCATTGTTCTTATCTGCACATCTACCACCTTGGTTAGTGGAACCAAAACCATGTACACCTTTCAGTCCAGGTCAGATTCTGTCCTAATTCAAACCAACCTTATTTCCTCTTTGTGCCTGCTTTGAAATTCCTGTAGGGGAGATTTTTTAAAAATTAATTGACCTCTTTTATATGCCAGGCACTATGGTAATCACTTTACAGCCAATATCTCATTTAATCTTAACACTGCAGAGTGGAAATTATTTGAAAATAGGAAAACTGAGCATTGAAGAGTTGCAGTATTTTCAGGATAATACAGCCAAAGAGAAACAGAGAAAGGATTCAAATGCACTTCTTCCCAAAGCATTTCCTCCCTTCATATCATGCCTTGATAATGCCAAATCTCAAGTCAATCAACAAACTAATGAACCAGTACTTAAGGTATTCCAGTCTCTGGTTTAAGTAAAAATTTTGAAGGACTGGCTCTTTGAATTCATTCAATTCTGCCTAATTCCATTTTTATTCACATGCTCACCCATGGTTAATAAAAACTATTCAAGAAGCTATCAAGCCATGAAGCCAACAGGATTGGCTGTTAATAATGTTGAAGAAATGAAAGGCGGTTGTTTGGGTTTTTTTTTTAAACATCTTTATTGGAGTATAATTGATTTACAATGGTGTGTTAGTCTCTGCTTTATAACAAAGTGAATCACCTATACATATATATATATATATATATATCTCCCCATATCTCCTATCTCTTGCATCTCCCTCCCACCATCCCTATCCCACCTCTAAGTGGGATATATCCCACCTCTAAGTGATCACAAAGCACCAAGCTCATCTCCCTGTGCTATGCAGCTGCTTCCCACTAGCTATCTATTTTACATTTGGTAGTGGATATATATATCTGACACTCACACTTCGTCCCAGCTTACCCTTCCCCCTCCACGTATCCTCAAGTCCACTCTCTACATCTGCATCTTCATTCCTGTCCTGCCCCTAGGTTCTTGAGAACCATCTTCTAGTTTTTTATTTTAGATTCCATATATATGTGTTAGCATACGGTATTTGGTTTTCTCTTTCTGACTTACTTCACTTTGTATGACAGACTCTAGGTTCATCGACCTCACTACAAATAACTCAATTTCATTTCTTTTTATGGCTAATATTCCATTGTATACATGTGCCATATCTTCTTTACCATTCATCTATCAATGGACACTTAGGTTGTTTCCATGTCCTGGCTATTGTAAATAGAGCTGCAATGAACATTGTGGTACATGACTCTTTTTGAATTATGATTTTCTCAGGGTATATGCCCAGTAGTGGGATTGCTGAGTTGTATGGTAGTTCTATTTTTAGTTTTTTAAGGAACCTTGATAATGTTCTCCATAGTGGTTATATCAATTTACATTCCCACCAACAGTGCAAGAGGGTTCCCTTTTCTCCACACCCTCTCCAGCATTTATTGTTTGTAGATTTTTTGATGATGGCCATTCTGACTGGTGTGAGGTGATACCTCATTGTAGTTTTTTCATTTGCATTTCTCTAATGATTAGTGATGTTGACCATCCTTTCATGTGTTTGTTGGCAATCTGAATATCTTCTTGGGAGAAATGTCTATTTAGGTCTTCTGCCCATTTTTGGATTGGGTTGTTTGTTTTTTTGATATTGAGCTGCATGAGCTGCTTGTATATTTTGGAGATTAATCCTTTGTCAGTTGCTTCATTTGCAAATATTTTCTCCCATTCTGAGGCTTGTCTTTTGGTCTTGTTTATGGTTTCCTTTGCTGTGCAAAAGTTTTAACTTTTATTAGGTCCCAATTGTTTATTTTTGTTTTTACTTCCATTTCTCTAGGAGGTGGGTCAAAAAGGATTTTACTGTGATTTATGTCATACACTGTTCTGCCTAGATTTTCCTCTAAGAGTTTTATAGTGTCTGGCCTTATATTTAGGTCTTTAATCCATTTTCAGTTTATTTTTGTGTATGGTGTTAGGGAGTGTTCTAATTTCATTCTTTTACATGTAGCTGTCAGTTTTCCCAGCACCACTTATTGATGAGGCTGTCTTTTCTCCATTGTATATTCTTGCCTCCTTTATCAAAAATAAGGTGGCCATATGTGCATGGGTTTATGTCTGGGCTTTCTATCCTGTTCTAATGATCTATATTTCTGTTTTTGTGTCACTACCATACTGTCTTGATTACTGTAGCTTTGTAGTATAGTCTGAAGCTAGGGAGCCTGATTCCTCCAGCTCCGGTTTTCTTTCTTAATATTGCTTTGGCTATTCGGGGTCATCTGTGTTTCCATACAAACTGTAAAATTTTTTGTTCTAATTCTGTGAAAAATGCCACTGGTAGTTTGACAGGGATTGCACTGCATCTGTAAATTGCTTTGGGTAGTAGAGTCATTTTCACATGTTGATTCTTCCAATCCAAGAACATGGTATCTCTCTCCATCTCTTTGTATCATCTTTAATTTCTTTCATCAGTGTCTTATAGTTTTCTGCATACAGGTCTTTTGTCTCCTTAGGTAGGTTTATTCCTAGGTATTTTATTCTTTTCATTGCAATGGTAAATGGGAGTGTTTCCTTAATTTCTCTTTCAGAATTTTTATCATTAGTGTATAGGAATGCAAGAGATTTCTGTACAGTAATTCTGTATGGTGCTACTTTACCAAATTCATTAATTAGCTCTAGTAGTTTTCTGATGGCATCTTTAGGATTCTCTTTGTATTGTATCACCTGCAGTGGCAAAGGCCGGCGTGACGTTGCAACAGCCTGAGGCGTGCCGTGTGTTCTCCCGGGGAAGTTGTCCCTGGATCACGGGACCCTGGCAGTGGTGGGCTGCACAGGCTCTTGGGAGGGGAGGTGTAGATACTGACCTGTGCTTGCACACAGGATTCTTGGTGGCTGCAGCAGCAGCCTTAGCATTTCATGCCCATCTCTGGTGTCCATGCTGATAGCCACAGCTCGCACCCATCTCTGGAGCTCGTTTAGGCAGTGCTCTGAATCCCCTCTCCTTGCACACCCCAAAACAATGGTCTCTTGCCTCTTAGGCAGTTCCAGACATTTTTCTGGACTCCCTCTTGGCTAGCTGTGGCACACTAACCCCCTTCAGGCTGTGTTCACGCCGTCAACCCCAGTCCTCTCCCTGGGATCTGACATCTGAAGCCGGAGTCTCAGCTCCCAGCCCGTACCCACCCTGGCGGGTGAGCAGACAAGCCTCTCAGGCTGGTGAGTGCTGGTTGGCACCGATCCTCTGTGTGGGAATCTCTCTGCTTTGCCCTCTCCCCGCCTATTGCTGCACTCTTCTCTGTGGCTCAGAAGCTTCCCCCCCCGCACCCCCGTCTCTGCCAGTAAAGAGGCTTCCTAGTGTGTGGAAACTTTCCTCCTTCACAGCTCCCTCCCCGAGGTGCAGGTCCCCTCCCTATTCTTTTGTCTCTGTTTTTTCTTTTTTCTATTTCCCTACCCAGGAACGTGGGGAGTTTCTTGCCTTTTGGGAAGTCTGAGGTCTTCTGCTAGCATTTGGTAGGTGTTCTGTAGGGGTTGTTCCACATGTAAATGTATTTCTGATGTATTTGTGGGGAGGAAGGTGATCTCCACGTCTTACTCGTTTGCCATCTTGAAGGTCTCTCTCCAAGGCAGTTGTTTTAACTGCATTACCGAGCTTCCAGTCTTTACCTTTCTTTGTCAGACAAGTTGTTAGATTAGAACATAGGTGTTGAATTTCACTCACTTTGTATTAGCCTCAAAGGTCAACCATACAGTTTTATCCTAATTAGAGTTTCACGGAGTTGGTTGACATTCTACCTCTGTGAGAATTCTAACTCAGGTAAAAGCCAAAAGTTCCTCCAAGTACTAAGAAAAAAAATCATATCAAGGGGATTCAATGATAAGTAAAAGTAAATGCATTTATCTTTTCTTTACTGGATTTTGTCCTTATATTCTTTAAATATTATAAATTCTTAAAGCTGGAAAAGAAATTTGACACAATCTAATCTAAACACCTCATTTGACAGAGAGTAGAACAGGATTTGAGTTCATGGATATGCTGTAGCACCATTATTGTTCTCATTTCACACAGTTCAAATGGCTAGTAAGTGAAAGACTCAAAAACAGGTATATAGGGCACTATTGCCCATTCCAACATGTCTGGAATTGTCCTATTTTATAAAATTTCAAGTCAAAAAATGAAAATGGGTTATTTTGATAATAATGGTTTAATCAAGAAAAAAATAACTATTAATTAAAAAGTTCCTTTTCTCACTTCCTATTTCATGTTATCTTTACCTAGACCAGCATCTCAGCTGATCATGACTGTTTTATATGGGGTGATCAGAATCTTTATTCCTCAAGGGACTCACCCCATAGAAATCATGTTCTGGTAAAAATCATGATCTTCTATTAACAGTTACCACTCTACATGGAAGTAGACGTCGATAATCCTTTAGATTCTGGATATATTCAAACGTAACTCCTTGTGTGGCAAGAATCTATTTTCCCTTGTTAATTGGGATTCTTCAGTACAGCCTATTCCTTGCCTATTGATTTAGTGGCATAGTGAACCCAAAATATCCAGGTCGCATTCTCAATTCCTGGTTTATTGGAACCACTTTGTATTTCCGGGTGAAAAGAGACCTTTTTGTTTTGTTGTTTTTTTGTTTTGTTTTGTTTTGACCTTAGGAAGCAAGACCTTACAGAGCCCAAAGGTGTAGAAACATGCAGGAACGAAATGCAAACTTTTGTGAATGAGCCATTAGGCAAAATAGTGAGAGTAGTTACTCTTATTCCCACCCTTAGTTAGATGGAAAAGACAGTAGACACTGGTCACTGTGTCGTCACAATTTAAAGGGTCAGCTTCCCAATGCTCCTAAGTGTTGTCATCCAGGCAGCACTATGACTCAGCCCTTAGTAGCCTTTCCGCATTTCCTTCAGGTCTGTTGCTTCTAGATGATGGAGTACACTGAGAAGTACATCACAAAGGGTTAAGCGCTTTGCCGGATTTCTGTTTGCTGTAAAGTGAGTTCCTTTGTCAGAAGCAATATGTGAGTGAGATCATGATGGTGAATAAAGCATTAATAAATCCATAGATGGGGTGCTGAGAGAAGCACTGTTGAGCAGTGAAGGGGAATTCATGCCCTACGTATTCTTTTCAATTGGGACAAATCATGATGAAAGGGTCCTATATGAGCAATCTGACACCAGATAAATGGTGATATATCAGGACTGGTCTCTCTTGTTCTCAGCACTTGTGGTAGCCAGATCATTCTTGGTGAAGGAAATCCCAGGCAATGTTTCTGTTTGCATAGACCTGGCTACTTTATTCATAAACCCTTTGATTAAGCACTAAGTGGTTGGGAAAACTGTGCATCACGGCCACAGAATGGGCCACCTTGAACATCTGATTATTGAGATTCTTCCATGAAGGGCATGGCCTTTGATGAACATTCAGGGGAGATGTAAATATTCTCACCCTCTATGCCCATTCCAAGAGGTCTATTCACAAACTACTCTCCAATCTTGTTGCTCACAAGTCCATGACAATCTCATCAAACTGTTATCCACTGACCGTGTATCATTATAGAATGCATTTCTGGCCCTCTGTCTTCCTAGAAAAAGTACTCAACAAGATGCACTGCTCCATATTCTGCTTGCTGGGAGGTTTCCTTCCATACTGTAATTTAGGGCGACCTCTGAGCGGGGTTTTAATGCTTCAGCTGACAGCTTAGCTAATGTCAGCATAATACATAATACATTCAGCATTGAGGCCCCAATCTTTTCTTTATCATTAATGTAGTCAAGGAAAATCTCTATGAGGAATGTGGATGGATGGAGAGGTAGCAGTGCAGTAGGAGTTAATGCTTTCGTGAAAGTCAGAGTCAATAGCTCATGTAACTCGCTTACACCTTAAGGACACACTGGAGCCTCTCCTCAAACATACTGCTTCTATCTCATGGGAAACAGCTTCTCTGCAAGCCTGAATTTATGACCTGTAAACACTCAGTTAACGATTGGAAGTTTAGGTTGCAGAATTGGTTGCAAGCATTATCTGGCGATAAAAGATTTGTTTCTACCAGTGCCAATGACTAAACAGAAAATATTTCTCTATAGAATAATAGCATTGTGCTGTTTTCCTTCAACTGCCAGGTATCTGTGTTGTGATTTTCCTATCAGAGTTTACCAGAAGCTCAGCCGGGCATCTTAATAAGTAGACACTTGAGCATCATAAGTCAGGCCACTGGCCCAGAAAGAAAAACAGCTTGAAATCCAGCCTGGACCAATTGCAGACCTTTTTCTTTCTCTGGACTTCACTGAAAACAGCCAATCACATAGATCATTTTGTAAATGGGCTGAAGAAACACTTTCAAATATGGTATCTATTAAGCTAGACTCTCAAGATGCCCTCCAAGTACTGTGACTCTTTTCTACTAAAGGAAGTAAAAAATGCAACAGCTTGTCTTTCAGGTAGGAGGGAATACATAGCTATGCCCTAGATGCAGTAGATCTCTAAAAATCTCAATGATGTCATAGCCCCTGGATATTTTTAGATTTTTATCTCTTACTCTCTGGCACACATGTATCTTACCACATCACTCTGCTGAACAGATCTGACTGGCATTATAGCATCCATTTATAGATCAGTATGATGCCATTTGGGATGGCAAGGTGACGAAGATTACTGCAATGCCACATTTTGACAGAGAACCAGAAAATTGTCAAGACTGAGGTAAGACAGTGAAGTAAACTGCTTTTTCTGTAAGGTGGAAGAAAACTGTATCTGGTGGACTTCGCTAATTGGTATAAAGAAAAGAAATTTGCCAGATCAATAGCTGTAAACTAGATGCTATAGCCTCTGCTGATCTGCTCTAATAAAAAGACAATATTTGGAAGAGCAGCTACAGTTGGAGTCACTACCTAATTAAATACATGAGAATCCAATCTAATTCTCTAAGACATGTCTTCTGCATAGTCCAAAGAAGTAAGTTTTATGTTGTAGGCACTGCTACCCCATATTTCACATCTTTGATACTGCCAATAATCTCTGCAATTTCTCCTGGAACACAGTGGTATTTTGGGCTTACTATTTGGTGATTATATGTTTGCGTGTTTGGGGAGGTGGTGAGGACAGTAATAAAGTCTTTCAATTCGTCCTTCTTCCCATAATAGGTTTCGCCCCATAGGTCAGGAAGTGAAATAAGGATTCATCCAACAAATAAGTATATCTGTTCTTATTATACATTCAGAAAGTGAGAATGACCACTGTGTGGGTTCTTAAACTCATCTGGTCTACTGTGAGATGGATATTAAAAAAAACTTTATTATCAACCTTGATAGGACTCTCCCTGGTGAACCACAGTGGAGTTTTAATTCCTGAAGGATTAGTGTAGTCTCCAAGCCTACATGTAATCGTCCTTTAAATGTTTGAGTATTCCCCTTTCCCTTCGAAATGGCAGCAGTGCCTTTGAGGAAGGATGGATGAAAGATTTGGGATACTGAGTCCTTCAAAGGGATTTGGACTCCCTTTTATTCAAGGGATTCTGAATTTGTGAACTGGCTTGGGTCTGAGAATTGGGTGAGGGATTATGTGGTAGATTATATTATTTTCAAAGCCCCACTTCCATAAGTGGACCAGAATGCTTGAGTTAGCTTAAATAGCTCAATTTTTCCCCTATTGGCAAGTTACATGGGAAGCCAAATGATCAAAAGATTCATTGGGGAGGATGGAGTCAGAAGAGCTTAATGTTAAAGTATCTTATAGTTACAGCATCTAGTGGCCCGCTCATTCAGTACAATTACTATAAGAACAACCTTCAAAAAACAGCTGCATATATAAAGTTATCTGCCCTAGACTAATATTTTCATAGACAGGGCTTATATGGGTATTGACACAAGATTTCTTTATATTCTCTCATGTCTGGCTGATCATCTCTTTGATCTCATTTATTTTTTTCCAAACAGGTTACATAAGCATTTCATTTTTTTTTTTTTTTTTTGCTTTTATCAAACACCTCCTAGTCCTGAATTTGGAATACTGCAAAATTTTTATTCAAACTGGTAGAAACATTCTGCTAATTTGCTCCCACAAATGGATGACAGACCTAATATGATAATTTTATGACTTTAAAATAAAGAAAGTCACTTTATTTCTAATTTAGGGTAGAGAGTGGAGGAGAGGCAACTCACTGTAGCTTTCAATAACCAACAACAGTCATCATTAGAGGAGGAAATCAAGATGGCAGAGTAGGAGAACGCAGAAATCTCCTCCCCCCATGAACACAACAAAAATACATTACATATGGAACCACTGTCACTAAAAACTAATTGGAGACTGGCATAAAGACTCTATACAACCAAGGATGTAAAAAAGAGCTACACAGAATCAGGAAGGAAGGGAAGAAAAGCAAATGGGTCAGTACCTGTGCCCTGGGGAGGGGACTCAGAGAAGAAGGGAGATTACAGGGGTGGACACCCTACTTGGGAAGTGAGGGGCTCAAGCCACACATGGAGTGTCCCAACCATGGGGTCAAACACCCAGAAGACAAATCCTCTTAGCTGGCTGGAGGATTGATGGGACTAATAGCAGGGCTGTAGGAAGCCATGCTTGCTTGCTCCTGAAAAAGGGTGGAGATGATAGATTGAGACTGAACTGGTAACTGGCCAGTTTCCCCCAATTGCCCTGGTGTGTGTTTCAGCCTGAGTTGAGTGACTACTCTAGCCCTGCTCACTTCATGACACAGCTCCACACTGTGACAAAGGAGAGAGCTGGGCTGTTAGCCACAGACGTGGCTCAGACTCTAAGTGGGGCAGAAGCAGCATTACTGGTGCTTACATAGGCAGCACACTGTAAGCAGTTCAGGTCTCTGACCTCAGCTGGACCACCACAGCCTGTGCCCCAAGCCATGCTGAGCGCCCACAACAGCCCAATTTCCCCAGCACTGTTCATCTTTGCAGCAAGGGAGCCAGTACTGGGAGTAGAGAGAGAACATATTGAAAGGAAAAGAAGCCAGCTCAGACCAGGCCCTCAGGGCTTCTGCTCCAGTAACTTGGGACCTGCCTCAGCCCCCATAGGGTGGTGACATCCTCTGAGCAGAGGAGAAGCCCTGGCTCACACTTGGCTCCGGCTGTAGCCCCTCCATCGCCAGGCACACCTCACACCACATGACAGCTGCCAGCATACCCTGAGGAAAAATGTGACTTGTGTTCATGTTAAATCCAGCTCTCCCACCAAAACCACTGGGCATGCTCCAACACAAGGACACCCTTTCAAGACTGCAATAGGAAACTATTTCATCTAATTTCACAGAGACAGGGAAAGTTAAGCAAAATGAGAAGACCAAGGAATTTGTTCCAACTGAAAGAGCAATAGAAAACCACTGAAAAACGACTAATGAAACAGAAATAAACAATTTAACAGATAAAGAATTCAAAGCATTAGTAATAAAAATACTAAATGAATTAGGAAAAAGAATAGATGAACAGTAAGAATTTTAACAAGGAATTAGAAAATATGAAAAAGAACCAGTCATAACTGAAGAAAACAATACATGAAATGAAAAACACATTTGAAGTAATTAACAGCAGACAAGGTGATACAGACGAGTACATAAGTGATCTGGAATATAGAATAATAAAAATCACCTAATCAGAACAGCAAAAAGAAAAACAAATTGAAAAAATGGAAACAGTTTAAGGGATCTTTGGGACAACACCAAGTGTACCAACATTCGCATTATGGAGGGCCCCAGAATGCAAGAAGAGAGAGAAGGGTATCAAAAATGTATTCAATATAATTATGGCTGAAAATTTCCCAAACCTGAAGAAGTAAACAGATACATAGGTACAGGAAGCACAGAGGGATCTAAACCAGTTGAATCCAAAGAGACCCACATCAAGACATAATTATAATTTAAATGACAAAAGTTAAAGATAGAGAATTTTAAAGGCAGCAAGAGAAAAACAAAAAGTCACATACAAGGGAACCCTCATAATGATATTAGCTGATTTTTCAGCATAAACTTTGCAGGCCAGAAGACAGCAGCATAATATATTTAAAGTACTGAAAGGAGAAAACCTATAACCTAGGATACTCTACCCAGCAAAGTGATCTTTCAGAATTGAAGGAGAGAGAAAGCATTTCTGAGAAAAGCAAAAACTCAAAGAATTCATCAATACTAAACCAACACTATAAGAAGGGTCTTAACTTTAAGTGAAAAAGAAAAGATTAAAACAAACATAAGAAATTATAGGAAGGGAACAATCCCACCAGCAAAGGTTGGGATCAACCACTTAAATAAACTAGTATAAAGATTAAAATACAAAAAATTGTAAAATCAAGTATAACTATAATAAGTAAAGGGAGAAACATAAAAATGTAAAATGTTACATAAAAACCACAAAACAAGGTGGGTGAGTAAAAAATGCAGACCGTAAAAAATGTGTTTGAACTTAAAGGACTACCTGTTCAAAATAAATAGATACAGTTATAGGTCAATACATGAACCCCAAGTAACCACAAATAAAAAAATCTACAACAGATATCAAAAACTAAAAAGTAAGGAACACAACCAATACAAAATCATCAAAACACAGGGGAAGGAATTAAAGAGGAAGAACAAGAAGTACTACAAAAACAAACAGAGAACAAGTAACAAAATGGCAAAATAAGTACATACCTATCAATAATTACTTTAAATGTCAATGTACTAAGTGCCTAGGTCAAAAGACATAGGGTGGCTGATTGGATTAAAAAAAAAAACCAGACCCATCTATATGCTGCTTAGAAGAAACTCACTTCAGAGCTAAAGACATACACAGACCAAAAGTTATAGGATGGAAAAAGATATTTTGTGCAAATGAAAATGACAAGAAAATGGGGTAGAAATACTCATATCAGACAAAATAGACTTTAAAACAAACTCTATTAGAAAAGACAGATAAGGACATTATATTATGAAAAAGGGATCAATACAAGAAGAGGATATTACATTCGTTAACATATATACACCTAATATAGGAACACCTAAATATATAAAGCAAATATTAATAGACATAAAGGGAGAAATTGAAAATAATACAATAGTAGGGGACTTAACACCCTGCTTCCATCAATGAACAGATCATCCAGACAGAAAATAAATAAGGCAACAGTGTTCTTAAATGACATATTAGACCAGTTGGACTTAATAGATATCAAGAGAACTTTTCAGCTGAAAACAGCAGCATACACATTCTTTTCAAGTACACATTGAATGTTCTCCAGGATATGGAGGACACAGAACTAGTCTCAACAAATTTAAGAGGATAGAAATTATATGAAGCAGTATTTCAGACCACAACAGCATGGAGCAAGATATCAATTGCAGGAAGAAAAATGGGAAAAGCACAAGCACGTTGAAACTAAACAACATGCTACCAAAAAGTCAATGATGAAATCAAAGAGAAAATCAGAAAATATCTCAAGACCAATGGAAGTGGAAACACAACTTTCTAAAATCTTTGGGACACAGCAAAAGCAGTTCTAAGACGGAAGTTTATGGCAATACAGGCCTAACTCAAGAAACAAGACAAATCTCAAGTAAATAACTTAATTTACCACCTAAAGGAATTAGACAAAGAACAAACAAAACCCAAAGTGAGCAGAAGGAAGGGAATTAATACAGATCAGAGAAGAAATAAATAAAATAGAGATCAATAAAAACAACAGAAAAGATCAATGACACCAAGAGTTGCTTTTTTAAAAAGATAAAAAAAATTGATAAACCTTTATCCAGGCTCACCAAGAAGGAAATAGAGAGGACCCAAATAAACAAAGTAAGAAATGAAAGAGGAGAAATAACTGATATCACAGAGATATGAAAAAATACATAAGAGAATACTGTTAACTGTTATATGCAACAAATTGGACAACCTAGAAGAATATGACAAATTTCTAGAAACATACAAACTTTCAAGTCTGAATCAGGACAGAATAGACCATGTGAACAGACTACTCCCTAGTAGTGAAATTGATTTTTTAGTTAAAAAAAAAAAAAAAAAAAAAAAAAAACAGCAAAAGGGAATTCAAGATGACAGAGTAAGAGAATGTGGAACTCACATTCCCCCATAAACATGTCAAAAATACAGATAGATTTGGAATAATCCTCATGGAAATCTAACTGGAAACTGGCAAAAGGACTCCAATACAACAAAGGCTGTAAGAAAAGAGGCACATAATTGGGTAGCACAATATGAAAAACATTGGGTCAGGACCTGTGCCAATGGGAGGGGTCTAGGAGGAAAACGAAGATTGCAAGGGTGGACACTTGCCCTGGGGAGTGAGCGGGTCAAGCCACAGACTGGGTTTCCCAATCCTGGAGTGCTCTGCCTAGGAGACAAGAACGCTTGGCTGCTTGGATAGAAAGGCTGGAGAAGCCTAGAATCCACTCACGAGGAGTGTGTGGGTACTGGAATGATCCCAGGAAGGGTGAAGAGTGGTCTGCCTAAGCAGCTGCTACCTCATCGCATTCCAAGTCTGAGCCAGGGGAACGCCTCAGTCATGCTTACTCCATGCCACAGCTTGGAACTGTATCTAGGGTGGCCTGGATGTGGGAAAAAATTGATCTAGGGATGCAGAGGTAACCTGGGGATTCAGGGTGAAACCCAGGTGGGGCAGTGGCAGCCACTGTTGGTGCTTACTCAAACAGTGCCCCAGGAGCAACCTAGACTTCTGACATCCGCAAGTCCCACCACCGCCTTGCTGAGCACCCCAGCTAAGCAAATACTCTGGCCCCGCATGCTCCACACCACAGCCTAGCACCAGATCCAGGGTTGCTACAACAGAAGAAAAAATGTGATTCTCCCATTTAAAATTGCATTAAAAAATCCCCTAGGAATAAACTTAACCAAGGAGGTGAATGAAGACCTATATTCTGAAAACTATAAAACATTGATAAAGGAAGCTGAAGTTCATTCAAAGAAGAGGAAAGATATCCCATGTTCATGAATTTGAAGAATTAATATTGGTAATATGGCCATATTACCCCAAGAAATCTGCAGATTTAATGCAATCCCTACCAAAGTACCCATGGCATTTTTCACAAAATTAAAACAAGTAAGCCTAAAATGTATATAGAACTACATAAGACCTCAAACTACCAAAGCAATCTTGAGAAAAAAGAACAAAGCTGGAGATGTCACCCTCCCAGATTTAAGACTATACTACAAAGATACATTAATCAAAACAGCATGGTATTGGCACAAAAACAGACACATGAATGAGTGAACAAAACAGAGAGCCCAGAAGTAAACCCACACACTTACGGTCAATTAATTTACCACAAAGGAGGCAAGAATATGCAGTGGAAAAAAGAGTCTCTTCAATAAGTGGTGCTGGGAAAACCAAATGGCCACATGTAAAACAATGAGATTAGAACATTCCCTCAGACCATATACAAAAACAAACTCAAAATGGATTAAAATCCTAAATGTAAGACCTGAAACCATAAAACTCCTGGCAGGGAACATAGGCAGAACAGTCTTTGACATAAATCGTAGCAATAATTATTTGGATGTGTCCCCTAAGGCAAAACAAAACAAAAACCGAAACAAACTAAAGCAAAAATAAACAAATGGGACTTAATTACACTTAAAAGCTTTTGCCTGGCAAAGGAAATCCAGCAGCAAAACAAAAAGACAACCTATTGAATGGGAAAAAATATTTGCAAATGATGACCAATAAGAGGTTAATATCCAAAATATATAAACAGCCCATACAGCTCAATATTAAAAACAAACAAAAAACAACAACCTGATTAAAAATGAGAAGATCTGAATAGACATTTTTCCAAAGAAGACATATAGATGGCCAACAGGCACATGAAAAGGTACTCAACATCATTCATCATCAGAGAAATGCAAATCAAAACCACAGTGAGATATCACCTAACACCTATCAGAAAATGCCTATGAATAAGAAATGTTGGTGAAGATGTGGATAAAAGGGAATCCATGTATACTGTTGGTATGACTGTAAACTGGTGGAGCCACTATGAAAAATATTATGGAGGTTCCCCAAAAACTAAAAATAGAACTACCATATGATCCAGCAATTCTACTCCTGGGTATATATCTGAAGAAAAGGAAAACACTACTTTGAAAAGATACATGCATTCCAATATTCATAGCACCACTATTTACAATAGCCAAGATGTGAAACGGACATACTTGTCCATTAACAGATGAATGGATACAGAAGATATAATATATATTGAATACAATGGAAATATTCTGCCATTCACAACAGTGTCGATGGACCTAGAGGGTATTATGCTTAGTGAAATAAATTAGACAGGGAAAGACAAATACTGTACGTTATCACTTATATGTGGAATCTGAAAATAAAACAAATGAGTGTATATAACAGAACACAAACATTGTCTATTTCTTATAGAAATAGAGGACAAACTATTGATTATCAGAGGGGAGAGGGAAGTGGGGAGGGCCAAGATAGGATTATGGGATTAAGAGATACAAACTACTGTGTAAAAAAAAAGAGAAGCAATAAGAATATATTTTACTGCACAAAGAATTATAGCCATTATCTTGTAATAACTTTTAATGGAGTACAATCTCTAAAATATTGAATCACTATTTTGTACACCTGAAATTAATAAAATATTGTAAATCAACTATACCTTAATTTTAAGAAGTCATAATTAGCTAGATCTAAACAAACAGGTCTCTAATACTGACAGAGCAAAAGATTTTTGAGAATTATAGATCAAAAAAAATTTTTTTTTCCTTCTGTATAGGAGGTGAACTTAATCTCAGGACTTAATAGTCTCAGGATAATTCTTCTCTTTCTCCATGGACATAGAATAAAATTTGTCAGTCCTAAAAATGGATGAAGGTGGAATGAAATCCACATCTTCAAAGCTATCTATAATAATGGTGATATGCACGTTGTGCAAACCCATTAAAATGAATAATGGTGGCCTGATACATCATTCAAGTAATTTTACTATAGGAAATCATTCATCACAAATGCATATAAATCTGGAATTCAATTAATCATCTTATACAATGGGTTAGTCTCTTGCAATTTTTATTCTAATACATTTTTTCTTTGAATAAAATGTAGTTGTCACTGGAAAATATCAAACTACCACTTCTCAACAAATACATATTGATTTGTAATTAAACCCGATAAAATTTATGATGGAATATAAAAAGTAGAAAGCCAAAATCCAATTAAAATTGTGATTGGAAACAATACTGGGTTACTTTTGGGCAGAGTACAACACATTTTGATTTTTAACAAAATGCATTATTAGGGGTTTTAATAATGAAAGTTAACATGAGATTTAATGGTACATTCAGTGAATAGCTGATGGCAAGAAAAGTGTAGCAGACATTAAAAAATTCCAATGGTGATCTAATACATTTTATTAAAATAGTCAGGCATGCTACATGTTGACTTTAAAAATAATATGAAAAAGAGAAGAGATTGCGACTGGAAAAATATATGCTATATTGATGCTGGGAATATATAGCTAGACAATTAGAAACAAACAAATAATTATCAAGGTTTTTATTTTTTTTCCTTTTTTTGCAAATGGTCAAATGTTACTGCTAAATGAATAACTGATTTAAAATTGTAGTGAGTTGGAGAAATCTAGCAGTGACATTTTATTTTTTCTATTAATGTAACCCTGATGCCAGATGAATTCATTGAACTATACAATTAATTTACAAACAAAAAGTGCACTGACCTCAAGTACAATTGATAAGAAATTCTGACAATGCTACTGTTTGCTTCAACTCTCCTCCTGATCTCCCTAGAATGAACCTAATTCAGATTTCTCTTTTAAAACTGTTCATATAACCAAAATGAAAAATATGAATTCCTCATCTCACAATGCTATTCTTACAACTATCTAGTGCCTCTGATGCACTTATGGAGATCTGAATTAACTAGGCAATACTACTGACACTATGGGAGGTAAGAATTACAACATACATAAGTTTGTATGTTAAATGGCAGGTAGTTATTTTAGTTTCATGTCTTGCTCCAGAAAGACATACTCTGATGCAAGCTCTTGGGTTTTTTTTGTTTTTTGTTTTGTTTTTTTTGCGGTACGCAGGCCTCTCACTGTTGTGGCCTCTCCCGTTGCGGAGCACAGGCTCCGGACGCGCAGGCTCAGCGGCCATGGCTCACGGGCCCAGCCGCTCCGCGGCATGTGGGATCTTCCCGGACCGGGGCACGAACCCGTGTCCCCTGCATCGGCAGGCGAACTCTCAACCACTGCGCCACCAGGGAAGCCCCAAGCTCTTGTTTTAAATACCACTCCCGATGAGCCCGGAGAAAGAAGGTATTTAAATTGACTCTGTTCTAAGTATACCAGGTCACAAATAAGAGTTCCATTCATCCATATCCCTTTTTCTCTTCTTCTCAAATTTGTACCTATTATATGAGAAAAGCTGATGCATATTGTATTAGTTTCTTATTGCTGTTAACAGATTATCACACATTTAGTGGCTTAAAAAGACACACACTTATTATCTCATAATTCCAGAAGTCAGAAGTCCTAAAATCAAGGTGTAAGGTAGGGCTTCATTATATCTGGAGGCTCCAGGGGAAAAGGCATTACCCTGCCTTCTCCAGCTTCTAGAGGCTGCCTGAATTCCTCGGCTCATCCCCCTCCTCCATCTTCCAAACCCAGTAGCATAGTATCTTCCAATCTCCCTCTCCCTCTCCCTCTCCCTCTCCCTCCCCCTCTCCCTCTCTCCTGCTTCCATTGGCACATCTTCTCTGACTCTTCCCTGTCATCATATTGTCTTCTTTGCCTTTGACCCACCTGCCTCTCTTATAAATATTCTCGGGCCCACCAGAATAATCCGGGATCATTTCCCCATATGAAGATCATTAATTTAATCACAGCTGCAAAGTCCCATTGGCTATAGAAGATAACATATTCACAGGTTCTGGGGATTAGGATATGGACATATTGGGGGTAGAGGGATTATTCAGCCTACCATAGGTAAATTCGAGATATCCATTTGTTTTGTTTTCACTTTCCTTTTACTTGGAAAAATCTGCTCAAATATTCCTTCATTTAGTTTTAGTATCTTCTGGGCAATATCAATACTGCCTTGCCAGAGTGATCCATTCATTAAACAAAATCATATTGGCACTCATATGTGATAAACACTGTGCTAAGTGTGGGAGACACTGTGATGAATATGGCAGACAGATCCATGCTCTCAAGGAGGTTTATAGTATTTTGAGAAAAAGACCCAAGTAAACAGGCAATTGTGTCATAGTTTACTACACCCTTTCGGATCGACAAGGACAGATGCCTGACACAGACTTAAGAAACCAGGGAAGCCTGCATGGAAGAGGTGCCATCAAGGTGGAAACCTGAACGATAAGTACAAAAGGGGGATTGTGGGAAGCATTCCAGGCAGAGGGCACAGCATGTGCAGACATATAGAGGCAAGAGAGAGCAGAGTGCCTTTGAAGATGCACAGCTGGTTCTGAAATGTAGCTAGTGAGGGAGGGAGTGAGAGGAGAGATGGATACGGGGTAGCCAGTGGCCAGCAATGGGGGCCATTAAGAGGTTAAAGGGAGGCCCTGTGTAACTAGGTTTTTACTCTATGAAGAATATTCTGGTTACAGTATGGGAAAACATATTGTAGAAACAAAACAAGATTGGAGGAGGACAGAAAGCAAATTCAAGAGACTTTCTTGCTGGAATAAACTACTTCCCGTAAATGTCTGCAAATTAGTTTTTAGATTATTTCTCCAGTTCTATCTTGAACCACTCTCCAACTCAACATTTACATGACTTTCTTTCTTTCTGTACAGTGCCAACATCTTTCCTGCTTCAGGGCCCTCACGCAAGTTCTTCCCTCTGCTTAGAATACTTTTCTCCCTCTCTTAACTTGGGCAACTTAACGGATCCTTGAGGCTCATTCTTAGAAATCACTCTTTCAGATAAGTCCACGGGGAACTCCCAAATAAGGGAGGTCTTCCGTTATCTACTCCCATAATGTCTGGCACCTCTTCTCTGTGACAGTTATTACACTTGCAATTAATTTTTATTGTCTTTCAGCCTCACAGACTGAAAATCACATGAGGCCAAGGTGAGCGAAGTCTTGTTGATGTGGCAATTTCCAGGGCCTAAATAAGTGCCTTACACTCCATATGCGCCCCAAAAGTATTTGTGGAATAAATAAAGCATTTAAAAAATCAGTGAATGAAATGGAACACACTGGACCACAGACCAATATTGCTTCAGTTAAAATTATGAAATTTGAAGCATAATAAAGTAATGTGTGGCTTCTACCGTTAAAATTATGAAATTACAATTTTAAAATGTTTAGTAAAGTACAATGTGCAAACATAAAATGCACATATCATAAATGTGTCTCCTGATTGGAATTTTGTAAATTGAATAGACTTAGGTAACCAGCATTTAAATAAAAAATTAAGAATATTTTCAGCCTTCCTGATACATCCTTCCTACTTCCATTTTGTCACTACCCTACACCTACAAGAGCAACCGCTATCCTGACTTTTAACAATATACCTTAGCTTTGCCTGCTTTTTTTCTTTTCCTTTTTCCTGTAAAAGGAATTATTCTCTCTGTATATGTCTGTTTTTCCCCCAACATCATTATTTTGCAATTTAACCACACAACCATAGTTTATTTTACATTTTTAAAAAACCTTACTGAGGCATAATTCACACACTCTACAATTCAATGATTTTAATAAGTTCACAGGATTGTGTAGCCGTCATCACACTCTACTTTTCGAACATACTTGTCCCGTCAAGACGAAACTCCATTAGCAGTTGCTCCCAAGTCCCACTCTGGTTCCAGGCAATCACTAATATACTTTATGCCTCTATAGAAACAAGTTCTTTGCCCGTTATGGACTTTCATATAAATGGAATCAACACTATATGGTCCTTTGTAACTGTCTACTTTAGCATCCCTTTTTATTGCCAAATATTCTACTGTGTGGAAATTCCACGATTTATCTGTTCATTATTTGGTGAACATCTGGGTTGTTTCCACATTTTGGCTGTTCTGAATAATGCTACTATGTACATTCTTATACAAGATTTTGTGTGGATGTAAGCTTCCAATTTTCTTGGGTATATAACTAGAGGTAGAATTGCTGGATCATGTGATAATTTTATGTTAAATATCTTGAGGGACTGATAGACTGTTTTACAAAGTGACTGCAGCATTTTACATTCCCACCAGCAAAGGATGAGAGTTCTCACTTTTCTTCATCTTTGGCAATATTTATCTGGTTTTTTAAAAATTTTATTTTAGTCATCCTAGTGGGTATAAAGTGGTATCTCATTATAGTTTTGCCTTGCATTTCCTTAATGACTAATAATGTTAAACATCTTCTTAGGTGCTTATCCGCCAATTGTGTATCTTTTTTTGAAGAAATGTCTATTAAATGTACTGTCTGCTTTTGAACTGGAATTTTTTGGCCTTTTTATTATTGAGTTGTAAGAAGATATTCAAATCTCTTATGAAATCTACCATTCACCAATACTGTCTCCAATCCTGAGGACTGTCTTTTCACTTTCTTTATAGTGTCCATGCTCAGATTATTTTTCCTTGTTTTTCCTTTTAGTCTAAGTACCTAGGGGATACCCCTGGGTTGGTCAAACAAGTTTTCTTAAACAGGTAGATTTTCACCCTTTACCATTGGAGGTCTGTGTGGCTTGGGGGTCTGCTATAACAGTTCATGAAGTTTGTGTTGTTTTTCCCCATGTTCAGCCAGGGGCTGGCTGAATGTGCCCTCTCTGATCTCTCTTGAGAGGGTATAGCCTTCAACATGGACACAGTCTTTCAGACCCCTAGGGGGGAGTGGGATTTTTACTTTTAAGCCTAGCTTTCTAGGAGGTGCCCCTGATTCAGAGTAGCTTATTGTTCAGTGTTTGCTCAGAGATATAAGCCTAACCTGACAGTGAGGCCTCTGATTCTCCGTGAAGCTTTCAGTTCTGGCCTCTTCCTGCTCTCCCTGTTCCTGTGTGAGTGCAGCCCCGATAGCCTCCCTGACCCCTAAAGTTTGCTGCGATCCCATGAGAGTCATTCTTAGCTTTATATTTCCCTGGTACTGTCTGTTAAACTTCTGGATGCCCTGCTGTTTTCTTGTGTCAAGGAGCCAACATCCTCCTCTTAATGACTTTCTGCCAAGACTACAATGTTTTTGGATGACACGTTTAGTCACAGAGTTCTCAACACTCCACTACAGGTCGAGTCAGCCCTCTCAGGTAGAAATGGGGAGCTCTTATTCCTTATGGCCCAACTTTTATTCTGGGAATAAACCCAGTACCCCTGCAACAGAGCTGGGAGCGGAGACTTGCTTTCCGGGAGTGACACCCACTTTTCCTGGAGGTGAACACCGTGGGTGATGGAAGCGCCTGGATGTCTCAGCTTTACCTCCCACTGTGTAACTTTTATCCTGTAAGCAAGTTGGGACAGGGCAATCAGGGCCCATTATTCTTGGCCTAATGTACCGGGACAGAGCTTCTGTCTTACAAGTGAGAGCTGAGTTGGGGAAAGTAGACCTGATCACCTCTGCCATGCCTTCTGGAAATAAACCTTCTGCAACATAGCACTGCGTGGGGATCAGGAAGGGTGGCAGCCTTCCTTCCCCTCCCAGGTTGAAACTGTAGCCTCACACTACAGTGAGTGTGATAGGGAGGAGAGTGAGCTCAGGTCTTCTTGGCTTGACCTGCCTGGAACAGAGTATCTCGGGTGAGGTTTCCAAAACACTACCTGGGGAACATAAGGAAATGGCTCAAATGCCATGGAATAATTGTTCTGAGATTTAGTAGATTTTCGTGAGTGAATTTTATCTTTCATTTGCTGTGTGCCCTTAGTATATTTTACTGAGAACATAAATGATTTTTTAAAAATAAGTTTTATCAAAAAAATTGTTGTTTTGTTGGGAGAGGGCCCATCCATCTCCTTCATCATTCTGAAATTCCTGCTCTATCCCTGTCCTCTATAGTTTGCTTATACTCACTGTTGTTTACTCAGTGTTATATAGTAACTTGTTATTCCACTGGGTATTTGTAGAAAATTTATTTATGCACTGTATGTTGATAGACATTTAGGTAAGCTTCCCGTCTGTGGTATTGTAAACACATTGCTGTTACAGTGTACTCATGTCTCTTGGTGAAAGCACAGACACATTTCTGTTGGATATTTACAGAGAAGTGGAATTGCTTGTCTTATGTTATGTGCACGTTTAGCATTAGCATATACTGCTGAATAGTTTTCCAGAGTCCTTACACCAGTTTACACTCCTACCAGAAGTTTCGGAAAACTCTGGATGCTTCCTGTCATCATGGATACTTTTTATTGTTCTGCTATTTTTGTCTATTCAATTTAGTGTGTTTGTAGTCAAGTGTCACACTGTGGCTTTAATTTATACTCCTCTGATGACTAACAAAGTTGATCGCATCTTCATATTTTCATTGAAAATTTGAATTGTTCTCGTTGTGAATTATCTGTATGAGTTTTTTTTACCTAATTTTCTATTGGATTGTCTGTCTTGCTAATTGATTTGTACAAGCTCTTTACATATTATGAATGCCCTATTATTTGTAAAAAGAAGAGGAAATGCATGAACAATGAGTCTGATAGATGTATTGTGAGATAATGTTAAGAAAATCTCACTTTGTCTCAGCTTACCCTTCCCCCTCCCCATGTCCTCAAGTCCATTCTCTAGTAGGTCTGCGCCTTTATTCCCATCCTGCCCCTAGGTTCTTCATGACCATTTTTTTTTCTTTTAGATTCCATATATATGTGTTAGCATACGGTATTTGTTTTTCTCTTATATACACTGCCAAATGTAAAACCGATAGCTAGTGGGAAGCAGCCGCATAGCACAAGGAGATCAGCTTGGTGCTTTGTGACCACCTAGAGGGGTGGGATAGGGAGGGTTGGAGGGAGGGAGACGCAAGAGGGAAGACATATGGGGATATATGTATAGCTGATTCACTTTGTTATAAAGCAGAAACTAACACATCATTGTAAAGCAATTATACTCCAATAAAGATGTTAAAAATAATCTCAAATCTAAGAGGTGATTAAAAAAAAAAAGGAGTCGGTAGATGGGGTTAAAAAAATAAGTGAGGGGCTTCCCTGGTGGCGCAGTGTTTGAGAGTCCGCCTGCCGATGCAGGGGACAGGAGTTCGTGCCCCGGTCCAGGAAGATCCCACATGCCGCGGAGCGGCTGGGCCCGTGAGCCATGGCCGCTGAGCCTGCGCGTCCGGAGCCTGTGCTCCGCAACGGGAGAGGCCACAGCAGTGAGAGGCCCGCGTACCGCAAAAAAAAAAAAAAAAAAAAAAAATGAGGCATTTTAGAAGTTGACAAATACTCTCAAGTTAAATGGTTGTTATTTATAGTTATTTAGGGTCTCAGATACTACTGAAGATTGGATGAATCTCTACTCTAAAACTCCTGTAACAATAAGCCATAATTTTCAATGAGTTCTGGGCACTATGCTAAATGCTTTGCATTCATCACATTTAATGCTTCCAGTCCTGTAGGGAAGATTTTATTAAGTCCATTCTAAAGGGAAGAAAGTGAGGCAAATTCGTCCAAGATCACACACTGGGACTAAGGACTGCTGACACCATAATCTGAGTAATACGAAACTACAGAAAAAGACAAATCAGTATTCCAAATATACAGAACCATTGATGAACAAAAGATATTTAAGAGATAGAAAATAGGTCTTAAAAGAAAATGTTAAGGGCTTCCCTGGTGGCGCAGTGGTTGAGAGTCTGCCTACCGATGCAGGGCACACGGGTTTGTGCCCCGGTCCGGGAAGATCCCCCATGCCGTGGAACGGCTAGGCCCGTGAGCCATGGCCACTGAGCCTGTGCGTCCGGAGCCTGTGCTCCACAACAGGAGAGGCCACAACAGTGAGAGGCCCGCGTACCGCAAAAAATTAAAAAATAAAAATAATAAAGTTGGTATTCCACAATATAAACAGGGAAACTCATGCTAACATTTTAATTTTTCTTTACTTAAAACAACATTGAAAAGTAAATAAAAACACCATGGCAAGTTGAGAAAGAAGTTGCCAATGACAGGTAAAAAGCTTCATATTTTAGTACCTTTAACAGAAACTTTTCCTGCTTTTAGAACAACGGCCCTCGTGTTGTATATTTTGCACTGGGTCCTGCCAATTATGTAGTCAGTCTTGCCCAAGACTCCTGCTTGGTGATCAAATTGCCATTCCAGCCAGCAGGGTCTCCTAGTTAAGAGACTTCTGGCTTCAATGCCCCTTCTCTCTGTCCCACATAGATCAAGGGCTGATTTAACATATTATGTTATAAAGAGAAAATTTACCTGAACAAGAATCTGTCTTAGAATATCACAACGAGACTAAAGGTAGTGCAACCATCCTCTTGCTATTTTGGTACTCTCAGGTTATTGGCTAAATTGTCGTGTAATTTAGAGGCTGCTCTATAAATGCTAAAAGTATTTTATTAATTTTGCCTTCCACGTATAGTTGCATGAAATGCAGGAGAGGCTCAATAAAGGGTTAATGAATACATGAGGAATTTGTAGGAAGTGATATTGTGAGGTGATTATTAAGGATTTTTTTAGAATCAGCCAGACCACTAAGCATTTCTCTTAAAAAGTTTTTTTTTTTTTTTCCTACGTTGTGTTGGCTAATGAGTGTAATACAACATCAGAATTATGGAAGAGGCAACAATGCAATCAACCTAGGTGTCAGAACCATATGGGCTTGCTCCATCAGTCTTTGGATATAAGAGTTTGGTTAAATCACTTATCTAAGTGAAAGTTTTGTCATCCGGGAGGAGATCAAGATGATGGAGTAAGAGAACCTGGAGCTTACTTACCCCCACAAACACTTCAAAAATACATGTATATGAGAGGCAAATCTCACTGAAAACTAACTGGAAACTGGCAGAAAGACTTCTGTACAACAAAGGCAATAAGAAAGATACACACTAATTGGGTAGGACAGGAAGAAGAGGGACCAGGTCAGGACCTGTGCCTGAGAGAGGACTCAGAGGAAAAGGGAGATTGCAGGGGTGGACACCCACACTGGGGAAAGAGGGGGGTGAGCCACAGAGTGGCCATCCTAGTCGTGGGGTCCTATGTGCAGGAGACAAGTCCCCTTGGCTGGTTGGAAGACCACTGGGAGAGATAGAAAGTCTGAAGAAGCCTGGACTCCACTCAGGACGAGCACATGTGTACTGGCTTGCCCCCAGGCAGGGAGGAGAGAGGTCTGCTCCAGCGGCTGCCAGGTTTCCCACAGCCACCTTCCCCTGTACCCTAGACTGAGCTGAGCGAATGCTCTGACCTTGCTCACTCCATACCACAGTGCAGCACTGGACCTGGGGCAGCCACGACCTGGGAAAAGACTTGACTGGAGATGCAGAGGTGACCCGATCCTGGGGCGGAGTCCGAGTGGGGCAGTGGTGGCCGTTGCTGGTGCTTTCTCAAGCAGCGCCCTAGAGGCTACCTAGATTTCTGACGATACACATTCTGCCATAGCTCATGCCCGATACACGAATAGAAACTGTTCTGCAGGGGAGGAAGCCCTCCCTCCCCTGCAGAACAGTTTCACAACAGAGTGGGAGTTGGCAGAGGCTGGGGATAGTCATGAGCTGTGAGAGACAAAGGGGTCTTGCTCCTGAGGCAGGGCTGAGAGAGGTCGTCTCTAGAGGCTGCCCGGTCTCCTGAGACTGGCTCACCATGCGCCCCAGCTAAACTTGAGCAAATGCTCTGGATAGGCTCACTCCATGCCGCAGTATAGCAATGGATCCAGGCCAGCCAGGTCCAGGGAAAAGGCTTGACCTTGGGATGCAGAGGTGACTCAGTTCCAGGGCAGAGCCCAGCTGGAGCAGCAGTGACCATTGTTGTCAGTAATTCAAGCAGCACCCCAGAGGCAGCCCAGATTTCTGATGGCAGCTACTGGCCACAGGTCACACCCCTCCCTATACACACAGAGAAACCACACAGGACCCACCTTCCCTGAGGAACAGTTCCACACCAGGGCAGGAGCTGGCAGAGGCTGGGGGCAGCAATCAGCTGTAAGAGACAAAGGGGTCTTGCCCCCAAGGCAGGACAGAGAGGTCTGCCCTAGTAGCTGCTGGGTTTCCCATGACCGCCTCACTGCATGATCTAGCCCAAGCTGAGCGAATGCTCCAGCCTGCTCAGTCCACACTGCAGTGCAGCACTAGATCTGGGGCAGCCATGATCATTGAAAAGACTCAACAGTGGGCTGTGTCTGAGTAGAGCTACAGATGCCTACACAGGCAGCACATCTGATTTCTGTATGCACATGGGCCCACTTGCTCCATCACTCCACTCCTCTGGGGTAAAGTCCTGGTGTGAGGAGCAAAAAGACACACACTTAAAGGGAACAGAGCCAGCTTGAGTGCAACCCTCAGGGCTTCTGCTCTAACCACTTGGGATCAGACCCCAACCCTGAAAGGGCAGTGATAGCCACTGAGCAGTAAGGAAGTCCTATCTCACACCCATTACTAGCTCTAGCCTCTCCATCTCCAGCCCCACTTCTTGCCAAGGTGATAATTGCTAACACAACCTGAGGAAAGATGTGGCTAGTGACTACATCAAATCCAGCCCTCCCACCAAAGGCTGTGTGCATAGAAATGCTCCCTCTTAAGGAGGGACGCTTAAGGATGCTCTGAGACTGTAATACGTAATTGTTGCACCTAAATCCACTGACGCAGAGAAAGTTAAGTGGAAAGGCAAAGGAACTACTCCCAATTGAAAGAGCAAGAGAAAATACATGAAAGAATAAATAATGAAACAGAAATAAACAATTGCCAGATAAAGAATTTTTTAAAATTGGTAACAAAAATGGTAATTGAACTAGGGGAAAGAATTGATCTAAAAACTGAATATTTTAACAAGGAACTAGAAGATATTCAAAGACTGAATAAAAAATAAAAAATTCAATATCTAAAATTAAAAGAAAAATATACTAAATAAAATATACCCAATAAAAAATAAAAAATTCAATATCTAAAATTAAAAGAAAAACATACTAAAAAATTCAATATCTAAAATTAAAAGAAAAATATACTAGACCCAATAAAAAATAAAAAATTCAATATCTAAAATTAAAAGAAAAATATACTAGAAGGGATGGAGAGCAGACTAAGTGATACAGAAGAATGCGTAAGTGATCTGGAGATAGAATAATGGAAACCATCCATCGGAATAGCAGACTGAAAGGCAAATTAAGAAAAAAAAAGAAAGTAACATACAAGATCTATGGAACAACATTAAATGTGCCAATATTTGCGTTACAGGAGTTCCAGAAGGAGAAGAAAGAGAGAAGCGTATTGAAAATGTATCTGAAGAAATTATGGCCAAAAACTTCCCAAACCTAAAGAAAAAAACAGATATCCAGGTAGGGGAAGCACAGAGGGATCCCAAAAGATGAACCCAAACACACCTATAACAAGACATATCATAATTAAATGGCAAACATTATTTATAAAGAGAGAATTTTAAAGGTTGCAAGAGAAAAACAAAGAGTCATATGCAAGGGAATCCCCATAAGGCTATCAGTTGATTTCTCTATAGAAACATTGCATCCCAGAAGGGAGTGACATGATATATTCAAAGTGCTTAAAGGGAAAAAAAAACAAGCTAGGATACTCTACCCAGCAGATTATCATTCAGAAGAGAAGGAGAGGTAAAGAACTCCTCAGGCAAGCAAAAAACTGAAATAACTCATCAATACTAAACCTACCCAAAAATAAATTTTGCAGGATCTTCATTAAATGGAAAAGAAGAATCTACAGGAAAAGAAAAATACAAATAGGAAAGGCAAATATATATTAAAAATTGAGGATAAACCACTTAAATAAGCCAGTACAGAGATTATAAAACAAAAAATTATAGAAGTAACTATAAGCACAATAAACAGTAAAGGGATAGGCATAAAGATGTAAAACATGACATCAAAACTACAAAATGTGGGGTAGGGGAGAAAAAAGTAGATCACTTAGAATGCCTTTGAACTTAAAATGACTATCAGCTTAAATCACGTAGATATAATTATGCGTCAACATATATGAACCCCATGGTAGCCACAAATCAAAAACCTATAATGGATACACAAAAATCAAAAAGAAAGGAACCCATGCATACTACTAAAGAAAATCATCAAAACTCAATGGGAGAAACAAAAAGAAGAAGAAATGAACAGAGGAGAGCTTCAAAAACAGCTGGAAACAAGTAATAGAATGGCAATAAGTACATACCTAGCAATAATTACTTTAAATGTCAATGGACTAAATGCTCTGATCAAAAGACACAGGGTAGCTGATTAGACAAAAACAAAAAAACAAACAAAAAAACCCAGACCCTTAAATATGCTGCCTGCAAGAGACTCACTTCAGTGCTAAACACACTAAGACTGAAAGTGAGAGGATGGAAAAAGATATATTATTCAAACAGAAAGGACAAGAAAGCTGGGATGGGGATACTTATATTAGATGTAATAGACTTTAACACAAAGGCTGTAACAAAAGACAAAGAAGGGGGACTTTGCTGGTGGTGCAGTGGTTAAGAATCCGCCTGCCAATGCAGGGGACACAGGTTCAAGCCCTGGTCCAGGAAGATCCCACATGCCACGGAGCAACTAACCCCATGCACCACAACTACTGAGCCTGCACTCTAGAGTCTGTGTGCCGCAACTACTGAAGCCCGCTTGCCTAGAGCCCATGTTCCACAACAAAAGAAGCCACCACAATGAGAAGCCTGTGCACTGCAACAAAGAGTAGCCCCTGCTCGCCACAACTAGAGAAAGCCTGTGTGCAGCAACGAAGACCCCACGCAGCCAAAAATAAATAAAATTAATTAATTAATTAATTTTAAAAAAAGACAAAGAAGGGCATTATATAATGATAAAGGGATCCATACAAGAAGAGTATATTATACTCGTTAACATATATACACCCAACACAGGAACACCTAAATAGATAAAGCAAATACTAACAGACATAATGGGAGAAATTGACAATAATACAATAATAGTAGAAGATTTTAACACTCCACTGGCAGCAATGGAAATACCATCTAGACAGAATATCAATAAGGTAACAGTAGTCTTAAATGATGCAATAGACTGGTTGGACTTAACTGATATCTACAGGACATTACATCCCAAAACAGCAGAATACACATTCTTTTCAAGTGCATATGTAACATTCTCCAGCACAGATCACATCTAGGTCACAAAACAAACCTCAACAAATTCAAGAGGATAGAAATTATATCAAGCATTTTGTCCAACAACAAGGGTATGAAACTACAAATCAACTACAGGAAGAAAAATGGGAAAAGCACAAATACGTGGAGACTAAATAACATGCTAAAAAACACAAAACAAACAAAAAAACAATGGGTCAATGATGAAATCAAAGAGGAAATCTGAAAATATACCAAGAAAAATCAAAATGGAAACACAAATTTCCCCAAAAAATCTATGGAATGCAGCAAAAGCAGTTCCAAGAGGGAAGTTCATAGCAATACAGGCCTTCCTCAAGAAATCAAGAAATTTTCAAATAAACAACTTAACCTACCATCTAAATGAATTAGAAAAAGAAGAATGAACAAAGCCCAAGTTCAGCAAAGCCCAAGATCAGAGAGGAAATAAATAAAAATAGAGATTAAAGAAAAACAATAGAAAAGGTCAATGAAACTAAGAGCTGTTTTTCTTGAAAAGATAAACAAAATTGATAAAATTTTAGCCAGGCTCACCAAGAAGGAAAAAGACAGGATCCAAATAAACAAAATAGGAGATGAAAGAGGAGAAATAACAACAGATCCCATAGAGATACCAAAAAATCATAAGAGAATCCTGTGAACAGTTATGTGCCAAAAAAGTAGATAACTTAGAAGAAATGGGCAAATTTCTAGTAACATACAATCTTCCAAACTGAATGAGAAAGAAACAGAGAATCTAAACAGACTGATCACTAGTAGTGAAGCTGAATGTGCAATTATAAATCCCCAACAAGCCAAAGTCCAGGAATGGATGGCTTCACAGGGGAATTCTACCAAACATACAAAAAAGAATGAATACCAATTCTTTTCAAACTATTCCAAAAAATTAAAGAAGAGGGAATACTCCCAAATTAAATTGACTAAACCCCATTACCTTGATAACAAAAGCAGACAAACACATTACAAAAAAAAGAAAATTATAGGCTAATATCTTTGATGAATATAGATGTAAAAATCCTCAACAAAATATTAGCGAACCAAATCCAACAATACTAATAAAGGATCATGCACCATGATCAAGTTGGATTTATTTCAGTGTCACAAGGATTGTTCAACATACACAAATCAATGTGATACAGCACATTAACAAAAAGAAGGATAAAAGTCACATGATTATTTCAATAAATGCACAAAAAACATTTGACAAAATTCAAAATCCATTCATGACAAACTCTCTTATCAAAGTGGGTATAGATGGAACATATCTAACATAATAAAGGCCATTTACAAAAAATGCACAGCCAAAATAATACTCAATGGTGACAAGCTGAAATCCTTCCAACTAAACTCAGGAAAAAGGCAAGAATGCCCAGTCTTACTGCTTCTATTTCACATAGTATTGGAAGTCAGAACCACAATAATTAGACAAGGAAAAGAAATAAAATGTATCCAAACTGGAAATAAGTTGTTAAAACTGTCTCTATTTGCAGATGATATGACACTCTATATATCCTCAAGTCGCAACTGAAAAACTATTAGAACTAATAAATGAATTCAGCAAGGTTGCAGGATACAAGATTAATATATAGAAATCTGTTGTGTTCCTATACACTAATAATGAATTATCATAAAAAGAAATTAAAAATCATATAAAAAATGCCCATGAATAAACTTATCCAAGGATTTGAAAAACCTATACTCTGGAAACTATAATACACTGATGAAGGAAACTGATAAAGATTCAATGAAATGGAAGGATAGCCCATGCTCTTAGATTAGAAGAATTAATATAGTTAAAATGGCCATCCTATGCAAAGCAATCTACAGATTCAATGCAATCCCTATCAAAATACTCATGATATTTTTAACAGAACTAGAACAAATAATCCTAAAATTCACATGGAACCACAAAAGACCCAGAATTACCAAAGCAATATTGAGAAAAAAGAACAAAGCTGGAGGTAGCATGCTCCCAGATTCAGACAATACTACAAGGCTACAGTAATCCAAACAGCATGGTATTGGCACAAAAACAGACACACAGTTCAATGGAACAGAATAGAGAGCCCAGAAATAAACCTGCACACCTATGGTTAATTAATATACCACAAAAGAGGCAAGAATATTCAATGGAGAAAAGACAGTCTCTTTATTAAGTGGTGTTGGGAAAACTGGGCAACTACATGTAAAACAATGAGATTAGAACATTACCTCATACCATATATAAAAATAAACTCAAAATGACTTAAATACCTAATGTAAGACCTGAAATTATAAAACTGGAAGAGAACATATGCAGAGCAGAGCACTTTTTCACATAAATTGTAGCAATGTTTTTTTTTTAGATATCTTTCTTAAGGCAAAAGAAATAAAAGCAAAAACACACAAATGGGTCCTAATTAAACTTAAGAGCTTTTGCACAGCAAAGGAAACCATCAGGAAAACAAAAAGACAACCTATGGAGTGGGGTAAAATATTTGCAAATGATATGTCCAACAAGGGGTTTATAACCAGGGGTTATAAACATCTCATACAACTCCATATCAACAAAACAAAACAAACAAAACAAACAAAAAGTGGGGCGGGGCTTCCCTGGTGGCGCAAGTGGTTGAGAGTCCGCCTGCCGATGCAGGGGACACGGGTTCGTGCCCTGGTCCGGGAAGATCCCACATGCCGTGGAGCGGCTAGGCCCGTGAGCCATGGCCGCTGAGCCTGTGCGTCCAGAGCCTGTGCTCCGCAACGGGAGAGGCCACAACAGTGAGAGGCCCGTGTACCACACACACACAAAAATAAAAGTGGGAAGAAGTTCTAAATAGATATTTTTCCAAAGAAGACGTACAGATGGCTAACAGGCACATATAAAGATGTTCAACCTCACTAATTATTAGAGGATTGCAAATCAAAATAATCATGAGATATCACCTCACACCTGTCTTCAGAATGGCTGTCATCAGAAAGTCTACAAGTAGCTGTTTGCAGGAATTTGTGCACGGACTATGGAAAACAATATGGAGGTGCCTCAAACAACTAAAAATAGAGGTACCACATGATCCAGGAATTCCACTCCTGAGTATGTATCCGGAAAAGATGAAAACACTAATTTGAAAAGGTACACGTACTCCAATTAGCAGGACTATTTACAATAGCTAAGATATAGAAGCAACCCAAACGCCCATCAACAGACAAATGGATAAAGAAGCTATGGTATATATGCACAATGGAATATTACTCAGACGTAAAAAAAAAAAAAAGGAATTCTGCCATTTAAAGCAATGTGTAGGAACCTACAGAATGTTATGCTTAGTGACATAAGTAGACAAAGACACATACTTGTATGTGGAATCTAAAAAAATAACACAAATGAGTACATATGCAAAACAGAAACAGATTCATAGATACACGAAACAAACTAGTGGTTACCAAAAGGAAGAGGAAATGGGTTGGTATATTAAGGGTATGGGATTAAGAAATACAAACTACTCTGTATAAATCAGATAAGCAACAAGGATATATTGTACAGCACAGGGAATTATAACCATTATCTTGTAATAACTTTTAATGGAGTATAATCTGTAAAAAATACTGAATCACTATGCTGTACATCTGAAACCAACATAATATTGTAAATCAACCAAACTTCAATAGAAACTTGTCACCTGGAATAGGAGAGTCTATAGTTACTCCTGGTCATTTTGCAAGTTAATTCTGATAACCATCAAGGTGGTTGGCATTCAGCAATCTTTTGTTCCCCTAAATAGTGCTTTAACTTATTTTGCCATTTACAAAAATTTATTAAGCATATGCAATGTCATTGTACTTGGTATACATCCATGAACAAAACAAACTAAGATACCTGTTTACATGGGGATTGCATTCTAGCAAAGTTTTTATTATTGTGCCAATTAAAAAAAATACACTAAAGTAAAAGAAATAGCACAATGATCTCTGATGTACTAAGTACTCATCTTCAGTATTTATCAACGCTTGCTAATCTTAATTCCCATATTCCTCATAGGTTTGTTTTACTGAAATATTTTAAAACTAATCTCAGGCATCATTCATTTCATCTGTAAATTTTTCAGTTGCCCAAATACACTACATGTATATTATATATATGTATATATACGCCTATATATATATATATACACAAAGTATAACCAAATATACAATAATTCCATAAATCATGATATATTCAGTTCATTTTCAAAATTCCACAAGTGTTCTCAAAAATGCTTTTTTAGTCATTGGCTTATAATCGATTCAGGTTCTAAACAACTGATATACTGCATCTTATTGTTATGTCCCTTAAGTCTTTCTCATTTTATAATACCTACCTCTCCCTTTTCTAAAGCCATTTATTTGTTGGAGAAACTGTTTTTTGTCCTGTAGTATGTTTCATATACTGCATTTGGCCTGGGTTATTAGCTATTGTGGCACCTGCCTGGCATGATGTAGCCTGAGTCCACCTAAAGAGGTCAAAATGTGAAGTTGGGAAATCAAATTGTTTCTAATCATCATTATATGTTGATGATTCACAAATCTTATCTCCCGCTCAGACCTCTCCACTGAACTTCAGACCCCTGTATTCTACTGCTTACTGAAATCTTCCCCTCTTACATGTCCAAAGCGGAGCCTGATTTTTCACTTTCTCTTTGAAAGCTCATATTGCAAAGTTCCCCTATTCAGTAAATGCAACTCCATCTTCCCAGTCTTTCTGGCCAAAACCTTACAGTCATCCTTGACTACTCTCTTTCACCCAAATCCTACATATTTTCCTGAAACAAAACCTGTTTATTCCACCTTCAGATCTATACAGAATTTGCACACATCATTCCACCCCCACTGCCATCAGTGTGATTCAAACCATCACCCTTTATCTCCTGGATTACTGGAATAGTCTCAGCTGGTCTTCTTGCTTCTGCCCTTTCCCCCAAGTTCTAGTCTCAACACAGCTATAAGAATTATCTTGTTAAAATCTAATCAGGTCACTCTGCTCAACACCTTGCATTAGCTTCTCATCTCATTCAACATAAAAGCCAATGTTTTTACTATGAAGTACTAAGAACTACAAGTCTTATGTTATCTGGCATCCCATTAACTTTCTGACCTTATATCATGTTCTATTGCCTTTTGTCTATTTTATTTCTTGAGCTACTCTGCCTTTCTTGCTGTTCCTTCAACATACCAGGCATATTCCCTCGTGAACTTGCTATTCCCTATTCCTAGAATGCTATTTCTCAGCTCCTTTACTGGTAATCCTCACTAAAATATCAACCTCTTCAGTATTTCATATCTCCTTCACTGCCTGATTTTTTTTCTCTTTAGCATTATCACTCTATAACTGCTTTAGACTGAATATTTGTGTCCTCCTGAAATTCATATGTTGAAACCTAATGCCCAATGTGATGGTATTAGAAGGTGGGGCCTTTGGGAGATGCTCAGGTCATGAGGGTGGAGTCTTCATGATGGGATTAGTGCCTTTATAAAAGAGACGTCAGCGAGATCCCTTGATCCTTTTGCCATGTGAAGATACAGCGAGAAGACAGCCATTTGTGAACCAGTATCTCACCAGACACTAAATTCGCCAGTGCCTTGTTCGTAAACTTTGCATCCTCCGGAACAGTGAGATATAAATTTCTGTTGTTTATGAGCCACCAGTCTATGGTATTCTTTTATAGCATCCCAAACAGACTAAGACAATAACTTATCTTGTTTATTATCACTCCCACTAGAATGAAAGCATCATGAGGGTAGAATTTGTCTGTTTTATTTACTAGCATATTCTCAAGCACTAAGAACAGAACCACTCAACAATTCAATAAGCAGCTGTCGAGTAAATGAGCCATAAGTGTCATCATCATCATTATCGTCTTCAATGTCTTCCATGCATGTGGGTATTTCCTTTGATTTCTAGCTGTGCGGTGCCTCCCTCCTTATTTATATATCTGCTTCTTTATTTTCCATTTTATCCTTTTCATGAACAGATTGACAAAAATCCTTAAGTGCTTCTGTATCCTCAGTTTTTTCTACCCTCAGTGGTCAGTGGTACGATGGCAGTAGCTCTAATTACCTCACTAGAAAATTATTTCTTTAGTGTGCAGAACTGCTTCTGTTTCTGCCTCCAGGCACAGAGACATCAAGAAAACAAACTTAATTAGGCATTTCAGTCTAGATGATTCCTTGACAAAATCAAGCCAGAGGATTTCCATTTTACCCTGAAGGTGGGTAGAGCCTGTTTCTGTGAGAAGTGATTCAGAGATGCCCTAGTAGAAAATGATGCTAATCAAGCTATCACTGAAAGGCAATCCAGCCATGAAATGGATGTTCTGCCCTTTTGTCTAGAGTGAAGGCTGCTAACATTCTGTTGACGATTCCCTACCTTCCTTATAGAGGACCAGCTCTGCCTTAACCCCAAGGATTTTCTTCTCCCAGTCTTCTGGGCTTTCACCTTGGCAGGACCTAATAAACGAGAATAATGTACTTTAGAATATGTGTAGAACTGTGGTTCTCAACTGGGGCAAATTTTGTCTCCAAAAGTGAATTTGCCAACGTCTGGAGAATTTTTGGTTGTTGCAACTGGGACCATGTTACTGGCATCTAGTGCATGGTGACCAGGGCTATTGCTAAACATCCTACAATGCCCAGGATAAAACTCCACAACAAAAAATTATCTGGTCCAAAATGTCAGTTGTGGCTCGGTTGAGAAATGCTGATGTAGAAGAATAATATCTTAGGGCTACAAGTATTACTCATATCATGTGACTTAAAAGCAACATAAAAGAATAAGAATCGCCACTATCTTCACTTGATTTCACTTCCTGCTTGTTCTTTTTCCTCTTTCAGCAAACTTTATGAGGCTTCTTGGCCGTTTCTCCTTACCTTTGCCGTTGCCATGACTCAGGGCTCAATTCTGAATCTTTTTGCTCTGCATACTCACTCTCTAGTTGACGTCATCCAGTCTCTGACTTTAAACAGCACTGACACGTTAACGATTCCTAAATTCACACCATTCCAGATCTAGAACTTCAGACTTGTATATCCAACTGCCCACTTGACTTCTCTATCATATGCCTATCAGATATTTCAAACCTAATATGCATAAAATTAAACTTCTAATTCTCTCCTACTTCCCAAATCTGCTCCACCCACTGTCACTCAGTTAATGGTCAGGTCGAAAATATTGCAGTCATATTTTATCTTTCCTTTTCTCATGTCCACATTCCATCTGCCAACAAAAATTGATGGCTTCAACTTCAAAATATATCTAGAATCTGATCAATTCCTGTTATTTCCACTGACCCATTGTCTTAGTACATTTGAGCTGCTATAACAAGACATTGCAGACTGGGTAGCTAACAAGAAACAGGAATTTATTCCTCTCGGTTCTGGAAGCAAGAATTGTGAGATCAGGGTTCCAGTCTGGTCAGGTGAGTCCCCTCTTCTGGGTTGCACACTTTTCACTGCATCCTCACATGGTGGGAGGGGCTAGGGAGCTCTGTGGTATCTCCTTCATGAAGCACGAATTCCATTCATGAGGGAGCTACCTCATGATATAATCACCTCTCAAAGGACCCATCTTCTAACACTATCACACTGAGATGCAGGATTTCAAGATGTGGATTTGGATGGAACATAAACATTTAGTTCACAACACCCAGGTTCAAGCCCCCATCATGTGGTACCAGGTTTACTGAAACAGCCTCCACACTGCTTTGAAACACTGGCTTGTCTACTGAGATCAGGAGGGCTAAATATCTCTCAGTGTTCAAAAATACATGAAAGCATGTTTGTGAACTTACACAAGTAAGTCATATACAAATATGTTTCATACAAATAAGACACAATTACTATTGCTAATTATATTAGTTTTCTTTTACTGTGTGGGCAAGGAATGCTGCCTGCCATTGCAGTAAATAAAAAACGTTGCATGCCATTCCAGTAAACAAGGATCAAGCCATCAGCCACCTCAGCTGCAACCCCACCCTCACCCCAGATCGTGAGCCTTCAGGAACATTCAGGCTAGAGAAAAATAGGAAGCATTGTGTGCTTTGGATACTGGCTGGAGTTAGCTAAGATGCATATCTAAAGAATAATTTCAATGAACCTAGACTCTTATCTTCCCGTACATAGAAAAGCACTAAAGTCATTAACTTGAGATGTCCATTTCTGTGATTAGGAGTCATCTTTTGATGTTCAAGTACATTTTTTTTTTCCAGCAAAAAGCTCCTATATATCCTGGCTTCTTCCTTACCTTTTTGGAACAGTTCCTCAGAGCTATCTGAAAAGCTGCCTCTTGGGCTACAGTCCTCAGAAAGGTCTCCGAATAAAACTTGAATGACAATTTTAGGTTGCACATTTTACTTCAGTCAATAGCTGGTATAACAAATTCGCACAAACTGAGTGGCTTACACAACACGAATTTACTTTCTTATAACTCTATAGGTCAGAAGTCCAACACAGACCTCACTGGACTAAAATCAAGGTGTCCACAGAGCTGTATCCCTTTTTGGAGGCTCTAAGGGAGAATTTGTTGCCTGTCCTTTTCCAGATTCTGGAGGCATTCTCCATTCCTCCGTCTGTGGTTTCCTTCCTCCATTTTCAAAGCCAGCAGCAGCGAGTCTAGTCTTTCACACATCCCATTACTCTGACCTCGACTTCTATTTCCTTTCTCTACTTTTCAGGACCCTTGTGATTACACTGGGCCCACCTAGATGACCCAGGAAAAATTCCTTATCAACTGATTAGCAATCTTAACTCCATCTGCATCCTTACCACACTAATCAGAGTTTTTCTAGGCCAGCACTGAAGTATTGATACGTATTGCTTGACTGCTCCAATTTAATTTAATTAGAACTAACACTGGACATTATATATTTATAAAATAAAACAACAAAAGAGAATATTTTATCATAAACAGAATACTGACGTTTAAGCCATATAGTCTTTCATGGGAATGTGTCTTCATTAAAAAAAAATAACCAAGTCAAAGGAAAAAACATTATTTTGAGATGAAATGTCTTCCAAAATCAACTTTTCAGGGTAACGTTAATGTAGAAAAATGAGTAATATATGACCTGACTTCTTCTTTGATCAATTTGTCTGCTTCTCCATATATTCAGTTATTTAGATAGACGTAATGACAATAATTAGCTGAGTGCCTGGTCTGTGCCAAGCTCAGTTTTAAGTGTTTCAATGTATGATGCATTTAAGTTCACATGGCATTTTGAGAGAGGTGTTACTCCCTTCTTACAAATAATAGAATTGAAGTTTAGAGTGACTTGCCTACCATAATAAGAGACAGAGTGGGCATTTGAATTGAAACAGGAAAGCCTGAGAGGTTTAAGTGACTTTCCGTTGGGAATTCAGAAAGACAGTAGCAGAAACACATCTGGAATTCACAAGTATCAAATTCAATCCAGTCATTTTGTCACTAATCAGGCAAAAAAGATTGAGATTATGCTGATTAAGCTTTTTTTTTAAAGAAAGATTTTTCTTTTTTTCTCTTCTGCCTGGGAGGACAAGGAGTTGGGAAAAGCCAATTTCCAGTCGGCATGTTCTTCATTTGGAGAGAGCATCCAATTCCAGGAATATTTTTGCCAGCAATAAATTCACTTTAACTGGAAAAAGTACAGAGGATTACCTTAAGTGCCTGCAGAGCAGAAATGACAAGTCAGAGGAACTATCCGTTACGTTCACTGGTAATTGGATACAAAGTGCTGACCCTAAAAGATTGTGCTCCAATAATGCAATTATTTGCCAAAAATCTTAATAAAATAGTACATTTCTTTTCCTCATGCTTTTCACAGGCAAGCCACTTTAAAAATCCCAAGCAAAGTCAAATGCAACAATCCAGAATACTTGGTTTTGGTTACACACCTGATCTCTGATCTTTCTATGCTAGGCTGATGAATATTAACGGTGCTGTCAGGACCAAAACATTGCTAAATGTGACACCATGAATCATCTCCATTAGTAAATGTAGTGTCAGGTTCTCTTATATTTCAGTCTATTTTAAATCCACACTCCATTATTTCATGCTATGCTTGAATGAATCCTGGTGGTTTGATATAGGAAGTGGGTCAGCAGTGAAACCAACTTGTCATGAATGTCTGAACTCCCAAGAGCGTCTTGGAGGCTGGACTCCCAGTTTCAGCCTGCATCACCTTACTTGTTTCCCCAACTGCTAGACTGATGGGACCCCCTTCTCTTCCTCCACAGAAAAATCATTTTATCTTTTAAAACTTATTTTACCACTGGAGGGTGTGAGGATTGGCTAAGACTGCACATGTCTACTTCACTGGTTCTACCATCCAGGTAGGGAGGGGCTGGGTGTCCATTTCTGCCCCTAAACCAGAATGACAGCATGACCTTTTACTCCAAAAGTTCATTTCTCCTTTAAAGACCCTGATTTACACAACCAAGTTTCCTTGCCTTTTATACTTAAAGGTTGAGATCTATCAGGGGGCCCTAACTGTAAACAGCTTCAGGGCTCTCCAGAAATTATATGCAAAATTTTATGTGTATAAGGGGGAAATATGCATTTTTCAGGGAGAAGAATTCAGCAGATTTTAAAAGCTGAGACAAAACCGAACCAAAATAAAGAAAACAGACAAAAAGTCCTCTGACCCCTAATAGCTTAAAAACAACCTGGAAAGAGAATTGATAAAGTCTTTTCTTTCTCTAAAATTGAAATGTTAATTCTAATGAGCTGATGTTGCAGTTCTGCTTTGACAGGTATGGATGGATATTGGTGCTTGTTCATGTCAGAAACGATATAAAAGAGGCTATATATAAATAAGTAAATACACAAATAAACAGAAAAGCAAACAAATAGATAAATTAGGTGCTTGTGATGGGCAATTAAGGGGAAAAAAAATCCTGCAATTCACAAAGTATTATGAAAGCAAAAGGGCAGCCCGCATCTACATTTTATGCTGTCAAAGGCCATGCAAAAGCACCACCTGCAAAAGCTTTTGCCATAATTAATCATAGCAGTTTCCTTCCTTCTCTACTATTTCCTTTTATGTACAGATATCACTGAAAATACAGCAAGGTAAGAGCTTCTATCAGGCTAAGCACAGAATGCTTCAAGCAATTACGAGAAGCACCTAACCTAGTTTAAGGAGTGGATGGATGTGGGAAGGCTTTTCAGAGGAGTTGAAATCTAAGTGTCATGCTCAACGGTAGGGTCAGAACTGGCTAGGCAAAGAATAGATGTTACAGCTAGGGAGGAAGAATATCCCCTGGCAAAAAAGAATAGGATATTCCAAAGCCCAGGGACCACACAGAACATGTTATCTTTGACAAACAGAAAGAAGTTCCAAACGGCTGGAAATTAGAATGGTAGGTCTCGGGCCTTCTATGAGCACACTGTCCAAGTAGCCCACCCTCAATCACCAGTGAATTTTCATGTCAAATTCCTTTATATCATGTGTTGCCATCTGAAATTCCTTTATTCAGTCATTCATTCAACAAATATCAACTGAGCACCTCCTATATTAAGGTCCCATTCTTTTTTTTTTAATTTTTATTGGAGTATGGTTGATTTATAATGTTGGGTTAGTTTCTGCTGTATAGTAAAGTGAATCAGTTATACATATACATATATCCACTCTTTTTTAAGATTCTTTTCCCATATAGGTCATTACAGAATACTGGGTAGAGTTCCCTGTGCTATACAGTAGGTCCTTATTAGTTATCTATTTTATATATGGTAGTGTGTATATGTAAGGCCCCATTTTTTTTTGTTGGGGATAGAGCAGGGAACAGGACAGATCATATTCTGCTCACATGGAGCTTAGCATCCACTTTATTTACTCATTTATCTAGTCATCTTTTTACCTCAGATCCAATAAACTGTCCATTCTGTGAAGGCAGGGACCTTCCATGTCTTCTGTATTATTCTCAGCTCAGTAAGTAGGACAGTGCTGAGAATGCAAGTGTTTAAATGTTTTCTGAATGAATTAATTATGAAGGGTGTAGTGAGAGATGAGTTTGGAGAAGTGACTGGAATTCAGCATGTGAAGCTCCTGATAAGCCATGGTAGGAAGACTGAATTTTATTTTATATGCAATGTGGATATTTTAAGGAAGAATACGTCTTCCAGATACATTCCTTCTGGGCTATGTTAGAAAGACCACTCTGACTATATTACGGAAAATGGGTTGGTATGGGAAGATTATAGACAGAATAACTGTTTTACATCCTTGCTTCCTCCATGAAACACACTGTTCTTTGTATTCCAGGCCACCATTAGCACCTGATTTTGCTCCTGAGTTACAACTCCCGCTGCTTTCTCCCCCTGGTCCTCTTAACTTTGGAACCCTCCCACCCCCTGCCTTGGATGGTGTTGGACTTCTCCATCTCACTTCTTACCTAGTTTACCTCATTTCATCCCTTGGTTTTAAACATGATTTATATGCTGACAATTCCAAATATTTATCACCAGAGGGACCTCTTCTTTGAATCCTAGATTTACCTTATGGATTTCACATTAGCTGTTCCTCTGTCTGGAATGTTCCTTCCAGTAAGTTCATATAATTTCTTGTCTCATCTTTTTAAAATCTTGGTTTAAATGCTGCTTTCTTGGTGAGGTTTTCTCTGATTTCTCAGATTAAAATGGAAACCTCCTCTTCATTACTCCCTATATTTTCACTGCTTTTATTTTGACCCAGGTAATTTATTACCTTCTGAAATACTATATGATATACTTATTTATTTGGTTTATTGTCATCTTCCCCCACCTATAATGTAAGTTCCTGGAGGGAAGGAATTTTTAACTATTTTGCACATACAGACACACATACAGACACATACTGATGTACACAAACATGAATAGTAGTGTTATTAGGTGAGCATTATTCATTAATAATCTGCAACAAAATGAATACCAAAATAATAAAATTGTGGTAGTTAAATTACTGAGCACTACAGTGTGCCAAGAAAGAAGCCAGACCCTCAAGATGAAAGGATGAATGTCATCACTCTTGATGTAACAGACTTTAATTTATCTGTGTATGTATATACATTCATTCTAACAGCACATAGTAAAATAGGTGCTTGATAAACCTTTCTGACTGACCTATGACTCAAAATATGCTTTTACTATTTTTTGAATTGGACTATACACAAGGAAACTCAGAAAGTAAGTCACTCTAGGTTTTATATAGAAAAAACCTTAAAGGGATAGGGGAGTCTGTGTGTGTGTGTGTGTGTGTGTGTGTGTGTGTGTGTGTAAATGTAAGTATGCAGAATTCCTACATTAAGTGTAGTTAAAAAAAAAAAAGGAGCTTTAATTTCACTCTTTCACTTTTTGGATAGTTTTGCATGGTGGTTAAGCATTACAAAGTCTGGGTTTTAGAATGTATATATATATGTGTAACTGAATCACTTTGCTGTACAGCAGAAATTAACACAGTGCTGTAAATCAACTACTTCAATTAAATCAACTACTTCAATTAAAAAAATATTGATAGAAAGTCCAAGTTTCTATTCTAGCTTGACAGCTGTGTGAACTAGGGCAGGTAACTTGACCTTTCTGAACTTCATATTTATTATTTGTAAAACTGAAATAACATCAGTTACTGGATGTTTTATGGAGGGGGCAGAGAGTAAGGACTAAGTGGGATAATATCTGTTAAGCCCTTAGAGTGACTGGTGCCTAGTGAATATTCAGTTTTCTGACATTCAACAAATACCAGATGTGTATCTACTAAGTACTTGGCACTATCTTTAATTCTGCATATACAGTGATACAGAACAGGCATGTTCCCTGAATTTATTACTGTTATCAGTGTCATTATGAGCAGGTACAAGCTTCTCATTAACCTCTGACTTTTATCTTTCCTTTCCTTTTCCACTCTGACAATTCAATCCAACTCAAGAAGTTGAATTTATAGAGCAAATCTGCTGTGCTACTCTAGTTGGAAACAAATTCAGTATGGTTTGGCCACAGTCTATATCCATGTTCACTTGGCTGAGAATCATGTCCTAGTGGGACACTGTCAGTGACCTGGAGGCTTCATATGGTGACAACATTACCAGGGTCTCTAAAAAGGAGGATAACATGGGAGCCGTTTTTATGAATTGAATTCAGTTTCCTGAAGAATTCTTCCTTATTTTACAATCTTGTGAAAGTAAAAGAAGGACAATATTCCAGTCCCCGGGGAGGTACCTTCTTCATCTCTGAGATAACATACTCTGTAATGAAGAGCCTTTGTAAGGGCAGGAGATTAGGCTGGGTTGACTTGAAGGAGGTGGAGCTCTGCTCTTCTCTCACATCACTGCCAGGCTTAACACTATTACAATTATGAACTGGCTTGCTGACTAACAGAATCAAAGTGGCTGAAAACAAGAAAACAAATGAACAAACGTGTTCTGCCAAGGAATAAAATACTGAATTTTAAAACTCGACACTCAAGAAAGGCCTTCAAGATCATATGGCTTTAGTTTAAGATAATAAACTTATGCTTCCTTAATTCCATCCTAGCCTGGGTTATCTCCCTAAGTCCTTCCTAGGAGAAAAATATTGACTATATATATATATATATATATATATATATATATATATACACACATCATATATATATATCTGATACATATATATATATTTGATAGAAGACTTGCATGCAGAATTTATAAATAGCTCTTACAACTCAATAAGACAAACAACCCGATTTTAAAAAATGGACAAAGGATTTGAATAGACACTCCGTGACAGAAGATATATGAATGCCAATTAAGCACATGGAAAGATGTTCAACATCCTTACCTAGGAAAGGAATGCAAATTAAAACCTCAATGAGATACCACTGCACACCATTAGAGTAGCTAAATGAGCTAAATGACAGTGATAATAAATGACAAGTGATAATACTGAGTGAAGGTGAAGATTTAGAGCAACTGGAATTCTCATACATAGCTGGTAGAAATGTAAAGTGGTCTCATCACTTTGTTTTTAACAAAGGTAAATATGAACCTGTCATATGAACTAGCATGTTAATACCTGACATTTCCAGAAGAGAAATGCAAATGTATCTGTACATTGGTATCATTGGGAGCTTGTTAGGAATGGAGAATCTCATGCACCATCCCAGACTGAGGGAATCCAAAGATACACTTTTAAAACATCATTATGGAGTTTGTGTGCACATTACAGTTTGAGAAGTACTGTCCTGAAGGGTATTAGGCTCTCTCAGGGGAAGATATTTCTTTCACATTCTTCAAGTAAGAATTCTCAAATTTTCATGTTTCAGTCACTCAAATCACCTCTGATAGGTAAATGACATAACTTAAACTAGCGGGCCATGGATGTCATTTAGAATCACAGCCAGAAATCTTTTCAATCCCATGTCATTTTGAGGGTTGATAGAAGGAAATTGGGTATCATTGTCAGGTACCCAAACTCATGAGCAGAATACTATCGAGACATATATATAGCAATGGTGGTAAGCCTAATAGCAGATTATACTAACAATAAGTTTTACAATTGCTAATAGCATTTTCTATCTGCCTGGCACTGTTGTAAGTGTATGAGTGTATAAGAACACATGTAACAATTTATATCTGACCACATCCCCTAGGAGGTCAGTATTATCATTATTCTCAGTAGCCTGAAAGACGGAATAATTTTCTCTTTTTTTAATGATTAGTTTTTTTTTAACATCTTTATTGGAGTATAATTGCTTTACATTGTTGTGTTAGTTGCTGCTATATAACAAACTGAATCAGCGATATGTATATATATACATATATCTCCATATCCCCTCCCTCTTGCATCTCCCTCCTACCCTCCCTATCCCACCCTTTTAGGTGGTCAAAAAGCACTAAGCTGACCTCCCTATGCTATGCGGTTGCTTCCCACTAGCTATCTATTTTACATTTGGGAGTGTATATGTATCCATGCCACAAACTCACTTCATCCCAGCTTACCCTTCCCCTCCCCGTGTCCTCAAGTCCATTCTCTCTGTCTGCGTCTTTATTCCCGTCCTGTCCCTATGTTTTGCAGAGCTTTTTTTTTTTTTTCAGATTCCATATCTATGTTTTAGCATACGGTATTTGTTTTTCTCTTTCTGACTTACTTCTCTCTGGATGACAGACACTAGGTCTATCCCCCTCACTACAGAAAACTCAATTTTGTTTCTTTCTATGGCTGAGTAATATTCCCTTGTATATATGTGCCACATCTTCTTTATACATTCATCTGTTGATGGACACTCAGGTTGCTTCCATGTCCTGGCTATTGTAAACAGTGCTGCAATGAACATTGTGGTACATGAATTATGGTTTTCTCAGGGTTATATGCCAAGTAGTGGGATTGCTGGCTCACATGGTAGTTCTATTTATAGTTTTTTATAGAACTTCCATAATGTTCTCTATAGTGGCTGTATCAATTTACACTCCAACCAACAGTGCAAGAGGGTTTCCTTTTCTCCACACCCTCTCCAGCATTTACTGTTTGTAGATTTTTTGATGATGACCATTCTGACTGGTGTGAGGTGATACCTCATTGTAATTTTGATTTGCATTTCTGTAATGATTAGTGTCGTTGAGCATCCTTTCATGTGTTTGCTGGCAATCTGTATATCTTCTTTGGAGAAATGTCTATTTAGGTCTTCTGCCCATTTTTCGATTGGGATGTTTGTTTTTTTGATATTGAGCTGCATGAACTGTTTGTATATTTTGGAAATTAATCCCTTGTCAGTTGCTTCATTTGCAAATATTTTTTCCCATTCTGACGGTTGTCTTTTCATTTCATTTATGGTTTTCTCTGCTGTGCAAAAGCTTTTAAGATTAATTAGGTCCAATTTGTTTACTTTTGTTTTTATTTTAATTACTCTAAGAGGTGGGTCATAAAAGATCTTGCTATGATTTACGTCAAACAGAGTTTTCCCTATGTTTTTCTCGAAGAGATTTCTAGTATCCAGTCTTACGTTTAGGTCTTTAATCCATCTGGAGTTTATTTTTGTGTATGGTGTTAGGGAGTATTCTTACTTCATTCTTTTACATGGAGCTCTCCAGTTATCCCACTTATTGAAGAGGCTGTTTTTTCTCCATTGTATAGTCTTCCCTCCTTTGTCATAGATTAGGTGACCATAGGTGCATGGGGTGATCTCTGGGCTTTCTATCCTGTTCCATTGATCTATATTTCTGTTTTTGTGCCAGTACCATACTGTCTTGATTACTGTAGCTTTGTAGTGTAGTCTGAAGACTGGGAGCCTGATTCCTCCAGCTCCGTTTCTCTTTCTCAAGATTGCTTTGGCTATTAGGGGTCTTTTGTGTTTCCATACAAATTGTGAAATTTTTTGTTCTTGCACTGTGAAAAATACCATTGGAAGTTTGATAGGGATTGCATTGAATCTGTAGATTGCTTTGGGTAGTCATTTATACAATGTTGATTTTTCCAAACCAAGAACATGGTATATCTCTCCATCTATTTGTATCATCTTTAATTTCTATCATCAGCGTCTTATAGTTTTCTGCATACAGGTCTTTTGTCTCCTTAGGTTGGTTTATTCCTAGGTATATTATTCTTTCTGCTGCAATGGCAAAAGTGAGTGTTTCCTTAATTTCTCTTTCAGATTTTTCATCATCAGTGTATAGGAATGCAAGAGATTTCTGTGCATTAATTTTGTATCCTGCTACTTTACCAAATTCATTGATTACCTCCAGTAGTTTTCTGGTAGCATCTTTAGGATACTCTATGTATAGTATCACGTCATCTGCAAACATTGACAGTTTTACTTCTTCTTTTACAATTTGGATTCCTTTTATTTCTTTTTCTTCTATGATTGCTGTGGCTAAAACTTCCAAAAATGTGCTGAATAATAGTGGTGAGAGTGGACAACCTTGTCTTGTTCCTGATCTTAGTGGAAATGGTTTCGGTTTTTCACCACTGAGAATGATGTTGGCTGTGGGTTTGTCATATATGGCCTTTCTTATGTTGAGGGAAGTTCCCTCTATGCCTACTTTCTGCAGGGTTTTTATCATAAATGGGTGTTTAATTTTGTCGAAAGCTTTCTCTGTATCTATTGAGATGATCATATGGTTTTTCTCCTTCAATTTGTTAATATGGTGTATCACATTGATTGATGTGTGTTTATTGAAGAATCCTTGCGTTCCTGGGATAAACCCCACTTGATCATGGTGTGTGATCCTTTTAATGTGCTGTTGGATTCTGTTTGCTAGTATTTTGTTGAGGGTTTTTGCATCTATGTTCATCAGTGTTATTGGCCTGTAGTTTTCTTTCTTTGTGACATCTTGGTCTGGTTTTGGTATCAGGGCGATGGTGGCCTTGTAGAATGAGTTTGGGAGTGTTCCTCCCTCTGCTATATTTTGGAAGAGTTTGAGAAGGATAGGTGTTAGCTCTTCTCTAAATGTCTGATAGAATTCGCCTGTGAAGCCATCTGGTCCAGGACTTCTGTTTGCTGGAAGATTTTTAATCACAGTTTCAATTTCAGTGCTTGTGACTGGTCAGTTCATATTTTCTACGTCTTCCTGTTTCAGTCTCAGAAGGTTGTGCATTTCTAAGAATTTGTCCATTTCTTGCAGGTTGTCCACTTTATTAGCATATAGTGTTTTGTAGTAACCTCTCATGATCCTTTGTATTTCTGCAGTGTCAGTTGTTACTTCTCCTTTTTCATTTCTAATTCTATTGATCTGAGCCTTCTCGCTTTTTTTCTTGATGAGTGTGGCTAATGTTTATCAATTTTGTTTATCTTCTCGAAGCACCAGCTTTTAGTTTTACTTATCTTTGCTATCATTTCCTTCATTTCTTTTTCATTTATTTCTGCTCTGATTTTAGTGATTTCTTTCCTTTTGCTAACTTTGGGGTTCTGTTGGTTCTTCTTTCTCTAACTGCTTTAGGTGTAAGGTTAGGTAGTTTATTTGAAATTTTTCTTGTTTCTTGAGGTAGGCTTGTATTGCTAAAAGCTTCCAACTTGGAACTGCTTTTGCTGCATCCCATAGGTTTTCTGTCATAATATTTTCACTGTCATTTTCTTCTAGGTATTTTTTGAGTTCCTCTTTGATTTCCTCAGTGATCTCTAGGTTATTTAGTAATGTATTGTTTAGCCTACATGTGTTTGTATTTTTAACAGTTTTTTTTCCTGTAATTGATATCTAATCTCATAGGATTATGATATGAAAAGATACTTGATACATTTCAATTTTCTTAAATTTACCAAGGCTTCATTTGTGACATAAGATATGATCTGTCCTGGAGAATGTTCCATGAGTGCTTCGGAAGAAAGTGTATTCTGTTCTTTTTGGATGGAATGTCCGATAAATATCAATTAAGTCCATCTTGTTTAATGTCTCATTTAGAGCTTGTGTTTCCTTATTTTTTTTCATTTTGGATGATCTGTCCATTGGTGAAAGTGGGGTGTTAAAGTCCTCTACTATTATTGTGTTACCGTTGATTTCCTCTTTTATTGCTGTTAGCATTTGCCTTATGTATTGAGGTGCTCCTCTGTTGGGTGCATAAATATTTTCAATTGTTATATCTTCTCCTTGGATTGATCCCTTGCTCATTATGTAGTGTCCTTCTTTGTCTTTTGTAATAGTCTGTATTTTAAAGTCTATTTTGTCTGATATGAGAATTGCTTCTCCACTTTCTTTTGATTTCCATTTGCATGGAATATCTTTTTCCATCCCCTCACTTTCACTCTGTATGTGTCCCTAGGTCTGAAGTGGGTATCTTGTAGACAGCATATATACAGGTCTTGTTTTTGTATCCATTCAGCCAGTCTGTCTTTTGGTTGGAGCATTTAATCCATTTACATTTAAGGTAATTATCGATATGTATGTTCCTATTACCATTTTCTTAATTGTTTTTGGTTTGTTATTGTAGGTCTTTTCCTTCTCTTGTGTTTCCTGCCTAGGGAAGTTCCTTTAGCATTCGTTGTAAAGCTGGTTTGGTGGTGCTGAATTCTCTTAGCTTTTGCTTGTCTGTAAAGGTTTCAATTTTCCATCAAATCTGAAAGAGATCCTTGCTGGGTAGAGTAATCTTGGTTGTAGGTTTTACCCTTTCATCACTTTAAATATATCCTGCCACGCCCTCTGGCTTGCAGAGTTTCTGCTGAAAGATCAGCTGTAAACCTTATGGGAATTCCCTTGTATGCTATTTGCTGCTTTTCCCTTGCTGCTTTTAATATTTTTGCTTTGTATTTAATTTTTGATAGTTTGATTAATATGTTGTCTTGGCATGTTTCTCCTTGGATTTATCCTGTATGGGACTCTCTGTGCTTCCTGGGTTTGATTGACTATTTCTTGTCCCATGTTAGGGAAGTTTTCAACTATAATGTCGTCAAATATTTTCTCAGTCCCTTTTTGTTATCCTCTTCTTCTGGGACCCCTATAATTTGAATGTTGTTGCATTTAATGTTGTCCCAGAGGTCTCTGAGACTGTCCTCAATTCTTTTCATTCTTTTTTCTTTGTTCTGCTCTGTTGTAGTTATCTCCACCATTTTATCTTCCAGGTCACTTATCTGTTCTTCTGCCTCAGTTATTCTGCTATTGATTCCTTCTAGAGAATTTTTTATTTCATTTAGTGTGTTGTTCTTCATTCTTTGTTTGCTCTTTAGTTCTTCTAGATCCTTGTTAAACGTTTCTTGTAATTTCTCCATTCTATTTCCAAGATTTTGATCATCTTTACTATCATTACTCTGAATTCTTTTTCAGGTAGACTGCCTATTTCCCCTTCACTTTTTTGGTCTGGTGGGTTTTTATACTGCTCCTTTATCTGCTGTGTATTTCTCTGTCTTCTCATTCTACTTGACAAACTGTGTTTGGGGTTTCCTTTTCAGAGGCTGCTGGTTCATAGCTCCCATTGTTTTTGGTGTCTGCCCCCAGTGGGTTAGGTTTGTTCAGTGGGTTGTGTAGGCTTCCTCGTAGAAGGGACTTGTGCCTGTATTCTGGTGGATGAGGCTGGATCTTTTCTTTCTGGTGGGCAGAACCTTGTCCGGTCGTGTGTTTTGGGGTGTCTGTGAACTTAGTATGATTTGAGGCAGCCTCTTTGCTAATGGGTGGGGTTGTGTTCCTGTCTTGCTAGTTGTTTGGCATGGGGCATCCAGCACTGTAGCTTGCTGGTTGCTGAGTGGAGCTGGGTTTTAATGCTGAGATGGAGATCTCTGGGAGAGCTCTCACCAATTGATATTACATGGGGCCAGGACTTCTCTGGTAGTCAAGTGTCCTGATCTCAGCTCTCCCACCTCAGGGGCTCAGGCCTGACATGTGGCTGGAGCCCTAAGACCCTGTCAGCCACACTGGTCAGAAGAAAAGGGAGAGAAAAAATTAAAGAAAAACACTAATAAAATAAATTTATTAAAATAAAAATTTTTTTAATTATCAAAATATAAACCTTAAAAAGTAAAAAAAAAAGAAGAGAGCAACCAAAGCAGTAAACAAATCCACCAATGATAAGTGCTAAAAACTAAACTAAGATAAACATATAAATCAGAAACTAGTCAGTCACATACTGCAAACCCCAAGTCTACAGATGCTCCCAAGGTCTGCCACCTGAATTTTGGGATGATTCGTTGTCTATTCAGGTATTCCACAGATGCATGGTACATCAAGTTCATTGTGGAGATTTAATCCGCTGCTTCTCAGGCTGCAAGGAGAAATTTCCCTTTCTCTTCTTTGTTCGCACAGCTCCTGGGGTTCAGCTTTGGATTTGGCCCTGCCTCTGCATGTAGGTCGCTGGAGGGCGTCTGTTCTTTACCCAGACAGGAGGGGGTTAAAGGAGCAGCTGATTAGGGGGCTCTGGCTCACTCAGGCCAGGGGGAGGGAGGGGTACAGAGTGCGGGGTGAGCCTGTGGTGGCAGAGGCCAGCGTGACATTACAACAGCCCAGGGCACGCCGTGTGTTCTCCCGGGGAAGTTGTCCCTGGATCACAGGACCCTGGCAGTGGTGGGCTGCACAGGCTCCCGAGTGGGGAGGAGTGGATAGTGAGCTGTGCTTGCACACAGGATTCTTGGTGGCTGCAGCATCAGCCTTAGGTTTCATGCCCGTCTCTGGTGTCCGCGCTGATAGTTGCAGCTCACACCCGTCTCGGGAGCTCATTTAGGTGGTGCTCTGAACCTCCTCTCCTCACATAGCCTGAAACAATGGTCTCTTGACTCTTAGGCAGCTCCAGACTTTTTCCTGGACTCCCTCCCAGCTAGCTGTGTCACACTACCCCCCTTCAGGCTGTGTTCACGCAGCCAACCCCAGTCCTCTCCCTGGGATCTGACCTCCGAATCCTTGATTCTCCGCTCCCAGCCCCCATCCACCCCAGCAGGTGAGCAGACATGCCTCTCAGGCTGATGAGTGCTGGTCGGCACTGACCCTCTGTGCGGGAATCTCTCCCCTTTGCCCTCTGCACCCCTGTTGCTCTTCTCTCCTCTGTGGCTCCGAAGCTTCCCCGTCCCCCCATGAAGGGGCTTCCTCGTGTGTGGAAACTTTTCCTCCTTCACAGCTACCTCCCAGAGGTGCAGGTCCCATCCTTATTCTTTTGTCTCTGTTTTTCCTTTTTTCTTTTGGCCTACCCAGGTATGTGGGGAGTTTCTTGCTTTTGGGGAAGTCTGAGGTCTTCTGCCAGCCTTCAGTAAGTGTTCTGTGGGCGTTGTTCCATATGTAGATGTATTTTTGATGCATTTGTAGGAAGGAAGGTGATCTACTCGTCTTACTCCTCTGCCATCTTGAAAGTCCTCTCAGGAATAATTTTCATAGAATCCATTACCGAGGAAAAAAATAGTTAAACAAAAAAAGGAACTAAAGTATTCAAATTTTTTCTGGACAAGTAGATTAGAATGCAATAAAGACTTAACTGTAAATAAAGTAAAATCCAAACCATAAAACTTTCTTGAAAGAAAGGGAGTTTGTTTTACAGTTTAATTGATTTGAAGGTAGAAATTGCTGAGTGGGTTCTGATTAGCTTTCTGAAGATGCAAGCAATTGGCAACAATCATACCGATTACAAGCCATTTAGGCAACCTCAATTAAATTAGTGGTAATTCTAAACTACTTCATCTTGCATAGAGATTGGTTTAATTTTTATGTAAATTCAAATTCTGGCTGTGCAAATCCTAATTGTCTAACAACAAATCAAGCTAGATTATTTTCAATTATCTTTGTGGAAATCTGAAAGCTGCATTCAAAGCTGTGGTAGGCGTACACAGAGACCAATATCATCCCTGCAAGAAAATCTTATAAAGAAGACTCAAAGATCAAGCCCATTTTGTTGACTTAACGTGACAAATAGGCAGGCTGAATGAAATTAGAAAGTGACAGATTGAAGATCAGCAGCATTCAAGGGTACCATAGAAAAGAAAATGCACTGGACCAGGAGTTTATAGCTCTGACTTAATTCTGATTCTGCCTTCTACTTACTGTGTAATCTTGAGAAAGTCTCTTTCTATTAGTTAGCTATTACTGTGTGATAAAAAAAAGCCACACACTTTCAATGGATTAAAACAACAAGCATTTATTTCTTACTTAAGAACCTGCAGGTTGGCTGGGGTTTGGCTGATCTTGGCTGACCTCACCTGGGCTTGGCTCTAAGCTATCATCTGAGTCCAGGTCTGCTCCACATGTCACTCATCCTCCTTGGGCAGGTATTACCTAAGGCATGTCCTACCCATGGCTAAAGGCAGGAATGCAAAAGGGCAAGTTCAACCATGCAAGTACATTTCAAGTCCTGGTGTCATGTCTATCTGCCAAATAACTGGCCAAAGCAAAGTACAAGCCAAGCTTAAATTGAAGGGGGAGGGAAGTCTACTTCATCACTATGAGGCCATGACTAGGTGTGGATGACCAATAACTCAAGCTGTCATATTCTTCCCCTTTCCTTGAGCTTCCACATCCATAAACCAAGAAGGGTGGATTTCATAACTATCAGGACACTTACAGTTCTTAACATAATTCTGCAAACGTAGAAGCAATTCCATGAGATTCTATAGTACTATTGATAAACTACTGCCCTGCAGGCTGGATTCAAACATGGTTCAGCTTGTTTGCAGAGAATTTTAAAATAATCTTAATTGGTTGAAATTATTTTTAAAACCAGCGTATTTCACACAAAAATCCAGAATTGAGATGTTTCTTGTACGCCTATAATATTTGGCAATGGTGATACTGACTAACAGCTGCCTCCTTTCCAAAGGGCATGCCTCTCCAGATCATCACTGCCCCCCAACCTGTCCTCTACAGACACACTCCATTGTCTCTTATTTATATTACTTGCTCTAACCCTATGGTCATTTTGTGTTTCTATCTCAGGATTTCAAGTTTGAGCTCTTGCTCTCCTTCTATCACCAGCTACTCACATGCCTAGATAAGTCATTTAACATACGTGGATTATATTTTTCTCATTTGCAAATAGAGAAGGGGAATTCTGGAAGTAAGACTTAAAGTAGGGGCTTTCCTGCTCTACTAGTCAAAGACTATAATATATGTGAAGATATGTCATGAGGAAAGGAAAATGATTTATTTCTAGAAGTGACTGAGTGGCTTTTCGAACGAAGATATGCAGACCGAGTTCTGGAAATTGAAAGCCAGCAGGGCAATCAGGAGTGGTGCTTTCACTGTGGGTCTCAAAGGAGCCCAAGAGAGAGAAGGGCAAATTAGAGAAAAACAGAAATTGTTGAGTTGGGCTGAATATCAGCAAGGTTTTCCTAATAGGCAAGTCTTTAAACTGGCATGCTTTCCCAGGAGAGGTGGCAGAAAGTTCTTTAAAATAGGGCTGAACAAAGCATTTCAATAACCCACTGTAAACAAAATTCTCACTTAAACCAGGGTTATTGACTCAAGGATAGGTTGTTTCTTTCAGTCATTTTGTAAGTTGATTTAGGCTAAAATGGAAGAAATAATGAAAAAGATCACATCCTGGGATGGGGCTGGGAGACTGATAAATCCATTCTACACTCACATACATTCTTCAGACCTATTAGTTTAATGCAGGTGGTTAAGACATCTCCAAAATGATGATCTATTTTGCACCAGCAATGTGTGTTAAATGCACATGTACAAAGCATGAATGTAGACATACTGTTTTGTACATTGTTATGAATGTAAGGTCTCAGGCTGTCACCCAGTTTCCCCTATAGAAGGCAGAGATTTTTGTTTTATTCCTTATCTGCTGCACATATTTTTTGGAGGTATTTTGGGATAATATTGCTTGTTATTCAATTATTTAAGACACAGTGTTTGCTGACAACTCAATATTCTATTTTTTCCCTCTCTTCTCTTTGAATAGGAAAGCGCAAAATGGGTAAAGGGAAATAACTGGCTTGGCTTGGGAATGGGTGAAGAAAACAAACAAACAAACTAAAAGCAGGGAAGCAAAGCCCCCCATCGCCACCACCCCTGCCCATCTCATCAGCCGAAGTATTAAGGGTGACCAAGGAAAAAGCTTACAGAAAAACTTTGAAGCGCTATCGCAAATACATGCTCTCCTAGAGGATTAACATAATGAGAGCAAGCAGGACCCTGGAATCAGCTCATTGTCATAAAGGGCAAATTTGATTAGTGGCATACAAGAATGTGACCTGATTACATTTATAATAATCCGTTATCCAAAGCTGTACCATATTCATTTATTGAACAAACATTTACTATGCATCAGAGTTATTCTCCTAAAAACTGAAAAGATAGCAAAGGTTGTTTTCTATGCACCCCCACCTCTCCCAGTCCGTTTCTAGCACTTTAAATGCACTAACTCCTCTGGCATTTTTGTGCTGCCAGGTAATCATCTGACATTCATGAAAGTTATCTGATAAATGTGTTAAGGATTAAACAAATTCCACCTTGTGGATTTAGAGAAGGAACTGATGAAAACAATGATGTGACTCATTAATGAGGACTATAATGGAGAGAATCCAGGTGGGAGGAAGAGGACTATTTCACAGGCGGAGAGTACTTCCGAAGTTTCAAGTCTTCTCTACAGAAAGGTTATCAAAGAATCAGTCCAGGGAATTCATAGAAAAAGGAGACACAAACCACCAAAAAGTGTAAGAAAAGAGGTACACCTCACAAATCTTCCAGAAAGTACAAAATAACAAAATACAATTTTAATTTAGTTAATTGGAGAAAACACTATGAAGCATATGAGGAGCTGGGAGGAAATACGTCCTACCACACATGCTGGTAGACCGTAGATTAGTTCACCACTTTGGAGGCCATTTGGTCGCATCTATTATAATGTTAAATGCCTATCTCCCAGGATCTAACAGTTTGACATCCCAGAATCTACTCTAGAGACACTGATTGGCCCTTAATAGAAGCATGATCAAGCACTTTATATTAGCAAAAATTTGGAAACAACTTAAATATCCATCAATAAGGGAATAGTTCAATTTGGATATCTGTATGTAATCTCCAATTTAAAAATATTTTAAACTAATTTAAATGTATAATAACAAATAAACATGCATGCATATAATAAGCAAATCACCATACAGATCGAACAAAATGTGGCTCTAGGCAAAATTCAGCCCAAGGACCCCCAATATACAACCTCTGCTTCGATAATCATTCAGATCTCTTACACTCTTTAATTCAAAATGCACCGTCTAAAGTGAGTAATACTAAGTAATATAAATTTTTTGAGTATCTATTAGGTGTAAGTTACTATGTCTAGTGTTTTATAAATACATTTTATTTTCCTTGCAGAAACCATGCACAACAGCTACTTTTCCAATGGTACAGTTGGGGATTGTTTGGGAATTTCCATTCACAAAGGACAAGCTTTGTCACCAGTCTAATCTTGAAATAGTCTCAGCCAGAGTGGGGCTGAGTTTATGTCCCCAGAGAACAGGATCCACTTTAAACAGCTTTACAACTGAGCAAATCCAGAAAGATGCTAAAGCCATGTATGTGGCTTCTTTCGTTGCGCACACGAAGACTGTGCCTGGGGGAAATGTTAGGTGCATCTCTTATTGGTTGACAAAGATGGCCTTAACATTCCCCTCGGCTTCATCAAACTCGGACAGGCTTTTTCTTTTCTTGACTCTAGGCACTGACCTCCCTTTTCTTGAATAATTTTTTTAAAGAAAAGTTGTAATTAGAAATTCTTTCTCTGCTCCTTCCAGATACAAGTCTTTCTAAAAGCCTCTTGCCACTTGAGACTGTCTTTCTCAAAGACTTGAGAGGCTTTGAGATGTAAACTTTAAGGGAGATAGCACCCCTGTCTCCTAGTTTGCATGGTAGGGCAGGAGCCTAACTTTGGTGTACCACTTGTTCCAAGTTGTAAAACTACCTCTTGTCATGCAGATACAAGAAAGTTTACTTTTCCTCCTGGTAAGACCAGTTAGCAAAACCAGATGGCCTATAACTAGCCCCCATCTCTCCCTCACCCACCGCCTTCCCCAGCTCTTAAAAACTCTCTGGTCATTTGCTTCAGTAAAGTTGATTTCAGACTCATTTCTGGCCTCTCTCCCCTACTGTAATCTCCTTCAAAAAAGCTGCCCTTGGAGGCTTCCCTGGTGGCGCAGTGGTTGAGAATCTGCCTGCCAATGTAGGGGACACGGGTTCGAGCCCTGGTCTGGGAGGATCCCACATGCCGCGGAGCAACTAGGCCCATGAGCCACAACTACTGAGCCTGTGCATCTGGAGCCTGTGCTCCGCAACGGGAGGGGCCGCGACAGTGAGAGGCCCGCGCACTGCGATGAAGAGTGGCCATGCTCGGCGCAACTGGAGAAAGTCCTCGCACAGAAACAAGACCCAACACAGCCAAAAATAAATCAATAAATTAAAAAAAAAAAAAAGCTGCCCTTGCCTGTTTAAGTTTGGTGCAGTATTTTCTTCGACATGATCTATTTTGTATTTTTCAAGTGACTGGGGAAAGCTGAGGGACGTATCAAGGACAAGCGCTTAAGGGAAAAGGATAGAAGAATTTATTCAATATACAGAAGGCAGCAGCCCCTCGTACCTCTTGTGTCAAGAAAACAAACAAACTTCCCGAAACATATATTAAAGCTAAGTCTGGCAGGTTATATAAAAAGCCTTACACCTTACATTTATTTAGCATTTAATATTATTTAGGTACTTTTGCATTTCGCTGGTCTTTGACTGTCCAAGTATCATCCATTTTATAAAATCTCTCTTCCAGTTAAGACGTGTTCTTTGAAAGTGACAGAAGAGCTAACTCAAACGGGCTTAAGCATAAACGGAGTTTGTTGTATCAATAATTTAAAAGTGTAGGAGTATTCAGGCTGCTGGGATCTAGGTGCTCAGCAATATCTTCAGTGGTTGTTCTCTCTGTTTAGGCCCTGACTTCCTTCCTGCCTCCATTTTTAAGCTGCAGCTCCCTTTGAGGCTACAGTACCTGCCAACTTCAGGGTTATAGCATATCCAGTGGAAGAAGAGGACGCTTCTCATGTAGTTCCATCCGAAGATTTAGAATTGGCTTATAATTAAACAACCTGGTATCATTTGATCTTCTCTGACCTTGTCAATGAAGAATACAAATGTTGGAAATGGCCTGACCTGAGTCAAGTGCTACTCCACTAAAGTCACAAGCATTAAAAGTGAGGAAGAGTAGGTCTGCGTCTTTATTCCAGGAATAAATTCCTGGAATAAAGACGCAGACCTACTAGAGAATGGACTTGAGGACACGGGGAGGGGGAAGGGTAAGCTGGGACAAAGTGAGAGAGTGGCATGGACATATATACACTACCAAATGTAAAACAGATAGCTACTGGGATGCAGTCACACAGCACAGGGAGATCAGCTCGGTGCTTTGTGACCACCTAGAGGGGTGGGATAGGGAGGGTGGGAGGGAGGGAGAGGCAAGACGGAGGGGCTATGGGGATATATGTATATGTATAGCTGATTCACTTTGTTATAAAGCAGAAACTAACACACTATTGTAAAGCAATTATACTCCAATAAAGATGTTAAAAAATAATAATAAAATAAAATAAAAATTAAAAAAGTGAGGAAGAGAATTCTTCCAGAAGAAAAGCAGGGTATTTTGCCCAACAAAAAAGAAATGAAAACTATACTAATCAAGTTACACCAACAAATTTCCACTGCAGATGGTTACAGTCAACTCCACTGATGAACAAAATGTTCTGCTTCCACTCAATGAACATGATATTTTAACTGTACTTCCTTCAAAACATGTGGCTTCATATTACAACTCATTGTGGCTTCCTCAAAACAAAATAAGTTTTATCTTTTTATCCCTAACTCCTGCTACATGTTTGCAGTAGGCGAAGGGTAAATGGACCTTGATAAGTTTCTCAATCTTCCTAAGCCCCAATATTTTCATCCTCCCTGAGAGCAATCATATTCATTTCTATTCAAATATTGATTTATTCATTCAAAACTATTTATTATTTCCAATAACTAAAACTACAACCATGACACTACTAGCAACTAACATTTATTGAGTGTTTACTATGTGTCAGTCAGGATTTGAATTACCTTCTAGCCCCTCTTCTCTCTCCCACTTTATTGCCTATAATACAAAATTGCCTATAATTTCCCTCTTGCTTTTATCCTCTTGCTACGCTGGCTTTCTTGTTGTCCCCAGGCAACCAAAGCTCATTCCTATGGCAGAGGCTCACTGAACCCTCTCACCAGAGCATTCTCCCCTCAGTTTTGCACATGGATACATAGTTCCTTTTTGCCGTTCAAATATCGGCTTGAGGATTAGGTCTACAGAGAGGCCATGTTGAACACTCGGTGTACATTGTCACCTACTTGAACCCACTTACTCTTCACACATTAACCTTTTTCTTCTTCTTCCTCCTCTTTTTCTTTTCAGTTTCACTTACCACTTCTTAACTTCTCTTGTGAACTTGTTTCTTTTTTTCCCCTTTGTTCACCCTCTCCTTGTAATATAAATTTATGAGAGCAAGGATCTCATCTGTCTTGTTTACAGCCATATCCTTGGTACCTAGAAACATGCTTGGCACGTAGCTGCCAACACTCTGTTCTACAAATGCATCTCTTTTAACCCTCATAATGATTCTATAAGGTAGGTACTATTAACCATCCCAACTTTATAGAAGAGAAAACTAAAGCCAGAAAGCTAAGTGCCTTGCCCTAAGTCACACAGCTCGTAAGTGCCAAAGCTAATATTTGAACTGGGGAATTCTGACTCTGGCCCTCAGCTTCAAAGCCAGGGTCCTAAACGTCTGTGGCCAGACTCTGTGCAGAGTGCTTAGCATAGAGGGGTGAACAAAGCAGACAGTGCCCCGTCATTCATAAGCTTACAATCTGGAGGTATCTAGACGTCAACAAGTAATCCAACAAATAACTATAAAATTGCAATTGGATAATAAGTGGGGGAAGGAAAAGCACAGGATTCAATGAGGAACACATAAAAACAAGACCTAATCTATGAGGGAGTCAGGGAATTTAAGACTTTAAGGGTGAGTAGCTTTCAGGCAGGGGGAAGAAAGTGAAAAGGCAGACTACAGATGAGTGGAATGGCACTGGGAAATCCCTGAGGCATTTACCTAGTTCCAGGCAGGAGATAAGAACTGGGGATACAACTGGGGATACCGTTTTCACCCTTGAGGTACGTTAGTTGATTCCGTGAAAAAAGAAAACAGATATCAAGAGTTATATGAAGCATGATATTAGGAGGACACTTCAAAAGGCCTTTCAATTTTTAAAAGATCAAATAGTCCATAAATAATTTGAAAATAGAGAAATAAAACAATTAATTAGGTCAATTTATAGTTATATATTGAATTTCTCTAGCTACAAACTCAGAATAGACCCTCTTTTAAGGATCCACTGAATATTTGCAAAACGTTGCCTTGTATTATTCCAGAGCCATACTTTCAGGCAATAAATCAAGAACCAAGTAATGTTACAGTCAACATTCTCCATAATCAATGTCATAAAGCTATAAACTAGTGACACCAGCATAAACAAGTCAATTCAAATAACTTGGAAATTAGAATAATAATAGCTCACATTTACTGAATGTTTACTACATACCTTCAGAGTGCTGAGATTTGCCTTAACCAGCTCATTTAATCTGCACATAATCTTTATAGATACTGCTATTGTTACCATTTCACAAGTGAATAAGTTTATAACAAGAGAGAGATTATGTAACATGAGCCCAGTTACTCAGCTAGTAACTTATATATGAGGGATTTAAACCTAGCAGCCTAATTACAATGTGTGTGTGTGTGTGTGTGTGTGTGTGTGTGTGTGTGTGTGTGTGTGTGTGTGTGTGTGTGTGTGTGTGTGTGTGTGTGTGTGTGTGTAACCACTTTGCTATTCTGTCTCTCCAAAGTAGCTTTGGGATTAAAGAAGGAATTTAGGCCACAGTAGTATTTAGAGGAGAAAATAATGATAATATAAGCAAAGTAAGAAAAGCAAGAATAATTACTTATGAGCAAAACATGTTGATAATTCTTGAAGGCATATAAGGGGTACATAAGGGTTTATTGTGCTGCTTGTCTATTTATGTATCTATTTGAAAGTTTCCATGATATAAAGTTGTAAATAAAAGAGCAGAGATTAATCAACTAAAAATTATCACTCTTAGCACCAACAATACTTCAAGCTCAACTTTCTCATTGTTCACTCCTTTTTATTATGAATATTTTTATTATCCAAATCTCTTGTGTAAATAGTTACTCTTTATTAAATACTACTAACGATTCCATATATTATTGTATTTAATTCTCATAACAACATTATGGAATACATATTACTGTCTCCATTTCACAGATGATGGAAAGGGGGCTCAAAAAGTTTCAGGAACTTGCCTAAAAGGCCTCAGTTAGGAATGGAAAAATAGAAATTTGAGCCTGAATTTTTTTTTTTTATCCTGAAGTCTTTACTCTGTATACTATACCACATGACCACAATTATGGAATTATAAACCTTTTGATGGTAGGGCACTTTTTTTTTTTTTTTTTTTTTTTTTGCGGTACGCGGGCCTCTCACTGTTGTGGCCTCTCCCATTGCGGAGCACAGGCTCCGGACGCGCAGGCTCGGTGGCCCATGGCTCACGGGCCTAGCTGCTCCGCGGCATGTGGGATCTTCCCGGACCGGGGCACGAACCCGTGTCCCCTGCATCGGCAGGCAGACTCTCAACCACTGCGCCACCAGGGAAGCCCCAATAGGGCACTTTTAAAACTTATTTTTTAAAAATTCCTATAGCATCTAGCTGGCTTTTCATGAATACATACTTCTTGATAGGAATGAGGGAGAGGAAAAATGAAGAAGAGCAGAGTATCTTACTTTACCTTTATATAAACAGTATCAGTAAAAATTTAATCTTTTTTCCAAGATAAACAATTAGTTAATTTGCCCAGAGTTGAACAGTTTATTTTTGATGGGTTTAAAACTTTAGTCCCGTTATTTCAAATTATGTGCAATATCTGGAAGGAACTGTTTCATTCACTGAATGTGACTGCATGATGGCAGAAAAATGACTCTGATCACAATAGAAAACTCTGTAAGATTTCAAGTTTATGATTTTTTAAATTTCTATTAATGTTTCATATTAATCTGAAAATGTTTTGATTCTCTACTCATTTGTCCTCCCTAGTGCTGAGTCATCTGAAAAATATAGAGTTCGCCCAAGTAACTGATAAAAACTTTATAAGGAAAAACCATTAAGGAATGACCTTAGAGACATTCTTCTAAAGAATTTTAAAACACTGGTAATTCACACATCATCTTACCCACAGCCAGAGCAAGAATGACTTTGTCAAAATTTTTAGCTGATTTTTCTGCTAGACCATGTTGATGAAATTCATATCATTTGCAAGTTTGGAAAAACAACTTGAAAATCAGACTGTTAATAAGGTATGATTGGTTCAGAGCAGATCTCCATGGGTATCTAGTGGGTACTGGTGTCTTTTCTGTACACTCACAAGCCTAGCAGTAAATAAGCTACTTGTGACTTTTTCTTTGTGATCAGAATCAGGTTTGTTTGTTTATAAATTTTGAAATGTTTTTTTTTTAAAGAAAACTGGCACAATATTAATCTACATTCAAATTCTGATAACTTGTCTATTTTGTAATATTTCTCATGCATTCTGAAATATATTTCAGTATTTGTGAGAATTAAAAGAAAACAAAGCCACCTATCAAAATAGAATTCATTTTTCCTTGCAACCTTCTCATACCATATTCATCTTATGAGTATCATAAAGACGGACTAGAGTCACGTTTTTGCCTTAAATTCCAAAAATATATGCCTTGAATGCTTCCATTTTTCCTACATCCACTGTCATGTCTACTTCATCTGATGGTAAATGTCATTGAAATATCTCATTTTGACACATTTCTCTCTTTCAAGATATATCCTGCAAATATGTGCTTAAACTTTTGCTGTGATGTGGGCAAAGAACACTCTGGCCTTTAAGATATGTACTAGCATTTAAGTGGCTTTAAGATGTTTTAAATGCTATCTGTTCATTATTAATATAAAAAGAATTATAATACCAACCCAGCTAAAAATCCTTTACTAATTCTGTTCAAAGATTAGAAACATTGGCAACCATTCTCTAGCACGTAGCGTCTATTTATTTGTGATTGCTAGAAATTTGAAACAGTCTTAATGTCCAGCACTATAATGTTTAAAATTATAGTTTATTAAAGTAGTGGAACACTGTGTAGAATTTAAGAATAATGAGTTCTCTGTATAAAAATCTCTAGCTCATATTGTTGAACCAAATTGAATCAGGTGAAGATTAAAAATACATATTTACATGCCTGTATGTATATATGTGAGTATACATTTAAATATATCTGAAAGAATAACCCCAAATCATGGGGGTATAAAATTACGAGAAGGGTTTGCTTTCTACCATATTAACTTTTTGTCATTCTACATTTTACCACAAGCATATATTAACCTTATAATTAGAAAACAATATAATTGACTTTTCCTACTTTGGGAAAATGTTATAGATTATTTTTGACTAATTTCACTTCCTACTGAAATTGTTCTGTTTTCATAGATAATTTGGTATTTTTGACACCGCAGAATTATTTTCTTCTCACAGAAGAACTTTACAAGCCTACAATAATGATAATGGCAAAGAAAATCAACAATTGTAATACTTGATTGACTTAGTATATGCTAAGCCCTCTGTAAGTTATCACATTCAATGCAAAGCATGTTACTTTAGGGAAAATGTTATTATCCATATTTTACAAATAGGGCACAGCTGAGATTCAAACCTTAATCTATCTGATGTCAAAGCTCATGGCCTCACCTCTACTATCCTATTAAAGCAAGTCCAATATAAAGTTAACAAGTGCCAAACCAAGAAAAATTTTCCAGAATTCAAGTAAATTTCTTTTACTTCTTTTGGATAAACTTGGTAGAGTTACCAAATAGTCAGAATGAGAAGCACGCTTAATAGAGAAGGGATAAGAATTCCTGTTTGTTCAGGTCTGCAGCCGTCAGATCTGTTTTCTTGATGGAAATGATGAAGCTACAGAGCATCATATCTGCACAAGGCATCCCATTCTCCTCCCAGGGGCCTGGGGAGGCTGAACTGTACTGCACTGTCACATTCTCAGACCAGACCACCCTTTGACTTTCACTCTAGGAACACCGAAGTCCTTAAGGAAGTCCATTTTCTGTAACCGGTGGGGAGCCTCTAAAGAAAGGTTTGATTTTAAGCAGCTGAGTCATGAGTCTTCTCCTTGACCCCCAATTCCAATATAGCTTATTTATGTAGACAATGCCAAGTTGAAAAGGAGTCTGCCTAGGCATACAGCCATTTAGAATGAATGGTGGAGCCCAGGTTAGTTTACAGGGCTCTGGAATGTAAGGAAATGTGGATGAGTACCACCTGACAACCTTCGAATGAAGCTCTCCCAGATTGGTCTATTTTAATGTCTAGTATTTCTATAGTCGTTCTCTTCTCGGTTACTCCTTATACTCCTTTGAGTTGGGAATCACAATATTTGTCAAGTATGAAGACAGAGTCTTTCTAAAGCTTGGCAAAATGAGACACAGTGTCTAAAAGTGCCAAGAATGTGCTGCAATGACAATTGCATTCTGACTGATAGTACTATTCTTTTGCCAATATATTGTTTATAGTAAAGAGAATATCTTCTCTATACAAGTGGTCCAAAAAATATTTCCCCTGTATAGTTCCTCTCTAAAAACCACATTCCTTGCTACTCTTCTGAATGCCTTCAGCAGAGAGAGAAATGAGAAATTTAGTATCACATAACGCTTTACATCAGAATTTTAAGCTCCTATGATTGGTCACTTTGGGGTTTGCTCTCTGAAATATTGAGTATCTTTGTTACCAACCGAGCATTCCTTATATAAGTGTAGTCTACATAGACTGGTTAGTTTAGATTCAAAGTCAGACTTTACTTGTCTCTTTGTAACTCTCCTTTGGTCATTTTACTGACTATATCCCAAGGATGATGAGTTAAAATAGAAAATGGTTTAAGAACTTCTTTAAGTTGTCTAGTTAGAAAGGTATTCAGTCATAAAAACATATACATGGAAATTTGCAGAATATCTGCTTATGAAAGCTGTATTCCTCTGTCCACTAATATTCATCATTTCTTTGAAATAAGCTTAGTGTTTGTTTTTCAAGTATGGTATGACAAAATTCCTTCTATTGGGCCTCAGTCCTCCAACTGGTCTAAAAAAGACTAAAGGGTTACATGTTTGTACTGAAGAAACACAAGACAATTCTAAATATTTTCCTAGATTAGACACTTGCACATTGATGATTTCTAAGATGCAAACAACAAAAATAAAACTGGCTGACAATGAGACTTTGATTATAAATAACTATTGTTTAAGTTGTCTAGCTTATTCTCAGTCTAACAATTTTGAAAAAGCAAAAATGCATGCGTGGGAAGTTATAAGCTATTCTACACTTCTCAGGAGATAATCTTACAAATACACGCTTGGTGCACTTCTTTGAAAACTACCCAGAGTGGAAATAAATAGTATAACTTACGTGGCTCTTGAATGCAAATAAGCACGTTGGTTTAATTTTTAAAACAAATAAAAGAGATTGAAATTGGATAATGTATCACTGGAAAAGCTGTCTAACCTCTGAGAAGATGTGTATGTGTGTATTTCTTTGTGTGTGTTTGTGTGTGCATGCACAGCATATGAGTAAGGGTATGGGTGTACAACAAAAGTGTAGGTGTATATGTGCCTCTACACATGTAAGCATCAGAATTATGCTTTTGAGAACTTCAACATAAAGACTTTTCCTGTACTTGGACAGCTATGCGTTAAAGTGTGAGAAGTGTTTTTTAATATTTTTAAAGATCTGAGATTTGCTTATTTTGCAAGTAAGAGTTTGTTGTGATGCATAAAGCTCTTTTAATCCCATGCAAAGTTGATCAATAAAGAAATAACTATCTCTCTTATCACCCTAGTCTCTTAAACAAGTGAAAATTAAGGCAATTAGAAGTTGATTAATTTGCCAGTAGTCAATTTCCAACTAAAGTTTCTTCACCACTCAGAATAGTTGTATAAAAACACTGTATTTAGTCAAATAATTCAGACTGGGGTTTGGTTTGGGGCAGGAGGTGCAGGGAAATGAAGTAGGTTACACTTTAACAAGCTATTGAACTGAAGTGGCTAAATGTCTTCTCTTTAAATCTTAACACTTTCTAGGAATAAAATTCTCAGCTCACAGCTGCCCACCAAGGAGTTATTTCACACCTCTAGTTCTCAGCATCAGGAACTCCCTCCCCAAAGCCTCCGTGGTTCCTGAGGTCTGAGCTGGTTGCCTGACCTGACATTTAAGGTCAGCTCTATGGTACCTTGAAAGCCTTCCCGTGGAGGCTTTCAAGAAAAAGCATTCTGACAGAAACATGTAAGAGGGGACTTTTCACATCTTGCACCTAAGATCAACTTCACTGAATTCTTTATGTTCGTTCCCTTTGGACCCTGGAGATAAATTTATCCGTTCTACAGCAGCAAGACATTTCACACCTGCTATATGCTTGGCATTTATAGAACATTTACTGGGTGGTTCTGGTTACTCTGCTGCGTAGCAAACAACCCTAAAACTGAATGTCTGAAAACAACAATGTATTATTATCTCTCACAGTCCTGAGAGCTGACTAAGCTCAGCTGGGCAGTTCTCACCAAAGGTCTCTCACAAGGTTGCAGTCAGGTAGCAGCGGGGGCTGGAGCCACCGCGAGGCTCATCTAGGCTGGGATCCAAGAAGGATTCTTCCCTCACAGATCTGTCCCCCCAGGGTTCCTTGTCCTCCTTCCTTCTCTCCACATGGTCTCACCTCTTCTATGGGCCTCTCCACATGGCTTGGTCTTCTGACACCATGGTGATCTTAGGATAGTCACACTTCTTCCACGGTGTTTGACTTCCAAGAGAAAAGAATGAAAACTGCTGGGCCAGTTGAAAGTTCCCCTCAAAACTGGCACAGTGTCGATTTGGCTGTATTCTATCATTAAAAGGAGTCCCAGGGTCTGCTCAGATTCAAGGGTGCAGAGTGGTAGACTCTGTTTTTTTGTGGGGGAGTGACAAAACCACACTGCCGAAGAGTGTTGGGATGGGAGCTGTTGCAATTATCTTTGGAAAATGCAATATGCCACATTTGGTGTCTCAGGCATGGAGAACAACAGTTCTACTCTATTCATATTCCAGATTGTGTTTTCAAATCCTTAAAGCCTTTGGGAATGGTGTTTCTTCTCTGTTTCTGCCATTTCCCCTCCCTGTTTCTCTTCCATCAAAATTTATTGAGTTTCCACAAAAGGGATAGTCTCTCTGTTACAGTCACATCCTTGAATTCAGATAATGGTCTCAGTCACACTTTGTTGTACTAAAAAATTCTATTTTAATGTATCCCTACTCTTTTTTTTTTTAGAAAAAGGAGAAAACATTATGGTTAATATGGAAGAGAATAAATAATACAGGAATAACCCAGCCATGTTAAGGAGCTAGTCCCTGCTCCTGGTAATGTTGGCTACATGAATGCTAAGAAGCAACCATTGGTCTATTTATTTATTAATGGCTCTGATACTGCTTAGGACTGGAAACACATTGGAGGACAAAACAGATATGGTACATGTTATAGGTTGAGTTACTTCCCCCCCAATTTCTATGGTGAAGTCCTAATCCTCAGTCCATCAGAATGTGACCTTATTTGGAAATAGGGTCATTGCATATGTAATTAGTTAAGATGAGGTCATAAGGATGAGCCTTAACCCAAGATGACAGGTATCCCTATACTATAAAGAGGAGAAATGTGGACACAGACAGATATGCACAGAGGGAAGATGATGTGAAGAGACACGGAGAAGACGGCCGACTACAGGCCAAGGAGCAAGGCCTAGAACAGATTCTTCCTTCACAGTCCTCAAAAGGAACCAACCCTGCCGACACCTGGATTTCAGACTTCTAGCCTCCAGAACGGTGAGACAGTACATTTCTGTTGTTTAAGCCACTGATTTTGTGGTACCCCTAGTAAACTAACATAGTCCCTATTCATAGAGCTTATCAGTCAGACATTAATCAAATAATTCCAAATAAGAGGGATATAATTATAAAATTGAACTAAGGAATATGAAGCAAAGCAATACAATTCTGTGAGAGCAGAGACTAAAGGAATCTCTCCTAGGCTGGTGGGTCACAGAAAGTGTCCATAAGAAAATGATGCTTGAGGTGAGCAATGAAGAGTGATGATGAGTAAAGAGGATGAAAAGGAAGACAAGCACGTCCCAAGTCGGGGGGAGGCTGTGGGGTGGGGACAGCATGTGCAAAGGCCTTTGTCAGCTGACACGAAATGCAACTGAGAAACCGAAACACAGGAAGTGTGCTTTTAGCACAGGGAATGGGAGGGGCAGTAGTGCAAAATGACGCTGGTAAACTAGGCAGAACACCACACCTTTGCAGGCCTTGTTCAAGACATCTTTCAGTATCACGATCACTGAGAACCCCTTAAAGAGTTATAAGCTGCAGGTGAGATAATCATATTTGAGTTGTAAAAAGACTACTCTCACTCTTTTTGGGAGAACATGTTGGAAAGTGCTCAGACCAGGGGCAGGGGAGGAAGATCTGGACTCAAGGAGACTGAGCGCAACGGCGTGTAGGGAGCAGGCTCAGATAGGTGGGAGAGAAGGCCAGCTGAGTCCAGAAAAGGGTCAGGGAAGTAGAAAAGGATACTTGTGAGACGTATTTAGGAAGAGAAGGGGATGAGATTTGCTGATGGAAGAGATATGGGAACATATGTATATGTATAACTGATGCACTTTATGATAAAGCAGAAACTAACACACCATTGTAAAGCAATTATACTCCAATAAAGATGTAAAAAAATCAATATACATGATTATGATGAGAAAATCAGAAAATATAATAAAAAAGTAGAACAATAAAAAAAAAAAAAGATTTGCTGATGGGAGGATTAGAGGTGACCGTGGCTACTTCTTTTTGCCTTCACTCAGGGTAGCTAGAAGAAGATCCATTTTGAGGGAGATGTTTATGGATTTCAGACTGCTCATGTTTTATGGGCATTGGGGAGCTGCAAGCTGAGAAATCAAGAAGGCAATTGAATGTATAGGGAGCTCAAAAAGTGAAGTCTGAGACATAAATTTGAGGGTCATTAGCAAATAGAAAAATTTAGAGTATAAATTTGAGGGTCATTAGCAAATAAATGGTGATTAGAGCTTTGCCTGTGGTTGAGATTGCTACAAAAAAGGGTACAAAGTAGGGAGAGACAAAGGCCTGGAATGGAGAGCTAATTAACTACATTTATTTGATTTTTTTAATTTTCCTATTATTTTTATAAGGAAATGATACTAGAGTTTGTATCCAATTTCTCCTGACAAATCACTTTTTTAAAACATTGAGGCCTCTGAAACAAACCACACATCTCCAAGTTACAGTACAACCTTGGGCAATTGTTAATCATGTGTTTTCATTAAAAAAAAAAAAAGAAGCAATTGCAGTTTGGTTTTTTCACTTCAGATTACAGAAGGGGAAAATTTTTTTCTGAAGTATTTTAGATAAGAAGAAAGCAAGAATTGATCTTGCTTTTCATAGCTTAAAAAAAAAAAAGCAGGTGGTTTTGTATCTTTAAAAACAACCTACTGTCCATAGGGAGGAAGAGGCCTTATCTGATTACAACAATGATTGGATTTTTTTGTACATACTGACATTTGGTACAGGCACTATCTTTGAATCATTCCAATTCTAGCACCATCACATTATTTGTACGTGTTTATTGCCTCTGTTAACATAGAAAGATACATGCATGTGCTGTTTCCTTTATAAAGGAAACCCACTGGGTTGTGTCATTGCGTTGGCCCTTAGAAATTGTTAAATTATGTCTTTGTTAGTGTGGAGAGAAAATATATAAGCATGCTTACTTCACCACGCTCTTATGGTTCTCTTATCAAGCTTTCAGATGTTCATAGCTGTTAACTCTAGCTATGAAATGGGCATAGCTGGAAACAAAATAGGGGACTAGAATAATTTTTCAAAAGAGTAAGCAATGATATCCCATCATTGGGCTGGGTTGTTCATACATTTAAGTGAAATATGTGCTGCAATTCTGTATGTGTACTCCATTGCTTTTAATAACGATACCAGTGATAGTGAGAGTAGGGGAAAGTGCTGATTCTCTTTAAATTTGATAATAACTCTCTGTAACTTTATTAATATATCATTATAGCTCAAAATTTGCATACAGTTTGATCCAGCAATTTTATTTCTAGAACTTTAAGAAATTAATCATGAAACTCTGAAACATTTAATCCACAAGAATGTTAATCTCGATTTGGCTCTGAGAAGCAAAAACTTAGAACCATAGAACACAGGTTAAAAATGGTAAGGTCCATCTATATGATGAAATAACTTGCAGCTATTAAAATCAGGATGTCAAAATATAATGAAATGGAAATAGTCACTATATAAGAACATTTTGTAAATACATATATGGAATACCACTTCTGTGCATGCATGTGAAAATGACTATTAAAAAGTTTGAAATTGTATGCACTGAATACTTAATAAGACAATTCTTAAGTCTGAGTGTTAAATATACAGGTGATACATTTTCATTTTTGTGGCTTTTTTGTATATTCCAATTTTTTCTCAATGAATGTGACTTTTCCATAGATATAGCAAAGAACTAATTTAAAAATATGATTACAGTAACGAAAGAGATACCTATTCCTTTGTCCCTCATCTACTTGCTAATATGTGGCATCCTAAAACTAGGGATTTATTTCTCTTCAATCCTGCAAAAATATTTCCTTGAGAAGAGAATTTACAAAGCAATAATAGTCATTTACATTTCAGTTTAAATAAGCTCATTGGCTCCTTCCAGAAACCTAAGTTTTATGGGTACAAATGAGGCTGCATCACAGGACAACAGGACCCCCAAGAGGAAGGTGAGTTCACTCCCGAAGGCTTACCCTACCTGTGGGAACCTGTGTCTTTTCACATTTTACCAATCTAAGGAGAAGTTGATGTAATTTAGTAATCTTAGAACTCTGCTCAAGGTCTTGGCATTTGACACTTTTAACAATGGATAAAAATGTTTGTAGTTTATTATTTGTTTTTAATCAGATTCAGATGGACGCTTTATCACCTACTACCCTAAATGTGTAATAATAAATACGGATCTAAGATCCATTCCTATATTGCCTAGGCTCTGGCATGTTAATTCTGTTTGTCTTCATTATATGTTTAAAATAACTTGGACTATTCTGAATCTCTTCCTTCTTCTTAGAGTTTTTCACCATTTATTCATTTCCATTGGGAAGATTCATTTTTGAGTAGGATGTCATTCAAACAACCTAAATGTTAGGTTTAGACAGCAGATTAAACTAGAATTAGGCTACATCATTCAAAAACACCCTATTCCTTCTAATACTTTTATTACCACTAATGCTACTATGAAGGAGAAAGCATTTATTGATCTTCTATGATTCAGGTACTTTACCTAATTAGATTACATATTAAATAGTTCACATATATTTATATAAATTAATGTAATTATATAAGCAACCCTTTAAGGTCAGTGATTTATTCTTGTGTGATAGATGAGAAAACTGAAATTTAAAGATTCCAAACAACTTGTCCAACATCACACAGCTAGGAAGTACCAAATTGGATTCAAACCTTGGTCTCATTCAACTCTAAGTTTCCACTTTCATCCAGTGTGCTATGCTAACTATCCAGATTTTTAGAAGAAAAAAAACAGCGACCCTCCACACCACTACTAACATTGGAATCACTACCACTATCACCACCAACTAGAATGTGATGTTGAGGGCCATTTTCAATAATAGGACGCATCACTGTAGCCAAGCTAACTGTTTGCCACTCTCAATACATTTTAATGACAACAGCTTAAAGTCAGTCACAGAGCGTGAGGTTCCTAGCCGACCTGTGCTCTCTAAAGCACTCACGTAGCCCAAAAACCTCTTCAAATTCTCTGACAGCCATCTCCATGTTTCTTGACATATCTGTCACGTCACACTTGAGTTTATTTCCACTATCTATCCTCAGAATCTTTGCAATCAAGTTATTTTAGACAATTGATGACAAACTACCACTCAAGTCACCATTTTGGATGAGTTGAGGCACTTATTTATTTTATCTCTTGGTAGACTTTTTCAGCAGCCTGTAAGTTGATACATATAAATGACAACCTGGGTTGAGTATATTTTCACTGCACTTGACAAGCTCACTGGACCGAAAGACCTCTAGCCCAGGTGGGAATAAGCATGCTGAAAGGTCTAAATTACTTAAACATATTTCCTCTCAATCAGAAATTTGAGTTCTCACCAGGCTTGTTGAATGCAATTGGCCATTTTAGTTAAGGCCCATTGGAAGGAAAGGGAAAATAACATTTTAAAGAATAGATGAATAATCTCATTGATATCATACCTGTTCCCTCAGACAGACATTCTCTATTATAGATTTGGTGGGACTAAGAAAGAAGCAATAAGGAGACTAGGGTATAGCCAAAGAAAAAATATAGTTTTATGCACAGTATGTTATATATAGCATGTATATATTTACATATACATATTATATTTTTGTACGTATGTGTGTGTGTATATATATATATGTATGTATATATGAAATTGGGAAATGACTTAGTTGCTCTCTCAAAATACCAATAATACCATGCACTGCTTAAGGAATATTTAAAAGCATAAAGTATATGACCAGGACTTTATTAATAACCACAGCCAACATTTATTAAGCACTTACTATGTACCAGACACATTGTGCTACACAGATGCACACAATTATATGTGTATAACTCTCACAATAGCCCAGTGAGTTCCCATTTCACAGGTAGGATAACTGACACTCAGAGAGGGCTAAATAATGAACTCATTCAAATGTACATTGTTAGTAAGTGGCAAAGCCGAGATTGTACATACAGGTCTTTTGGCTCTGCAGTGATGATGCTAATCTATATACTATACATTCTCCCTAAAGATCCCTGACAGATACCAGAATTTCTCAAGTTGTGGCCTGATGCTATCTCTATCAGATTTACCTGGTATGTGCTAAAACACAATTTCTTTGCTCTTTTATTCACTTTCCAAATTAGAATCTCTGGAAAGCAGGTCCCAAAGATCTACATTTTTTATTTGCTCCAAGCGTGACTTTTCAAAACTGCCGGTATTTGAGATCAAGTGTGGCTAACAGGAGGCTCATGGCTGTGAGAATAATACAGTAGAAAGACCGTGGTATCAGAAGTCAGGTGACCTGGGTCTTAATTCCACCCTGCAAGTAATAAGTTCTATGACTCTGGACAAGTTACTTCACCTTTCTGGGCCTGTATTATCCCATCTGTAAAGCGGTGATATTAGATCAGATGCCTACTATAACATTTTGCAAATACTTTAAACAGACCCCCACAATATGGGAAATATTAGTTCTGTTAGGCTCTGCATTGATCAGACTACTCATAAGTCCTGTTTGCAGGGCCGGCCACTGTATTTCAGAGAGACTTTCACTCTCTGGAGTAGAGTCAAGACTGGCCAGCACCACAGCCAGGCAAGAGCATGTGGGTCCTTCCCTGGCCTTCAACACTCTTCTAGGTTTAATTAAAGATGGGTGAGTGAGGGCTGCCATTCCAAACATGCCAGGGTTGAGGCACAGAAGTAGATTTCTTCTGACCAGCAGCATATTTTCATGGAAAACCAGTGATATTTTCTATTTGAGAAAGCAGGGACTTTTAGAACTGACAGCAACAGCTCCCTAATCTATTTGAGCTAAGAGGTAATCATTTCCAACCTCCGAAACCATTCCTGCAAATCCAACAGCATGCATGTCATTTGTGGCTCACACAAATGTACTGCCTTTAAAAGAGAAGTAAATATGTCCTCAGTGGCTGCTTTGTATTGGCAATTAACTGATCTGCTGCCAGAATCTGGCTTCTGCCTATGCAGATGCACGTTCAGCAGCACACCGTAGAATGCAGGGACACATTTCATTTTGCATGCATATTTTGGGAGCCTGGAAGAAAACGTGGTCTTTATTTTAATCTGCAGTGGCTTGTCCAGTGTTTTCCATACAAACATGTTTACTAGATCGGTGTTTGATATTTAGGTCCCAAAATAAACAGTTAATGAATATTCATGTATGTTGAATGCAATCAGAGAAAAGAGCCAATAGACTGTCAGAGTGCATACTCCTACACCCCACCTGTAACAATTAGGATAACAGGACTACACTGCCCCTAGCAAGGCACAGAATCGTTCATTCAACAAACAGCTATCATTGCACATTACGTATGCACCACTGAAATAAACAATGGAGGCTTTTTTTTTTTTAATTTCAAGGAGGAAAAATTACCCGAAAGTAGAGAATAATGGCTTAAGAGCGTTTATTCAATAAATATTTATTGAGTACATACTTCATGTGTATGAGATACTCATAGAGGCACTGAAGCTTCAAGCAATGAATTTTTTTTTAAAAGTGTTAAAAATTATTTCTCTTGCAGAGTTCATGTTTAGTCTGAGGAAGACAAAGATTAAATGAATATGAAGTATGATAGACAGTGATGAGTACTATGAAAGAAAGAAAGAGAGAGAAAAAGAAAGAAAGGAAGGGAGAAGGGAACAGAGGTACTGGTGAAAGGTGATTGACTTAAATAAGGTCAGGAAAGTCCAACCGAGAAGATACAATCTGAATGTAGATTTGATGAAGATAAAGAAGTGAGCCATGGGGGTATCAGTGCAAAGAGCGTTGTAGGCAGAGAAAATTTTAAGTGCAGTATTTCTGAAGCAGGTGAATGCCCAGTAAGTTAGAAGAATGGATGGCTAACATAGAGGAAACAAATGTTAAGAAAGGAGTCAGAGAGATAAGAGGATGCCCGATCATCTAAGCCTTTGTAAACCATAAAAAGTTTGACTTTGACTCTGACTGAGATAGGAAGCCATTGGGATTTGAGCAGAGGATGACATCACTGAACTTGTATTTTAAAAGAAAGACATTAGCCATTGAGCTGAAAGTAGACTATAGCAGACAAGAGCAGAAGAAGGAAGTCTGGTGGGTTGGGTTTTGCTATTAACAAGTTTATGAATGATGGAGGCATGGATCAGAGTAGTAGTGGTGAAGTTTGTGGTAACCGGCTGGATTTTGAAAGTCTGTGGAGCTAATATGATTCCTTGGACCATCTAATTTTCATTTTGAAATATCATATACATGTAGAAAAGTATGAAAAACATCAATGTAAAATTTACCAAATAATGTAAAGCAAACACCAAGTATCCCCCAGCCAGGTTAAGAAATAGAACGTTGCCAGCACTCCAGATACTCCACAGAGTTAGCACATTGGAAGAAAGACTGGATGTGCTAAGTAGAAGCATGGAAGATAAAAAAAAAGAGCCAAATCAAACTTATAAAGATGAGAATTACAAGAGCTTAAATAAAAAATTCACTAGATAGGATGAACAGCAGAATAGACATTGCAGAATAAAAGATTAATGAACTTTCCAGATGATGTCTTTCATGAAAAGGGATAGAACTACGTTCTTGAGAAATATGATGGACATCTTCCAATAGAAATAAAAACTGCTCCTGCAGGCTCTGTCATTCTCAGAGAAAGTTTCTCTTCACAGTAGAAAACTCAGATTCACAGTGTTACTTGCTAACAAACTGGATTGAGACTATTCTTGTTCAGTCCTAATATCCAATAACAGTGGTCACAAATGCTAGAGAGCAGAAGAAAATATTGGCCAAATATTTATTAGAAATTTCCAATAACCTAGATGGTCCTGTATGTAAGTTACATGATTTTGGCTACAGAGGAGTCTCTTTTTAAGAGACTGCTGGCATTGGAGCCTCTGCTGACTTGGTTAATTTCAAAGGAAAAGATAGAGTAGCAGGGATTGGTTTAATTACAAATACTATGGAGGGGGGACCTTCAAGATGGCACAGGAGTAAGACGTGGAGATCACTATCTTCCCCACAAATATATCAAAATTACATCTACATGGGGAACAACTCCTACAGAACACCTACTGAATGCTGGCAGAAGACCTCAGATTTCCCAAAAAAGCAACAAACTCCCCACATACCTGGGTAGGGCAAAAGAAAAAAGGAAACACAGAGACAAAAGACTAGGGATGGGACCTGCACCTCTGGGAGGGAGCTGTGAAGGAGGAAAAGTTTCCACACACTAGGAAGCCCCTTCACTGGCGGAGATGGGGCTGGGTGGGGAGGGGAAGCTTCGGAGGCACGGAGGAGAGCACAGCAACAGGGGTGCGGAGGGCAAAGCGGAGAGATTCCCGCACAGAGGATCGGTGCTGACCAGCACTCACCAGCCCAAGGGGCTTGTCTGCTCACCCGCCAGGGCGGGCGGGGGCTGGGAGCTGAGGCTCAGGTTTCAGAGGTCGGATTCCAGGGAAAGGTCTGGGGTTGGCTGCATGAACACAGTCTGAAGGGGGCTAGTGTGCCACGGCTAGCCAGGAGGGAGTCCAGGAAAAAGTCTGGACCTGCCTAAGAGACAAAAGAACATTGTTCCGGAGTGCTAGAGGAGAGGGGATTCAGAGCACCCCCTAAATGAGCTCCAGAAACGGGCGTGAACCGCGGCTATCAGCACAGACACCAGAGACGGGCATGAACAGCTAAGGCTGCTGCTGCAGCCACCAAGAAGCCTCTGTACAAGCACAGGTCACTATCAACACCTCCCCACCAGGGAGCCTGTGCAGCCCACCACTGCCAGGGTCCCGTGATCCATGGACAACTTCCCTGGGAGAACACAAGGCACGCCTCAGGCTATTGCAATATCACGTCGGCCTCTGCCACTGCAGGCTCGCCCCGCATTCTGTATCCCTCCTTCCGCAAGCCTGAGTGAGCCAGAGCCCCCTAAGGAGCTGCTCCTTTAACCCCCTCCTGTCTGGGCAAAGAAGAGACCCCAGAGGGTGACCTACATGCAGAGGCGGGGCCAAATCCAAAGCTGAACCCCAGGAGCTGTGCGAACAAAGAGAAGAGAAAGGGAAATCTCTCCCAGCAGCCTCAGGAGCAGCAGATTAAATCTCCACAACCAACCTGATGTACCCTGCATCTCTAGAATAACTGAATAGACAAGGAATCGTCCCAAAATTGAGGCAGTGGACTTTGGGAGCAACTGTAGACTTGGGGGTTGCTTTCTGCATCTAATTTGTTTCTGCTTTTATGTTTATCTTAGTTTAGTATTTAGAGCTTATTATCACTGGTACATTTATTGATTTCGTTGCTCTCTTTCTTTTTTTAAATATATCTATATTTTTTTTCTTTCATTTTTCACCTTTTGTGTGTGTATGTGTATGCTTCTTTGTGTGATTTTGTCTGTATACCTTTGCTTTTACCAATTACCTAGGGTTCTATCTCTTCTTTTTTTTTTTGGTATAGTTTTTAGTGCTCGTATCACTGGTGAATTTGTTTTTTGGATTGGTTGCTCTCTTCTTTCTTTCCTTTTTTTTCTATTACTTTTTAATTTTTTTATTTTTGATATTCTTAATTTTAATAAATTTTATTTTATTTCATTTTAGTTTTCTTCTTTTTTCTTTCTTTCTTTTTTTTTCCCTTTCATTCTCAGCTGTGTGGCTGACAAGGTCTTGGTGCACCAGCCAGGTGTCAGGCCTGAGCCTCTGGGGTGGGAGAGCTGAGTTCAGGACATTGCTCCACCAGAGACTTCCTGGCCCCATGTAGCATCAAACAGCAAAAGCTCTCCCAAGATCTCCATCTCAGGGAAAAGACCCAGCTCCACTCAATGAGCAGCAAGCTACAGTGCTGGACACCGTAGGTCAAACAACTAGCAAGACAGGAACACAACCGCACCCACTAGCAGAGAGGCTGCCTAAAATCATAATAAGGCCACAGGCACCCCAAAACACACCATGGGATGTGGTCCTGCCCACCAGAAACCCAAGATCCACCCTCAACGACAAGAACACAGGCACTAGTCCCCTCCACCAGGAAGCCAACACAACCCACTGAACCAAACTTAGCCACTGGGTGCAGACACCAAAAACAACTGGAAAAGCTGAGGTTGAGGAAGATGGCAGAAGAGTAAGACGCGGAGATCACCATCCTCCCCACAGATACATCAGAAATACATCTACACGTGGAACAACTCCTACAGAACACCTACTGAATGCTGGCAGAAGACCTCAGACCTCCCAAAAGGCAAGAAACTCCCAACGTACCTGGGTAGGGCAAAAGAAAAAAGAATAAATAGAGACAAAAGGATAGGGATGGGACCTGCACCAGGGGGAGGGAGCTGCGAAGGAGGAAAGGTTTCCACACACTAGGAAGCCCCTTCATGGGCAGAGACGGCGGGTGGCGGAAGGGGGAAGCTTCGGAGGCACGGAGGAGAGCGCAGCAACAGGGGTGCAGAGGTCAAAGCAGAGAGATTCCCGCACAGAGGATCGCTGCCGACCAGCACTCACCAGCCCGAGAGGCTTGTCTGCTCACCCGCCAGGGTGGGTGGGGGCTGGGAGCTGAGGCTCAGGCTTCAGAGGTCGGATCACAGGGAGAGGACTGGGGTTGGTGGCGTGAACACAGCCTGAAGGGTTCAGTGCGCCACGGCTAGCCGGGAGGGAGTCCGGGAAAAGGTCTGGACCTGCCGAAGAGGCAAGAGACTTTTTGTTCCCTCTTTGTGTCCTGGTGCACAAGGAGAGGGGATTAAGACCGCCGCTTAAAGGAGCTCCAGAGATGGTTGCAATCTGCAGCTATCAGCGCAGACCCCAGAGACGGGCATGAGACGCTAAGGCTGCTCCTGCAGCCACCAAGAAGCATGTGTGCAAACACAGGTCACTATCCACACCTCCCCTCCCAGGAGCCTGTGCAGCCCATCACTGCCAGGGTCCCGTGATCCAGGGACAACTTCCCCGGGAAAACGCACAGCACGCCTCAGGCTGCTGCAACGTCATGCGGGCCTCTGCCGCCGCATTCTCACCCCACATCTGTACTCCTCCCTCCCCACGGCCTGAGTGAGCCAGAGCCCCCGAATCAGCTGCTCATTTAACCCCGTCCTGTCTGAGCGAAGAACAGATGCCCTCAGGCGACCTACACGCAGAGGCGGGGCCAAATCCAAAGCTGAACCCCAGGAGACGTGCGAACAAAGAAGAGAAAGGGAAATCCCTCCCAGCAGCCTCAGGAGCAGCAGATTAAATCTCCACAATCAACTTGATGTACTCTGCATCTGTGGAATACATGAATAGACAACGAATCAGCCCAAATAGAGGAGATGGACTTTGGGAGAAAGACATATTACTTTTTCCCCTTTTGCTCTATTCGTGAGTGTGTATGGTATGCTTCTGTGAGAGATTTTGTCTGTATAGCTTTGCATTCACCATTTGTCCTAGGGTTCTGTCCGTCCGTGTTTTTTTTTTTTACTCAAATAAATTTTTTCTTAATAATTATTTTTTATTTTAGTAACTTTATTTTATTTTATCCTCTTTCTTTTTTTCCTTCTATTTTTTCTCCCTTTTATTCTGAGCTGTGCGGATGAAAGGCTCCTGATGCTCCAGCCAGGAGCCAGTGCTGTGCCTCTGAGGTGGGAGAGCCAACATCAGGACACTGTTCGACAAGATACCTCCAAGCTCAATGTAATATCAAACGGTGAAAATCTCCCGGAGATCACCACGCAACACCAAGACCCTGCTTCTCTCAACGACCAGCAAGCTACAGTGCTGGACACCCTATGCCAAACAACTAGCAAGACAGGAACACAACCCAACCCATTAGGAGAGAGGCTGCCTAAAACCATAATAAGGCCACAGACACCCCAAGACACACCACCAGACGTGGACCAGCCAACCAGAAAGACAAGATCCACCCTCATCCACCAGAACACAGGCACTAGTCCCATTCACCAGGAAGCCTACACAACCCAGTGAACCAACCTTAGCCACTGGGTACAGACACCAAAAACAACGGGAACTACGAACCTGCAGCATGCAAAAAGGAGACCCCAAACACAGTAAGATAAGCAAAATGAGAAGACAGAAAAACACACAACAGATGAAGGATCAAGGTAAAAACCCACCAGACCTAACAAATGAAGAGGAAATAGGCAGTCCACCTGAAAAAGAATTCAGAATAATGAGAGAAAAGAAAATCCAAAATCTTGGAAACAGAATACAGAAAACGCAAGAAACATTTAACAAGGACCTAGAAGAACTAAAGAGGAAACAAGCAACAATGAACAACACAATAAATGAAAACAAAAATACTCTAGAAGGGATCAATAACAGAATAACTAAGGCAGAAGAACGGATAAGTGACTGGGAAGATAAAATAGTGGAAAGAACTACTGCAGAGCAGAATAAAGAAAAACGAATGAAAAGAACGGAGGACAATCTCAGAGACCTCTGGGACAACATTAAATGCACCAATATTTAAATTATAGTGATCTCAGAAGAAGAGGAGAAAAAGAAAGGGACTGAGAAAATATCTGAAGACATTATAGTTGAAAACTTCCCTAATATGGGAAAGGAAATAGTCAATCAAGTCCAGGAAGCACAGAGAGTCCTATACAGGATAAATCCAAGGAGAAACACGCCAAGACACATATTAATCGGACTATCAGAAATTAAATTCAAAGAAAACATATTAAAAGCAGCAAGGGAAAAACAACAAATAACACACAAGGGAATTCCCATAAGGTTAACAGCTAATCTGACAGCAGAAACTCTGCAAGCCAGAAGGGACTGGCAGGACATATTTAAAGTGATGAAGGAGAAAAACCTACAACCAAGATTACTCTACCCAGCAAGGATCTCATTCAGATTTGATGGAGAAATTAAAACCTTTACAGACAAGCAAAAGCTGAGAGAGTTCAGCACCACCAAACCCGCTGTACAACAAATGCTAAAGGAACTTTTCTAGGCAAGAAACACAAGAGAAGGCAAAGACATACAATAACAAACCTCAAACAATTAACAAAATGGGAATAGGAACATACATATCGATAATTATCTTAAATGTAAATGGTTTAAATGCTCCCACCAAAAGACACAGACTGGCTGAATGGATACAAAAACAAGACCCATATATATGCTGTCTACAAGAGACTGACTTCAGACCAGGGACACATACAGAGTGAAAGTGAGGGAATGGAAAAAGATATTCCATGCAAATGGGAATCAAAAGTAAGCTGGTGTAGCAATCCTCATATCAGACAAAATAGACTTTAAAAAAAGACTATTACAAGAGATAAAGAAAGATATTACATAATGATCATGGGATCAATCCAAAAAGAAGATATAACAATTGTAAATATTTATGCACCCAACATAGGAGCACCTCAATACATAAGGCAAATACTAACAGCCATAAAAGGGGAAATCGACAGTAACACACATAGTAGGGGACTTTAACACCTCACTTTCACCAATGGACAGATCATCCAAAATGAAAATAAATAAGGAAACACAAGCTTTAAATGATACATTAAACAAGACGGACTTCATTGATATTTATAGGACATTCCATCCAAAAAGAACAGAATACACATTTTTCTCAAGTGCTCATGAAACATTCTCCAGGATAGATCATATCTTGGGTCACAAATCAAGCATTGGTAAATTTAAGAAAACTGAAAACGTATCAAGTATCTTTTTCGACCACAATGCTATGAGAATAGATATCAATTACAGGAAAAGATCTGTAAAAAATGCAAACACATGGAGGCTAAACAATACACTACTTAAAAACCAAGTGATCACTGAAGAAATCAAAGAGGAAATCAAAAATACCTAGAAACAAATGACAATGGAGACACCACGACCCAAAAACCTATGGGATGCAGCAAAAGCAGTTCTAAGAGGGAAGTTTATAGCAATAAATCCTACCTGAAGAAACAGGAAACATCTCACATAAACAACGTAACTTTGCACCTAAAGCAATTAGAGAAAGAAAAATTTTAAAAAACCCAAAGTTAACAGAAGGAAAGAAATCATAAAGATCAGATCACAAACAAATGAAAAAGAAAGGAAGGAAATGATAGCAAAGATCAATAAAACTAAAAGCTGGTTCTTTGAGAAGATAAACAAAATTGATAAACCATTAGCCAGATTCATGAAGAACAAAAGGGAGAAGACTCAAATCAATAGAATTAGAAATGAAAAAGGAGAAGTAATAACTGACACTGCAGAAATACAAAGGATCATGAGAGATTACTATAAGCAACTCTATGCCAATAAAATGGACAACCTGGAAGAAAGGGACAAATTCTTAGAAATGCACAATCTTCCAAGACTGAACCAGGAAGAAACAGAAAATATGAAAAGACCAATCACAAGCACTGAAATTGAAACTGTGATTAAAAGTCTTCCAACACACAAAAGCCCAGGGCCGGATGGCTTCACAGGCGAATTCTATCAAACATTTAGAGAAGAGTTAACACCTATTCTTCTCAAACTCTTCCAAAATATAGCAGAGGGAGGAAAACTCCCAAACTCATTCTACAAGGCCACCATCACCTTGATACCAAAACCAAACAAAGATGTCACAAAGAAAGCAAACTACAGACCAATATCACTGATGAACATAGATGCAAAAATCCTCAAGAAAATACTAGCAAACAGAATCCAACAACACATTAAAAGGATCATTCAACATGATCAAGTGGGGTTTATTCCAGGAATGCAAGGATTCTTCAATATATGCAAACCAATCAACATGATACACCATATTAACAAATTGAAGGAGAAAAACCTATGATCATCTCAATAGATGCAGAGAAAGCTTTCGACAAAATTCAACACCCATTTATGATAAAAACCCTGCAGAAGTAGGCATAGAGGGAACTTACCTCAACATAATAAAGGCCATATATGACAAACCCACAGCCATTATCATCCTCAATGGTGAAAAAGTGTAACCATTTTCACTAAGATAAGGAACAAGGCAAGGTTGCCAACTCTCACCACTAGTATTCAACATAGTTTTGGAAGTTTTAGCCACAGCAATCAGAGAAGAAAAAGAAATAAAAGGAATCCAAATCGGAAAAGAAGAAGTAAAGCTGTCACTGTTTGCAGGTGACATGATACTATACATAGAGAATCCTAAAGATGCTAACAGAAAACTACTAGAGGTAATCAATAAATCTGGTAAAGTAGCAGGATACAAAATTAATGCACAGAAATCTCTTGCATTCCTATACACTAATGATGAAAAATCTGAAAGTGAAATTAAGAAAACATTCCCAGTTACCATTGCAACAAAAAGAATAAAACCTAGGAATAAACCTACCTAAGGAGACAAAAGACCTGTCTGCAGAAAACTATAAGGCACTGATGAAAGAAATTAAAGATGATACAAATAGATGGAAAGATATACCATGTTCTTGGATTGGAAGAATCAACATTGTGAAAATGACTCTACTACCCAAAGCAATCTACAGATTCAATGCAATCCCTATCAAACAACCACTGGCATTTTTCACAGAACTAGAACAAAAAATTTCACAATTTGTATGGAAACATAAAAGACCCTGAATAGCGAAAGCAATCTTGAGAAAGAAAAATGGAGCTACAGGAATCAGGCTCCCTGACTTCAGACTATACTACAAAGCTACGGTAATCAAGACAGTATTGTACTGGCACAGAAACAGAAATATTGATCAGTGGATCAGGGTAGAAAGCCCAGAGATAAACTCACGCACATATGGTCACCTTATCTTTGATAAAGGAGGCAAGAATATACAGTGGAGAAGACAGCCTCTTCAATGAGTGGTGCTGGGAAAACTGGACAGGTACATGCAAAACTATGAAATTAGAACACTCCCTAACACCATAAACAAAAATAAACTCAAAATGGATTAAAGACCTAAACGTAAGGCGAAACACTATCAAACTCTTAGAGGAAAACATAGGGAGAATGCTCTATGACATAAATCACAGCAAGATCCTTTTTGACCCACCTCCAAGAGAAATGGAAACAAAAATAAACAAATGGGACCTCATGAAACTTCAAAGCTTCTGCACAGCAAAGGAAACCATAAACAAGACGAAAAGACAACCCTCATAATGGGAGAAAATATTTGCAAATGAAGCAACTGACAAAGGATTAATCTCCAAATTTATAAGCAGCTTATGCAGCTCAATAACAAAAAAACAAACAACCCAATCCAAAAATGGGCAGATGACCTAAATAGACATTTCTCCAAAGAAGATATACAGATTGCCAACAAACACATAAAAGAATGCTCAACATCACTAATCATTAGAGAAATGCAAATCAAAACTACAATAAGGGCTTCCCTGGTGGCGCAGTGGTTGAGAGTCCGCCTGCCGATGCAGGGGACATGGGTTCGTGCCCCGGTCCGGGAAGATCCCACATGCCGCGGAGCGGCTGGGCCCATGAGCCATGGCCTCTGAGCCTGCGCATCCGGAGCCTGTGCTCCGCAAACGGGAGAGGCTACAACAGTGAGAGGCCCGCGTACCGCAAAAAAAAAAAAAAAAAGAGAAAAAAAAAAAACTACAATAAGGTTATCATCTCACACCGGTCAGAATGGCCATCATCAAAAAATATACAAACAATAAATGCTGGAGAGGGTGTGGAGAAAAGGGAACACTCTTGCACTGTTGGTGGGAATGTAAATTGATACAGCCACTATGGAGAACAGTATGGAGATTCCTTTAAAAACTAAAAATAGAACTACCATATGACCCAGCAATCCCACTACTGGGCATATACCCTGAGAAAACCATAATTCAAAAAGAGTCTTGTACCAAAATCTTCATTGCAGCTCTATTTACAATAGCCAGGACATGGAAGCAACCTAAGTGTCCACTGACATATGAATGGGTAAAGAAGATGTGGCATGTATGTACAATGGAATATTACTCAGCCATAAAAAGAAATGAAATTGAGTTATTTGTTTTGAGGTGAATGGACCTAGAGACTGTCATACAGAGTGAAGTTAAGTCAGAAAGAAAAAAAAAAAACCATATGCTAACACATATATATTGAATCTAAAAAAAAAAAAAAGGTTCTGAAGAACCTAGGGGCAGGACAGGAATAAGGACACAGACGTAGAGAATGGACTTGAGGACATGGAGAGGGGGAATGGTAAGCTGGGATGAAGTGAGAGAGTTGCATGGACATATATACACCACCAAATGTAAAATAGTCAGCTAATGGGAAGCAGCTGCACAGCATAGGGAGCTCAGCTCATTGCTTTGTGTCCACCTAGAGGGATGGGATATGGAGGATGGGAGGGAGAGGCAAGAGGGAGGAGATATGGGGATATATGTATATGTATATCTGATTCACTTTGTTATAAAGCAGAAACTAACACAGCATTGTAAAGTAATTATTCTCCAATAAAGATGTTTAAAAAGAAAATGCTATGGAACAAAAGATCCTGTTCTAGTGTATTCTGTTCTAGTGGCAGAACACAGTACCGTAACAGCTTGAGGTGAAGACCATAAAAAAGATGTTTCTGAACATAAAGAAACAGTTTTTTATCAGCGCCTGGATTTGTAGTCTGCAATAACTGTAACATTTATAATGTGTGAGAGATAATAGAGGGTAAGGATCTAAGACATTTAATGTTTCCAAAGTATGCAGAGGCACCACTAATAATCATAGCTGTTTCTTGAAATCTTAATACTGTATTAAAGACTATGATATTTTAGGTACGAATTTCCCTGCTACTGAGAACTCAATGAGCTGCAAGTTGCTGCCCCCTTACCCTAGAGTTAGTCAAGGGGATGTTGCAGATGTAACACCTTTAAAGAGACTGTGGAAGGTGTGAAGCAAAAAACAAAAATGGAGCGTTGAAAATGTTTCTTTTGGTTCTGGTGGAAGCTTTGCTACAGCAATTAACAAGGCATCTCTTGAACGTTTCCGTCAAGTATAGTCATGTTGTAATTACTGGACTTGGGATTAATGTCTTTAAGGACTTTGTTGCTGATCCCAACAAAAGGCCCAGGTAGGGCTGATTATCTTTACATAGGATACCAGCAGGGAATTTTGTTGCATTTCAAAAATACTTTGAAGAATAACGTCATGATTTTCTCCAGACAGTGTTCAAGAATGGGATGACAGGGCTTCCCTGGTGGCGCAGTGGTTGAGAGTCCGCCTGCCGATGCAGGGGACACGGGTTCGTGCGCTGGTCCGGGAAGATCCCACATGCCGCGGAGCGGCTGGGCCCGTGAGCCATGGCCACTGAGCCTGCACGTCTGGAACCTGTGCTCCGCAATGGGAGAGGCCACAACAGTGAGAGGCCCGCGTACCGCAAAAAAAAAAAAGAATGGGATGATGACAAAAAGCTATTTATTTGATGTAGTAAGAAAAAATGCAAAACTGGATATGGAATGTCTCCAGCTGGATATGGCAGAATCTTAATAGGCTTTGTTTTATGACTGGATATGTGTGTGTGAGTATATACACACGCATGCATGCATAGATCTCTGTGTGAATATGTAATGCACCATGTTTTTCATACAGGCATATGGTGGTTCTTTGTGTTTTATGGTACATTTCAATGAAAGTATTTGCTGGTTTATGAATATACTGCCCTTTCATTTTTTTTTCTTTTCTTCCCCAATGTTTAGGTGATCTCAAAGTAGGAAATACATTTAATCATGTAAAAGATTAATGCTAAAATAAGCTTTTTGGGCCTTTTGCCAGTAGATAGTAATTCAGTCTGGTATTGATCTTTTCACGAGTAACAGAACTGAGAAATTTTATATATAACTGAAGATCATAAAATAGATTTGCATAAAATTATCATGATTGCTTCATGTTTATATTTAACTTATAATTTTGTATAAACAAGATTGTGTAGGGCTTCCCTGGTGGCGCAGTGGTTGAGAGTCCGCCTGCTGATGCAGGGGACACGGGTTCATGCCCCAGTCCAGGAAGATCCCACATGCCGCGGAGCGGCTGGGCCCGTAGCCATGGCTGCTGAGCCTGCACTCCGCAACGGGAGAGGCCACAATAGTGAGAGGCCTGTGTACCGCAAAAAAAAAAAAGATTGTGTAAGATATATTTAAAGTTTTAATGATTTAACAATCTTTCCAACTTTTCATGATTTTTTGGAATGCAGACTTTTAAGAAAATGAAATTACACTCCCTTTTTCTCCATTAATCAGCAAATAAAATATGGCCTTAACAAAGTTGTTTGTGGTATTATAGAGTTTGAAAATTATGTCACGATATACCCTATATAATTACTAACCTCAATGCCCCTTGTAGAGTATATATTAATCATTCTACATTAAAGAAAATAATGGTTGTTAATGGAATGCCAAGGCACTATACAGTGATTATACTGTATACACTATACAGTGATTATATATGTTAGTTGTGGTATCATAGCAGTGAAATGTCAAATTTGAAAGGCCTGTACTACAATTTTACATGAAAGAAACTACTCGTGGCTCTAATATGCACCTTGCGAGTTTAAGGAGATAATGTTTTTTAGAGAGAAACTCTGCTTCCACTATAGATTAGGTACATAAGTATAAACTTTGACAAAAGTGGAAGGAGTGCATTCTGAAGTAATTGCACTTCTGAATTTATTTTTCATATCCTATATTTGATATTTCATATCCTATATTTGATCCTATATTTGATGACTAAATGAATTACTGGAACGATTAGTAAGTGTACTTAATTTAAATGTTTTGATCCTGTTATACTTTTCATTAAGTTTAAAAAAAGTTAAATTAGATACAAAATTGTAAAAAAAAAAAAAAAAAAGATTAGTGAGCTTGAAGGTGTAGCAATAGAAATTATTCAAAATAAAATAGAGAAAAGTACTGGGAAAAAAATGAAAGCATCAGTGAGCAGTGAGACAACTTGATGTGGCTTCATCTATAAACATTTAGAATTACTCTGCCCAGAGGAGAAGAAAGGGGAAAATATACATATATTTTAAAAATTGGCTGAAAATCTTGTAAAGTTCATGACAACTATACACCCACAGATTCGAAAAGCTCAACAAACCCCAAGCATGAGAAACATGAAAGAACCTACCTTTGTTCCCCTGTATATACCATGTCTATTTGCATTGGCTGATTTGAAGATTTTCTTTCTTCACTAGTTTCAAGCAATTTGATTAAAATGTACCTTGGTTTACGTTCTTTTATATTTCTTGTTTGTTATAAGTATTTCACATAATGAGTTTTTATTGTGATTGTTATAGGTAAAATTTTGTCCCCCCAGAATAGACACTTTGAAGTCCTAACCCTCAGTAATTCAGACTGTGACCTTATTTGGAAATAAGACCTTTACAGAGGTAATAATTAAAATGAGGTGGGCCCTAATCCAATATGACTGACATCTTTGTAAAGAGGAGAAATCTGGACACAGAGACAAGTATGCACAGAGGGAAGACAATGTGAAGACATACAGGGAGACACCATGCGATACAGAGGATTGGAGTGCCGCATCTATAAGCCAAGGATTGTCAAAGGTGGCCAGAAAACCATCCAAAGGTAGGAAGGGCAAGGAAGGATTCTCCTACATGTTTCAGGGCGAGCATGGCCTTGCTGACGCCTCTTCATTCTTAATAGCCTCCAGGCATTTAGAGTATGAGAGATCCTGTAAGTGCTCTGAAACAAGTGAGACCAAAGATGGTTCTTCAGGCAGCCCCCAGGAAAGCTGGACCATTGGATGTTCTCTCCAATTCTTTTTGTTGTTGTTTTTTGCGGTACGCGGGCCTCTCACTGTTGTGGCCTCTCCTGTTGCAGAGCACAGGCTCCGGACGCGCAGGCTCAGCGGCCATGGCTCACGGGCCTAGCCGCTCCGTGGCATGTGGGATCCTCCCGGACCGGGGCACAAACCCGTGTTCCCTGCATCGGCAGGCTGACTCTCAACCACTGCACCACAGGGAAGCCCTCTCTCCAATTCTTTACCTCTCCAGGGAGAAGCTGGGAACTGAGGCCTTTCACATATTTTCTGTGTGCTAAACCAGGAGAAGGGCTGCAGTGATGAGCTACATACTAGATCAAACCACTGTCTTTGTTCTTACTAGTCCTCAGGTGGCTAGAATATGCTGGGTTCTGTTAGCACACTGAGACAAACAAGACGAAAGCCAGTCCTTGAGCAGCTCTTCTAAAAGTTGGTGCATTTGCCATGTGGTCCAACTCTTTCCCTCCCAGGGAGAAGCTGAGAGCTGGAGTTTTTCATGCCTTCACTTTGTGTTAAGCCAGGAAGAGGGGTTATGCAGAGTGTCAGCCCAAACCACCATCTTGGTTTCCTTCTGGTGTCTAGAGGACCTCAGGTCCCAGAAGTGTTACATGACCGGCAAAACAGAAGCTAGTCCTTTGGGGAGCTCCTGGAAAAGTTGGAGCAATGGACTGCAGTCTAACTCTTTCCTTCTCCAGTGAGAAGCTAGGAGCAGCAGTGTTTCCTTCTGATCGTACGGCACTATACCAGAGGTAGGGATTCTGGCAAGAAGGTGTCTTGAATTTCCCTACTGGTTTCAATGTGTCTGGTTTCACACTTGCCCAAAGTGCAGGAGCCTCTCAACTAGCTTCTGGATGTCTCACCAACGGAATTTTTCTCTGAATTGTTGTTGAATCAGTATGTTTATGGGTGAAGGGGAGTCCAAAGCTTCTTACTTATTCTGCCATCTAGCTGACATCATCCTGCAAGAGCCAGCTAGCTCTTAAGCGGGTCTACTTCACCACACAGAGTTTCTAAAAATACTTAAGGAAACTATGCAATGTTCTAAATATCCCGAGGAAGTATTTACAAGAGTATTGGAGTATAGATGATTATTGCCAGTTTGATTCCATTTATTCTCCCTAAGGAGGAGGCAGTGATGTGTTGATGTGTGTGCATTCTTCCCAACTTCACTTTCAGTGACATCATATTGATAGCTTGAAATCAGTCATGATGCGGGCATTACACCATGGAAACTGGCAAATGCTATAGATCAGGGATTTTTTTCTTTTGGAAAATCAGCTGTTAAAGATTTACCAGTACAACATCTGGAGGATTATGAGTCTAAAACACTATGCACTGTGGATGTTGAGCTAGAATTTGGTTTGGGTCCCAGGGAGACAGACTGAGATGAAGATTTTTATGTGGAAGTTCTACTAACCATGTCTTTAATTTTTTGTATTTTGATGCTTTGACATCTGGAGCCTTGCCAACACCGGAGGGGCCACCCAATTCTTAAAGATAGTAAACAATTTGCTCACCAATATGCTTTTAAATGCAAACCTAACGATCCAGAACCCATACCCCCAGCCACGTGTCTTAACCACCCCAGGGTCAGGCACCAGACAACTAAGGTCAGCTTCTAGGCCCCAGAGCCCAGTGGAATTATCACAAGATAGCCAATACTAAGCCTGTAGGTAACGAACTATCTTTCCAATGGCAATCAATTCCTGATTGTTGGCCTTACCATACATAAATCATAATAAAACCTATCTTAAAACAGCAGTTCTTTGGGAGTTCCTTGGTGGCCTAGTGGTTAGGTTTCCAGGCTTTCACTGCCGTGGCCCTGGGTTCAATCCCTGGTTGGGGAACTGAGATTCCGCAAGTCGCACGGTGTGGCAAAACACACACACACACAAACAACAACAAAACAGCAGTTCTTTGAGGAATGCTCTCAAGATAAACACATTTGAAGAAGAGATGGAAATAAGAGTTGGGAAGAGAGAAGATTTACCTATCATTTAGTCTCAAGAAAGGCCTCTATCAACCCCACAGAAATGGGAAGAAGTGTGATGACCCTTCCATGTGATTCCCTTTGAATCAAGGGGCCCAGCTTTCATAACCCTGTATTGGTCAGGGTAGGGTGTATCCAGACCCTAGATAGAGGGCTTATCCTTGGGCTTTGAAGAAACTCTTTGGCTGAGAGCATTACCCAGAGAGGGGTTCTGCTAAGTGCTGTTAGTATTCTCAGCAGCTGCGGGAAGCTCTTTAGTTCTGAGAGAGGGCTGGGGACATGAACCCCTGCACGTACTACAAAACAGGAAGATAAACTCAACTACCAAACGCTGTCTACCTTAGATGATTCATGAGCTTTCTGATGGAGTCAACATCATTAAGGAGAATAAATGCTGTAGTTGAAAAGGTACTAAAAATTCATGTTAAGAGTCAGGTATGTCCTTTCAACCTTGGCAGAAAAATAAATGTAAAATAAATTAGCCATTTACAACTTTGCAAAACCTAACATGCTGTGAAGATTTATCAGCTGGACCATGAAAAAAAAATGACTCTATTCAACAAAGCAATTAAAAAATGAAAACTGCTGCAACTGAAATCCAAATAAAATAAGCTTCAAGAGTAGAAGAAATGTGGAAATAAAAATTTGTTGGATCTCTCTCTCTCTCCCCCTCTCCCCTTTATTTGGCTTTAGAATTTCATACAATTTTATAAAACTGGTGGCTGCCAGAACAGGATAGGGCAATTGGCAAGGGCTGAGAAATCTCCTTGCCCCCAAGAACAGTGAACACAAGGGCATGTAGCCAGTGTGGACCCTGAGTGGCAGCCGGGTGATTCTAAGGAAATTTTCTATTTGTTCCTAGTTGTCTTCTCTCTAGTAACTAGAGAATAAAGATTGTACAACCCACACTTACCATTCTTTCATTATTCTAATAACCCACGATAAGAATATTTTAAAATGTTAAAAAGATATCACAGTTGAGCCCCAAAGTTCTATGGATTACTCCGTCAAATGAATGGGGAACAAGCAAATGAGAATGGGCTTTATTCAAAGAAAGTCAGCAAATTTATACAGAAAAGGCAAACACCCAGAGATCTCATAAGAGTTCAAAGAAAGTACTGCAGAGAAGGAGACGGAGCCAGTCAAGGGGGCAGCAAGAAGTGAAGACACTTCACCATGAAGAGGTGAGTATGATGTGGAGTTTTCTCGAGGGACACAGCCTCTTTAAAACATGTTGTTTTCGTACAGTGGCTTAGTTGCTTCTTACTGCTTTCCTTCCATACTACTTCAAATATCTGTATACCTACAGGGTCCCTTACTTGGTTCTGGACAACCCAGCATATATTTATTGTTCTAGTCTTATCCTTGAAGCAGGTGAGGATACAAGATTCACTATTCAAGACAGCTAACATATTTTGAGCATTTCCTATAAACCAGACTTTACATAAATCTCTTTAAACACTCACCACAGTCCTTTGATGAGGAGCTTACTATTATTTCCATTTATGGATGAAAAAGGTGAAGTTCAGGAACATTAAGTAATGTGCCCAAGGGTATGAGTCTGTAAGCTGGTAAAAAAAGATCAGAAGCATAGACAATTTGACTGCAGAGTTTGAACTTTAAATCATTTTGCTGTCTATTGTCTAGCCTACAAGGAGAGATTCATTATTACTAATAGAATCCAGGAAGAAGGAGAAATTGATTTTGTCCTTGAAGAATTAGTTGGAATTAGGGAGTTAAAAATGGTAGTTTTATGGAGGGAGAAATGTTTGTACAAAGATACAGATTCAGAATATTGTAGGACATCTTTGGAGAACACAAGATGACACTGTATCAGGAATTAGTAGAAGATAGGTTAGAGCAAATTACTCAAGCTTAAGATAGTCATCTTTCCCTTTGTTTAGTTACTGGATTTTCTAACCGGAGAAAAGCACTTGGCTTGTAGCCCTTAAGCACGTCCCTAAGAGAAGAGTTGTTTCAGAGGAGATAAGAAATAAGGTAAATTATTCCCTGAGAAATTACTAATCCATAAGGTTATCTCTCCTCACCTGAATCTCCCAAATTAATTCTCAGGCATGCTGGTGCCACTCTGCAGAGTCAGGAAGCAGTTTCTCTATCACCCTAGCCAATCTCTGACTTAATTACCCACCCAAAGCATACAATGGATAAAAAAGGCTGCGGGTCATTTTGAGTGGGGGTAACTAGCTAGCCTGAGTCATACAAAGGGACTTTTGGAGTCTTGACCAGGGTCAGGAAGTAGATCAGTATATCATTCTGCTAGTGGAAACCTAACTTTTTTTTTTTTTGGCCATGCCCCACAGCTTGTGTGATCCTAGTTCCCCATAAGGGATTGAACCCGGCCCCAGCAGTGAAAGCACTCAGTCCTAACCACTGGACTGCCAGGGAAATCCCAAGATCTGACTTAAGATTTCCTTTCTGAGCTGACTTCTGGAGGATCACATATCCATAGAACAGACCATGCAACAGGGAGAGAGAAAAGGGAACATTCGAGGGAGCTCAAAATTCAGACTAGAAAGTAGCACAATGAATTTTACTCCATACAGAGCCTCTGCTATACTTTATATCCTCAGAAAAAATACAAAATAATCAAGTCTAATGCCCTCTGTCTCTCTAACAGTTAAAATGGTTAAAATTGTTCTCAGCAAACCACAAAGAGCAACTTAGAGGAGAAGTGAAAAAGACTTTTTTTTGGTGCTTCTCCATCATTTATCTCCCCAACAGCACCAGTTCTTGTTTTAACATCTTTATTGGAGTATAATTCCTTTACAATGATGTGTTAGTTTCTGCTTTATAACAAAGTGAATCAGCTATACACATACATATATCCCAATATCTCCTCCCTCTTGTGTCTCCCTCCCACCCTCCCTATCCCAGCCCTCTAGGTGGTCACAAAGCACTGAGCTGATCTCCCTGTGCTATACAGCTGCTTCCCACTAGCTATCTATTTTACATTTGGTAGTATATATAAGTCCATGCCACTCTCTCACTTTGTCCCAGCTTACCCTCACCCCTCCCCGTGTCCTCAAGTCCATTATCTGTCTGTGTCTTTATTCCTGCCCTGCCCCTAGGTTCTTCAGAACCATTTTTGCTTTCTGTTTTTTGTTTTTAATTCCATAAATATATGTTAGCATACGGTATTTGTTTTTCTTTTTCTGACTAACTTCACTCTGTATGACAGACTCATCCATCTCACTACGAATAACTCAATTTCGTTTCTTTTTATGGCCGAGTAATATTCCATTGTATACATGTGCCATATCTTCTTTATCCATTCATCTGTCAATGGACACTTAGGTTGCTTCCGTGTCCTGGCTATTGTAACTAGTGCTGCAATGAACATTTTGGTACCTGACTCTTTTTGAATTATGGTTTTCTCAGGTTATATGAGTAGTGGGAGTGCTGGGTTGTATGGTAGCTCTATTTTTAGTTTTTTAAGGAACCTCCATACTGTTGCCCATAGTGGCTGTATCAATTTACATTCCCACCAACAGTGCAAGACGGTTCCCTTTTCTCCACACCCCCTCCAGCATTTATGCTTTGTAGATTTTTTGATGATGGCCCTTCTGACTGGTGTGATGTGATACCACATTGTAGTTTTGATTTGCATTTCTCTAATGATTAGTGATGTTGAGCATCCTTTCATGTCTTTGTTGTCAATCAGTATATCTTTCTGGACAAGTGTCTATTTAGATCTTCTGCCCATTTTTGGATTGGGTTGTTTGTTTTTTGATATTGAGCTGCTTGTAAGTTCTGGAGAGTAATCCTTTGTCAGTTGCTTCATTTGCAAATATTTTCTCCTATTCTGTGGGTTGTGTTTTCATCTTGTATATGGTTTCCTTTGCTGTGCAAGGCTTTTAAGTTTCATTAGGTCCCATTTGTTTATTTTTCTCTTTATTTCCATTACTCTAGGAGGTGGGTAAAAAAGGATCTTGCTGTGATTTATGTGATACAGTGTTCCACCTATGTTTTCCTCTAAGAGTTTTATAGTGTCTGGCCTTCACATTTATGTCTTTAATCCATTTTGAGTTTAATTTTGTGTATGGTGTTAGGGAGTGTTCCAATTTCATTCTTTTACATGTAACTGTCCAGTTTTCCCAGCACCACCTATTGAAGAGGCTGTCTTTTCTCAATTGTATATTCTTGCTTCCTTTATTAAAAATAAGGTTACCATAGGTGCGTGGGTTTATCTCTGGGCTTTCTATACTGTTCCATTGAGCTATATTTCTGTTTTTGTGCCAGTACCATACTGTCTTGATTACTATAGCTTTGTAGTATACTCTGAAGTCCAGGAGCCTGATTCCTCCAGCTCCATTTTTCTTTCTCAAGAGTGTTTTGGCTATTCGGAGTCTTTTGCGTTTCCATACAAATTGGGGAATTTTTTGTTCCAGTTCTGTGAAAAATGCCAGTGGTCGTTTGATAGGGATTGCATTGAATCTGTAGAGTGCTTTGGGTAGTATAGTAATTATGAAAATGATGATTCTTCCAATCCAAGAACATGTTATATCTCTCCATCTGTTTGTATCATCTTTAATTTCTTTTATCAGTATCTTATAGTTTTCTGCATGCAGGTCTTTTTTCTCCTTAGGTAGGTTTATTCCTAGGTATTTTATTCTATTTGTTGCAATGGAAAATGGAAGTGTTTCCTTAATTTCTCTTTCAGATTTTCCATCATTAGTGTATAGGAATGCAAGAGATTTCTGTGCATTAGTTTTGTATCGTACTACTTTACCAATTTTATTGATTAGCTCTAGTAGTTTTCTGGTAGCATCTTTAGGATTCTCTATGTATAGTATCATGCCATCTGCAAACAGTGACAGCTTTACTTCTTTTCCAATTTGGATTCCTTTCATTTCTTTTCTTCTCTGATTGCTGTGGCTAAAACTTTCAAAACTATGTTGAATAATAGTGGTGAGAGTTGACAACCTTGTCTGGTTCCTGATCCTAGAGGAAATGTTTTCTGTTTTTCACCATTGAGAATGATGTTGGCTCTGGGTTTGTCCTATATGGCCTTTATTATGTTGAGGTAAGTTCCCTCTATGCCTACTTTCTGCAGGGTTTTTATCATAAATGGGTGTTGAATTTTGTCAAAAGCTTTTTCTACATCTATTGAGATAATCATATGGTTTTTCTCCTTCAATTTGTTAATATGGTTTATCACATTGATTGATTTGCATATATTGAAGAAGTCCTGCCTTCTGGGATAAACCTCACTTGATCATGGTGTACGATCCTCTTAATGTGCCGTTGGATTCTGTTTGCTATTATTTTGTTGAGGATTTTTGCATCTATGTTCATCAGTGATATTGGCCTGATGTTGGCCTGTGACATCTTTGTCTGGTTTTGTTATCGGGGTGATGGTGGCCTCGTAGAATGAGTTTGGGAGTGTTCCTCCCTCTGCTATATTTTGGAAGAGTTTGAGAAGGATAGGTTAGCTCTTCTCTAAATGCTTGATAGAATTCAACTGTGAAGCCATCTGGTCCTGGGTTTCTGTTTGTTGGAAGATTTTTAATCACAGTCTCAAATTCAGTGCTTGTGATTGGTCTATTTATATTTTTTGTTTCTTCCCAGTTCAGTCTCGGAACGTTGTGTTTTTCTAAGAATTTGTCCATTTCTTCCAGGTTGTCTGTTTTATTGGCGTATAGTTGCTTGTAGTAATCTCTCATGATCCTTTGTATTTCTGCACTGTCAGTTGCTACTTCTCCTTTTTCATTCTAATTCTATTGATTGGAATCATCTCCCTTTTTTTCTTGATGAGTGTGGCTAATGGTTTATCAATTTTGTTTATGTTCTCAAAGAACCAGCTTTGGTTTTATTTTTCTTTGCTGTCATTTCCTTCATTTCTTTTTCATTTATTTCTAATCTGATCTTTATAAGGTCTTTCCTTCTGCTAATTTGGGGTTTTTTTGTTCTTCTTTCTCTAATTGCTTTGAGTGTTAGGTTAGGTTGTTTATTTGAGATGTTTTTTGTTTCTTGAGGTAGGATTGTATTGCTATGAACTTCCCTCTTAAAACTGCTTTTACTGCATCCCACAGGTTTTGGGTTGTCATGTTTTCATTGTCATTTGTTTCTATGAATTTTTTGATTTCCTCTTTGACTTCTTCAGTGATCTCTTTTTTTATTCAGTAATGTACTGTTTAGCCTCCATGTGTTTGTATTTTTTACAGATTTTTTCCTGTAACTGATAACTAATCTCATAGTGTTGTGGTCGGAAAAGGTACTTGATACGATTTCGATTTTCTTAAATTTACCAAGGCTTGATTTGTGACCCAAGATATGATCTATCCTGGAGAATGTTCCGTGAGTGCTGGAGAAGAAAGCATATTCTGTTGTTTTTGGATGGAATGTCCAATAAATATCAATTAAGTCCATCTTGTTTAGTGTATCATTTAAAGCTTGTGTTTCCTTATTTATTTTCATTTTGGATGATCTGTCCATTGGTGAAAGTGGGGTGTTAAGGTCCCCTCTATGATTGTGTTACTGTCAATTTCCCCTTTTATGGCTGTTAGCATTTGCCTTATGTATTGAGGTGCTCCTATGTTGGGTGCATAAATATTTACAATTGTTATATCTTCTTCTTGGATCAATCCCTTGATCATTATGTAGTGTCCTTCTTTGTCTCTTGTAATAGTCTTTATTTTAAAGTCTATTTTCTCTGATATGAGAATTGCTACTCCAGCTTTCTCTTGATTTCCGTTTGCAAGGAATATCTTTTTCCATCCCCTCACTTTCAGTCTGTATGTTTCCCTAGGTCTGAAGTGGGTATCTTGTAGACAGCATATATATGGGTCTTGTTTTTGTATCCATTCAGGCAGTCTATGTCTTTTGGTTGGAGCATTTAATCCATTTACATTTAAGGTAATTATCAATATGTATGGTACTATTACCATTTTCTTAATTGTTTTGGGTTTGTTTTTGTAGGTCTTTTCCTTCTCTTGTGTTTCCTGCCTAGAGAAGTTCCTTTGGCATTTGTTGTAAAGCTTGTTTGGTGGTGTAGAATTCTCTTAGCTTTTGCTTGCCTGTAAAGCTTTTAATTTCTCTGTCAAATCTGAATGAGGGCCTTGCTGGGTAGAATAATCTTGTTTGTAGGCTTTTCGCTTTCACCACTTTAAATATGTCCTGCCACTCCCTTCTGGCTTGCAGAGTTTCTACTGAAAGTTCAGTTGTTAACCTTATGGGGATTCCCTTGTACGTTATTTGTTGTCTTTCCCTTGCTGCATTTAATATTTTTTGTTTGTATTTAATTTTTGAGACTTTAATATGTGTCTCGGTGTGTTTCTCCTTGTATTTATCCTGTATGGGACTCTGAGCTTCCTGGACTTGATTGACTATTTCCTTTCCCATATTAGGGAACTTTTTAACTATACTGTCTTCAAATATTTTCTCAGTCCGTTTCTTTTTCTCTTCCTCTTCTGGGACCCCTATAATTCGAATGTTGGTGCGTTTCATGTTGTCCCAGAGGTCTCTAAGACTCTCCTCAATTCTTTTTTCTTTATTCTGCTCTGTGGTAATTATATCCACTATTTTATCTTCCAGGTCACTTATCCGTTTTTCTGCCTCAGTTATTCTGCTATTGATTCCTTCTAGAGAATTTTTAATTTCATTTATTTTGTTGTTCATCATTGTTTGTTTGCTCTTTATTTCTTCTAGGTCCTTGTTAAACGTTTCTCATATTTTCTCCATTCTATTTCCACGATTTTGGATTACCTTTATTATCATTACTCTGAATTCTTTTTCAGGTAGACTGCCTATTTCCTCTTCATTTGTTTGGTTTGGTGGGTTTTGACCTTGCTCCTTCATCTGCTGTGTGTTTCTCTGTCTTCTCATTTTGCTTAACTTACTGTGTTTGGGGGTATCCTTTTTGCACGTTGCAGGTTCGTAGTTCTGGTTGTCTTGGTGTCTGCCCCCAGTGGCTAAGTTTGGTTCAGTGGGTTGTGTAGGCTTCCTGGTGGAGGGGATTAGTTCCTGTGTTCTGGTGAATGAGGCTGGATCTTGTCTTTCTGGTGGGCTCGACAACGTCCCGTGTTGTGTTTTGGGGTGTCTGTGACCTTAGTTTGATTTTAGGCAGCCTCTCTGCTAATGAGTGGGGTTGTGTTCCTATCTTGCTCATTGTTTGGCATAGGGTGTCCGGCACTGTGGCTTGCTGGTTGTTGAGTGGAGCTTGTTCTTGGCATTGAGATGGTGATATCTGGGAGAGCTTTCGCTGTTTGATATTACGTGGAGCCGAGAGGTCTCTGGTGGACCAACGTCCTGAACTCAGCTCTCCCACCTCAGAGGCACAGGCCTGACACCCAGTCAGAGCACCAAAACCCTGTCACCCACATGGCTTTACAGGTCAATGTGTTTTCATTTTTTCCTCATGTAAATCCTCCTCTAAGCAAGATGAACGTCTGCCAGCAGACAGTTTTTGGACTCTAAATGCAGCTCATCCCTGGTTCTCCAGCTTCCCAGCCGGCCTTGCTGAATTTGGATTTACCAAGACTCTGCAATTCCACTGCCAATTTTTTTTTTTTTTTAAATAAATCTCTCTCCTCTCCTGTCCTCTCCTCACCTCTGGTCTTCTCTCTCTCTACTTTTCTCCTGCTTCCACCTCCCCTTGTCCTTCTCACACCACTTTTATAGTTGTTTACTCTTTTCCTGTTTTCAGCCATGGGGCTTGAATGAAACTGACATCATTCTTAAGGCAATCGTTCTATGGCAATCCACTGGTCACACTAATTGTTTAATGGATTAGTATGGAACACCCTCAAAACAATTACCAAAGAAACACTAATTTCTAGAAGAAAACATAGGAAAAAACCTTTTTGACTTTGGTCTTTGCGATGACTTTTTGGATATGACACCAAAAGCAACAAAAGCAAAAATACAGTGGGACTACATTGAACTAAAAAGTTTCCAGCAGCAAAAGAACTAATCAATAAAATGAAAAGGCAATCTACAGAATGAGTGAAAATATTTGCAAATCATATCTCTGATAAGGTTTCAATATCCAAAATATACAAGGAACTTATACAACTCAATATTGAAAATCCAACTAATCTAATTAAAAAATGGGCAAAGAATCTGAATAGACATTTTCCCAAAGTATACAACTGGCCAACAGGCACATGAGAAGGTGCTCAACATCACTAATCATCAGGGAAATGCAAGTCAAAACTACAATGAGATACACATCACACATAGCAGAATGATTATTATCAAAAAATAAGATCTAATAAATGTTGGTGAGGATGTGGAGAAAAGAAAATCCTTGTGCACTGTTGGTGGGGGTGTAAATTGGTACAACCATTATAGAAATAGGATGGAGTTTCCTCAAAAATTATAAACAGAACTACCATATGATCCAACAATTCCAATTCTAAGTATATATCCAAAGGAAATGAAATCACTATCTCAAAGAGATAGCTTTACCCTCATGTTCACTGAAGTATCATTTACAATAGCAAGATATGGAAACAACCTAAGTGTCCATCAACACATGAATGGGTATGTGATACACACACATACATACACAAACAGAAATATTCAGCCATAAAAAAGAAGAAATTCCTGCTATTTGTGACAATATGAATAAACATGGAGGACATTATAATCTCACTTATATGTGGCATCAAAGAAACGGAACTTATAGAAACAGAGAGTAGATTGGTGGCTGCTAGGGATGGGAGGTGAGGATGGGGTAGAGAAGGAAAATGGGTAAATGTGGTCAAAGCATACAAATTATTAGTTATAAGATGAATAAATTCTTATAAGGTACAGCATGGTGACTACAGTTACTTGACTACTTGAAAGTTCCCAGGAGAGTAGATCCTAAAATTTCTCAACACACACACACAAAAGGTAATTATGTGAGATGACAGATGTGTTAACAAACCTTATTATGGTAAATATATCTATATCTCTATATATCACATTGCACATCTTAAACTTATACAGTGTTATACTTCAGATACGTCTCAATAAAGCTGAAGAAGAATAATAAAGAAGAAACACTGAGAATTCTGGGAAAGGAAAATTTCTTCTCTGTCACTTAGGGGTTACAAAAGACAAGCTTCTCTATATTCCTCAGGGCTTAGTGGAAGAATAATGGAAGGTTTGACACTGCTACTGTTCTTTTCCTACCACATTGATAAAGCCATGTTAGAGAGAACATAGTTGAGATATGGTAGTAAAGTTTGAGTTTGGAATCAAGCAATACCTAAAACCAGCTTGTAAGTTTTTCAATTAGGTGTGCAAATAAAGACTTTTTAAAAGGCTCATTGGGCACATTTTTCTGTCTTTTGCCATGGTAAGTGACCATGGTAGGCCCCAGCCTGGTCTGCCATATTCAGCCCTTCCCAGGCCTTGTGAGAAACTTACGGCATCCGTTTATGGTCTGTTACAACGTAATTGAATCAATGTCAAAAATATGCTTGTGGCTCCGAACAAAACTTTACCAAGAACCCAACTGTTACATCTAATTAATATCGTGCAAAAGGTGAGTTACAAAATAAGGTAATCATGCCTGAATTTCAGGGATGTGTGACCATGAGTTTAAGAGGCTTGGTAAGTCCCTCTTAGAACCTCCTTTGACCTGGCAACACTTCACCCTAGACTGGAAGAATATCAAGAGCATCTTCCATGAGGAACTGGGAAACTCCAAAAACATTTCCTACTCGTTGCCCTGATGTTCTATGCCATGCTGTGGTGAGAATGCGTCGTCTTAAGTTATCACAATAAACCATAAGTTCTATTTGATTTGTGTATCAGAGGGATCATTTGGAACCAGGGTCTAAAGCACTCAACTGTGAGATGCACTCAAGTGATTCAGGATACGTAGGTCCAAGATGAAGGCACATAGATTAAAAATACTTTTACTGATTGTTTAACTGTGTTGCCTAAATGTCAACTCAGGTCACAAAGACATAGAACTGCCATACCAGGTAAATTCTCATGGGGAATCAGCTCAACTGTCCTTTTTAAAAATCGGAGCTCCTTTGGCATCCATGGATGTGGTCTGTGTTTTCGCTGGCCTGCTAACTGCACCAGGGAGTATGGGTCCTCTCCTTTGTTCACATGTCACAGAAAAGGGGGATTTGAGGAGATGTGTTCATATTGATTCCTTCCAAGGCAACCCCCTTTCTGACCTGTAGTTCATCACTTGTACCCATGAACCACCCTAATGTCTTCTCACCTTTCCTTTTAACTTCTTGCTCTTATGTAGCCTCTGCTTTTGCTTAGTTCTAGAGCTCAAAAGGATGTCCCTCTCCTTAGGCTCTTCGTAATACCTGGACTATTCTCTACATTCCATACCTTGTTAAATCTTCCTTATTTCTTTTTGTCTGCATTAAAATGACATATCCTCAGCTAGATCAGCTATCCCCACAACAATCAATCATTGCACCCTATACTTTCTATTCAGAAGCCATATCATATTTTGTGTTTATTTACACATACACAGATATAATTGTGTGATGCCTTGCCTATGACACTAAAATAAGCTTATCAAGGGCAAGAACTTCATATATTTATTTATTTTTATGTCCCCAGTGCTTAGCATGGTGCCTGGCACTTAGTAGACATTGAGTAAAAGACTTGTTTTCAATGAAATGACTACATATTTCCTATATTCTGAAATATATGAAATAACTCTCTCTATATTCCTTACATACTCTAGAGGAAGGCAGGATTAAGAACAATGTGAATATCAACTAGAGTTTTAATAGCCATTGAGTGCACACTTTTCACAGACATTCTGGGTACACCCAGCAGCCTCACTTTTTTCCACTTGCATTCTGGCTACCCAGCCTGCAGAGCTCTGAAAGAGGCTGCTGGGGCAGAATGGGAGGATCTACCAACCCATGAGCCCTGCCCTTGGCCTTTCTGCTGTTGCTTTCTGAAGCTGACTAATGTGCTCAGGGTAAATGAATTATTCTCCTCCTGTCCGAGCACTTTTAGAAAGAACAGCTGCAAAGCCTGATGAGTCCTGGAAGATCAAAACAAACCAGGATACTGTTGTCAGCTTGTCAGGCCCCATTGCAGAGCTTCCTAAATGCTGGCAGCTTTGGCATTTGATTACTTTCACACAACCCCCGAGGAAGCATTATCTCAGATGTTATTTTAAAAACAAATTCTTTTAAATAAAACTTGCTGGCTTCAGCCCTTCTCTTCCTTGCCTTTCATTATGAATAAATCCAGTCAGTCTTTGGCTAACCTATCCCTCACTGTTCTGGTCAAATGCCACCACTGGTTCCAAAAGAACGACTCTCAAATACTGCTACTGATAGACAACTGCCCTTTTTCTTCTTTCTTCCCTCGGGAGCAATAAATCATCTACTCATGCCAGGTGATTGCCACAGACAGTCCACTTAGAGCAGTATTTCATGATTTAACAGGTATAATGTTTTTTCAACAGACCACTTCTAACCATTCTCCCTGCACTCCCGGGACAACTCAACTTTTTTTCAAAGCACCTAAGGGCCCACTGAATAAACGTCTTAGGAATATGGTCTGTGACATGTTGTGGATATTTTCCCCAGTCTCTCCTTTGCAGAAAGAGTAAAGAAAACAGCCACACTGGACGTGAACCAGAACTGCTGACTGAGGCGCAATCTGCAAATGAGACAACCTGTGGTTTTAGGAAGAAATCATGGCTGCTCTCATTTTTTTTGCCCTTTAATTTTCACAATATCTGCTAAGTGAAATTTGACTTTAGATTAAAAAAGAGGCTTAAATGGATTTGTCCTTGAATCTCAGCTATTTAAAAATATCTTACTATGTCCATTGACTTTAAGGAAAAGTAATTTCTGCAATTTAGCATGAGGGGATTTTACTTTTACTTTTCTAATAAATTACACATACAGCTTGAAGTATGCTAGGGAGGCTTTACATGAGGAGTATACTCAATAGGCATGCACAACAAAATGTATTTTGCTGTTTGCCTAATCTTCTGGTTTTATGTTAAAAACTTTAATTAAATTTTCCCATTAATATCCAAAGCTCAACTGGGCACAAAATAACAGTATTAAGGGTGACTTTTACGGTATTTAAATTCCATTTACACTCCTCTTTTGCCCATTCATATTAAGGAAAAAATTTCAAATTAAGTAAAATACAATATTTAGGCATAAATGAGACAGGAGACCAAAACCAAAGCAGTGTCACCTGTTCCAGACGCCAACATTCTATTAGCACATTGCAATTTATCCTCACTGATTTTGGAGATGAGGGAATTGAATGTTGCAAAGGAAATTGTCATCACATGTGCCAAAGAAGGCTTCTTCCAATTTATTACATTTGTGCCAGGCTCCCCTTTTTGCACTGTCTTAAATTTCATTCTATGAACTAAAAAAATCTTTGTCAGTGTGAAGGTCGTTAATTTTAATTAAATGGAAATCATTTTTTTACACTTGCAAGAAAACGAGGATTCGTCTCAACAACTTTCATTAAATAAATAGAGCAAATTAAGATTTATAATGTATCTCTAGATGGATCTAAAACGGTCTCATCAAAAGCCTATTAGTTGACAAGGAGGGAAGTGTCTCAGTGGGTTATGGTAACAAATGAACGCAGAATGCAGAAAACAGGATCTGTTTGCTAAACTACTCTCTGCAGTTGATTTTACCTCAATGTTATATTACACTTCCATTGTAACATTATAGTAGGGAGGTAAAGACAACATCAACTTTATAGGCTTTGGTTAAAATAACTAATTTATTGCAATCACAACCTGTATTTCTATAGCTTTTGGCAGCTTATAAAGCACTTTTACATGCTACCTATTTTTGAGTGATTTATTAGAAGTAGTATATGCTTTAAACATAAAAGTGCTGGATCACAATTCTATCTTAAACCCTTACTAGCTCCCACAACAGGAAAACAACTTCAACTCTCTGAACCTCAATTGTCTTACCTTTGAAGTGAGGATAATAATTCAAATCTTGCAGGGATATTGTGAGATGGAAATAGAAATAATATATGGAAAACGTATGAGCCAGAACCTGGCTCATAATAAAGTGCTAAATAAATATAATCAGCTAATATCCTTCCTGTAACTAATTTTCCAGGGCTACCTAGCCTTAAGAGTCTGAGGTCACGCAGTCGATTAATTGGAGAGCTGATGCTGGAATTCTTTTTCATTCCTCTTTTAGTACCCCTTGGCTCCTCGTTCTATACTACTCTTGAATATATGCACAAGGAAAACTATTTGACAAATGGGATTTTATTAATTACTGAAACTCTTCAACTCTTCTCCCTTTTGCAGAGAATTAGCAGTACTATCACAAACAAACAAACAAAAAAGCATAATGAACATGTTATTTTACCATGAACATAAAAATTGCTCATTTATAATTCAGTATTTCTAAAACACTTGATATTTACAGGGCAATAGAGAAGATTCCAGAGTAAGTTATATGAGACTTCTCTTTTCTGGTCTAATTTTTCTAAAAGTGAAAAGAAGTCAAGATTTGAAAAGGTTAAGTCACTTACCCAAGACTGTAATGGAAAAATCTGTTTCCAGGTCTATACATATGAAAAGATAGCTTTCTGTATCCAACTTTTTGCTCTGGATTGTTTTAAATGACTACTTTGCAGAATTAAAATAGGGTGAAAATGTTACTGAGAATATAAATATCAGAAGTAGGTAGGATGTATTTGGTTTGGCAAACTCTTCCTTCTCTTCCCCTCCCTCTCTCCCTCCTCCCTCCCTCCCTCCTTCCTTCTTTCCTGTTTTATTCATCATGGGGAACCAATTTTCATGAGAGGGCTCACAGACACTGCTGGTTCAGCCTTCTCTCCCAGGGCTTTAAATGTGAACTGTCTTTTGGTCATCTGATCAAAAGGCACATGAAAAAATGCACAACACTGCTAATTATTAGAGAAATGCAAATCAAAACAACAATGAGGTATCACTTCACACCAGTCAGAATGGCCATCATCAAGAAGTCTACAAATAATAAATGATGGAAAGGGTGTGGAAAAAGAGACCCCCCCCCCATACTTCTGGTAGGAATTTAAGTTGGGGCAGCCACTATGGAGAACAGTATGGAGGTTCCTTAAAAAACTAAAAATAGAACTACCACATGATCCAGCAATCCCACTCCTGGGCATATAACTGGAGAAAACCATAATTCAACAAGATAGATGCACCTCAATGTTCATTGCAGCACTATTTACAATAGCCAAGACATGGAAGCAACCTAAATATCCATGATGAATGGATAAAGAAGATGTGGTACATTTATACAATAAAATATTAGCCATAAAAAAAGAATGAAATAATTCTATTTGCAGCAACATGGATGGACCTAGAGATTATCATACTAAGTGATGTAAGCCAGTCGGAGAAAGACAAATGTCATATGCTATCATATGTGGAATCTAAAAAGAAATACAAATGAACTTATATACAAAACAGAAATAGGTCCATAGACATAGAAAACAAACTTATGGTTACAAAAGGGGGAAGGGGCAGGGAGGGATAAATTAGGAGATTGGGAGTAACATATACATACTACTATATATAAAATAGATAACCAATAAGGACCTACTGTATAGCACAGGGAACTATACTCAGTATTTTGTAATAACCTATAAGAGAAAAGAATCTGAAAAATATATATATATAAATGCATAATTGAATCACTTTGCTGTACACCTGAAACTAACACAACATTGTAAGCCAACTATACTTCAATTAAAAAAAAAAAAGTGGACTGTCTTTAATGCTTTCTCCTGAATTTCTCCTCTTATTACTCCTAACTCTTTTCCTAGGTGTTACCACTCATGAGCTTGGCTTCATTTCTAAGGACATTTCTCACACAGATGTCTCCAGAAGAGTCCCTTTCTATGGGTTACATCCCATCCATCCAACTTCCTATCCACCATCAGCACTGGGTGTCACCCAGTTACTTCTCATCCATCACATCTCAACTTGACTTCATGATCGTCCCCCACAAAATTGGCTCCCCTCCTTTCCTAACTCATGAGTACTACTCTGTATTAAAAAAAAAAAAAATCTGCTCTCATTTGTAATACCAATATTTATAGCTGACTGGGACCACATTTTATTTCTGGGCCCAGATATATTTCTCAGTAGCTACTAGATTCAGCATATTATAATGTTTGAAAGCAGGGACTTTGGGAAATGGAAAAATATCCCATGCTTTTGAACTGGAAGAATTAATATTGTTAAAATGGCCATACTACACAAAGCAATCTAAGATTTAATGCAATCCCTATCAAATTATCCATGACATTTTTCACAGAACTAGAACATATAATCCTAAATTTCTATGGAACCATAAAAGACCCAGAATTGACAAAAGAGTCCTGAGGAAAAAGAACAAAGCAGGAGGCAAAACCCTCCCAGACTTCAGAAAATTCTACAAAGCTACAGTAATCAAAACAGCATGGTACTGGCACAAAAACAGATATACAGATCAATGGAACAGAATAGAGAGCCCAGAAATAAACCCACACACCTACAGTCAATTAATCTTTGACAAAGGAGGCAAGAATGTACAATGGAGAAAAGACAGTCTCTTCAACAAGTAGTGTTGGGAAAGCTGGACAGCCACATGTAAATCAACAAAGTTAGAATACACCCTCACACCATACACAAAAATAAACTCAAAATGGCTTAAAGACAAATATAAGACAAGACACTATAAAACTCCTACAACAGAACATAAGCAAAACATTCTCTGACATAAATTGTACCAATGTTTTCTTAGGTCAGTCTCCCAAAGCAATAGAAATAAAAGCAAAAATAAACAAATGGGACCTAATCAAGCGTTTGCACAGCAAAGGAAACCATAAACAAATCAAAAAAACAACCTACAGACTGGGAGAAAATACTTGCAAATGATGTGACTGATAAGGGCTTAATTTCCAAAATATACAAACAGCTTATACAATTCAGTAAAAAAAAAAAAAAAAATAACCAAATTGAAAAATGGGCAGAAGACCCAAATAAACATTTCACCAAAGAAAACATACAGATGGCAAGAGGCACGTGAAAAGGTGCCCATCACCACTAATTATTAGAGAAATGCAAATCAAATCTACAATGAGGTACCACATCACAGTGGTCAGGATGACCATTATTAAAAATTCTACAAATAATAAATGTTGGAGAGGGTGTGGCGAAAAGGGAACCCTCTTACACACTGTTGGTGGGAATGTAAATTGGTTCAGGCACTATGGAAAACAGTATGAAGGTTTTCAAAAAACTAAAAATAAAGTTGCCATATGATCCAGCAATTCCACTCCTGAGCATATACCCAGACAAAACTATAATTTGGAAAGATACCATGACATGGAAACAACTTAAATGTCCATTGGCAGATGAATGGATAAAGAAAACATGGTATATTTATACAATGGAATATTACTAAGCAATTAAAAAGAATTAAATAATGCTATTTGCAGCAACATGGCTGGACCTAGAGGTTATCATACTAAGTGAAGTCAGAAAGAAAAATACAAATACCATTATGATATCACTTACATGTGGAATGTAAAATACGACACAAATGAACATATCTACAAAACAGAAACAGACTCACAGACATAGATAACAGACTTGTGGTCGCCAAGGGGGAGGGATAGTTGGGGAGGGAAGTATTGGGAGTTTGAGATTAGCAGATACAAACTATTATATACATATATTATATAATATAATATATATATTAGGACAGATAAACAACAAGGTCCCATTGTATAGCACAGGAACTATAATCAATATCCTGTGCAAACCATAATGGAAAAGAATATGAAAAAGAAAATATACATGTATAATTGAGTCACTCTGCTGTACAGCAGAAATTAACACAACATTGTAAATTAACTATACCTCAATAAAATTAAAAAGAAAGAAAGCAGGGACTTTGTCATCTGACTGCCCAAGTTCAAATACCCACTACTGCTTATCAGACATATAAGATTAGGCAAGCTAGTTAATCTCTTTGAGTTTCAGCTTGTAAGAATATAAAACTGGGAGAATAATGTGACTTTTCTTGAGTTATCATAGTGATAACTAAATAAGTCAATTCATATAAAGCATCTTACCTCTGTGCTGAGCACATACTAAGTATTCAGTACATACACCTCTTTACTAATTTCAGAAAGGTGTGGGGCTGTGTCTAGCTTTTGCACTTAGGAGCAGTCAGACGTTGAAAACATTACCTGATCATTTTTTTTCTTTATTTTAAAAATAGAATTTGAAAAGAGAATCCACCTAATAGGGCTGTTGTGATGATTAAAATGACATCATACTGGAACATGGCAAGGTTTTACCACCTATCAGTATGGTCTTCCACATTTCATTGCTTAAACAAAGCTCAGTTTGTGAGTTTAATGAAAGGAATTAAAATGTTACTAGTGAAAGAGCAACATTAACAAGTTCAGCTACTATAATCTCTTTTACAAAATATTTGAGGAATTCTGCAAGCAAAATGAAAAATTAGATTATGAAATGAATCCAGTACACTATCATATTAAATGATATTTAAGGTAGAAGTGGAAGCGTTTTAAAATTCAATACTCAGGCATAACTGATTTATTAAGTTCTAGTTGAGACCCCAATTTTTTTTTTTTTTTTTTTTACCATTACTTTTGAAGCTAGTAAGCCTGAAGATTTTGGTTTTTAGGCACATTTTGGGTTCATACACTGGAGTTAAAAGTGGCTGAGCTTCTATTTACAATAGTCAAGACATTTACAATAGCAACGTAAGCGTCCATCGACAGATGAATGGATCAAGAACATGTGGCACATATATACAATGGAATATTACTCAGCCATGAAAAGAAACGAAATTGAGTTATTTGTAGTGAGGTGGATGGACCTAGAGACTGTTATACAGAGTGAAGTAAATCAAAAAGAGAAAAACAAATACTGTATGCTAACACATATATATGGAATCTAAAAAAAAAAAAAAGGTTCTGAAGAACCTAGGGGCAGGACAGGAATAAAGACACAGACATAGAGAATGGACTTGAGGACACGGGGAGGGGTAAGGGTAAGCTGGGATGAAGTGAGAGAGTGGCATGGACATATATACACTACCAAATGTAAAATAGATAGCTAGTGGGAAGCAGCCACATAGCACAGGGAGATCAGCTTGGTGCTGTGTGTCCACCTAGAGGGATGGGATAGGGAGGGTGGGAGGGAGATGCAAGAGGGAGGAGATATGGGGATATATGTATAGGTACAGCTGATTCACTTTGTTATACAGCAGAAACTAACACACCATTGTAAGGCAATTATACTCCAAAAAAGATGTTAAAAAAAAAAAGTGGCTGAGCTTCAGTGGATGAAAGGGTATTTCATCATAGCATCTTCTATAAAGTGTGTTTTGGAACTTTTGGGCCTTTGTAAATATGAAAGTTAAGGAATGATAGATATCTCATTGTAGTTTTAAGTTTCAATTTTATCTCATTGTGTACGAGGTTGGAATTTTTTCTTATGTTTAAAAAACTTACATTTTTTATGTAATTGGCTGATTTGAGGGTCTGTCTCACAAACTCTACAGTAAACACCTTAAGGGAAAGGGCTGTGTTTTATGCATCTCAGTTTCCCCAGTGGCTAGCGTAATCCCTGGGCATATAATATGTTTAAATGATGTATTAAATAAAGGAACGAGTGAGTGACCGTAGGAAGAAAAAGTGGCTGAGCTTTATTGATCTTCTTGGTTTGTAAATGTTCATCTCTGGCTCTTACACGTGTAAACTCCAGGTTAGATTTGTTTGGAGTAAAAGCTAACATGAACTGTGATGTGAGATCCAAAAAGCTAGACATTTTATTTGTTTCTTTACTGCTGAAATCTGTGTCTAGAATTCTGGTACGTAGGAGGTACTTAATAAATATGTGTTAAGTGAAAGGATTTATGGAGTGTATCCTGCCTTCTAGGTCTATAAAACCCATGATCACAGCTTACTATAATAAGGGATTTAAATCTAACCTGAGCCAAACAGGGTCTCCCTATTTGAACACACACATATGCACAAACACATGAGCACACACATACAGTATAAAACCACCAAAAGGAGAACAGCTAATGTGGGCTTTTATGCTATTGCTTTACAACGCAGTCCCAACTTCCCTCTCTCTGTTGAGCAGTGTCTTGCGCAAAGTTGATGCTCACATAGTATTTATCAAACAACTGAAGGAATGAAAACTAGGCATCAAAACTCACTACATCCTAAAGCATTCACCAAGGCCATATAGGCAAGGGGACTTTTCTTAGGAACTGTAAAAAGCAGTTCAAGCCCCCTCTTTAAGAATTTTTAAATTAAAATTTTCACAAGGACACAAGTTGAGAGACAGCAGTACACACTTCATAGGTTGGCTTTAAGACATAATTGCTATTTGATCACTTAACGCCTCTGTTGCTTAATCTCTAGATGGGAGAGCAATACCTACACAGTTCCCACAAGTGAAATAAATGCTAAGGGACAAAGAAGGGTAAAATAAAGCCTCGTGTGTAAATAAGCTTTTAGGAAGAGCTATTTTCTTCTTACGTAGGACATTTTTCATCTATATTTTAAATAATAAACTAAAGCCATTAAGTATGTGAGGGTTTCTGTTCCCCCCCAGATTATAGCATTCAGCAGGCAGAGGACATGGCTCTCTGGTAGTTCTAAGGAGACAATGGTTTTGGAACCTGTGGGTTGGAGAGGTCCTGGGTAAACAACTCAGTTAGTAGAAGGACATGGGCTTCCTGGTTTAGAAAGAACCTAGAGAAGCGACTAATTTCTCCCCAGCATGATACCATATGCATATCCTAAATAAAATAAATCAAATTGTGTCAAATAGATGGACAGTATAAATGATCTAGGTTAGTGACTGGAGTTAGCCCCTGCTCTTTCCTCATGGCTCTGATCTCCCCTTATTTCAACACTGAAATTTAAAAAATTGGCTTCTGCTCTGATGTGAATTTCCTTTTTTCATCAACATTGCCCCTAACTTCTTTTATGTAGTCAATAGATAACAAAAACAATATGACCACACAATTCAGTTTTCACAATTAAGTATACATTCATGGTGAACTTCTCACACAGTTTTCCAAAATGTGTGTGTGTGTGTGCGTGTGCATGCACGTGTGTGTATTAACAGTTTAAATTATTTTAAACAATAAATAGAAATTAAGAGTTATTTTGATGTCTTCCCCTTCCCTCCTTTCTTTTGTTTCTATAATGTCAAAAACAAAAATAAAACGAAATATAACCTAGTTTAATCAATTTTGTGAAGAGAAATTGTCTAAGCTGTTGCTTGAATTGGAAATAAAATCCAGTGGTTTTGTTTCTTTTATCAATGTTTGCTTTGGAGTTTTAAATATACAGCTTCTATGTTGGTGAGAAGCAACACAGTATGTTGCCTTGTGGAACAGATAGAAAATTACGCTTTAAATAAATAACCTGATCTTCTTGAGTAGTTCACTTTTATGTCAGAAGTTTTCTTTATTACAGCATCTATCTCAGGAAGATGAAAAAGAACCTGTTGTCACCTTTGCTGCATATCACATCACAAGATAATTATGATTTTATCCCTTTCCTATAGGAGCACTCCTAACTCTGAATTAGAAAGGTAGATCAGGCACCCTACTGATCAGAAATTTACCTATGAGCAGAGCCAATGAGTGTGATGGTCTCATGGTTTGAGAAGAATTTTTGCTTTACATAATAATGCATATCCCTCTGCTTATACCCTGTGGTATGTATGTTGCTAGAAATTGTGTTTCCTTTTCTAATAACATCATTTTCCTGTTAACTTTACGTGGAAAGCAATAATAAGTTACATTCTAAACACTATACATGTGTGAATTCATTTAGTCCTCATAAAACCCCATGATATGAGTAGAATTATTAGCCTTACGTTAAAGATAAATAAATTAATCCAAGATGTATTAAATAACTTACTGGTGAGAGTTGGCTAAGGAATGGCAGAACCACCATTTAAATCTGGGCTGTCCAGCTTTAGAGACACACATTTTAAATATCATGGTCAGGGAAGACCATATTGGTCAGGGAAGACCATATTGAGAAACTGACTTTTGAACGAAAACTTAAATGATGTAAAAAAGTGAAGCATGCAGATATCTTAGGAAATGGCATTCCAGGCAGAGGGGACAGCAAGTACAAGGACCCTGAGGCATGGGTGTGCTTATGTGAGAGAGAAAGGAGTGTGGGATGACTTCAAGTATTTGTGCCTGATAACTGGAAGAATAGCTCTTATCTAACATGGGGAAGACTTGGGTGATACAGTTTTGGTGGGACAATTAGGAGTTCAGTTTTGAACTGGTTAAGTTTGAGAAGTTTATCAGATTTTCAAGAGGAGACATCAAATAGCCAGTTAGGTAACCAAGCCTAGGTTCAGAAGAGATAATGAACGTGGGTATGGTCAGGTTTATGGAGGCACTTACGTCCATGAGATGCACAGAGAACACCAAAGGAGGAAACGAAGATGAGAAAGTGGTCCAAGAACTAAGCCCTCCAACACTTAGACCCAAAAGATGAGGAGTCACCATGAAAGAAACTGAGGTGGAATGGCCAGTGAGGCCAGAGGAAAACCAGGTGACTGTGGAGTCCTAGAAGCCAAGTAAAAAAAAGCCTTTCAATGAGGAAGAGGTCATCAGATTTGTCAAACGGTGCAGGTAAGTCAAGTAGATGAGGGATGGGAATCGCGCATTGAATATATCAATGTGGTTGACATTAGTGACCTTGACAAGAGAATTTTCATTATAATGATCAAAGCAAAAATTTAATTAGAGTGGATTTATGAATGACTAAGAATTTTCCCCAAATCATACAACTAGGATTTGTCAAAGAACAAGTAATTTTTCTTATCCTTACGGATTACATTAAACAATGTGTGGTTCTACGGAAATAAACATTTTTAATAATGAATAATTTCTGAATACAATATATAATTCAGTTAAAAAAAGTGAGGATAGTGAAAAATGTGTAAAGAAATACTGAGTAAAAAGATGTAATAGAGAAGCGCATCTTGAAAGGATGGAATGAATACACGAATATGATTGAGTCACACACTCATATTTGGAAATACCAAACTCACTTCAACACAACTTAGGAAAGAAAGTGGGGGAGATTTATTGGTTAACATAGCTGAAAAGTTCAGACAGAGCTGAGTCAGGTGCTCCATGCCATAGTCTGAACTGAGTCAAGCTGCATTTCCAGCACGCTGTCCTTTTACTTTGCCTTCAGGCAAGCTCCCCAGTCACGCTGGTCACCAAGGGCTCCAGGCTTTTACCATCATTGTCTAGCAATCCCTGTGGAAAGGGCTTCTCTTCCTTATTAGTTCCTGTAAACTGTGTGTATTGGTGTGATTAGATTGGCTTGTGCTACATACAGGTCAATAACCATTGACCGTGGCCATGGATTAGCTACGTTTAGGTCTCATCTCCGTCCCTTGGAGGTGGCTTAGTGAAGTCGGCTGTTTCCAAACCAAGGTGTTAGCAATTAAGTAGAGAATTAGCCAGGGGGAAATTAAGGCTCTAATACAATAAAAATGAGGGAATGGATATTGGATGGCTTAAAAAAAGATGTCCATATGGGAGAGAAGGACGATGACTTGAAAGAAAGAAGAATGGAGACGAGTAGTTATGTAGCATTTACTGTGTACTTTACCTAGGCTTGTTCACATTTTCTCAATAAATACGCAGGACCACTTCAAGAGGTAAGTGCTTATGTTGGGGAAAGCTGCAAAAAGGGAGAGGATCCCTACTAGTTATTTTAGGTAAAACTAAATTTGCCTCTAGTCCTAAAGTAAGAGCTAATATTTCAAACCTTAGAATATTTGTATTCATAACCATACACTGAAAAAACACACGTATGGCTCATCTATTTAGCATTATAATCAACAGTCATGAAAATAAATAAGTAAGTACAAGTACTAAATGTAATAGAACGGTGTAGTCATACAGTCTGGTACAGATCTAGAGGTTCTCTGGTTCAATTTGCCCATCCAGTGAAACTCTCAGCAACTGAGGGTGAGCAAAGAGTGGCCACATAGGTGTGAGGAGTGGTGGGTGATGGGAGAGCTCTAACGTGGGGTGGGCTAGTGGGGCAACTAAATCTTACACAGTTTTCCAAACAGTCCTCTCAATTCAGCCTCATCTCTCTCCATTTACCTTAGAATTACACAACAGTTCCAAATCCTGAACCTTTCTGAGGTTCGGTGGCTAACTCTGGCTAGTTGCTAATTGGCTATTTCACTTTATGCAGGTCAATTTCAGCTTCATTTGCTCTTCGAGTCTGTTGCCATTCTTCCATCCATTTCCTTCCTTTGTATGCTACGCTATCTCTCATCTGGGGTCTTCTCTCTCATTCTTTTTCTTTGTAGACTTATATCTCTCTTTTTTTCACTGTCATTTTTTTCCACTGGTGTTTTTGAGAAATAACAAACATAAACATGTACATTCAGTCTACTTCATTGGACCAGAGGTCTTGTCATCCATTTCTATATCATCTATTTACATGTGTAATAAATGATAATGTTAAGCATGCTATTATATCCCTGTCAATACTCTAAAGTCCCACCTCTCAATTTCAAGAAATCCTCTCATACCCAACTTTTGCCATATTTCAAACCCTATGAACACCCATATATTTGAACACATTCCTTGGTCTAAGTCCTACCCCCCCATTTATCTGATAATCCTGTTTTTAGGTTGGTTCCAACTCTGAAGTATCACTATTATCAAACAGAATTTGTATTCTGATGACATTGCAGTTAAGATGGCAGGACACATGGCGATGTTTAGATTAGTATTTTTAACTGTTGTCACCTATGTTTTCAAACACTTAGATAATGTGATTGATCAAAAATCAATTGTTCTCGTTCTACCTGGAGTCTTCTAACCTACTATTGCAAAGTTACATCCACAGTTGCCACATCTATGTAAAGCACAAATTAGACGTAATGAAAGATCACGAAGACTGGAATAAAGTACTGAGATGAAAATGCCGTCATCTCTCCATGAGGCTTTAGTATCTGAAGAAGAATATACATTTGGGAAAGAAGAACACTGAATCGGAGAAGCAGAGAAAATTCAGCTCCAAGCAGACTATTTCTTTTATATGTCAGTGAATACTTGGTAGTTGGTTTGCTTTGTTTTATAGCTTTCTTTGTCTCTATAAAGTATCTTGACATACTGCCTAAGACCTCTGGCGTGTTATCTATTCCATATTTTTAGAGTAAGTGAGATGCCATTTTGAGAGGCACTGAGGCATCATTGTTAAATTACCCCCACTGTATGTGCCGACAGCCATGGAGTGAGCTCACTCCTACTTACTCGTTCAGCTTTAATTTATGTCTAGCTTAGGAGAGCAGTGGTGATCACCATGATATTATACACTTGACACTTAGATACATGAACGTTCTTCCTTATAAGTCTAATTATTACTCCATATCTTACAGGTTAACAGTTTTACTGGGCATTTAGGTATTCTATTCAAATGAAGAATATGCTATAACCTGGAACACAGGTTAACCCCTTAGCGTGTTGACTGGTATAGAGTTGCTCAGTAACTGTCAATCACTTCACCTCATTGAACATTCATTGCCTGTTCCCAAAATAAGACATTTGTCCTAAACACCGTTGTCCAAGATATTAAGGTCAGGGCTCTAGCATCAGCCTACTTGTGCCTTTCTCAGAGAAATTTCCTCTGGTCACCGCCTCTAGAGTTACCCTCTTCCTCTTTCACAGCACCGATTTTATTATTTTTTTGTACTTATCAAGGCTTGATATCTTCTTGATTATTAATTTGCTTATATACTAGAAAGAGCTAATTCTATTTTATCCTTTGTTTTACCTCTAGTGCCTAGAAGAGTGCCTGGAATATAGTTGGCATACGCATGTCTCCATATTACTCAGAGAACAGGGCCTTGTGTTCACTGTGGTAGCTTTAACTCCTTGCACACGGTATGGCCTTCATTTGTAGTCAGTTAATGCATAAATGGCTTTCCACTGCAGTTTAATGCCTAACCGCATCAGATTTTTTAAAGTATCAGTAAAATTCCCCATTCCTGATATTTATCCAAGACAAATAAAAACTTATATTCACACAAACGAATGTTTTTAGAGGCTTTACTCAAAAGAGATGAACACTGGGAAAAAAAAATTCTGGTGAATGGAAAAAGAAAATGTGGCACATCCATTCCACAGCACACTCTTCATCAACGAAAAGGAACAGATACCAAAACACACAACAACACAGATGCATCTTAAATTCATAATGCTAAGTGAAAGAAGTCAGACTCAAAAGGCTACATACTCTATGATTCCTTTGATAAGACGTTCTGGAAAAGGTAACCCTAGAAAGACAAAACAGATGAAGCCATGGGGATGGGGGAGAGGTTTACATACCTCTGGTATGCCGCTGGTTTATATATCAGCAGCAGTATAAGGGAATTTTAAGGAGTGATGCAAGTTTCACATCATGCTTGTAGTAGTGGCCACATGACCGTATGCGCCTGTCCAAACTCACAGAACTCTACTCCAAAAACAGTGAATACTGCTTTATGCAAAGTATACCTCAATTTTTTAAAAAGTAAACTACATGAGACATTATCATCCACTATACGTCAAAGAATTAGTGAGCTGTTCTACAGATGTCTAGCTGTTTTCCTCTGAGTGACACTGTGAAAATGTCATATCACTTTACTCCTCCAACCTCTTCCCAGCTCAGTTTTCACAGTGATCTACAAGGCTCTACCTGAAACGCTAACCCATCATTTTGCTGACCTCATCTTCTACCCGCCTCTTCCTCTCTCACTCTGCTGCAGCTAGAGAAGCCACCTACTGATCTTCAGACACATCAAGCGCATGAGGCCTCTGAAGCTGTTATTCTCTGCCAGGATGTTCACCCAAGCCCCCCATATTCACCTGCCTTGTTCCTTTACTTCCTTCAGCTCTCTCTGCAAAATCATCTGATCAGAGATGTTTTCCTTGGCCTTTCTATAGAGGTAGTACCTCCACCCTTCTATACTGCTTTTCTTTTCTCTACAGAAAATTTTATTTTACTTTTTTTTTCTTTTTTTTTTTTTTTTTTACGGTACGCGGGCCTCTCACTGTTGTGGCCTCTCCGGTTGTGGAGCACAGGCTCAGCGGCCATGGCTCACGGGCCCAGCCGCTCCGCGGCATGTGGGATCTTCCCGGACCGGGGCACGAACCCGTGTCCCCTATATCGGCAGGCGGACTCTCAACCACTGCACCACCAGGGAAGCCCTAATTTACTTTTTTAATCTGCATGCCATCATTAGGATATGTTTCATCAAGTTTGAGATTACGATTTTTCTTTTAATTGAAGTATAGTTGATTTACCATGTTGTGTTAGTTTCTGGTGTACAGCAGGGATTATGTTTTATTCACTATTGTTTCTCCATTTTTTTTTTTTTCGGTACGCGGGCCTCTCACTGCTGTGGCCTCTCGCGTTGCGGAGCACAGGCTCCGGACGCGCAGGCTCAGCGGCCATGGCTCACGGGCCCAGCCGCTCCGCGGCATGTGGGATCTTCCCGGACCGGGGCACAAACCCGTTTCCCCTGCATCGGCAGGCGGACGCTCAACCACTGCGCCACCAGGGGAGCCCTGTTTCTCCATATTTTAGATAGTTCCCAGTTTTAGTAAGTGTTAATAAACAAAAAAATAAAGGAACTAATTAATCAACATATATGTTTTGGCAGAGACTGGCTAGATGCTCATAAAACCCATTTTCTCTTCCTGAGCGCACAGCTAATCCTCATTTCCCAAACTTCCTTTCATATAGAGATAAAATGACTAGCTTTCATCAATGGAATGTAAAGGGAAGAGATACTTTGCTGTTTGGTCCAAGAAGCTATGATCAATTTACCTTCCCTTTGATCTCTTCCTTCCCTTTTCCCTCTCCCTGCCAAATGGATGATAACCTATGTGATGTCAAATTTGTGAAGCCACTTACTGAAGGTGGAAGAGGCACAGCATGGAAAGAATCCATGTCACTGAAGACTATGTAGCAGAACCACCCTCATTCCCTCCACGCACACCAGACTCTAACACTAATGAGAGAGAACCCTTTATTGTATAAATCCACCATGCTTTTGAGTTGTTTGGTACAGCAGCTATTGCTACTTACTCTGACTAAAACATATGAATTTAGGATCAAAGGATGTTTCTAATCTGAGGTTTGCTATACCTGGCCCTAATTTATGCTAGGAAACTAGTTCCAGAACTTATACAGTGAGGATAGTGAACACGAACCACTTCATAGGATGAAAGTGCTCTACAAATCAAAAAAGAAGCATGGAAAATAATTTATATATTTTTAAAGAATTTCACAAATGCAAGTTTTATAAAGTGCAACTTCTCTTACTTTGCTGATTCAGGTTCTATTTTCCCAAACAGTCCTTTACTGACTTCCCTTCATGTTTATTCCCTCAATATTTAACATTTATGTAATTAGTACATTCTCTGTGCCAAGCACAGTACTGAACAAGAAGGACAATACCTGCCTTCACAGGAAATGAGTGGAGAAAACAGCAATGAAACAATCAATCGTGGTGTGAAAAGTACCTTCAGGGAAGGGTATACAGAGTGTTACGGGAACACACGGTAGGAAAGCCTGCCCTACACTTGAGACATTAGGGATGGTGTCCCAGAGGAAGTAACATTAAGTTGATACTTCAATTATTAGGATAAATTTGGGAAGTAAACTGAACTGTGGGATTTGAGGGAGAGTGTTCTTTAGAGTACGTGGCAGTATTAAGGAATTTAAGAAGTTAGAGTGAATAGAAGTTCACATGCTTGCAGAAAACTGGCAAGAGATATGCGTTGAGTGTGAGAACGAGACCAAGTTCTGAAGAGCTCTAAAGATTATGTAGGGTGTTTGTTTCCTATTAAAGGGAAGCGGAAACTATTAAAAGTTTTAAAAGTAGAATAGTATGATTATATTTGCTTTTTAGAAACAGTGATCAGGATGAATTATAGATAATAGATAATGGATTAGGGTTCATTTCCCTAATGAATCTGGAGATGATTTAATACTGAAGGCTGTTATTACCATGTTCAAGACAAAATAAGATGGAAATTCCAACTAGGGAGATTTAAATTGGTATTGTCAGGACATTGCTATTCTAATTAGTTATACGACTGAAAGAAGAAGCGGCACGGATTACTCCTAGTTTTCTAATTTGGGCAAATTCTACAACTCTAAGGAATTCTTCAACGTCTTCTCCTTGGTTATCACTTTGTTTCTCTATGCATTTTCTCCTTTAACATCACTGTCTCTAAGTGAGTCAGTTCTACCTCACTAACTCTACACTCAGCCACGATCATCATCATCTCTACATATATAGCTACACATTTATTCTCTCTCTTTCCCCCTTCCCTTCCCCCACTCTTTCTTTTATATTTTTATAAATTTTCCTCTTGACTTATTGTTTTGTGTGAGGCATCCAATAAAACGTGGATGTAAGTATTGAGTATTGGCCATCTTGCTTGTTTTCACCAAGTATAATACTAAAGTCTGTTTTTTTGCATTGTCCTTTTCAAATTGTGGAAGTTCTTTCTATACCTAATTATCTGAGGTTTTCAAAAAATAACAATGGCTTAAATTTTCTTCAAAGCTTTTTCTCTATTATCCTCTTAATATAGTCAATTACATTGATTGATATTTGTATGTTAAACCAACCCTGCATTTTGGGGATAATGTTTCTTGGTCATGGTATAATATCCTCTGCATGTACTGATGAACTTGATTTGCTAATATTTTTTAAAGTATTTCTGCATCTATGTTTATGAGTGATATTGATCTTAAGTTTTTTATCCTCCCACCATAAAACAACTAGAAAAATGGACAACATATATGAAATAACTGTGCTAAAAAATTATGTATCAGAAACTCCCTGAAAGAAGACAAACACGTAAAGGACACCCTTTGAGCAAGTCAGATTTCTGCTTGGAAGCACTTTCCTGACCCTTGTGTAGGGAGAGGAATCTTAAGCAGAGCAGGGATATCTTGCTGAGTGAAGGACAAAAAGGCAAAACTTCAGAGAGGCTGAGGCTCCAAGGAGGAGATAACTATAAAAGGAAAGAACTGCATAACTCGGCATAGGAATGAATACCCTTGTGTCTTTTTCTGAATACTAAGACATGCAAGTCTAAAGTCCAGCTGAAAAATTCTTTTATGGATACGCTCTGCATTCCTCTGCTTAATTAAGTGTTTGGCATAATGGTGATTCAACCCTGAGTTATAACTACTTGACCCAAAATGATGAGTTGAAGAGTATAAAATCATTTCAATTTGTTGACTGTTTTCATATGGTCAGCGAGTTTATTTTTCCACTGAATTGGTGGTTTCCTTTGTTCTGGAAGCAACAGAAGATTGGCCTCCAAAAACATGTTGTTTCAGCCAGTGGAAAGATGAAGTGATTAGGCATGGTATGGTACTTTTCCATTTTTAATTTCAGTGATGATTGCTAGCAGAAGGCAAGCAATATGTAGCCTCCACCTCAGGTGTGCAAGCATATTGCAATTAAAGAAAGCTGCTCTTCGTCACCCAGGGGGAATGTGATTGATCAAAGTGTCAAATGATTTACTTCCAATGTAAACTACAATTTGCTGCCCAAAATACTACAATTTATTTAGCAAAAAGGGGGTATCATTAAAACCCTGACACATATTATTCACAAACTGTAGTCTAAGGAAATGTGAATGACATAATTATTCTCCAACAAGTAAACACACTCAGTGGCTTCCCCACATTCATTCTTATTATAAATAATTGTTCCCATTAGCGTTGTCCAAACGCTGTGCGAAGGCTTGGGTAAAGATGCAATTTAAAGCAATGTAAATAAGATTATTTTTTATACTCAGTGAAATAAATCCAAGTCAGGCAAGTAAGGGGCTCACGGCAAAGCAACAGAGATGCAGATAGCAAGCCAACTTGAAAATTCTAAAACCAAATGAGGGTGACAGGAAGGAGAGTATAATCTGGAGGCAAGTCTCTCTAATGATCATTATTGTCACCAATACTTAATATTGAGCAACAGTAAACAATAACCCAAGATTACTAGTTAATTGGTTTGGAATCAATCCCAAGATGTGGGACTTCCTTCATTGCACAGAGTAGAAAAATAATAATCATGTAAGAAGGACCAGAGTGGGCTCCTTGTATTGGCACTGTGTTTGATATCTTTTTCACACTGCATTTAATATCTAGTGTATCATTTTACCTTCACATTGACAGTATAATATTGTTTAAGAGCTTATGCTCCGGGGGCAGAATGCTTTGAGTTCTAGTGCTGACTCAAATATAACCTCTGTAAGCCTCAATTTTATCAGCTGTGAAGTGTGGGCTAATTAAAGGGCCTACCTCTTAGGGCTGTGGAAGTTTAGATAAGGTTCTTGGAGCTGGCTGGTGATGGAATCAGGATGCAAAACACACAGTTGGCTTCTAGAGTCTGCATTATAACCACCACACAGACCGCTACTCTCCGTTTTCAGGGTTTTGTGATAATTTAGCAAAACCATGCACATGGGGCACTTAGTCTACCGTTTGCAGTGCAGTATTCAATGACCAGTAGCTAGGAGGAGGGGCAGGGGTTAGAAGAAATGGAGGTGGAAGAGATTGCCGCTATAACTACATTAAGGCAGTGGTTTATAAAATTTTTACTGTAGAGGGTCAGATAAGTATTTTAGGTTTTACAGAATATACATTCTGTCTCAAGTACTCAATTCCACCATTGTAGCTAGAAAGCAGCCACACAAAATACATAAATGAATCGGCATGTCTCAATAAAATTTTACTTACAAAACGTGTTGGGCTGGGTTTGTCTCCCGGGCCATAGTTTGGCATCTGGATCCGAGAATCAGATTTGAATGCAGTCTTTCCTGTGTGTTTTCGGCTCTACTGAGGTGTAGTGGACAAATAGTGAATGCAGTCTTTTGAGGAAGTCCAGCATTCTTTTCACTCTTTCCCAGCTGCCTCCCTCTGGCCTACTGTATCATTGAGAACAATGAGGGAATGAGACCCTATGACCTCTAGGCTGTTTCTAGAACTGATGGTCTAAGATTATTTGGTACAGTCCCAGTGTATAACCTGAAGATGATTTAGTGACTGTCAACCAGAAAAAAAACTAAAACAATTAAATACCAATTCCAGGTGCGGTGGGCATGGCTAGACCATGGCAAAACTATGCCTGTAGCCCTTCATTCTCTGCTCAAATCAGAATTATGTGTGTTCAAGGGGAAAATACATATTTGTACCTGGAATGCTTCATACGTTTCAGCCCCTGGCTGGCAGGTGATGATTGCAGCTAAGATGTCCTGTTTGCCTGTGAAGGCTCCAGCATATGCCCATTGTGTCTGTTTAATTATTATTAGCACTCTCTTTCACTCTTCTAAAAGTGTCCCAGTTTGGATGAAAAATTACATGGCCACCCTCTTGACAGAAGATAAACCCCAATTCTATAGATTTCTAATTTCTTTGGAAGCTACAAAATTCCCTCCAATAAGAGATAGAAAACAATTCCCATTTAATATTCCCTCTATTTTAACAAACATTTATTGAGTACCTAATAGATACCCTGTGCTGTGGAAGACATTAAAAGACAAAATGCTCCATCAGAAGTTTTCATTTTGAGAGAGATTGTCTGTGAAGGTTTATAGGAACTTATCCTCTGACTGAAATCTTTAAATTCCATAGGCACCAGCTGTCGTTTCATGGAGTCCCTCCACTGTTATGTGTTCCACATGAACCAAAGCTAGGGTACACAGTTTTACCCCCATCACCAGCATCTAGTCATGCTTGCTGTGTGCTAAGTGAGCCCTAAATAAATACTTGTGGAATGGATAACTCAGTACTAGTCAAAGGTTTCCTCATTAAGCTTCGATTTTTTGTTTGTTCCCACCTTACACTGAGAAAGGGAAGTGAATTATCACACAGAATTTAAAAGCCTTCTATGAATAGCTGCAAATATTTGTCTTCATACTTTACACCAATTATTTATTCAGAGCATACTATATGCCAGGCCCTAAATTAAACTTTTATATACTGTATAGGACTTAATTCTCACAATCACCCTATGAGGTAGGAGCTATTATTTCCTCTATTTTGTGGAAAATAAAGCTACAGCACAAAGAATTTAGGGAAGTTACATAACGCAACATAGCTAGTAAGCAATGGAAGCAGGATTCCATTTCACTTTAGATTCCCATGAAGACTGAAATATTATGAAAGCTGTTAACCAGAGTACAACATAGATTTATAAAAATTCAATGACAGCCTTGACTAAACTGCTTGATACAACAGTACCAGTATCACTACTACAAATATTGCATATACCATACTTATATTTTAAAAAAATTGTTTTTCATCTGAAATTCAAGTTTAACAGGGTGTGCTGTATTTGTATTTGCTAAATCTGGCAACATTATCTGCTATGCTTGCTACGTAGGCTCTCTGTACTAGGACAGCATGAAGAAGCCCTAGTGCAGTTCACAACCCAGTTGTTCTACATCCCATCCCTGATTCCAGGGTCCTGGGTATATGTGGACATAGAAAATATTCCTAGTGCAATTATGACAAAGTACAAGGAGGGTATTGTTTATCTTCCATCCCAGATCTCGTGGTGTGAATTATCTGATTTCAGCCAGTAAGTACCCAAATGTCCCTTGAGCAGTCAACCCTATATCAAACCTGTTCTGCCAGTGCACAGATTAATCCCTGAGAGGAGTTCTTGAGTTCTCTTTTTATGGTGATGAGGTATAGTCTAAAGTCCAGTTGTACAAGTGAACTACCATATAAATTACAGCAATAGCCACAAGTAGGTAGGATGGGAACCAGTTGGGAGCCTAGTGTATCAGGCTACTGTGAAACCTACAAAGAAAGCCCAAGATTGATTCTTCACTTGAAGAGCCTGCCATCTACTTGTGGCGAAATTGCTAACACCTAGAAATAAGTTAAAGCAACTAAGTACAAAACTCCTTACACAGAGAATGATTAAGTTTTGAGCCACCAAGCTTCTAACTCCAACTTACTAAAAGTACCCCAAAGTTGTTTTGAAAATCACCCAATCTCCATATTAAACCAGATATATTTTTTAAAAAATCAATGGTGGTAAATCTCATGCTCTTGCAGCTAAATGATTTGCTCTAAGAAAGACACATGACCCTATTAGAAACAATGAGATAAGAGACATATATTTCTGGAGAGAAAATGATCTGGCCTCTCCTACAGAAACAATAATAAGAAATCTTCCTTCTTCTGTGAATTTAGGGGTGTGGGTGCTTTGAATGTGTGGTTCCATTTTGCTACCATAAGGAAAGAGGCTGGAACCTCCAGGGGCCATTTTTGTGAGGTCTGAGAATAAAGCTGAGACTGCAGAAGACAGAGAAGAGTCACTTACAGTGTAGCCAGGCTTTGGGTGGTATAATTTGAACTTGCAGATCAAGCTCCAGCCAAAACCTCTAGATTTTTTTTTCCTACATGAGTCAACACATTTTCTTTGTTGGTTAAACCAGTTTAAGGTGGGTTATATTTTGTCACTTGCAAAACGAAGACTCTGACAGATATATCTTTTTTTCTATATATATATATTTTTTTTTTAATTAATTTATTTATTTTTGGCTGTGTTGGGGCTTCGTTTCTGTGCGAGGGCTTTCTCCAGTTGCGGCGAGCGGGGGCCACTCTTCAACGCAGTGCGCGGGCCTCTCACTATCGCGGCCTCTCGTTGCGGAGCACAGGCTCCAGGCACGCAGGCTCAGTAGTTGTGGCTCACGGGCCCAATTGCTCTGCGGCATGTGGGATCCTCCCAGACCAGGGCTCAAACCCGTGTCCCCTGCATTGGCAGGCAGACTCTCAACCACTGCGCCACCAGGGATGCCCTGACAGATATATCTTGTATCCATTTGTTTGCGTTTCAACTTGCACGCTCTATAAAATGCACAAGAAGGTCTACTAAAAGGTCTACACAGAATACAAAAATGAAACCTATATTAGAACTGCATGATAAAGAAAAGGGGTGTGTGTGTGTGTGTGTGTATAGAAGTAGAAATATTTGGATATAAAATGGAGCCAGAAATGAAGCTCAGAAACTAATACAACATTGTAAATCAACTATACCCCAATAAAAAAAAAAGTTGATACAAGAACAAAAAAGAAATGAAGCTCAGGGCTTCCCTGGTGGAGCGGTGGTTGAGAGTCCGCCTGCCGATGCAGGGGACACGGGTTCGTGCCCCGGTCCGGGAGGATCCCGCATGCCGCGGAGCGGCTGGGCCCGTGAGCCATGGCTGATGGGCCCGCGCGTCCGGAGCCTGTGCTCCGCAACCGGAGAGGCCACAACAGTGCGAGGCCCGCGTACCGCCAAAAAAACAAAAACAAACAAACAAAAAAAAGAAATGAAGCTCAGACAAAAATGCCTACCGTGAAGTCTTTACCCTTGCTCTGCGTAGCCTAGAAATTTGTTATAAACTTCCTAGCATTTAATTCATAGGAAACAGCCTGTTTACCCAGTTCACAGTGGAATTCCAAAGAATTGCTCAGGAGAACCATAAGTTATAAAATCTAAAAGTGGAGGTTAAAAGAGAGGAGACATCACTTTAGGGTGGAACAGTTAAAGAAAGTATCCTATAGGAGGGCAGACTTGAGCTGAGCCATGAGAGATGGGGTAGATGTGTATGGAGGAGAACGAACATCCCAGGAAGGGGAAACAGCGTGAGCAAGTTTATACTTAAAGTGCACTTGTGTAGAGGACTGTGAGGAGATCGGTATGGATGAAGTTGAGAGCTTATGGTGAGATGGAATCAATGAATATCTTAGAACACAGGATAAAAATGTGCAGCAGTATGCAAATGAAAATTGCTATTAAGAGTAATGTTATCTCAAGCTTATCAAGTACTTAAACCTCTTGGATTTCAAAATATATCCATGCCCGCAATTTTGGTTTGGTGAAACATGTAAACAGTCTAACATAAATCTTGGCAAAAAATAAAACTGAGAATAAACTCCCTTGCAAAAAATAAACACCACATTGAGCTTAACCCTCCTGTTGTGTAAATTAGTCCTCAGGAGTTACCTAGGTAACTTTCACTCCCTAACCCAGAGAGCTAAATTCTTAATAAAATAATTCTCATTTACACCCTGTCAAAATTATAAATCAGAAGTTTCAGTATTGTTTTCTTAATCTGGTAGGATGTAGAGTAGAAAAATAGTAATAGCATTACATGCTCAGACATGATAAACTCTTATGGTCGTCATTCTAACCGGAGTGCACTGTTAACTGGCCACGTCACATACTTAAATTACAATAGCTATACAGCATTCAAAAATCGTGAATTATTATTGGACAGTGTGTAAAAGGCACCCAATGAACACTTGTGGATTTCATTTATATTTTGACACAACTATCGTACTAGCTCTGTGACCTTGAGCAAGTGAATTAACCTCTCTGAGCCTTGGGTCCCTTGTTTGCAAAACAGGTGCAATAATAACTGCCTATTAGGGTTTATAAGAATTAAGCAAGAACTACATATAGTTAAGTGCCTAGCAGGAGTCACTATCATTTGGGCAATTACTAATGGCCAAAATCCTAAGGATGTTATAAGAATTAATTCTCATTAGAACCCAATAGAGGTTTTTCCTTCTATACAGATGAATAAACTCAGACAAAAAGATTTTATCAACTTACCCTATACTATTATTTTTTAAAAACCCACATGATATATATTATTTCTCTATTTAAGAGATCCACTAGCTTGCCAAATTAATAAAATTATTTTACCATTATTTCTAAGGAAACAGGAAAGATTTTACACTAAAATAAAATCACTGGTCCTCTGAGAGCTCTCTGAAGTAGCTGAGGTCAAATATTATTGTTTTTTACAGACAGGTATAGGCAAGTGACAGTGAAATGCATTATACTAAATCAATGGTTTATTACAGGATAAATTATCTTTAATCATTACCTTTCTCAGTGATTCTCAAATTTTAGTACACATTTCCAAGAATTACCTGAATAACTTGTTAAAAATACAGACCACGGGGCCTAATCCTCAGGGATTCTGCGCTGGAGAGAGGTCCAAGTCTATTTTAACCGGCACTACTGTAAATTCTGACTTAAGCTGTGCACTAGACACATTTTTATGAAAGCTTGATCTGGAGATCCATAACCCCTTGAAGTCAGGGCCTATACATGCATGCATAACAAAAGGACTGACTGGAAGGAAACAAAATAAAAAGAAAGGGGTGGAGGGTCTACTTATTGTGTGGCTCCACAGCAACAGCATAGGTTTTTCTAGCGAGAATCCATGATTCCGTCACTCTCGGTTCATGGTTCTGCAGAGCACTCCACCCCACCGCACCTCCAGAGTGATCATGTGTTTTAAGTCCAAACCAATCAGTGCACCAGAATACTGCTGTTTGCTATGATTGGTTCAAGCTGGTCGAAGCAGGTCCAGTCAGACAAATGTACAGAACTACCAACACAAGGGGAAAAAAAGGTCTGTCTCCCGCTGCAGTGAGAGTCTTAAGGTACTACAGATATCATGCCGCTTCTTAGAAACTCAGATAAAACTAACAGGCAGGATTCAAGCCCTGAAGATAATCGTTGCGTTCTGAAGCCAGTCATGGCTGAAGCTACAATCACCTCAGGACTTCTGAGTCTTGTGAGCTAGTAAATTCACAGTTTGATTTGAGACAGTTTTACTTGCAACCCATAGAAACACAGATGATTTTCACAAAAGTTTTGGACAGGACAGATAGAAATTCACCGGGTGGCAACTTTTAAAGACACCTCCTAAAATTGCCTTAAAAGTGCCTTCCTAGGTCTTACAGAATGCTCATAGTAATTCAGAATTTTTTTTAAAATTATGATTGTAACTTCCTGAATACTTACTATATTAGACATTATGCTAAGCACTACACCGTTTGATCCTCAGAGCCACTTTCCATGGTAGACACTAGTATTACTCCAATTTTGCATATAAAAATATGCTCAGAAAATAAAGTACCTTGAGGAATTCACTTTTCTGGAATTAAACTTCACTCCTTTATACTACATTAAACCCACCTTTCAATTACTTGTGATTGGCAGGTCATTCATATCTGTTTCTTGCTGTTTTCTAGTGGTTTAACATGTTTTGTGAGAAACCTAGAGTTTTGTTTTGGATCTTGTCGCCTGCAGCGTGGAGGGGATGCAAGAGAATGGTAGTGAGGAGAAAGGGGATGCCTAATCTACACATTTCAAATAGCATCAACCCTTCAGCTTCTGTTTGCTGACTGAATTGATGCTCTTCCTTCTTTTGTTCGATTCCTTTGTTATCACCAGCCGAGTACATGTTTGGATTTATATCGAAAGCTCCATTCAACTAGACAGCAAACTTGCAAGCCAACAGATCTCATGATTAGGGCAGGCTGATCTGATACAGAGGGACATGGCTTGCTGATTCTCTGGGCGCATAATGCAACAACTGTTTGTGATAATGCTTCCTACTTCTTGCAGCAGAATCACTTGCTACTAAAACTTGCTACAATCTGCTACTTTTAGTCTGCATTTAGGTTGTTAAAAAGGGTACTCTTTCTAAATCACCTGGGAATTGTTTTGGACTAATCAGCATTCTTAATGTCGTCTTCAAATACGACAGAACCTTAGAATGAGTGTTCAAATGTTTTAGATCATGAAAGTAAGGATGATGGTAAATACTTAAATGGCAAGCATTTGCTTGTATATTTTACATGTATTATCTCATTTATAACAGACCAACAGGAAAGATACTATTACTGCTCCCGTTTGATGGTTCAGGAAATAGAGGCTCAGAGTGGTTTAGTGATTTGCCAATACTCATAGACGCAGTGAGTTGTGAAGCTTGCATCAAATACATGTCTGTTTGACTCTTAAACTCTTTTTCCCCCAAAGTGGTCTGTATCATTTTATTTATTTATTAACTGAGGTAAAATTGATATATAACATTATATTAGTTTCAGGTATACAATGCAATAATTTAATACTTGTATACACTACAAAGTGAGCACTACAGCAAGTCTAGTTACCACCAATCACTATACAGTTGACCCCCTTCACTCATTTCACCTATCCCCTAGTACCCTTCTCCTCTGCTAACCACCAATCTGTTCTCTGTATCTATGAGTTTCGTTTTGTTTTATTTGTTCAATTGTTTTGTTTTTTAGATTCCACATGTAAGAGATCAAGTGGCATTTGCCTCTTTCTGTCTGACATTTCATTTAGCATAATACCGTTAAGGTCCATTCACATTGTTGCAAATGGGAAGATTTTCTTCTTCTTTTAAGACTGAGTAGTAGTCCCTTGTAAATATATATACCACATCTTCTTTATCCATTCATCTATCAATTACACTTAGGTTGTTTCCATACCTTGGCTATTATAAATAATGCTGCAATAAACATGGGATGCAGATACCATATCAAGACAGTAATTTCATTTCCCTCAGGTATATACTTAGAAGTGGAATAGCTGGGTCATATGGTAGTTCTATTTTCAATTTTTTGAGAAACCTCCATACATTTTCCATAGTAGCTGCATCAATTTACAATCCCACCAACAGGGTATGATGGTTCTCTTTTCTTCGCATCCTCTCCAAGATTTATTTCTGTCTTTTTAATAATAGCCATTCTAACAGGTGTGTGAGGTGATAACTTACTGTGGTTTGATTTTCGTTCCCCTGATGATTAGTGATGCTGAGAACCGTTTCATGTACCTGCTGGCCATCTGTATATCTTCTTTGGAAAAATATCTGTTCAGATACTTTGCCCATTTTTTTGTTTGGATTGTTTGTGTTTTTGCTATTGAGTTAAACGTCTGAGTCCCTTGTATATTTTGGACATTAACTCCTTAGGGATGTATGATTGGAAGTATTTTCTCACATTCAGTAGGTTGCTTTTTTTATTTTTGATGGTTTCCTTTGCTGCACAGTGGCTTTTTAGTTTGATGTAGTTCCACTTATTTATTTTTGCTTTTCTTGTCTTTGCTTTTGAAGTTAGATACAAAAATTCAATGCCAAGACCAATGTTGAGGAGCTTACAGCCTGTCTTTTCTCCTAGAAAATTTTTATGGAATCAGGTCTTACATTCAAGTATGTCATCCATTTTAATATTTATTTATTTATTCATTCATTCATTTTCACTTTGAGTTGTGTATGGTGATACACAAGATAGTGGTCCAGTTTTCTCAACACCATTTATTGAAGATATTCTCCTTACCCCATCGTGTATTCTTAGCTCATTTGTTGAATATTAATTGACTATATATGTAGGTTTATATCTGGGCTCTCTATTCTGTTCCATTGATTTATGTGTCTATTTTTATGCCAATACCACACTGTTTTGATTACTCTAGCTTTGTAGTATAATTTGTAATCAGGGAGTGGAATACATCTGGTTTTGTTCTTCTTTCTCAAGATTGCTTTGGCTATTCATGGTCTTTTGTGGTTCCATACAAATTTTAGAATTATTTTTTCTACTTTTCTGGAAAATGCCACTGGAATTATGATGCGGATTGCCTTGAATCTGTAGATCTATTTGTGTAGTACAGACATTTTATCAATTTTAATTATTTTAATCCACAAGCATAATATCTTTCCATTTATTTGTGTCATTGTCAGCTTCATTCATCAGTGTCTTACAGTTTTCAGAATATAGTTCTTTCCCCTCATTGATTAAATTTATACTTAGGTGTTTTTTCTTTTAAATGCAGTTTGCAAATGTGAATGTTATTTTTTTCTAATAATTCATTATTATTGTATAGCAACACAACAGACTTCTGTACATTGATTTTGTATCCTGTAACTTTACTGAGTTTATTTATTAGTCCCTTCGCTATCTTCACTCTTTAAATTTCTTTTTTCTTTTCGCTGCTGTTTGGGTAAGGTCCACTGCCCAGGGTTCCAGGTTGCTGATCCATTCTTCTGTTTCATCTAGTCTTCTGTTGAACCTCTCTAGTGTATTTTTCAGTTCAGTTACTGTATTCTTCAGTTCTGTGACTTCTGTTTGATATTTTCTTAGATTTTCTCTCTTTGTTGAAGTTCTCATTGTGTTCATCCATCCTTCTCCTGAGTTCGCTGAGCATTTTTATGACCATGACTTTGAACTCTTTATCAGTACATTACTTATCTCTGTTTCATTAAGGTCTTTTTCTGAGGTATTTGTCTTGTTCTTTTGGGTGGAACATATTCCTGTTTCCTCATTTTGCTTGACTCTATATAATAGAAGTTATATAATAATAGAGTTTGTTTATATTATAATATATATAATAGAGTTTGTTTCTCATAGGTGGGACAGCTAGCCTCTCCCAGTCTTGAAGGAGTAACCTTGCGTAGGAGGTGAACGTTATTGTTCAACCTTGCCCTAGCTCTCAGCTGTCTCTCCAACCCTTGCCATTGTATAAGCAGCATCATTTATTCTTGATAGGTCCCTGTTGTTAAGAGTGTGTCAAGCCCCGTCGGTGTTCCAGTGTAAGGGATCTCAGTCGGCACCTAGTTTCAAGTTGACTGGAAGCCAGCTCCTCAGGCAGCAACTTTTAAAGGATGCAAACACATATGGTCCTGGGGACTGCAAGTGTAAACCCTGCTGGCCACCAGACCGGGAGATCTGGAAGTGTTCGCTAGGTTTCAGGTGCGAAAATCAGGGTTTCAGTTGAGTGTATAAGTTCCTTTGTGGGAAGTAGCAGAGAGCTGTGATGAGGCCAAGGGATTGTGGAAGGATGGTGTCTCCTGCTTACATTCTGAGAGTGCCTCTGTAGCCTCTAGATGTGCTGTGAACCTGAAGTCTGTCCCTCAGGCTGAAGCTCCAGGACAAGTAAATGGGCCTTTTTCACAGGCAGACTGAGGACAGAGGGTGTGTTTTAGTCTGCTGTCTGTTCAGTACCCTGGGTATGGTAGCCTTCCCGGGACTGTCTTTCCAATTGTTACAGTCCTGTGGAGCCCAGGAACACATGCTCCTCTGGCCACTAGGGCCAGGTGATTAAGCGTTGTCCCTTGTGTGGGCTGCACTCACATGCCAGCTTTAGTGATGCTGCAAGAAAGTGCTGAGGGCAAGGCGTGTCCACAGCTCTAGCAATGCAGGTAAAGAACAGTAGGTTGGTTTCTGCTGTATAACAAAGTGAATCAGCTATACATATACATATGTCCTCATATCTCCTCCCTCTTGCGTCTCCCTCCCACCCTCCATATCCCACCCCTCTAGGTGGACACAAAGCACCGAGCTGATCTCCCTGTGCTATGCGGCTGCTTCCCACTAGCTATCTGTTTTACATTTGGTAGTGTATATATGTCCATGACACTCTCTCACTTCATCCCAGCTTACCCTTCCCCCTCCCCGTTTTCTCAAGTCCATTCTCTACGTCTGCATCTTTATTCCTGTCCTGCCCCTAGGTTCTTCAGAACCTTTTTTTTTTTAGATTCCATATATATGTGTTAGCATATGGTATTTGTTTTTCTTTCTGACTTCACTGTGTATGACAGTCTCTAGGTCTATGCACCTCACTACAAATAACTCAACTTCATTAACACACCATTGTAAAGCAATTATACTCCAATAAAGATGTTAAAAAAAATAAAATAAAATAGAGAACCAACAAGGACCTACTGTATAGCACAGGCTCAATACTCTGTAATAACCTAACTGGGAAAAGAATTTTAAAAAGAATAGATACAGGTATATGTATAACTGAATTACTTTGCTGTACACTTGAAACTAACACAGCATTGTTAATCAACTATACTCCAACATAAAATAAAACTTATAAAAATAATAAATAAATTTAAAGTTTTCCTTTATTAAAAAAAAAAGTGGGGGTGGAACACGTCTGTGGCATTAGCAAGGCTGGGGAAGAGTGCTAGGGTTGGGACATGCCCACCACTTTAGTGAGGAGGCATGGGTTAAGCAGTGGGAGTGAGACACACCCATGGTTTTAAGGAAGCCAGGAAAGAGCACTGGGGACAGGGTGCATCTGTGGCTTGAGTGACATATGAGAAAATCACGGGTGGTGGCTTTAGCGCAATGCTTTATCCAGGCTGTGTCCACACGTACCCACCAGCATTAGCAAGGTATAGGTAGAGTACAAAAATGGTGCTCACCAGCACCTCCATCCCTGAAGAAAGTCCCAACTTGCCCCTGACCCTCTGGCAAATGCTTTAAGATTAGCAAATGAATGTCCTTCCCATATAGTACAGGCACTTCCCTAGCTGCTGCCTTTGCACTGAATCCCAGGATGAGTGAGATCATCTGTAAGCCCCTCAGAAGGAGTATCTCAGATTCCCACAGCCCCTGGGTCCCCTAGATAAAAGCCCCATTGGTTTCCAAAGCCAGACATTTTGGGGGCCTCATCTCTCCAGTGCAGGTCACAAGGGTTGGGGTGCACAATGTGGGGCCCAAACCTGTCACTCTCAGGGAGAACCTCAAGACCTGTGAGATCCCTTTCTATTGTGGGCTGCCACGCTGGGGGTGGGGTTTTTGGTGAGACTGCATCTCTGCCCCTCCTCCCTGTCTTGGTGTGGCCATTTTATCCTTTGTGCGGAGGAGCTGTTCAGCAGCTAGTTATCAGTTCTTTCTGAGTGGTAACTCTTCCATATGTAGCTGTAGATTTGGTGTGTCCATTGGAGGTGGCTAGTTCAGGGTCTTTTACACTGCTATCTTGGACAGTCCCCTGACCCTTAAACTCTTAATTATCATACTTGATCATCTAGTCCAGTGATTCTCAAAATTTAGTGCACATCAGAAACACCTAAAGGGGCTGTTAAAACACAAATTGCTGGGCCCCACCAGAGTTTCTGATGCAGTAGATGTGGGGTATGCGGTGATAATCTGCATTTCAAACAAGTTCCCAGGTGGAGCTGAGGTTGCCTGAGTTCCAGGCTTTGAGAACTGTCGATCTAGTTCAACTGCTTCACTTTAGAGTTGTAGAACCAAAACTCAGAGAAGGAAAGGACCTGATCAAGATCACAACGTGGATTAATGGCCAAGGAAAAATTTGAATCTAGGTCTTCTGTACCCAAGCAAATGACCCCTTAACCGTGAGGAAGCACGTGTCCTCTCTCCCAGTTATATTTGCAATAAAGAGACATAAAGTTGCAAATAATAACTCCTCTGACATATCCTGATTCACTAAGTTGACAGGTATTCATGAATTAAAGTTAATTAATTTTCTTGATTTTTAAATTCCTGTAAATTTGGGGTAGCTAATTCCTGCTTTGCAGCTCTGTCATAAGGATTGGATATAATAGAAATTTCCCCTACTGAAGTATAAGCTTCATGAAGTTGAGTATTTTGCTTATCTTTATTTCCTGCTACATTCCTACATCCGGAAACACTGTCTCACATAAATTAGTTATTTATAAAAATTCTTGAATAAATAAAAATAAATACTTGGTACATTGTCAGAAATGAATAAATGGTGGCTTTATTGCTCTTTTAATATCATCACCACCACCACCATCACCACTAATGCCAATTTACACTTTTCTGATTCACTTTCTATCGTATTTTCTCCCTTTCAGATTTTTTTTTTACGTCTTCTTTACCTGTGCCAAGCTCCATCATATTTTCTGGTAATGATGTTTCTATTTTATGGCTTCTGAAAAACAGGCCAGATGTTAATTTTTTTGTTCTTGTTACTCTTTCAGCAAATTCACCCCATTGTCACCGATACCCTTTTTTCAAATGGAGAGCTCTAAATTCCTGTAAACATTCTGCCTTGGCTGTCTTTTAAATCTCTTCCAACTGTCAGCTTTGAAGGGAGGATGACCATTGGTCATTTGGGACATATTTTAACCCTTTAGATAACAGTGCAACATCTTCGGCGGCAGTGTTGGAAGTGCATCCCCCATTGTCCCGTATGGAGTTCTCTCTTGCCTCAGTAAACAGTCAGGCAAACAGGAAAGAGACTTTGCTGAATTTATTCTGTAGTACATCCTTTGTGCCTAAGATGGCCTGGCATTAGCGTCCACGATACTTGTGAAAGGAAGCATCCGTGTGCACTGATGTAAGATATAGCTTTGAGCAGTGAACAGTTTTTGGACGCAGTGAAAACAGTGAAAGAGTGAGAAAAATGTCTTGCTAGCTACAGACCCTGGCTGCATTGCAGATTCATTAGGAGAGCATATTAAAAACCCTGAGGCGCAGACACCTTTCACAACTGTTCACATCAGACTCTCTAAGGGTTGGGTTACAGGCATCTGCAGTTGGGAAGACCTCACTGGTTACCTAATTCCCTTCAAGGACCAGAGCAGAGTGTCTCAGAAGTATTTCATGGATCCTCAACACCGTGAAAAAAGTAAAGTCAAAGTAGCAGGATTTGCATAACCTAAATTTGATCCTTTAATTAGGACTGTCCTTTATTCTGAAAGCAGCCATTCTCCTTTGCAGTACTTAAGAAAATCATTAACCGTCATTAGGTAAATAAAATGCCACTACAGCTCAGCTTGCAGCAGGCTATATATCCTGAGAGGAAGCAAGATCGTAATCGAAGTCTGTAAATTAGACTATCTGCCCTTATGGCTTCAATCTGGGCTCACATTTGAAATCAGTGTTCTTCCTTGTTTTTAACACAGGCATGTGACAATCTAAGTAGGCACTGCCTGTATCTCTTGGTCAACCATCAAGAGGTTGTCTCTTCCAGACTGTTTCAGCTAGTCTGGAAGAAGGATGTCTAATGCTTTAGGGGTCCACCCAGGTTTCCCAACATGAATTTCACGTGTTGACACTCAGCCTATACTTCAAATCAGATTGTCTAGACATATACTCTTAATACTCTGAAAAGCCATATGATAACTTATCTGAACTGCATTAAGAGATAGATATATCTAAGAACAACTTAATTTTATTTACATAGATTATGTTCCTCCCGCTTGTTTCAGCTTCAACATATTCTGTTTTTAAGTGACAGTAATAATGATTCTAGCTCTAAAAATTATACATTTATGTGATAAAATTAAAAAATGTTGGTAATGCTTTTTGTGAGAGACTCATTCATTTATGTAATTTTAGTTGTACTGGTTTGTGTAATCCAAGTCTGGGGATACCATACTCTGTGATAGAAAGTATTCAGAACATGTTAACTCTCAATCCTTATTGTTTTGCCAGTAATCCACAATGACTATTTACTATTAATTTCAGAAAAGGATAACCACCCCTCACATACCCAGCTTCCATTTCATACAGTTCTGAGGATTTAAACCAGTTCCATTATAATTGAGTTTGGGTATCAAACAATTGACAAATATGTGCTTTGTGAAAAGGACAGTCTTGCTACACCTTGAAGAGCTCCTGAAAATGAACTCTTTCCCCCATAACTTCCCGAAGCACCTGATCAGTCCCCTTGACTGGCATTTATCACTTGCTTTCTTGAGTTATTATATACAAGCAGATCCTTGTCATCCTTGTGAATTTAACATTTCCAATTTCAGCTCTTCCTATTGGACCCTGAGGGGGCCATAATTTGAATACTTTGTCATATTGTTGTGGTATGAATTTAAATAAAACTCACTTTGAGCTGGTGTAAAAAACTGAATGACTCAGCCAGTGCATTACTCTGGATAATCGCCCAGCATCTCCCCTTAATATAGCCCTTGTTTGCCATTTGTAGGAGATCAAAATTTATATCTTTGTTGAAACAACTAAGAATATTTTAGTGAAAAATAAGATAGTAATTAATTGGTGATATAAGGCTGTTTGTAGAAAATGTTTGATAGAAGTGAGATTTAGAAAAGATAATAACAAGAGGAATACTGGGTGCTTACTGCGTGCCTGGCACATTAAAAATAGCGTTATATTCATGATCTCTTCAGGTCCTCACAACCCCACAGTTTAGTTATATTGTCAAATCCCTTCTGCAGAAGAAAATGAAGCTTAGAGGGTTTGGTTTAAAGTCACATAGGCAGAGTCGAGATAAGTAATATGTTGTGCTCAACTCCTAAACATGTACTTTTTTTCTCCTTTTTTAAAAAAATTAGATATAATTCATATATAACATCATATTAGTTTCAGGTGTACAAAATAATGATTTGACATTTGTATGTTTTTCAAAATGATCACTACAATAAGTCTAGTTAACACCCATCACTATACATAGATACACAAGTTTTTTCTTGTGATAACAACTTTTAACAACTACTCTTTGGACGTTCAGATATACAATACAGTATTATTAACTATGGTTGCAATGTTGTACCTTACTTTATAGCTGCAAGTTTATACTTTTTAATGCTCTTCACTCATTTCTCCCACCTCCTACCTCCCACCTCTGGCAATTACCAATCTGTTCTCTGTATCCATCATCTGTTCTTTGTTTGGTTTTTACTTACTTATAATTGACATGTATTAGTTTCAGGTGTACAACATACTGATTAGGTATTTGTATATGTTGTGAAATGACCACCACAGCAAGCCTAGTTAACACTGTCACCACACATAGTTATTTTTTCTTGTAATGAGAACTTTTAAACATGTACTTTTTAATTCCTACTGGTCTCTATTCTACCCACCTCCTCCTCAGCACCCCACAGGATTTTTCACATCCCTTCTATGCTATAAGTTCTATCTGGCCAGGTGTTTAACTTTACTTGTCTATTTCTTGGAGGACCTAAACCAGAACTTTTGCTATAATAGGATTTGTTGAATACAGATAGATAAGTGAATAGAAGAATGAATGATGCATTTGCTAATTACATTCACTTGCCTTCTCTTCATCAGCAAAAACTGAATGCGAACAAATACCCTTCCATGTGCATTTACTCCATGTTCTCCAGTAATGCTACAGAAATTCTGAATGATGAATGAAGAGAAATTTCTCTGTATTGAAGGGGCTCCCAGGTCAAAGAAAGTAATAAAATGTTTCCTTTACTAAACACATTAAACACTCTGAGTCAACCTCTATAGCTCATCCAATGGTGTCCCAATGTCATTTATGGATTTTTAAGGAAGTGCTGACTTGAAGCCAGAAAGTACCAGGGAGGTTCTGCCTACCTTACTTTGAGAGAAAGGAAACAATACTTCTTATTCTCTTGTGATAAAGTGAAAGACCCTAAAATAATTCGCAGTTAATTTCTCCATCTCTGTATTAGTCAAGCTTCTCCAAAGAAACAGAACCAATAGAATATTTATATAAACATATTTAAGAGGAGATTTATTATAGAGATTGGCTCACCTGATTTTTTTTTTATGGACGCTGAGAAGTCCAATGATCTGCCGTCTGCAACCTGAAGAACTAGGTAAGCTGGTGGTGTAATTTACTCTGGGTCTGAATCCTAAAAACCAGGGGAGTTGGTGGTACAGGTCCAAGTCCAAAGGCCAGAGAGCCAGGAGCACTGATGCCTAAGGACAGAAGAAGATGAATGTCTCAGTTTAAGCAGCAAAGGCAAATGAACCCTTCCTCTGACGTTCTGTTCTATTCAGGCCCTCAGTGGATCGTATGATGCCCACCGACATTGATGGGGATGACCTTCTTTACTCAGTTTACTGATTCAAATGCTAATCTCTTCAAAGGTAGCCTCATGGATACACACAGAAATGTTTTCCCAGCTATTTGGGCACCCCTTAGCTCAGACAAGTTGACACCTAAAATTAACCATTACAATCCTCATATACTGCCATGAAACTAATTAGATAATTATATAGTTTGAGATATAATAAATGGTAAGAAGTACAAAGACTGAGGGCTATGACAGTGCATAGTAGGCAGATATACCCTATTTGGGAGGCGCATGGGAAAGCCTCCCTTAGGAAATGATATACGAGCTAGAACTGAAAGAGGAGGCAGATAGCTAAATTAGAACGTGCATTCAATATGCGTGACAGTTGAGTCGCTGAAACAGGGATAAGCGCCCAAGGCAGACGGAACAGCATGTTTAGAGCAGAACGGATCAGTAAGCAGCTAAAAAGTTAAAAAAAAAATGTGGATGAATTTTGATGATTAAAATCCTGAAGAAATCTGAATAAGATCTGCAGTATGGTTAGGAGTGTTGTAGCAACATCAGTTTTCTGGTTTTGATAAAGTCTTATAATTATGAAATATGTTATCATTAAAGGACCTGGGGAAGCGTTCGTGGGAACCTTCTATACTATTTTTTCAACCTCTTGTGAGTCTAAAATGATTTCAAAATAAAACACTTTTAAAAAGAGCATTTGGAAAATGACCACTGGATATCAGCTTGAAATTGACACTTCAAGTTCGTGGGTATAAATAAAACTATAGATATGTCTTGACATTCTTAAACTTATCCAGTGTGTTCTTTTGACATGTGGAGTGTTATATTGCCTTAATTTATTAGTGGTGCTTCACATGTGACATTGGTGATAGTCATCTTAAAAGCAAACTGTAATCAAGATTCTGGGCAGAGCAAGATGAGAATTAGCTGTCTACTTCTCTATTTATCTGTAACTGTCAGCACTCTGCTATGGAATATACGATAGGTAGGACCCTGTGACTCCATGTACAGGCATTAGCTGAGAATTGAGGCTCAGGGGAAGTCTAACTGAATCATAATGCATGACAATGTAAGTAGAATGTGCTCATGGAAGGTCAAAAGACGTAACACATACAATATGGTGTAACAGCTACGATGACAGTCATGATTACCTCTAGAAAAGACTTTTCATCAGTCTAGTGCTGGTTACAGCAAATAAGACACGGAACCAAGGAAAACCAGACAGTAAGCCATACAAATCACTGGAGTTCATCTAGGATTGACTTACTGTCAATTGCACAACAGTCACTCCTCTGAAATAAATGTGGCATTGAGCATTCATATCCAATTATGTCATTCTTCTGCTCACAATTCTGCCCCTGTTCCCCATTGCTCACTGGAATAAATATACTTTCCTCTGAAAGATGTTCAGGTCCTCCATGATTTGGCCCTTGTCTAGTTTTCTCACCTCATTGCTTTTTCTTACATTCTAATGTTACCAAGTTCATTTACTGATTTTCAAGGACCCTACACTCCTTTACGCCTCTAAGCAACTGATTGTGTTTTTTTAACCTTCGTGTCTTAATTCAAACCCTACTACGTCTGTGAAGCTTCTTTCAGCTTGTTCAAACTTAGGTATATCATCCTTATATTTTCATTAATCTTATAAGCAGCTATATTTTAGCAAGTGTCATTTTGAACCGTAATGTGTTTCTTCACATGTCTGTCTTTCCACGAAGCTGCAGGTTCCTTGAGGACAAAGTTCTTCCTCTCAGGTGTCTTCAAGGCCTACAAGACTGCCTGACATAGTGTAGGTATTGATTAAATTGTGATGAATGAATATAAACAAAATGTACTGAGTGCTACTTGCCTTAATTAAAAGGAAAGACATGTTATAATGGTTTCCAATAAGAATCATCAATATTAGTACAAAGGAATTTATGTCATGGCTCTGAAGCATCAATAAGAGAGGTGAGATTGTGGTTAGCAAAAATGGACTTGCCTATCGTAATATCCCATACATGCTGGTTAGGGAAACCACATTGTTAAAAAAATATACCTCAAAATGCAAGAAGCACAATCAGAATTCTTATGATACCTATACAACACAAAATTATTTTTTAATAAAATAGATCATTCCTTTTAACGTGGCCTACTTGGTGCTATAGATTTTGGTTTCCCATTTTAATAAATTTATTCTTGATTATTTTTCATCACTTTATGAAACCTTTTGGTGAAAGGACAATAATTCCAGGTGAAAAATGCCAATGCTTAAAATCCTTTTATGGAAACTCAGGTAAATTTATTGCCTTTTTCAGTTCATAAGTTCAATATACTCCAGTTTTAGAAAAGGACTAGGAAGGAACAAATATACGAAGGTGATGTGTAAGAAGAAGCTATAACCTTGTATGATATCAGGTTTGCAAAAATATCCCAAGTGTATATATGTATATGCATAGCTGATTCACTTTGTTATAAAGCAGAAACTAACACACCATTGTAAAGCAATTATACTCAATAAAGATGTTAAAAAAAAATCCCAAGTACTACAAAATATTTATTTATTCCAAAATATTCCAAATAAATATGTATTCCAAACATTCCAAAGTATTCCAATATATTCCATGGAAAACAAAAAAGGGAAAGGGAAATTAAAGAAGAGAAAGATCGGTAAGCTGAACACTGATAATACCGAAGGGTTAAATTGAGTTTACTGACAAACATTTTTTTTTAACATCTTTATTGGAGTATAATGGCTTTACAATCTTGTGTTAGTTTCTGCTGTATAACAAAGTGAATCAGAAAAATAGGATTCAAATGGATATTTTTTGAAATTTATAGTCTGATGTAATTAAATAGACATTTGTGTCAATTACACAGCAGATACTTTATTAACCATTGGGATACCATAGTCAATAAAACATAGATCCTGCCTCTAAGAGGCCCAGTCTAGAAGGAAGCACAACAGTACGAAGCCCACATTATTGAGTTCTATGGACTTGAATTTGGATGCCATGTCAAGTTATTAGCTATGTGACTTGGGCTAGTTAAGCTCCCTCGATCTTCCTTCATTTGCCTGTAGAAAGCAAATAATAATAGTAAATCACAAAGTTGTTGTGAAGATTCCATAAGAAAATGCCTGTGCTCGGAAATGCCTGGCTGAAAGTGAAAACACATATATTTCAGCTAAGAAAGTTAAATAGTCATTTTCCTAATTTATATGTGTGTAGGCCCTAGGTCTAAAAGGAATAATGGTAGTCCACAGTAATATAAAAATTACAATTCAGCATATCCTCAATTTCCAATATAATTTTTAACAATCACTGAACAATTGTAACTGATTTCTGAAGAAGAAAAGGTGAAGTAAAGACTCTGTGTGATAAAATAGATAACTAATAAGAACCTGCTGTATAAAAAAAATTTAATTTAATTTAATTTAATTTAAAAGAAAAGACTCTATATGGTCTCCATGAGAGGTAGATACAAAGAAATAGCTTTCAGTTCAATTTCAGGAAAACTCCACATTCATCACAATTTTCTATCCAAAAAGGGAATGAGCTGCTTCATGAGTTAATGTAGTCTCTGCAACCCAATGTATCAAACACCATTGAAGAACAATTTGAGATTGTAGAGAGATTAAGGTAAGTAATAATTTAGGAATAATTAGTAATAAGCAATTGATCCAACCAGATGCTAGGAAAAGCTTCCAACATTGTATCCATGGCCTGACCCTCCATTTATTTTGCCACAGACAGAAGGCCATAATCAAGTTCTGGCTGTCGTTTTACCAATCAAACTGACTGCGTTCTGGTTGATTCTGAGCAAGTTTTAGAGTAACATACTAACCACGCTGTGAAACGATTGATTTCCCAATGATTGGCCAGCATTTTGCTTTTCTGGTCCCACACAGTGGAATCAACAAAATCAAAACAATTACAAATTATCGGTGAAAAGGCTGTGCACTATTATGCCACACTGAGTTTTCCCTTTTATTGGGATTTATTCTTTAAGTTCTGAAAACAATGTATTTGTTCTCATTATTGAGGACATTCATCAGCACCTATTTTGCACTGTTGCTAGAGTAGAATCAGTAGTTGAAAGGATCTTCAGTGCTTATGCCTAAAGGTAGTCACGGAAAGCTATCATTTGGAATTGAAGGTAATGGAGTTTAGAATCAGAAAGACTGAGAGCTCCAGCTTTGTCCAGCATGGCCTTGGGGACAGGTAACCTATGACTCTGCTTCCTTATTGGCTAAGAGTGGCATGGACATATATACACTACCAAATGTAAAATAGATAGCTAGTGGGAAGCAGCCGCACAGCACAGGGAGATCGGCTCGGTGCTTTGTGACCGCCTAGAGGGGTGGGATAGGGAGGGTGGGAGGGAGACGCAAGAGGGAGGGGATACGGGGATATGTGTATATGTACAGCTGGTTCACTTTGTTATACACTTTGTTATACACCATTGTAAAGCAATTATACTCCAATGAAGATGTTAAAAAAAAAAAGAAAAAAAAACTTGTTGCACAGGAAATATATGGGCTTAAAAAGAAATAGTATTTTACCATGCCTAGAATGGTACTTAACACCTTTAATATTAAGTGATGAAAAATAGTAAATTTCCTTTTATTAATGTGTCCCCTTATTTCAACTCCATCTATTAACACTTATATGCTTTGGAGAGGACTAGAGACAGCTGGATAAATTAAGAAATTACTTACTTTAAGTCTCTTCTTTATAGAGGAGAAAATTGAAGCCCAAGTTCTCACAGCTAAGGGAAGCACTAAACGAGAGAAAATAATGCATTCCCCATCTCCTGTTTCCCAGTCCAGTGCTCATTCTATAATACATATTATTTCTGGCAATGTCACATATTTGAAAGAAATAATTCTCTTGTCTTGAGAAAATTAAGTACAGCATAAAGCAGTAAAAAGATTATGAGCTTTGGAGTCAGAGAGTTCTCTGTTTTGACTCTGAGGTTTGCCACCTGGGTGCCCTGACCAAAGCACAATCTTTGTGACCCTTTGTTTTCTCATCTAAATTTGTGGGTAATCACGTGTAGCTCATGGAGCTTGTGTAAAAATTTGAAGTAAAGCATATAATGTCCTTAGAACAGCATTTGCCACTTTAAGAAATCTCGCTAAATATTAGCAAATGATAATAATAAAAACAACGGGAAAAGGTCTAGGTATCTTAACAGGCTCAAGGAGGAGACAGGACAGGAAGTCCTGTTGGTTGTCCCCAAGTGCCACCAATGTGATGGTCACTCTCTGAACAAGAATTCACTACTACAACAGGAAGACACCAGTGTGTTGTGTTTTTCTCCTCATCCAATAGTTACAGAAAAAAAACACATTTTTAACCTCTCCCTTCAGATTTTCCAAGCTCTGTTTCTTTTTCCACTCCTAATAAATATTCTCTTCAGGGAATGCCCATGTAGTGCCTGCAACATAACAACAGTTTCTGGCCCTACTTTGTTTCTGAGGCACATGGGTACTGCAGAGCACTGCACACCCAGAGCTGAGACATCCATCAAAATCTCTTTTCAGTGACTGTCACTGTCTCCAAAGTCTGTTTGCTGTTCTTGTTCTGGTGAATTAACTTACACCCATGGCTAAGCCTAATCCTGCCAAGTTCTTCAAGGAATTCAGAGCTCCGTGAATTTAGCTCTCTAATCTCTGTACATCATAATGCTACATGCAACCAGATACAGTGTGCACAATTTTACAGTATATTCCATTTGATTGCTTCTTCTTCGGTTGCTTTGCTATCCTCCATTTCCACAAGGATGCTCTGACTTGTGGTTTTAGTTCATGTCAGTATTTCCTTGTTTGCTAAATATTTCTGTTGGATAAGCTGGCTATAGAGGGATTTCTTTATAGAAAAAAATCCTTGAGTTTTATGATACATGGAAAGATAAATTTCCATAGGGATTTTAAAAGATGCCTCCAAAAGAAGTTAAAACTTTTAGTTTGGATATTAAAAACAACTTACTCATTTGTATTGTGCCCATAACACTCTGCTTGTCGAGAGTATTTATAGCCATTTCAGAAAGTTCTATAACTCTGATAGCTTGTGTCTGCTACTTTCTCTTTTTACCCTTCTCTCATTTATAAATTGTCTAATTTCACATTTCTTCTTGTTCACCCTTGATACAGACTGAAGTATGTCGACACTTTATGGACAAAGTCCTGATGAGGAGTTCTGTTTTACATTTAGACAGACCTAGTTTGAATTTCAGTTCCTCCATTTACCTTGTGACCTTGTGCAAATGGCTTAGTCTGGCTTCAGTTTCCTTATCTGTGAAATGGAACTATAATAACCATACCTACTTGTAAGGTTATGAGGATTAAATTATGCATGCGAAATGCATGTAAAAAGACTCTGTACAATGCCCTTCATGGAGTAATCTTCACTAGTAATTTTTTAAAAGACTAAAACACTTAGACCAATGGGGTTAACATGTGATAGGACTCTAGGAATCCTAGTTACTTTTTTTAATCATTATTATCGTCACTATCACCTATTTATGCACTTTACATATATCATCTCAATTTTCGCAACAACTCTAAAAGTCAGAATTACATCCTTTTTACAATTGAGGTAATTAAGGCTCAGAGAATTTTAGTAACTTCCCAAGATTGCTCAGTTAATAGGTGAGGGGAGATTTAAACTAGGTTCTCTTAACAGTTTGGGTTCCTAATCACTAACTTTTTCAGTTTGACAATTTAAACATGCATCAAAAGGGTCGTCCATGGATATGTTTTGTTGGTCTGATATAGATTTTTTTTTAATAGTCTCACATTGAAAACTTAGGAAAAAATCAGAACATCTAGCCTCTTTGGGTTACAGTCCTATTTGGAGACAATTATCTAAAACTCATTGTCACTGTGACTTGCAACTAGACATACATCTCAAGTTCTTGTCACTCCGTATTGCTTCACTTCCTTCCATCATCTGCTTGGCCTCCGCTGTCATGTAACTTTTATATCTCACTTGAGGATATGTAAGGTATATAATGTGTATTATTTTCTTAGTCTATCAGAACAATCTTAACCTTATGCATACTGAATAAATATTAAACCAGGGACACTACAGGCATCACCTGCATTTCAATAACAGAAAAGATTAATTATCATTATTTCATTTATTGATTAAATACTCATATATTGCCCTACTCAATCTCTCATGGTATGTTGTTATGCTGGTTCACACAGAAATATTAAAATGCACTGTCTTCTAAAAGAGAAATAACAGATCAATGGAACAGGACAGAAAGTCCAGAGATAAACCCACGCACCTATGGCCACTTAATCTATGACAAAGGAGGCAAGGATATACAATGGAGAAAAGACAGTCTCTTTAATAAGTGGTGCTGGGAAAACTGGACAGCTGCATGTAAAAGAATGAAATTAGAACACTCCCTAACACCATACACAAAAATAAAATCAAAATGGATTAAAGACCTAAATGTAAGGCTGGATACTGTACAAACTCTTAGAGGAAAATATAGGCAGTATGGCAGTATATTCTTTGACATAGATCACAGCAAGATCTTTTTTGACCCACTGCCTAGGGTAATGAAAATAAAAACAAAAATAAACGAATGGGACCAAATTAAACTTAAAAGCTTTTGCACAGCAGGAAACCACAAACAAAATGAAAAGACAGCCCTCAGAATGGGAGAAAATGTTTGCAAACAAAGCAACTGACAAGGGATAAATCTCCAAAACATACAAACAGCTCATGCAGCTCAATATCAAAAAAGCAAACAACCCAATCAAAAAATGGGCAGAAGACCTAAATAGACATTTCACCAAAGAAGACATACAGATGGCTAAAAAGCACATGAAAAGATGTTCAACGTCACTAATTATTAGAGAAATGCAAATCAAAACTACAATGAGGTATCTCACCTCACACTGGTCAGAATGGCCATCATCACGAAATCTACAAACAATAAATACTGGAGAGGGTGTGTAGTAAAGGGAACCCTTCTACACTATTGGTGGGAATGTAAACTGGTACAGCCACTATGGAGAACAATATAGAGGTTCCTTAAAAAACTAAAAATAGAGCTATCGTATGACGTAGCAATCCCACTCCTCAGAATATATCTAGAGAAAACCCTAATTCGAAAGGATTCATGCAAGCCAATGTTCATTGCAGCACTACTTACAATAGCCAGGACATGGAAGCAACCTAAATGTCCATCAACAGAGGAATGGATACAGAAGATGTGGTACATATATACAATGAACTATTACTCAGCCATAAAAAGGAAAGAAATAGTGCCATTTGCAGAGACGTGGACTGTCATACAGAGTGAAGTAAGTCAGAAAGGGGAAAACAAATAATATCGCTTATATGTGGAATCTAGAAAAATGGTACAGACGAACTTATCTGCAAAGCAGAAATAGAGTCACAGATGTAGAGAACAAACTTATGGTTACCAAGGGGGGAAGGGGGGTGGGATGAATTGGGAGATTAGGATTGACATATATACCCTATTACGTATAAAATAGATAACTAATGAGAACCTACCATACAGCACAGGGCAACTCTACTCAATGATCTAAGGTGACCTAAATGGGAAGGAAATCTAAAAAAGAGTGTATATATGTATACATATAACTGATTCACTTTGCTGTATGGCAGAAATTAACATTGTAAAGCAACTATACTCCAATAAAAAATATAATCAACAAGGACCTACTGTATAGCACAAGGAACTCTCCTCAGTACTCTGTAATAACTTATAAGGAAAAAGAATCTGAAAAAGAATAGATACATGTATATATATAACTGAATCATTTTGCTGTACACCTGAAACACAATGCTGTAAATCAACTATATTCCAATATAAAATTAAATTTTTTAAAATAAATATTTTTTAAAAGGTAAAAAAGTAAAATGCACTTCCCCATGGACATTGCTGTCTCACTGTTTTAATCCATTGTTTGGATGGATCCAACTCTCCTGGGGGAGGGAAACCTCAGGGAGTACAGTCTAAGACTGGGCTGCCTGGGTTGTGCTGTCTTAGCAGAAATTACACAAGGCACTGGGACAACGTGTCTTCTCATTTTCTCAGTCCATGGTTCCTTACTAGCACTAATGCCAGAAATAGAGTGGGTAAAACAATATGGATATGCAAATAAACTATTTTCCACCTATATCGACTTGACAACTTAACATTATCTGTCAGGAGAAGGAACACAGCAGAACCGGGAGGGTCTCCTGAGCATGGAAGTATAAGTTAATTATTTTACACATAAATTGCAAGCTTTATGAATTAATTTATTGTCTAAAACCCGATCTTCTCCAAACGCTTCCCTAGACTTCACCCAGAATATAGCTGGACCTGTCATTATTGTTTATTTTGTTTGAATCAATTTTTCTCATTATAATGGCATTATTCTAGATGCGGTTTTGACAGACCTTTCAAATCTCAAACTCCACCAGATTACTTCGATGTCCCTGGCTCTCCCCGATTTTGTATGAAAAGAAAGCAAGCCACTCCAATGTTCTGCCTGTTTTCTTTCTTTGTTCTATCTCTCTCTTTCCTAACAGAGTCAGGTTAATCTCCTTATTTTTCCACAAATGCACTAATTTAAATCCTTTGTATTTCTAGCTATCTTTGATGCTATTTCTTCCTCCATGACATTCAAGTCCACTTCTGAATTTCCATTTCTAATTAGTATTCTCTACTTACACCTATATGGCAATAATAAATATTTTGTTTTCTCCCTTATGCAGTCCCTAGCTATATCAGCAAAAGAGATGATGAATGGATGGACAGACATAGATAAGAGTTATAAATAGATGATAGACTGATCAATAGATAGAAATAATATTAAGCAAGAAGTCCCATTGAGAGAGAAGATGGGAAGATGTTTATGTGCCCACTCTAAAAAAAAAAAATTAATCCCTTGGTCAATCAGCAAATCTCGTTGTTCTACTTTCAAAATATATTCAGAATTCAGCCACTTTCTTCACTACTATCACCTCCATGATGGTTCAGGCCATGAACATCTTTCATCAGGATTATTGCAATATCCTTCCAGCTAGTATTCTGGTTCTGCTCTTGCACCCTACTTGTCTATTCTAAGCAGGGTGATCTTGATAAAACATAAGATTTTTAGATTAATTTTTCAGATTATGTCAATCATCCCTTAGAAACCCTCTAATGAAATATTATCTTACTCATAGTAAAAATTAAACCCTTATTATGACCTATAAAGGCCAACATAATCACCCCTCCTGCCCCCACTTTACCTCTCTGACTTCATTCCCGCCCAACTCTTCTATTTGTTCACCCACCCAGGCACACTGGCTCCCTAGCTGTTCCCATGCACCTGGCCTGGAGCTGCTGCAGGGCCTCTGAACTTGACATTTCCTCCACCATGAACTCTCCCCTATTATATATATAAATGGTGTCCCTCTCACTTCATTTAGCATTTTACTGCCACACACACACACACACACACACACACACAACCTCTCTGAGAAGGCTTACTTAGCTATCTTTCTAAACTATCAACCACGCGACCCCCAACAGTTCATATTCCACACCCCTGCTTGGTTTTTCTCCTAAACTCTTCTCACTATTTCACAAATGTATTTTACTTACTTGTCTTATTTATTATCTGTGCCCTTCAATAAGTTCCATGAGGGCAGGGATATTTTTGTTGTTGTTGTTAATTGCATTCCTTGGCCCCTAGAACAGCACCTGAACTAAAACACTTGTCAAATGAATGAGTAAATGATAAGTGAGATAATACATGCCGAGCCCTGAAAGCAGTGCAAGACACTGATCCACATATCTTCTTGGTTTAGACAGAACAGAAAGAAGGACTAGAACAACTCTTTCTCCTTACTCCATATCTCCAAAGATCCATGACTCCACAATATCTTCAGAGAATATAGCTGAAACCTAACTACTAAACTTTCTTTCTCAAGTCTGTTTTGGAAAGGCATGTCATTCATTGCATCATGGGAGATCTTCTGTCGAAAGCCAAGTGCTTAATGGCTCATTTTTTCTCCCAGCATGAAATGAAAACTAAAATAAATCAGAGCAGCAACCTAACAGTCCAGAACAACCCTAGAAAAAAGTGTAAATAAATGTGCTCAATGATAAAAGAAAAAAAAATTCAGGGTAGAAAAACATATTTCAATTCCTTCTTCCTAGGGATTTTGTGTAAGCAAAACCAAAGCAAACTTTGTACAAATCTTGTTTCAGGATGCTTCTTTATTTATTACTCATAGCTGCCAAAAAGTTAAATAAGTATTTACCAAACTTTGTAAGCCCTGAAAAATCAACTGTTTTCGTTCACTAACATGTCAAAAAAGTCAAGACATCAGCAGAGAACAAGTAAAGTTTAGACACAAAGCAATGTATCCCACGGTGCCTTTTAGCTTTTTCTATGTTGACTGGGACCAGAGACCAGTGACGAACAAGGCCCCATCTTTGATAGATATAATGAAGTTTGAATGAATTAACAGAAGTTCTCTTGCATTACACTACAAGTGCCGTTTGGTTTTCTTACATGCATCAGAACGGATTTGTGTAAATTGGTACTTTTTGTAGCTGTGAATACCGGGATGACCTTTTCCATATCAGTATACCATCAGGTCACCAAACTCTCAGTATTTCCTTTAAGAAACACAGTCACTGTCCTTCTGCAGCCCACATCCAATGAAATACATGAGGAAATCAAATGGAATTGTAAATTCCCTGGGTTGGTAACACTCATGGACATTTGTTGTGCTTTGCCTCCCAGCTTCCATTACCCCCTTCTTCTGCTGATGTACTCTAATACTCTTTGGGGAAACTTAGCTTCTCCTTCAGTGTGGTCTTGATAACTTTGTTACCGAACCAAACTTGGGTTCGCTTGCCCGTGTGCAGTAAAGCCAATCTACTGACACTATGTTGTGGTGAAGAAAGTTGAAGCATTTACTGCAGGGCACCAAACAAGGAGTCCATGCAGCTAGTGCTTAAAGGGCCCAAACTCCCCAAAGGCTTTCAGGGAAAGGTTTTCAAAGACAGAGTGACGGAGGGGGTTTGTGGGTTGTGTGATCAGCTCCTAGAGATTCTTATGATTGGTTGATGATGAGGTAACTGGGAGTCAACATTATCAACCTTCTAGTTCCAACCGGTCTGGGGTCTACCTGCTTGTGGGCAGCATACAGTTAACTTCTTCCACCTAGTGGGGGTTTCAGTATCTGCAAAACAGCTCAAAGGGCGTGGTTCAGAATATTATCTATAGTCCTTGAGGAGGAACTAAAGGTTCTTGACTTTGTTTAGTGGCTAAACCATTATTATTTTATCTCGCTTGACAGTTTTCCTTTCTTTCTGCATTTTCCCACTTCTCCGATTAACTTTACTCTTTGGAGCTTGGGGAAGGCCTGGGAGGCTAAAGTTCTTCTACAGATAAGAGGCAGGTGGAGGAATTGGAGAGGTGTCTGTTCCAGGAAGGCCCCATAGGGTGCTGCTCGGTTACAGCTTCATTATTCAAGATGCAATGCTCAACCACTTGGACTTTACCTTCTGGGACTTCAGATCTTACATATAATAATACTACTACCTAAGAATTTTGAGTGTGTACAGGCATCAACCTAAGCCCTTCAGGTGCCCCACAACAAGTCAATAAACTATATGTTATTATTATTCCCACCTTACAATTGAAGCAAATATTCCAAGACCAAGAAGCCACTCGTTAAGTGGAGACAGAATTCAAACCCAGATATGAACTGAGAACAAATATGCTTCAGCATTAGGCTATACAGCTCCTCTGCATTCAAGAACAAAACATTGGCTACAGCTGATTTGCCTCAGCAGCAACTTCCTGATGAAATAGTTTATTCTTTCCTGCTACCAGGATCTCTGGAGCTACCTGGGTTTAATTTATCTTCTGATATTCTTCATTTGTATGACTGTACCATAGCCTTCTAAGTTGACTTTTTATTAAGATATCTGGAATCAGTTCTTGTTTCTTGATATTAATGAACCTTAACACTGTTTTCTCATAGTTTCTATCTGCATTTGACTCTTCCAAGAGGATATTGCTGTGAAGATCCAAAAACACGTTTGTTTTCTAAAATCTATTTTAAAGGGTACTACAGGCTGTACTGCTGTCTCGCAGTGGGCTCTGTATATAATGGGGTGAGCCTGTGTGCATTCCTGGCGTATGAAGTCCTGCTATTCAGGGCAGGGTCAGAGCTCTGCAAAAGAACTTCTCTCCATGAATGCCTTTCTGGGTCAAAGGGATTGTTTGATTTTCCTAACTTCAAAACTGTGAGTTTGTTTCAGCTTTGACCTTGTTATATAATCCCAGCAGAAGCACACATCTCATCAGTTCAGGGGCTGCTGTCGGAATACTCTGACATCCCAACTGGAATATCACAGTTCAAGAGAGGCCAACCTGAATAAAGAAGGCAAATTTACCAATACCATCACTGTAAAGATGTTGTTTTCTCTCTCTCAGTATTTATGCCTCTAAAAATATATCTTCTATAAACCGGTTTATAGAAGATATATATTTAGAGGCATAAATACTGAGACAGTATAAAATAAAGGGCTCTTATTATTACTTTAATGGCCTTGTGCCCTTTCAAGAATCACCCCCGCCTCCACTTCATGTGCTACTGATAAGGCTATCAAGCCAGGGTCCTACTTCCCAGCCACAGAGATGGGCATCTAATCCAGACTGGCCAATTAGAACACCCAATCCAGAACAGTTAGTGAAAAAAAAAAACAGACTCGTCCTCCAAACAGGTCCAATCAATGTTCGTTTTAAAATAATTGTTGCAGCCACCAGGAAGGAGAGGGTTCTTGAGATGATGACATGTTAGACTATAAATCTGGAGCAGTTTATAATGTCCATGCCATGGTGATGTGAGATCTAAAGAAGAGAGTAACCTAGGCAGAAGTAGAGAAAGGAGCAGAAACCGATGGCATCATTTGACCCTCCATATCCTACATTGCCTAAAGCCAGAACTACTACCTTGATTTCCCTATCATGTCCATTAGTTCCCCCACCTCCCTCCCTTTATCCTTTTTTGCATAAAGAAGTTTGAACTGGACTTTTGTAACCTGTAATTGAAAAAGTCCTGGTAAATCTTGCATGCCTATAAACTAGAATATATATTGAGAATTTTTAAGCATATTGTTTTTTTCCTTATAATGTCAACACAGGTTATAATATTTATCTATTGTATTATCTACCTATACACACAAACACATTTTATTTTTATAAGACCCCTAAACACTGGGGAAAATAAAGAAAAACTCAGTCATTTAGAAGCACGTTCCTAATATCTATTTGTTGCCATATGGCATAATCATACTCTTTAATGATTAAAATTGATGTCTTTTGAATTCTTATCATGAAAGTCTTCAGTATCTTCTCTTACCTAATTGACCCATCTCTTCATCACTTACTTCCTCCATACAGACATTTGAGATGTTTCCCTTCCTCCACAATCAAAATTCGTTTTTCCAAAAATTCAGTGGGGCTATCCAATATTTTAGTTAATTTTGGATCTCTCCTCTATTAAAAGACTTATAAAAAGATAGTCTTAAACTAAGCTGAAGGTTGCCTACCTCATTCACTGAGCATGGATCAGATTAGGACAATTTCCAGTAAGAATAATTTCCTATAATTCTAGAGCAGACATTTTTTTGTGATGCTGTCACATGTTACCTTATTTGTTTTTCAATGTATCTACCTTGCAGTAGGTAAGTACATTGAAATTACCACTACAGAGAAAATGGATATTGAGAAATACAGGTTGCCTGCCCCCACTTTACTCAGCTATAAAGAGCCACGGTCTGGATTCAAATCCAAATCTTGCATCTCTAAGTTCAGTGGTATCTTCACTCAAAGCATTTGTTCTTTCATCTGATCCATATACAAGGGTTATGATTATATTTTTTAGAAAATTAGCTCCCATTACATTAAAAATCTGAAAATAAATGCATAATTTATACTTCATATTGTTTTAAAACTTGAAGAGACAATATTATGATGATGTCCTAATGACCATGATCATGAAAGATGCATTTCTTGTCTGAGATTCAACTTAGAAAAAACAAAGTTTAGGTATTATTTCTTGGGAGTTGGGAGAAGGGAGAAATCTTCCCTTTTTTCCAGCACATGGAAATTGGTACAGAATTTCCTCATGTGTCTTCTGTTATGACATATAATTCTTTCTATGTAACCTGGTCAGTTGAGTTATTCATGCTACCTTTTGTATTAGAAGCCACTATGATTCCCAGCCATGTCTCTACAGTGTAACCGTTGTTGAGAAAAATATGAATTAGCTATGAAACTATAAATACATTCCTCCTCTCCCTGGTTAAATCGGTTGAACTTCAGCTCTGAGAGCATGCTTGATCTAACTTTATCTTCTATTATTTATGAATATCTGTGTTCTGTGATCTCAAGTCATCCCCCACTGCCTGTGTGTTCACGCTACACAATGGAGTTTCAGACCAAAGCTGAGCTCCTCAGGTGGTCTGTGACCTGACAATAGTTTCAAAGTCTCTTGCCTCTCAGTGAAAAGGAATCAAATCTATCACAGGCTACATTCTTTTCATGTGAACAGGATAGAAAAACCTTCCTGACATTTGTCATTTCCAGCCTCTTGCATGTTGCATATTAAATAAATCTTTTTTAATGTTTCTGGCTTGTGACCTCCTGTCATCTGTTGAAGAACAAGGTGGTTTGTGGGGAGTTTGGCAAAGAGGTCATATTAATCTCAGTGGGGAATGTCACCAACCTGACTCCTTTTCAAAAGCTTCAGAAACGATGATCGATTATCTGTAGTAAATTGCAATGTATTTACAATCTAAGGGTATGTGACACGTCATAAAAGTTTGATTGAATTTTCACCTTCAAATTACTTTACAATGATATCTGAATTTGAAATTTGTATATAAAATTCTTGCTTTAGGTTCTTTCCTACATCCTAGGGTGAAGGAAAAATAAGTATAATATAAGCATCCTGTTCTGAGTTATATCAGAAATGATAATGATTTTAAATCTTCTTGCTAGTATTACATCTAAACACTATTTTAATTTTTTCTTTTGCATGCAAGTAGAGAGAAAAAATTTAAGAGTGTGTATAATATATATGTGTGTTTTGCTACTCCAACATCCATTCAGTTTTCTTAAGCTAACAGCACCTGTGTTATCAGTTTGGGGACCACCAATTCTCTACTCTGGGTCCATGTGGTTCAGTTCAGGTTGACTGTATCTCTTATTCCTAGAAGAGAAAAATGATCCAGGTGTGGCCTATCAGAACATTGTACCAACCCCAGCCCCCAAGACTAGCTCTAGGCAGGCAAGTGATCAACGTAGGCCAATGGCATTCTATCCCTGGACTTCTTATGGAAGTTTAAGTGAAGCTCACTTTCCACTGGGATTACTGAACTGGTAGAATGCAGACCTGGAGATGATGCTGTTTGTTTTGCCATCCCAAAAGGGAAAACCTGCCTGAAAATAAGCAAATAGGAAAGAAAGCAAAACTGAGAGATGGAACTGATTGTATCCCTTGATCTAGCCTTGCCAAAAAGCTTGAACTTTTCAATTACATAAGCCAAATTCTCTCTCTCTCTCTCTCTCTCTCTCTCTCTCTCTCTCTCTCTCCCCACTCCCCTCACCAAGCCAGTTTCAACTGAGTTTCTGTCACCTGCAATTGAAAATCTCCTAACATAATAGTTGAATAAAATTTTGATAAACATTTTTACCACAGTAATTCAGTAACATTAAAAAAAAATCTAACGTTAATACACGATGGAGAAATATTTTTTGAGAAGGAATCATAGTGATGGTGAAAGGTGATTTGTGAAACAAAAGCAGCTTTTCTTAATATAACAGTGAGAATTATAGGAGTGGTCTATGCAAAGCAATGGCTTTTAAAATATAACGTTTTTTAGTCAAGTAAAATTTTTTGTAGGGGAACTGACAAACAGAATTTACTTACAAAATAGATTCAGGATTTTACCCTTATCAAATCAGTTTGTGTTATATATACAGATTGATTGAATTGTGGGGAAATTTAGCTGACTTCAGCATTAAGACTCGCAAACAGGTAGATCTCGTGTGTGCTGCGTGCATATGTGTCCGCAGTGCTAAATAACCCATTCTACTTAAGTTTTTGTGGAATACATATAAATATTTTTCCAGCACTATTCCCTGAGCCATGGGGCCATTTATACTAATAACAGTCACCACTTACTGCATGCTTCTTGTGTGCCAGAAATCCTGCTTTGACTCTACACCTATCATCTCAAGTTCTCCTAAATAGTCCTCAAAAGCAGATACATCTATCTCCCTTTTATAGATAAGGAATTAAGGCCCCAAAGAGTTTTAGCCACCTGACCAAGGACATATTGGAACAAAAGGTAGATGTGAGACTTTTATCAGGTCTATCTGTGTGATACGCACAGGTTTGAAACAGAACTTTTACTCTCATGGAATCAGAACTGTTTTAATTTTATTTTTTCTAAGCCTAGTGAGGGATGCCTACCAAATACAAGGCACTGTCCTAGGCATTAGGAATGCAGAGTCAAACAAAGCACATTTCTGTGCTCAGGAAACCCATGGTCAAGGAGCTAACTTTGAGGACAAACACAAGAATAAGGTAAGCTGCTTGACATTGGAATGCTATTGCCTTGGATTTTACTGCAGGACACCACACTTCTAAATGGAACCTGAAAAGCCCTGAGGCAGGAAAAAAAGAGCAGAATGAAGGAACATAAGGGAAAGGTGCTCTGACCCGAACCTTTGCAGAAGAGTTGAGGCTGAATAGGAGATTTAGTGCATCTGGTCGCACCTCTATTCACCAGTTACCGATATAAAAAGTAGAACAACAAAGACATATCACTACACACCTATTCGAATGGCCAAATCCAAAACACTTAACAGTACTAAATGCTGGCAAAGATGGAGAGCTACAGAAACTCTCATTTCTGGTGGGAATGCAAAATGGTACAGTCACTTTGTAAGACAGTTTGACAGTTTCTTACAAAACTAAACATACTTTTACCATATGATTCAGCAATCACACTTCTTGGTATTTACCCAAAGGAGTTGAAAACTTATGTCCACACAAAAACCTGCACATGGATGTTTATAGCAGCTTTACTCATTATTGCCAAAAATTGGAAGTAACCAAGATGTCCTTCAGTAGGTGAAAGGATAAATAAACTGTGATACATCCAGACAATGGAACTTATTTAGTACTAAAAAGAAATGAGCTATTAACCCAAGAAAAGACATGGAGGAAACTTCAATGCATATTACTAAATGAAAGAAGCCAATCTAAAAAGGTATATGCTGTACGATACCAACAATATGACATTCTGAAAAGGACAAAACTACAGAGACAGGGAAAAGATCAGTGGTTGCCAAGGTTTAGGAGGGAGGGAGGGGTGAATATGTGGAGCACATAGGAGTTTTAGGGCAGTGAAACTACTTGGTATGATGCTATAATGGTGGATACATGTCATTATACATTTGTTAAAACCCATAGAAGGCACAACATCAGGAATGAATCCTAATGTAAACAATGGACCTTCAGTGATAATAAAGTGTCAATGTAAGTTCATCCACTGTAACACATGTACCACTGTACTGGAGGATGTTGTTAATGGGGGAAGCTATACATATGTGGGAGCAAGGGGTATATATAAAATCTCTGTACCTCATGCTCAGTTTTGCTATGAATCTAGTACTATGCTAACAAATAAGATGTATCTAAAACATAAGTATAAATAAATGTAATGGAAGCAGTGTCATATAGCAGCTAAGGCATAGGCTTATGAAATCAGAATTTGAATCTCATATTCACCACCTATTGGTGTTACAACTTTGTGAAAGTTACCATCTTTTGACCATCCATCTATCTCGAAGTAACAAAAATAATTACTAGCTCAGTGGGTGGTTATAAGGATTAAATGAGATAATATACGGTGGAAGGCTTCTGTATTTCCCTGCTTAATATCTATTCCCTCTTTCTGGCGGTTAAAAGTAATTTGTTCCATCATGGACAGCCCTCCCCCAGCATCCAACTGCGGTTCATATAAAAGTGATTAAGCCTTTGCTTGAAACCAGGCAAATCATTCATATTAAATGAGTCAAGGTTAAATATACCACCAAGATGGAGCAATAAGTGAAACTCTAGAACTTCTGCTGGAACTACTGGGAAAAGGAGCTATCTTTTTTCCTGAAGTTGCTCATTGTTACCGTAAATGTGGTGGAATATAAACCATAAGTTACTAGTAGCCATTTACCACAGTGTGGAAAGAGTTTGCCTAAGGCGGAGTTAAAAAATGGCAAAACATTGAGCCAAAAACGGAAAGACACAGTTTCTTTAAGACATTGATTGAACGTGTGGGTCCACCCATGCTTAAAGGTGGATGCATCTCTGGGTTTCCTTGGCCTGTGAACAAATTTGAATATAATTTATCTCCTTAGCCAGTGAAAAACTGTTGGTTAGTACCCTGCATAAACTACTTACTATAGTGAGTGTGTACTTATCACATATCTTTAATATTTTCTGAAACTGTTAGATGATTATCTAATCTTTATATTTTTATTTAGTTCTTATATCATTATAATATACCTTGCCAATTCTCTGTGAATGCTGCTTTGAAGACAGGAACTAATATTTCTGTGTATTTTTCCAGCCATATACTACTTGGGTTTCAAATAAATATCTATAGATTATATTTGCTCTCTATTATAATTAACACATTGTCATTCCTGAAACAATAGGTTTCTGATTTTTACTTGTATCACCCCCATGAAATAAATATTACGTCAGTTAGGATTAAAATGGCATCTAATGAATCTAAAAGAGTATTTGCAAAACATTACTCAGTCACTGAAAGGAGTTTGCATGTTTAGGATTATGAAAAAAAGAGAGCAAATGCAACAATACTGATTTTATAGCTAGGATCTAGCACTAGAAAACAGGATTCATCTTTATAGATGGTTGTTTACCTTTGGACTTGAAATCTAAATTTGTATTATGTGGCCATTCCAGGACAAAATCCATTTACACGAAGCACTGGCTCAGTGTAAAATGGCAAGACCCAAATTTTTTACATTTGGAGGCAAATTCCCATTGACATCCTGCGTATAGAATATGAGGACTATATTAAGTTACAATCCTGAGTATAAAGTAATTTTAAAACATGGAGTATGCAGAACCTTTAAATTGCTATTATCTCCTTCCAAGTTGTTGGTGACCTGCCAAAGAAGATCTCTTCAACTACCTTCTTCCTACCACAACATAATGCAACGGAATTACACCATCTCCTGACAAAAATATGTGATATGGCCTAGAGTGTGTTCAGAGGTCATATGTCATATTTAGCCATCAGGAAACCCTATAAGGCCAGAGTCTCTGAAAAGAAAACACCTCCATGACAGGAAGGACCTTTATCTGTTTTTCTTCACTGATATATCCGAAGTGCCTAAAAGAGTAGCTGTAACATCACAAGCACTAAATAATTTTTTAAGTGAATGAATGGATGCAAGAATAAATTTTCCTTTTAGAAGAACAAACGTAGCTAAACTGGTTAAACGTAAGAAAGACATCTAAGTTTTATACCTATTGTTCTGAGATGTGGACATCTTATCCTTCTATACTGTCGTGTGAGATTTCTATGATATCAGAGATAAAAATGGACTCAGAGAAGGAATAAAAATGTATACTAACTACATACTTTGTTTCACTGCAGGATAATTTATGGTAACAAAGTACTGGAAAATATCTAAATCCCCAGGAATAGGATATTGGTTAGGGAAATTATGCTACATACATATAATAAACAGAATACCCTACAGTCATAAAAATAGTACTCAAGATGCTAAATAAAATTTAAAACTATCATTATATAAAAAGTGGAAAAGTAAATTGAGAAACTTTTCACATATATTATGCCATATGTTTTAAACTGCATTGTCTATATAGTTGAAAATCAACATTAAACATTTTGATGGTTTCTAATTTACATAGTAAACATATCTTTAATATACTTATATCCCTGATAATTGAAGTTTTTATGAGCACAATGTTAGTGATTTTGGTTGTGAGGGGCACTGAAGAAGAATCTGGGGAATAAAATCTCAACAAATATATTTAAAGACAACACTATTAGTTCAAGCTCTCTTTTCTTCCAATCCAAAGATTTGGAGGTATTAATACTTGAAGCATGAATAGAAAGAGAATCAGGAAAGAGGACAGGAATGAAGAGAAATATGCTGCCCCAGTTTTCTCTCTTCCATAAAGAAATAGAAAGGCACAACGTACATCCTTCCTAGTGCAGATGCTCAAACTCATTTCTGTTCATTTAAGTAAGAAACTATGAGGATGGTAATCACTGGGTTTGTGGAATTGTGGTCCTGAAGTTTCCACTGTGAGAATGTTGCAATAAAGAGTATTAATATTCTCTGAGATGCTTTTGTTATCATAAAATCACAACCAACACAGTGAAGAGTAATGCTCCTTTCAATTTCCTACATTAAAACTATAGTCTGCCATTAAATAAGTCATTCACACATTGCTGATACTGTGCTAACAAAAGGGAAGCACGTTGTGACTTTGCCTTTCATCAATATTTACTTTTTATCAATATTCATCTATCAGAAATCTGTAAATATTCAATAAATTAACCTCTGATATAATCAGGAAATTTGCTTCCTTTTAAGAAAATTTTATAGTTGTCTCTATTAATATTTCAAAGGTCACATCAAGATTTTATGACCCAGGGACTTGTGAAAATCTCCTCCAATGTGAAAATTTCATCCTGGACTTGCATACGTGTTCATTATTTCTACATTATTACTTGTCTTATATCATTTTATGTGTTCATTACACAAGTTTTGACTATCTTAATAACTCTTGTGATGTGTCAAATATAAAATAATACTGCATTGAAAATGGTTATTTAAATTTAGATTTATAAAGTATCACTTTCAAATTATATTAGCGTCCAGATTCCTAATACATTTAATACTTGATTCCCTGGCAGTAAACAAAATTCATATCACTATGAAGTTGCAGCTTACCTACCCATAAAGTCCTGAAGTAACATAGGTATCCAATATCACTGCACTTCAACAGTTAAGAAAGTAAGCTTACCTATCATTAAGTCATTTATGCCTTTTCACTTATAGTGAAAATGTTAGGTGAATAAAATCAATCAGGATGGTTTTAGCCCATAATCAATAGCTTGTTTTATTGTATCACTTGAGCTTCTCAAGCAGCATATACTTAGGTCAGAACTAAAAAAAAAAAATTTTGAAAATTAACAATGAGGTATGGCAGTTTTCTCACCAAAACTGTGAACTTTTTGAGGGCCATGACTGTGGCATACATTTCCGGAATCCAGTTAATAACTCAGGAAGTTTTATTAACTTTAGTCCAGCAGTCAAATAAACAGCAATGTCCCCATCTATTCTGTAGCTACAGGATGCATTCAGGACCATGGACAACACACAGTCCAGTCTTTCTTAATTATGACTTTAGCATGCTACCAACTAGCTGTGAAAATGTAAAGCTTATCTTCTCTTTTTAGATACACTGAAAGGAAACTCCATATTCATATTATAAAAGGCAGTGCAACTTTTGATGTTTGGAAAGCAGTGGGCTCACCGCTAAGTAAAAATATATGTCATTACTTGCCAGATGTCTTTTTTTCCTCTACAGATATATGTTTCACAATTGCAAGGACTTTATCACGTCTGTTGCTGTATCTTCATTGCTCAGCCAATAATCTGGGACATAACATGTTGTTGAATAAGTGATCCATGTGGTGACTCTATGGTAAAACTCTCATTATTAAGCACTGCAACAACAAACCAACAACAACAAATACATTGTTAAGATTTGTTCATAAGAAAGCCAGTAATGGGACTTTGAAAAGTGATGACTGTGTAGCCAGATTCAGTCAAATTAAAGTTCAACAAAGGACTCATAAATTCTACATAACCAACAATCTACTGTGCTCTCAATTCATAAATTCAGTGAAACCATTTTGTGTAACTAAAATGTTTCTAAAAAAGAACACCATTAAAAATACATGTTCTCCTCCCTAACACCATACACAGAAATAAACTCAAAATGGATTAAAGACCTAAATGTAAGGCCAGACACTGTCAAACTCTTAGAGGAAAACATAGGAAGAACGCTCTATGACATAAATCACAGCAAGATCCTTTTTGACCCACCTCCTAGAGAAATGGAAATAAAAACAAAAATAAACAGATGGGACCTAATGAAACTTAAAAGCTTTTGCACAAAGGAAACCATAAACAAGACCAAAAGACAACCCTCAGAATGGAAGAAAATATTTGCAAATGAAGCAACCGACAAAGGATTAATCTCCAAAATTTACAAGCAGCTCATGCAGCTCAATAACAAAAACACAAACAACCCAATCCAAAAATGGGCAGAACACCTAAATAGACATTTCTCCAAAGAAGATATACAGACCGCCAACAAACACATGAAAGAATGCTCAACATCACTAATCATTAGAGAAATGCAAATCAAAACTACAATGAGATATCATCTCACACCAGTCAGAATGGCCATCATCAAAAAATCTAGAAACAATAAATGCTGGAGAGGGTGTGGAGAAAAGGGAACACTTTTGCACTGCTGGTGGGAATGTGAATTGGTACAGCCACTATGGAGAACAGTATGGAGGTTCCTTATAAAACTACAAATAGAACTACCATACGACCCAGCAATCCCACTACTGGGCATATACCCTGAGAAAACCATAATTCAAAAAGAGTCATGGGGCTTCCCTGGTGGTGCAGTGGTTGAGAATCTGCCTGCTAATGCAGGGGACACGGGTTCGAGCCCTGGTCTGGGAGGATTCCACATGCCGCGGAGCAACTAGGCCTGTGAGCCACAACTACTGAGCCTGCGCGTCTGGAGCCTGTGCTCTGCAACAAGAGAGGCCGTGATAGTGAGAGGCCCGCGCACTGTGATGAAGAGTGGTCCCCGCTTACCACTACTAGAGAAAGCCCTCGCACAGAAACGAAGATGCAACACAGCAAAAATAAATTAATTAATAAACTCCTACCCCCAACATCTAAAAAAGAAAAAAGATAACATTTAAATCCTACACAGTAATCTTTAAAAAAAAAGAGTCACGTACCAAAATGTTCATCGCCGCTCTATTTACAATAGCCAGGACATGGAAGCAACCTAAGTGTCCATCAGCAGATGAATGGATAAAGAAGATGTGGCACATATATAAAATGGCATATTACTCAGTCGTAAAAAGCAACAAACTTGAGTTATTTGTAGTGAGGTGGATGGACCTAGAGTCTGTCATACAGAGTGAAGTAAGTCAGAAAGAGAAAAACAAATACTGTATGCTAACACATATAAATGGAATCTAAGAGAAAAAAAAAAGGTCATGAAGTACCTAGGGGTAAGACAGGAGTAAAGACACAGACCTACTAGAGCATGGACTTGAGGATATGGGGAGGGAGAAGGGTAAGCTGGGACAAAGTGAAAGAGTGGCATGGACATATATACACTACCAAACATAAAATAGATAGCTAGTGGGAAGCAGCCGCATAGCACAGGGAGATCAGCTCGATGCTTTGTGACCACCTAGAGGGTGGGATAGGGAGGGTAGGAAGCAGGGAGACGCAAGGGGGAAGAGATATGGGAACATATGTATATGTAAAACTGATTCATTTTGTTATAAAGCAGAAACTAACACACCATTGTAAAGCAATTATACTCCAGTAAAGATGTTAAAAAAAATTACATGCTCTCAAAGATTTATATCTGTAGACAGAGTAAAAACATTATTCAGAGACTATGACAGTACAAATGTAAGAAGATAAGTAAGATGCATGGCAATGTATCAAATCATGAAATGTTTAAACCTCCACATGGTGCAGGGATGGGGCAGAGATTTATGTGCCGGCAGAACTGCACTCATGCCATTGGCACGCATCGTTAGAGAATGACTGCAACTATAAAACAGGTATTGATGACTAGAACAACTTAGTGTATTTCAGCCTAAGGCAAAAACAAAGAATGTTGTCACACGACATATCTTTGAACACCCAAGGGCGGAAAAACACTCTGGTTGAAGCCTAGCCGACTAAAAACATTACACATAGCTAAAGACTGGCAATTACCTGAACATAACTAGTCACCCTGCACTAAGTTCACAGTTACTATAGACTGAATACCAGTCCTTGGCACCTTGAAAATAAAGAGATTATTAATATATACAGTCTTTTTCTATTAATATTCATGGTATTATTTAACTCTGACCTACAGAATTTCAAAGCAAATCTAAGCAACCAAATATAGCATGGTTTTGGGTTTTTTGATATAGAACCTGTGTAATCTGGGATGATGGAGAGATTGATAGTCTGCTTACCTTCCAGACAGTGGCTTCAAGTATCTCTACAAACTCTGATGACATATGACTTTGGAAATGCTGACTGCAGCAATTCTGGATGAATGCAATCACAATATACCCTCCTTCCAACACACAAATATACACATGTCTCCTGCAAAACTGTGTTCTGTTTTTCAAACTAAGGTGCCCTTTTCATAAAATAAATATATAGTCTATATGGAACAGTCTCTGGTTGAAAATTTAAACAAATCAGCTAGCCATTTACTGACACAATGTCAAGAAACTGGTTTCATTGATTTTTTTTTCTTTGCTGAGGTATTTATACAAACCCCAAACAGTATTTTATAAAAAAAAAAAAAAAATCAAACAGTTAAATCCAAACAATTTGCCAGTCAGACCATGTGCAACAGATTCAACTGTCCAAATAACCTGTATCTTCTGAAAGGGCTTCCATCAGATTTTTGTTCCAAACAGACCACTATGTAAAAATACTGCTGGAATTAACTGGTTGACTCAAACTCCAGTGGACAAAGAATACATCAGTAATAATTCCTACAGGTAGTACTAATTTGGGACAAAATGAGCATTAGCTCATAGAAGGAGGAAAGAAGGAAAGCGCCCATTTCTTTCAAAAGACAATGACTTCATTGGTCCGTTAATAGAGCCAGCATTTCATTTCCCACAATTAACATATATTTGTAAGGCAGCAAGATGACATCCAAGAAAGAGCATAAAACTAGCAGACAGGGGAGTTAATGATTAAAATACTGGGCTGTGAAATCAACCAGACAAATTTGTATCTGAAGTCTTCTGCTTCATCTCTGGGTTCATTTAGACCCTAGACCTCCATTTTTGTATCTGTAAACTGGATAGTGATATTATCTAACTCCTAAGTTGTGAGTATTAAAAGAGATAATATACAAAAAATGTAATTTCACGTAGTGCATGATACATAATGAACACTCATAAATGCTACTTCTTAATTTTAGTAGACTTAACTATGTCATTAACCAGCAATGTGATTTCTGCTGGTTGATAACAATAATAGATTAATGAATTCTTATTTGGGGCCAGAGTCTATACTAAAAATTTTATCTAGATTAAATTAACATAAAATTAAATTTGTGATATTAACACACAATTCTTTGTTCAGATGGAGAAAAATCAAGGCTCAAAGAGGTCAAGTAATCGAACCCAGGTGAAGGATCAGGTTTGACTGACATCAAACACTACATGTTACAGCCTGTACATTCATCTCCATGCTCCCCACTTATCAAAATAGAAAGAACAGGAGAAAATGCAGAAGAAAAATAAGTTCTACCTGTAAGACAAACAGGAAAGAGAAGGAAACTGAAACTTAATTACTATCCTACATGTGTTTAACATGGTGCTAATTGTTTTGCCTGTACAGTCCAATTAATTCTCGCTAAATTCTTAGGAAGTCATTACACCTATTTTAAATAAGACAGTATACACATCCACTTCAAGAAAAAATGAACTGATAACAGAATTAAGATCTGCTGAAAACTCCATATAGTTCCCTTTCCTCTACCCACTGTCACAAGTAACTAATACTCAGAATTGAATGCTTAATCTCTCCATCATTTTTAATACTTTTACATGTATTTATCCCGAAAAATATAAAGCAATATCTAGTGTATTTCACTTCCATATATGGCATTGAACTTCATGTGTTCTTCAAACATTTTTTTCACTGAAATATATACTATAATATTTATCCATTTTGATATGCATAGCTCTAATTCCTTCAATTTCACTACTGTATATTGCTCAATTTTCATAAAACATCACATTTTATTTATCTATTCAATTTTAAGAAAACACCACAGTTTATCTATTTTTTTCCCCTGTTGAGACTTTTATCCCCACTACTACATATAAGTTTTCTGTTTTCTGTATATTACACAAGGGCCCATGTAAAGATGTACAGAATGTTCTCTAGAAACTATACCTAAGAATTGAATTGCTATGTAGGCAATGTTTGTTTTCAACCACTCTTATTGTTGCCAAATGTTTCACTTCTTCAACTTTTCTAGGTGTTGCCAAATTGTTCTCCAAAATAGGTACACCAATGTATAAGGGTTTCTCTCACGCTACATACTCTGATTGACATTATCAAACTTTGACATTTTTGCAAATCTGTTGAGTGTACAATAGAATTTAATTGTATTTAAATGTCATTTCACTTATTACTAGTGAGATGGAGTACCTTTTCTCATATTTATTTGACATCCAAGTTGTTTCCTCCTTTACATATCTGTTCTTACATTTGTTCTTCTTGTAATCAGGCTACCACATTTTTCTTATAAATATGTTGGGGTTGTTTTTATTCTGGACATTTATCTGTTGTTAATTATTTGTATTGTTAATTATTTGTATTGTTAATATCTTCTCTCAGTCTTTGGATTTTTAAAAAATAATTGTTGAATATACTTTTTGATGAAAACATTCAAATTTATAAACGTACTTTATGGTTTGTGCTTATTATGTCTATTTTTTTTTTTTTTTTTTTGCGGTACGCGGGCCTCTCACCGCTGTGGCCTCTCCCGTTGCGGAGCACAGGCTCCGGACGTGCAGGCTCAGCGTCCATGGCTCACGGGCCCAGCCGCTCCGCGGCATGTGGGATCCTCCCGGAACAGGGCACGAACCCGTGTCCCCTGCATCAACACGCGGACTCTCAGCCACTGCGCCACCAGGGAAGCCCATATTATGTCTATTTTAAAGTCATTTCCTGTCTAGACGTCATAAAGATTATCTCCCATATTTTCTTCCTAAAAATACTAAAGTATGATTTTCATACTTAAGTCTTTTGTCCACAAAGAAATCATTTGGGGATATAATATGAGTTATTAATCCTATATTATTTATTTTCATATGAGTTTAAAATTGTTATATCACCAGTTTACACACTACTATCCTCAGAGCACACTTACGAGGTAAATACTAATATAATTCCGAATTAATCGGTACAGAAACAAACCTAGAGGTTCAGTAGCCCAGCCAGTGTCCCCAGTTAGTAAATGTTGGGGACAAGATGTACACCCAGGGAGTCTGACTCCGGGACCCATGCACAATGGAATAGCATGTGTCTGGGCCAGGATTTCCACAACAAAGGAAATAGAAGCTGAGTATGGACTGAAAGAACATCAAAAAAATGAAACTCCCTGCTTCACAGTACAGCTGTTGCATAATACTTTCCATTCTAGTACCTGACTTTTTGTCCTATACTCAGGCTGTTTTGTGTTTGGTGAGATTGGACAATCAAAAGCAAAGAATTCAATTAATTAACTCAATTGACCAATCAGTTATCTAATAACAAATGGTCCACTGAAAAATTCCATTAATCAACTGATTCAATTAAAGACGAATTAATGATCAGTCCTGATGATGTTTGAATGTACCTGGCTGGTACTTGCACTCACTGACTTGCAGTTTAAGATAGACCTAACAGGGTAAATACAAATCAGTATGTCAGATGTAAAGAGTGAGTACACTGGATGTTACGGATCATAGTAGAGGGGCATTTACGTTAGGTGAGGTAGGAGGGAAGTGGAAGGAATTTTCAGACAAGTCTTCCTGAAGTAGATGTTTTGGGTGATTATGAGATGAGGAAAAATTCATCAGACAGGCTGGAGTTCAATAACAAGCAGAGGAAATAGCAGCAGCAAAGACATACAGATGATAATCAGCAGAAAGTATTCCTGGGGCATCGCTAACCTTTCAGTGTTGCTGCATTGCTAAAAATATAAGTGAGGTTTCAAGGTGAGACCAGGGCAGTAAGCAAGAGGCAAATGTAGAAGAACACGATATTTATCATGACAAGGACATCATATTTTATCCCAAGGCCAATGAGAAACCTCACTGTGTGATGTAAACAGAAGGATGGTTTTTATCAGAAGGGCAGCAGAGAGAGTAATTGGGAGGCTGTTGCAATAGTGCAGGTAACTGACAACAGGGGTCTGACCCCTCTTTGCAAGGTTACAAAAATCATTATTATCACAGTTTACACTAGGGACTGACAGGCTGCTAGGGCCTCTGTGCAGCCCCAACTTCGGAGCCTTTCAGAATTTTTGGAAATATTTATTTGTATACCTGTATTTTTCCCCAAAGAAGTGTCTAGAAGACAGAAAAATACCTGAACTATTTTTGGACCTAACTTATAACATTAAACTCCCTGCTCCAATTACCTTCATTTATCCTCCCTGTCCAGGCAGCAAAGGCAAAAACAAAACCCCAAAACCACAAGGAGGTAATTTGAGAAATCTAATGCAGTAAAAAGGAACCTGTAAATGACAGGACAGTATCTTAGGATGAGCAACGTCAGGGACAATACGTACTAGAAGTCCTGAAGGAGCAAGAGGAAGTGTAATGGAACCCAGAGAGAGACGGAGAGCTGAGTGGAGAGGCTGCCTTTTAGGAGTTGTGACTTTGGTCAAGAAATACGTCAAGCTAGAGGGGCTCTGCAAGAAAGGATCCAGGAGAAGAATATCCCAATTTCACTCTTCTCCCTCCCCCCAGTACTCTGCCAGCGCCTACTACTGTCAAACCCAATAGGAGGCTAGAATACAAAGGAGCTTCATCTTCTTTTTTTTTCCCCCCACAACCAAACAGGGTTTATTTTAGAAATGCAAAGGTTTTTTTGGGGTTTTTTTTAATGTGTATATATTCTTTTTCAAATTCTTTTCCCATTTAGGTTGTTACATAATGTTGAGAAGAGTTCCCTGTGCTATATAGTAGGCCCTTGTTGGTTATCCTTTCTAAATATAGCAGTGTGTACATGTCAATCTCAAACTGCAAAGGAGCTTCTTGATGTGATCTACCGGGATCAGCCTTGGCCTGGGAGGCACAGGCAGGGGGAAGGAGAGTGGAGAGTGGGTCTGGAGGTGCTCAGAGTTCTTTCCCCCACAAACATATCATAATGTAAGTAAAAACTGTGTTTATAATACAAATGCAACTCAAGACCATATCCTGCTTTCCTTCCAGTCAGATTCCAACTTCTGAGCACCTGTCTCTATAGAAATTCTGGATCCAGCACTGTTGGTAGTCCCAACATTCAACACTGAAAGAGTTCACTAAACATATGCTTAGTCAATTTTTATATAACAGTGACATAAAAATATAACTTGCCGTCTTTCTTCTTATTGCATTCTTCTCCTTGCATTCTCACTTCTTACTAATCTACTCTCTTAGATATTTTTTTAAACATTTTACAGATGAGGAAACTGTAAGAAAAAAAGAAGCTACGGAGGAGAGTTACAGGAAACCAAAGAGAGGTTAAGTGACTTGGAAATGCCACTCACTGTGATCTTAGGGCCAGGAACATACCCCAGGCCTTCAGACCCCAAAAGAGCAATAGTCATATTTCTACTGCACCATAACTGGCAATTCAGAGCAGCTGCCTTGCAGGGGAAGAAAAGTATTCTGGGGTCTGTATGACCTGATTTAACCCTAACTCTCAAGAGGACACCCAGGGTCCTCTACAAGTGGAAATAATGTCTTTACTTTGAGGAACTGGCTATTCTGGGAGAAGAATGGTAAATAAAGATGAAGAGGTTGGTGCTAATTAAATTCTGAAAATATGGTAATTTTCCTTAACCTGAACAAATAACAGGCACTTTTTATCCTGATTTATTACAAAAGGCCTATCATCCAAATAAATAATAGATGACTATGATGCAACACTTTCAAGATTATTGTCTCATGTTTGAAAGATTAGGGTCATCACAGATAATAAATATTACAGACAAGCCTATGAAGAAAAAGAGAAATATTAAGATTGCAAATTGAGAAAATTAAAACTCTGTATTAAGGGAAATAAAACACTGGAGTCTCTCCCCGCCAGCACACACAGATAAATTAATTGTGTGATAGGAACACTGGAACGGGGTATTATAAGCAATTAGGCAATAAGAGGAAAACAAGTAATTCTGGGTAGGGAGGGGGTGGCACAGTGAAGCTGGACAAATACAAATTAAGGCTTACAGACAAAACAATTATAAGTAACCATTTGCAGGTTAAAAGTATTTTTTAAATAATATGCTTTCCACAAAAAAATTAGCGTACCACAATGATAAGTTATTTTAGCAACAGCTCTGCTACAGAATAATCCAAAAATAAGACTCAGGAAGCTTAGTAACAAGTATATCAAAGAGATAAGTTTAATGGAGTTCCCAGTACTGGCTTAAAAGCAAAAATGTCTGTTTAGCATTTCTGTATTATTGGTAGCAGTTTCTGTTAGGCCAGGATAAAAGTACCAACACAATGCTCATGACTTCCTTCACTGGTTAGGCATTTATTTCAGCAAAGATTTTGTTTTCTACAACCCTTGTTTTCATTATCCGGTGTTAAAGACAGCCACTAAATACATTTTCCCTATTTTTCCTGCTTGCTTAATCGCTGTGTTTCCACATAGATAAATCCCATACAATTAGCTCGAGCTTTAGAAAATACTGTTGCCTGGCGCACATGAAATGAAATTTTATGCCGTGCCAGAGGAAGTTACAACCTGTTGTGAGAATAGAAATTCTTTATTGGGAGTTCCTTGCCCATGGCTATACGTGAAATGAAGAGAGAACAGAGGAAACTATTCAGCTGTGAAAATCCTTCCTTAGCCTAAAAAGAGTAAAATATTTTATTTTCATTCACTTTCTTTAATGTCTTATGCTGAAACTATTATTTTGGCTATACCGTAATTATGCCAATATGACTGATTATAAGAATTTTTAATTAAAAAAATAAGGCAAAATTTGCAATTCAGTTATGTCTCCTTAGGGTCTAGCACAGGACTTGGCACTCATGGATAACTGTTTTATGAAAAATGAAAGATAATGGTATCAACTCTCTGACAGCATTCAGAGATAATATGTTTTATTCTTCCCTTCTGGATCCCGTATCCTAATGCCGTATTTTTTAATCCTTATTGTAAAACTGGTCAGCTGCATGGATATACTGTCCTGTGGCATAACCTGAATTTCTGAGGAGCAGATTAACAAGTTTAAAAAAATTAGGCAGAGGAACGGAGGTAAGATGGCGGAAGAGTAAGACGCAGAGATCACCTTCCTCCCCACAGATACACCAGAAATACATCTACACGTGGAACAACTCCTACAGAACACCTACTGAACGCTGGCAGAAGACCTCAGACCTCCCAAAAGGCAAGAAACTCCCCACGTACCTGGGTAGGGCAAAACAAAAAAGAATAAGCAGAGACAAAAGAATAGGGACGGGACCTGCACCAGTGGGAGGGAGCTGTGAAGGAGGAACGGTTTCCACACACTAGGAGCCCCGTCGCGGGCAGAGAATGCGGTGGCGGAGGAGGAAAGCTTCGGAGCCGCGAAGGAGAGCACAGCAACAGGGATGCAGAGGGCAAAGCGGAGAGATTCCCGCACAGAGGATCGGTGCCGACGGCAAGCACCAGCCCGAGAGGCTTCTCTGCTTACCCGGCGGGGCTGCGAGATGAGGCTCAGGCTTCGGTCGTAGCGCACGGAGAGGACTGGGGTTGGCGGCGTGAATACAGCCTGCAGGGGGTTAGTGTGCCACGGATAGCCCGGAGGGAGTCCGGGGAAAAGTCTGGACCTGCCGAAAAGGCAAGAGACTTTTTCTTCCCTCTTTGTTTCCTGGTGCGCGAGGAGAGGGGATTAAGAGCGCTGCTTAAAGGAGCTCCAGAGACGGGCGTGAGCCGCGGGTAAAAGCACGGACCCCAGAGAGAGGCGTGAGACTCTAAGGCTGCTGCTGCCGCCACCAAGGGGCCTGTGTGCGAGCACAGGTCACTCTCCACACCCCCCTTCCGGGGAGCCTGTGCAGCCCGCCACTGCCAGAGTCCCGGGATCCAGGGACAACTTCCCCGGGAGAACACACGGCGGGCCTCAGGCTGGTGCAACGTCACGCCGGCCTCTGCCGCCGCAGGCCCGCCCCGCACTCCGAGCCCCTCCCTCCGCGCGGCCTGACTGAACCAGAGCCCCCGAATCAGCGGCTCCTTTAACCCCGTCCTCTCTGAGCGAAGAACAGACGCCCTCCGGCGACCTACACGCAGAGGCAGGGCCAAATCCAAAGCTGAGCCCCTGGGAGCTGTGCGAACAAAGAAGAGAAAGGGAAATCTCTCCCAGCAGCCTCAGAAGCAGCGGATTAAAGATCCACAATCAACTTGATGTACCCTGCATCTGTGGAATACATGAATAGCCAACGAATCATCCCAAATTGAGGAGATGGACTTTGAGAGCAAGATTTTATGATTTTTTCCCCTTTTCCTCTTTTTGTGAGTGTGTATGTGTATGCTTCTGTGTGAGATTTTGTCTGTATACCTTTGCTTCCACCATTTGTCCTACGGTTCTATTCGTCCGTTTTTTTGTTTTGTTTTAAATTTTTTTTCTTAATAATTATTTTTTATTTTAATAACTTTAGTTTACCTTAGTTTATTTTATTTTACTTTATCTTCTTTCTTTCTTTTTTTCCTCCCTTCGTCCCTCCCTCCCTCCCTCCCTCCTTTCTTTCTTTCTTTCTTTCTACTTCTACTAATTCTTTCTTTCTACTTTTTCTCCCTTTTATTCTGAGCCATGTGGATGAAAGGCTCTTGGTGCTGCAGCCAGGAGTCAGTACTGTGCCTCTGAGGTGGGAGAGCCAACTTCAGGACACTGGTCCACAAGAGACCTCCCAGCTCCACATATCAAACGGCGAAAATCTTCCAGAGATCTCCATCTCAAATCCAGCACCCAGCTTCACTCAACGACCAGCAAGCTACAGTGCTGGACACCCTATGCCAAACAACTAGCAAGACAGGAACACAACCCCACCCATTAGCAGAGAAGCTGCCTAAAATCATAATAAGTCCACAGACACCCGAAAACACACCACCAGACGTGGACCTACACACCAGAAACACAAGATCCAGCCTCATCCACCAGAACACAGGCACTAGTCCCCACCACCAGGAAGCCTACACAACCCACTGAACCAACTTTAGACACTGGGGAAAGACACCAAAAACAACGGGAACTACGAACCTGCAGCCTGCAAAAAGGAGACCCCAAACACAGTAAGATAAGCAAAATGAGAAGACAGAAAAACATACAGCAGATGAAGGAGCAAGATAAAAACACACCAGACCTAACAAGTAAAGAGGAAATAGGCAGTCTACCTGAAAAAGAATTCAGAATAATGATAGTAAAGATGATCCAAAATCTTGAAAATAGAATAGACAAAATGCAAGAAACATTTAACAAGGATCTAAAAGAACTAAAGATGAAACAAACAACAATGAACAACACAATATATCAAATTAAAAATACTCTAGATGGGATCAATAGCAGAATAACTGAGGCAGAAGAACAGATAAGTGACCTGGAAGATAAAATAGTAGAAATAACTACTGCAGAGCAGAATAAAGAAAAAAGAATGAAAAGAACTGAGGACAGTCTCAGAGACCTCTGGGACAACATTAAACGCACCAACATTCGAATTATAGCGGTTCCAGAAAAAGAAGAGAAAAAGAAAGGGACTGAGAAAATATTTGAAGAGATTATAGTTGAAAACTTCCCTAATATGGGAAAGGAAATAGACAATCAAGTCCAGGAAGCACAGAGCGTCCCATACAGGATAAATCCAAGGAGAAATACGCCAAGACACATATTAATCAAACTGTCAAAAATTAAATACAAAGAAAACATATTAAAAGCAGCAAGGGGAAAACAACAACACACAAGGGAATCCCCATAAGGTTAACAGCTGATCTCTCAGCAGAAACTCTGCAAGCCAGAAGGGACTGGCAGGACATATTTAAACTGATGAAGGGAAAAACCTACAACCAAGATTACTCTACCCAGCAAGGATCTCATTCAGATTTGATGGAGAAATTAAAACCTTTACAGACAAGCAAAAGCTGAGAGAGTTCAGCACCACCAAACCAGCTTTACAACAAATGCTAAAGAAACTTCTCTAGGCAAGAAACACAAGAGAAAGAAAAGACCTACAATAAAAAACCCAATGCAGTTTAAAAAATGGGAATAGGAACATACATATCGATAACTACCTTAAATGTAAATGGTTAAATGCTCCCACCAAAAGACACAGATTGGCTGAATGGATACAAAAACAAGACCCATATATATGCTGTCTACAAGAGACCCACTTCAGACCTAGAGACACATACAGACTGAAAGTAAGGGGATGGAAAAAGATATTCCATGCAAATAGAAACCAAAAGAAAGCAGGAGTAGCAATTCTCATATCCGGCAAAATAGACTTTAAAGACTATTAGAAGAGACAAAGAAGGACACTACATAATGACCAAGGGATCAAGCCAAGAAGAAGATATAACAGTTGTAAGTATTTATGCACCCAACATAGGAGCACCTCAATACATAAGGCAAACACTAACAGCCATAAAAGGGGAAATCGACACTAACACATTCATAGTAGGGGACTTTAACACTCCACTTTCACCCATGGACAGATCATCCAAAATGAAAATAAATAAGGAAATACAAGCTTTAAATGATACATTAAACAAGATGGACTTAATTGATATTTATAGGACATTTCATCCAAAAACAACAGATAACACATTTTTCTCAAGTGCTCATGAAACATTCTCCAGGATAGATCATATCTTGGGTCACAAATCATGCCTTGGTAAATTTAAGAAAATTGAAATTGTATCAAGTATCTTTTCCGACCACAATGCTATGAGACTAGATATCAATAACAGGAAAAGATCTGTGAAAAATACAAACACATGGAGGCTAAACAATACACTACTTAAAAACGAGGTGATCACTGAAGAATTCAAGGAGGAAATAAAAAAATACCTAGAAACAAATGACAAAGAGACATGACGACCCAAAACCTATGGGATGCAGCAAAAGGAGTTCTAAGAGGGAAGTTTATAGCGATACAATCCTACCTTAAGAAACAGGAAACATCTCGAACAAACAACCTAACCTTGCACCTAAAGCAATTAGAGAAAGAAGAACAAAAAAAAGAAAACCCCAAAGTTAGCAGAAGGAAAGAAATCATAAAAATCAGATCAGAAATACATGAAAAAGAAACGAAGGAAACGATAGCAAAGATCAATAAAACTAAAAGCTGATTCTTTGAGAAGATAAACAAAATTGATAAACCATTAGCCAGACTCATCAAGAAAAAAAGGGAAAAGACTCAAATCAATAGAATTACAAATGAAAAAGGAGAAGTAACAACTGACACTGCAGAAATACAAAAGATCATGAGAGATTACTACAAGCAACTCTATGCCAATAAAATGGACAACCTGGAAGAAATGGACAAATTCTTAGAAATGCACAACCTGCCAGGACTGAATCAGGAAGATTTAGAAAATATGAACAGACCAATCACAAGCACTGAAATTGAAACTGTGATTAAAAATCTTCCAACAAACAAAAGCCCAGGACCAGATGGCTTCACAGGTGAATTCTATCAAACATTTAGAGAACAACTAACACTTATCCTTGTTAAACTCTTCCAAAATATAGCAGAGGGAGGAACACTCCCAAACTCATTCTATGACGCCACCATCACCTTGATACCAAAACCAGACAAGGATGTCACAAAGAAAGAAAACTACAGGCCAATATCACTGATGAACACAGATGCAAAAATCCTCAACAAAATACTAGCAAACAGAATCCAAGAGCACATTAAAAAGATCATACACCACGATCAAGTGGGGTTTATCCCAGGAATGCAAGGATTCTTCAATATATGCAAATCAATCAACGTGATACACCATATTAACAAATTGAAGGAGAAAAACCATATGATCATCTCAATAGATGCAGAGGAAGCTTTCGACAAAATTAAACACCAATCTTATGATAAAAACCCTGCAGAAAGCAGGCACAGAGGGAACTTTCCTCAATATAATAATAAAGGCCATACATGACAAACGCACAACCAACATCGTCCTCAATGGTGAAAAACTGAAATCATTTCCACTAAGATCAGGAACAAGACAAGGTTGCCCACTCTCACCACTCTTATTCAACATTGTTTTGAAAGTTTTAGCCACAGCAATCAGAGACGAAAAGGAAATAAACGGAATCCAAATCGGAAAAGAGGAAGTAAAGCTGTCACTGTTTGCAGATGACATGATACTATACATAGAGAATCCTAAAGATGCTACCAGAAAACTACTAGAGCTGATCAATGAATTTGGTAAAGTAGCAGGATACAAAATTAATGTACAGAAATTTCTGGCATTCCTATATACTAATGATGAAAAATTTAAAAGTGAAATCAAGAAAACACTCTCATTTACCATTGCAACAAAAAGAATAAAATATCTAGGAATAAACCTACCTAAGGAGACAAAAGACCTGTATGCAGAAAATTATAAGACACTGATGAAAGAAATTAAAGATGATACAAATAGATGGAAAGATATACCATGTTCTTGGATTGGAAGAATCAACATTTTGAAAATGACTCTACTACCCAAAGCAATCTACAGATTCAATGCAATCCCTATCAAACTACCATTGGCATTTTTCACAGAACTAGAACAAAAAATTTCGCAATTTGTATGGAAACACAAAAGACCCCGAATAGCCAAAGCAAACTTGAGAACGAAAAAAGGAGCTGGAGGAATCAGGCTCCCTGACTTCAGAGTATACTACAAAGCTACAGTAATCATGACAGTATGATACTGGCACAAAAACAGAAAGATAGATGAATGGAACAGGATAAAAAGCCCAGAGATAAACCCACACGCATATGGTCAGCTTATCTTTGATAAAGGAGGCAGGAATGTACAGTGGAGGAAGGACAGCCTCTTCAATAAATGATGCTGGGAAAACTGGACAGGTACATGTAAAAGTATGAGATTAGGCACTCCCTAACACCATACACAAAAATAAGCTCAAAATGGATTAAAGACCTAAATTTAAGGCCAGGAACTATCAAACTCTTAGAGGAAAACATAGGCAGAACACTCTATGATGTAAATCACAACAAGATCCTTTTTGACCCACCTCCTAGAGAGATGGAAATAAAATCAAAAATAAAGAAATGGGACCTAATGAAACTTCAAAGCTTTTGCACAGCAAAGGAAACCATAAACAAGACCAAAAGACAACCCTCAGAATGGAAGAAAATATTTGCAAATGAAGCAACTGACAAAGGATTAATCTCCAAAATTTATAAGCAGCTCATACAGTTCAATAACAAACAACCCAATCCAAAAATGGGCTGAAGACCTAAATAGACATTTCTCCAAAGAAGATATACAGACTGCCAACAAACACATGAAAGAATGCTCAACATCATTAATCATTAGAGAAATGAAAATCAAAACCACAATGAGATATCATCTCACACCAGTCAGAATGGCCATCATCAAAAAATCTAGAAACAATAAATGCTGGAGAGAGCGTGGAGAAAAGGGAACACTCTTGCACTGCTGGTGGGAATGTGAATTGGTACAGCCACTATGCAGAACAGTATGGAGGTCCCTTAAAAAACTACAAATAGAACTACCATATGACCCAGCAATCCCACTACTGGGCATATACCCTGAGAAAACCATAATTCAAAGAGTCATGTACCAAAGTGTTCATTGCAGCTCTATTTACAATAGCCAGGAGATGGAAACAACCTAATTGTCCATCATCGCATGAATGGATAAAGAAGATGTGGCACATATATACAATGGAATATTACTCAGCCATAAAAAGAAATGAAATTTAGCTATTTGTAATGAGGTGGATAGACCTAGAGTCTGTCATACAGAGTGAAGTAAGTCAGAAAGAGAAAGACAAATAGCGTATGCTAACACATATATATGGAATTTAAGGGAAAAAATGTCATGAAGAACCTAGGCGTAAGACAGGAATAAAGACACAGACCTACTAGAGAATGGACTTGAGGATATGGGGAGGGAGAAGGGTGAGCTGTGACAAAGCGAGAGAGAGGCATGGACATATATACACTACCAAACGTAAAATAGATAGCTAGTGGGAAGCAGCCGCATAGCACAGGGAGATTAGCTAGGTGCTTTGTGACCACCTAGAGGCGTGGGATATGGAGGGTGGGAGGGAGGGAGACGCAAGAGGGAAGAGATATGGGAACATATGTATATGTATAACTGATTCACTTTGCTATAAAGCAGAAACTAACACACCATTGTAAAGCAATTATACTCCAATAAAGATGTAAAAAAAATAAAAGGTCAAAAAAAAATTAGGCAGTAGTAACTGTAATGGTTAATTTCATGTGTCAGCTTAATTGGTAATGGTGTGTCCAGATTAAACATGATTTATGCACGTGTCTATGAAGGTGTTTCCAGATGAGATGAGTATATGAGTCACTGGGTTCAGTAAAGTAGTTGACCTACCCAATGTGGGAGAGCACCACTGAATCCACTGAGGGCCTGAATTAAGAATGTTCCCCTTGTTTTCTTACTGCTTGTCTGCTTGAGCTGGGACATTTATCTCTTCCCTCAGACTGGGATCTACACCATTGGCTCTCCTGATTCTCAGGCCTTCAGACTTGAGCTAGAATTACAACACCTGCTTTCCTGGGTCTCGAGCTTGCAGATGGCCGAGATCATGGATCTTAGCATCCATAATTGTATAAGCCAATTTTTAAAAAGAAATCTCTCAATCTCTCTCTCAATCCCTCTCCAGAGATATATATGGGGGCGGGGAGAGGGAGAGAGAGAGAGATAACTATATACAGATAGAGACATAATTATATACAGGTAGATATTAGATATATAGTGCCATTACTAGAGATATACGATAATAACTATAATAGAGAAATATTATATATGGGGAGATATTAGCATATATCTCTATCTACCTCTATATATCTATGTCTCACTGTTACTGCTTTTGTTTCTCTGGAGAACCCTGACTGATACATTAATAACACACACACACAATGCAGAACAACAACAACAAAAAAATGGACACTTGACTCAATCGATTATTCAGCTCTTCTAAATCATGCAGAGAAAATATTAGTAATAGGCTGGAGTATGCACTTTTCCATTACCTGGAAATTTGGTATTAAAGACATGTATAGCATGAGGTTAAAACAGAAAGTAAATTTCAGGACACAGGACAGAGAACCTTTGCCTCAGTTATTTGATGACTAATGTTCTTTAGCTTATATAATCTAGATCAATCACTCTCAGAGTGTGGGATCTGCCCCTGCAGCATCAACCATCATCTTGGAACTTCTTAGAAAAGCAAATTCTTGGGCGACCTCAGGTATCCTGAATTAGAAACTCTGCCCGTGTTCCCAGTGGTTCACAAAGTCCTCCAGGTGATTCTAATGTGGGCTTGAATTTGATACCATCTAATCTAGATAAGCTTTCAAATTACTTGGTCTGTGCCACAAGTGCAGATTCTTATTTAATAAATCATCCATTATTTTAAAACACAAGGAATACGATATTTTTGAAGGGGGTGTTCTTATGTAAATAGCAAATAAAAAGGTGAGGCAAAGTATATTTTGCTTCTAGGTAGTTTTTACACTTTGCACTGTAGTATAGAAACAGTTGCAATGTCTGTTCTACCCCATCTTCTGTTAGTTATCCAAGCCAGACCAATAAGAATCCCTACCTAGGATTCTCCTAATGGAAAGTGCAAACGGAGAAGCTCTATTTCCTGAGCTAAAGGGATGTAAGTTAAGAATTGCCCTTAGTCATGTTCTTTGTTATGAGGATTTTTTTTAAAACGTTGATGTTTCCAAATCTCTATTCTCCAGTGCAGACTCTTTCTTCTTTCTTAATTTATTTTTTTAAACATCTTTATTGGAGTATAATTGCTTTACAATTGTGTGTTAGTTTCTACTTTATAACAAAGTGAATAAGCTATACATATACATATGTCCCCATATCTCTTCCCTCTTGTGTCTCCCTCCCTCCCACCCTCCCTATTCCATGCCTCTAGGTGGTCACAAGCACCGAGCTGATCTCCCTGTGCTATGTGGCTGCTTCCCACTCCTTCATTGAACGTTAGACTTGGCTACAATCCAGTCACCATCCCTCCCTTTATGGACATCTTGAACTTAACACGTTCAAAACTATGTTCTTAATTTCTCCCAACGATGTTCCTTAAACATGCCCCTCCCTCTTTTTCCCATTCCAGTTAATGGCACAACTAACCACCCTTCTAATCAGCCACCTGCTTAGGGAAAGATCTTCTGAATTGCATAGTTTATTTCTCTCTGAGTTCCCACATGCAATCCATCAGCAAGCCTTTTTTTAACTCTATCTTTAAAAATGTAGCCTGAATTGAGTAATTTCTTGCTGCTAAAAAAAAAAAAAAAGCTTTCACCTTAATCCAAACCACCCTAACTTTTTACTAGAACTGAAGTGTCTACCTACTAGCTGGTTTCTCTGCTTCCACTCTTGACCTCTTAAAGGCTGTTCTCCACTAAAAAGATATATTTAAAAAAATTAAACCTGATTCTTTCAGTTTCTGCTTAAAATCTTCCAATGACTTTCTACTAAAGCTAAAATAAAATCCATACTCTTTACCATGGACTACTAGGCCTTGTCTATTCAACATTTACCTACTTTCCCCACCGATCTTGCTGTTCCACTCATATCAGCCTTGCCTCCACTTCTTACACATTCTAAGACCATTTTCATTTTAGTGGCTTTACATCTGCTGAGCCTTCTTCCTGGAATTTCCTTGCCCTAGAGCTCTCAATGACTGGTTCTGTCTAATCCTCCAGGTCTCAACTCAACCTCTGAAGAGGTCATCACCTCTTCACAGAAGCCTCCCCTATTTAAAGTAAACCACTCTCTTCTCCCAGTCATAGGCCATTACTTTACCCTGTGCATTGATTCCTTTTATAGAATTTATTACTATTTGAAGTAAGACTTTTTTATGGATTTATTTTTAATTTAAATTCTGTCTTCACCCTCTGTTAAGAGTATATAAGTCATGGAGCTCTGTATTCTCATACACAGAGCTGATCTGAGTACTACTCTGTCCCCTAACACAACATGGCACACACAGGTAGGCACCCACTAAATGTTTAATAATTTAAAAATCCATGTGGGACAAACTCAAATGCAGCAGGGAGAATCAAGTCTGTATGCAGACAGAGGGTAAGAGAGAAACTTGATGGTGTTCAACCTCTTGGATCCGTCCTACACAAGACCTTTTCTATTCTTCCCCTTTCCATAGGTTGGCCATGTAAACCAGTAAAAAAAAAAAAGCAAACAAACAAAAAAGACATGATTTAGTTTGAACTGTGTTCCTATATCTCTTACAACACGAAGTTAAGACTGACATAACTACTTATCCATGTGAACATTGTAGCCATGAACCTAAATTGGTTCCTTCTTACGTGGGAAAATTTCTTGGGGCCCTTACACATCTTGGAAAGTGATTAATAGAAATTATTATTGCACATCATTAGAAAGGACTTAGCCAAAGTAGTAGAGAAAACCCAGCCCTGAGTTATCCTGTGTGATGAGGAATGGAAAATTAGTTAAAACTTGCTCATCCTGGCCAATAACTACAGGCTAAATTCAGCTTATTATGCAGCAACTGGTTATTGAGGTTTCCAGAAGAACATTTTCTAAAACAATTAGACTGAATATATATTAACTTCAAGTGACCACACGTAGTCTGGGTCTTGGTGGCCTTTTCAAAACTAATACATTTTTCTCTGTCAGAAAAATATTGGATTTGTTGAATTAGCAGTAATATAGTTTTGTCTAAATGGAATTATAGAAGCAAAGCAATATCCAAGTCATTTTACATTAGTTCCTTTCACACTCTTATACTGTACTATAAAAAAAAGCTGCAACCCCTTATTTATTAACTCATCTCCAAACACACTGACCTAGCTATTCCAGCATACCAAAGCTTGCTGAAATCTCTGACCTCTTGTAGAGGTCACTGTATGCAATGTCCTTCCTCTACTTTTTTCATTGATGTGTTCTGCTCATCCCTCAGGTATTGACTCAAATACCACCTCTTTTGAAAGACTTTCCTGTCTATCCTAATTAGATCTCCCTGTTATCTACTTTAGCTGCCTCATTCTTTTCTTTATAGAACTTGTCACAATTTATAATTGGTCTATCATTTGTTCACATACCTGTCCATGATCTTTTACTTTCTACTAGAAGGAAAGCTTGTCTAGAAGAGCAGAGACCATTTCTATGTTATGCCTCATTCTATCTCCGATTCTTGCTTCATAATAGACACACCAGAAATATGCATCTAATGAATGAATGATCCTATCCCAACCAAAACAGGAAACTGAGACTGAATCCTGTAGAAGATAGGGTCTGAGTCTTCTTAGTGGGTCTCAGTGTAAAACTATCTGTATGAAGGATTGGCCACAAAGTGACACCAACACAAAAAAGAGTTACTTTTGAATAAGTTATATGCAGGGCATGCAGCTCCACACTCATATGCAGAACTGATCTGACTGGAGTGCTACTCTATGCCCAGCCCCCAATACTACCTATGAGACCCCAGTACTACCCTATGGGGACAGCCCATGTGACCTCTGCTCTGCTTCACTGAGGATGACTAATAATGACGTGAGGAGTAGGATTATATACTATAGGGTTTTCTTCTCAGGAGATAAACTCTTCTATTCTCTTGCCCTGGCAAAGCTTGCTGTCCTTAAAACTGCTTCAGTCATTTTCAGCTAGGTAGCCATTTAAGTCAGTCCCTTATCTCTTCCAGGATTTGAATTTCAAGTTTGATCAATAAAGTACAGTGATTAAAAGCAAGCCCTCTAAGGCCAGAATGTCTTCGGAGTCAATCTTGGCTGTGTCACTCTGGGCAAGTTATGTAAATTCTGACTTTCAATTTTCATATTTGAAACTGGGATCAAAGAACACTTCCTACTTTACAGAGTTTTTGTGAGGATTAAATGAGCAACAAAGAATTTAGAACACAGCTTGGTTCATAGTAAACACTCTCCTCTTTATCTAGACCCTCTCCCTGGCTCTTCTAATCTAGTCCCATGGCCCTTAATTGTCAGCATTCTGTCAGATGCCCAGAATGCTCTCCTGGACTCCAAATTTGCATGCCCACCTGGTAGGGCACATAACAGCCATCCCAACCTAAACACATTCAAAAATGAGCTATTGATTGTCCCACACTTTCCCCCTACATTACCAATCCTCACTGTCCTCTTCAACTCAATGAATGGCAATTTCAACTTTTGAATTGCTCAGGTCAAAAACTGTGCATTCATCCTTGATTCCCCCCTATCTCTCTCCTGCGTACATTTGATAGGCAAGTCTGTTGATTCTTACTCTGAAATATACACAGAATTTGACTACTCTTCTCCATCTTCACTGCTATGAACTACTGTGAAAGCCTCCATCAGCTTTTCCTTGCATTATCACCAAGTGTCTCTTAATTGATTTCCTGTTTTCACCCTTGTCCACTCTAGCCAATTCTCCATGGAGACAGCATTGTGATATGTCTAATATATGAGTTAAATTGCATAAAATATTTTCTTAAATCCACCCAATGGCTTCTTAGATCACTCAGAGTGAAACCCCAACTTGCCACTATAGCTTGCAAAACCTCACATAACTTGGTCTTGTCACTTACTGGCCCTCAAATCCTGCTACAGTCCCCCTCTCTCACTATACTGTAGTCACGCTGGCCTCCGTGTCTGAAAACACACCAATCATGCTCCTGATTTAGGCTTTTGCACTTGCTCTTCCTTTGACCTAGAATGCTTTTAACAATGCTCTTCACATTTTCCTTTAGCCACACCCTAAATGCCACCAGAAAGGCCTTCTCTCATCACTTTATATGAACTCGCCCCCATCTCCACTAGTCCCACTCTAGTTCTCTTCATAGCAATTATTGCTACCTGGTGGTTTGTAATTGGTTGTTTATTTTCTGATTTCCTCTACTAAGGTAGAAAATTCATGAGAGCAAAGACTTATAGTTGTGTTCACTATAATGTCCCCAGTGCCTAATACAGTGTCTGGCTAATAAATATTTGTTAAATAGATAAATAAAAAAATTATTATTACATTTTTGTTGCTTTATCCATTAACCAAAAGCATATCAGGCATCATAAAACAGTATAAGGAAGTTATTTAAAGGAAATGTGGGGTCTCTCAGGCACTTCTGGAATTATACTTTAAAAAATTTGTTCTTAAAAAATTAAGCCTCACACATTTGTCCGAGTACAGTCTTATCAGAACTTTGCAAGTTCAGATTCTTAAAACATGCAAGACATCAGGGAACTACAAACACACATACACACAAATAAATGCATGTAAAACTGGTGAAATCTGAATAAAGTGTGTGAATTTTACCAATGTAAATTTCCTGGTTTTGCTATTATACTGTAGTTATACAGTATGCTACACTGGGAAAAGTGAGTGAGGGGTACACAAAATCTCCATGAACTTTTTAAATCTCCTCTAATTCTATTATTATTCCATAATTTTTTTAAAAAGGTGCAAGGGGGCTTCCCTGGTGGCGCAGTGGTTGAGAGTCCGCCTGCCGATGCAGGGGACACGGGTTCGTGTCCCGGTCTGGGAAGATCCCACATGCCGTGGAGTGGCTGGGCCCGTGGGCCATGGCTGCTGAGCCTGCACGTCTGGAGCCTGTGCTCCGCAATGGGAGAGGCCACAGCAGTGAGAGGCCCGCATACCACAAAAAAAAAAAAAAAAAAAAAGGTGCAAGGCTCCTTGACTCAACTGGCATTCACTGCATATGAGGCTCCAAAGAGACCCTGAAGATGTTTTGGACAAGTTAAGAAAACTTCATCTCAAGCTCAAATGTCACCTCCATTGGGAAGTGATCAAAGAACAATATTACTCTCTGAAATTAGAACTAATTACAATTGATGTGAAAAAACTAAGCTTAGTGAACCATGGAAGCATAACTTTAAGAAGTGATTTTCATCATTGTCAGGAATCTAGTGTTGATTTTTTACATGTCTACTCTAAAGAAGAGTATACATTTCATAAGAATTTTGGAAACAGAATAAGAGCAAAAACGTAGAAAGCCTTAGGTTTTAAAACAAACTCAGGTGCTTGTATGTTTTAAATTCCCCCCAAGATTCACACAGATCTATCAATGACAAAGGCTCTGAGAAGCTCTTAAGTAAAAATTTGTTTATCCCATCACTTGCCAAACTCACTTGGTTACTGGAGATGAGGGTATCTTTTAGATTTCACCTGAGAGAATAGGGTAGGACTTTTATGACAAAGGAGGTGATATAATGAATTACAGATATATGTATGTATATATCTCAAGACAATGTTACCACAGGAGATATGGATTGTTAAACTTTAGAAACAGTTTATTGCTGGGATTTTGACTAGGATTACATTTAACTTATAGATCCAATTAGGAAGAACTGGCATCTTGAAAATATTGAGTGTTCCTATCCATGAACATGGAATATCTCTCCACTTATTCAGTTCTTCTTTGATTTCATTTAACATAGTTTTATAGTTTTCCTCATATAGACCTTGCACATATTTTGTTAGATTTATAGCTGAGGATTCTATATTTTGGGGTACTAATGTAAATGATATTATGTTTTTAATTTTTTGTTTACTGTTGGTACATAGGGAATCAATGGACTTTTCTATATTAACATTGTATTGGGTTGGCCAAAAAGTCCATTTGGGATTTTCATAAGATGTTATGGAAAACCCAGACGAACTTTTTGGCCAACCAAATATCTTTCAACCTGCTATAGCTGTTTATTAGTTCCAGGAATTTTTTTGTTGATTTTTTTGGATTTTCTTCATAGACGATCATGTCATATGCAACAAAGATAATTTTAGGTCTTCTCTCTCACTCTATATACCTTTTCTTTCCTTTTCTTGGCTTAGTGCATTACCAAGAGCTCCCATTACAATGTGGAAAAGGAGTGAGAAGGAGTAACCCTTTCCTTATACTTGATCTTAGTATAAAATTTTAATTTCCTCATTATTAAATATGATATTAGCTGTACATATTTTGTAGGTATTCTTTATCAAGTTGAGAAAGTTCTCCTCCATTCCTAATTTACTGAGATATTTTATCATGAATGAGCATTGAATTTTGACAAATGCTGTTTCTGCACCTATTGATACAATCATCTGCTTTTTCTTTTTTAGTATGTTTTTTGATGGATTACATTAATTAGTTTTCAAATGTTGAACCAGGCTTGCATATATGGGCTAAGTTCCACTTGTTTATGATTTATAGTTATATTTATCCATCATTGGATTGATTTGCTAATATTTTGTTGAGGATTTTTTCATCTATGTTCATGAGAGATATTGGCCTCTAGTTTTCTTTTCTTGTAATGTCTTTGTCTGGTTTTGGTATCAGGGTGATACTGACAACACAGACTAAGTTAGGGTGTGTTTCCACTGCTTCTATCCTCTGGAAGAGACTGTAGAAAATTGGTATAATTTCTTCTTTAATGTTTGATAGAATTCACCAGTGAACCCACCTGGGCTTGGTGCTCTCTGTTTTGGAAGGTTATTAATTACTGATCCAATTTATTTAATAGATATAGGCCTATTTCGATCACCTATATTTTCTTGTGTGAGTTTTGTGCATAATGTGTCTTTAAAAGAATTGGTTCATTTAATCTAGGTATCAAATTTGCAGACATAGAGTTTTCATAGTATTCTTTTATTATTCTTGTATTATCCTGGGATCTGTAGGATGTCCCATCTTTCATTCTGGACATTAGTAATTTGTATTCTCTCTCTTTTTCTCTTAGTTAGCCTGGCTAGAGGCTTTTGACTTTATTGATAATTTTACAGAACAAGCTTTTTGTTTTGTTGATTTTCTCCATTGATATCCTGTTTTCTATTTCATTGATTTATGCTTTAATTCTTATTATTTCCTTTCTTCTGATTTATTAGGATTTAATTTACCCTTTTTTTTCTAGTTTCCTAAATTGGAAACTTAAATTATTGATTTGCAATCTTTCTTCTTTTCTAATATACGCATTCAATGCCATAAATTTCCTTCTAAGCACTGCTTTCACTGTATTCCACAAATTTTCTTTTTTGTTTGTTTGTTTTTTTAGAAGATGTTGGGATAGGAGTTTTATTAATTTATTTATGCTGTGTTGGGTCTTCGTTTCTGTGCGAGGGCTTTCTCTAGTTGTGGCAAGCGGGGGCCACTCTTCATTGCGGTGCGCGGGCCTCTCACTATCGCGGCCTCTCTTGCTGCGGAGCACAGGCTCCAGATGCGCAGGCTCAGGAGTTGTGGCTCACGGGCCCAGTCGCTCCACGGCATGTGGGATCCTCCCAGACCAGGGCTCGAACCCGCGTCCCCTGCATTAGCAGGCAGACTCTCAACCACTGCGCCACCAGGGAAGCCCCCACAAATTTTGATGAGTGGTGTTTTCATTTTCATTTAGTTCAAAATATTTTAAAATTTATCTCGAGTTTTTTTTTCCATTGACCCATGTGCTATTTACAAGCGTACTGTTTAATCCCCACCTAGTTTGTGATTTTTCCAGTTATCTGTTATTGATCTCTAATTTAATTCCATTGTGGCATAAGAGCAGACATTGTATGATTTCTATTATTCTAAATCTTTTAAGGTGAGTTTTATGACCAAGAATGTAGACTATCCTTGTGAATGTTACATATGAACTTAAGCAAAATGTGCATTCTTCTCTTCTTGGATGAAGCAGTTCCTGTGATGTTTTCTGTTCATGAGTCTCTGCTCTAGTGAACCCTAGTGAATGACTCCCTGTACTCGACTATCTCTCCAATCTTGGAGACAGAGTTTGGCCCTGTATCCTCCCCTCTCTTATGGATTGAAGAAGAATTGTTGATTTTTCAGTCTGTTCAGATTTTATTGTTGTTAAGACTGAGTGGCAACTTCTAAGCTCCTTGCATGGGGAACCAGAAATCCTCTTCTTCACTCTTTTTAGGTGTTGGTGCATTTGTTCTAATAATTGATATTAGATTATCTATCAGAAATAGTAGGAATACATAAAAGTATTTTAGAATACTGCAGCTTGCTTTTTTAAATGCAATGTTTTTTGTTTTGATTTGGTTTAATTGCTTTTAATTTTACACATACTAACTCACCTCCTGATCTTCTTTTACTTTCCAGAGTACACAAGAAGGAGGTCTACCATTCAAATAAATAACAATATTAAACTTGCGAGATAAACAATTCCCAGCATAATTTTTAGTTAATAAATCATTAAATTGTGAGTTTAGTTAATGTATTTCCCTAGAACTTGATCACTTTTTGATGAATTCATCAAGTCAAATGTCTAAATATTGGCAATTATAAAGTCAGTGTTGAAGGAGATCAAACTCTGGAGATATTATTAATATAATCCTGCCTCCCCTTACCCCAACCACCACTACCAACAATACTGTTATTAAAGTCTTCAGTATCGAGTGGCTGGGTCTTTGGCACTTAGCCATAGTTTTAAATAAATCACGCCCAAATGAATATGTCATGTGTTTTACAGGTGATTATCTACATTTAAATATTTTAAATTGCATCTACCAGGGTCTACCATTTGTCTAGGGGCAACTGTCTCAAGAAGTGACTTGACTTATTTAAATATACCTTTACACTTCTGACATATCCCAGAGATGAAAATGTGATACTTGGGTATACAAAACAACACCTGAATGTCTTCATATATATTGTCTAGGGGGAGAAAACCTGCCTAGCATTTTGCTTTGGGGATTTTATTCCATAGAGCATTAGCTGAGACATTTATTAGAATGAGTGATATCTTACATTCCCAGACTTTTCAACAGCTCCCTCCAAGAACTCGAAAAGTTGCCCCTTGTTTTCCATTGTTGCCAAAGCCTCATACCTCTGGCAATAGTTGAACAATGATTCCAAGGCTCAACTACTTTGATTGGTTCTAACATTATATTTATCTGATTTGTTGGCATTCTACGAACAGTAAGCATACTCTTTCTGGCTGTCCACCACTCATAAGATTCTAAGATAAACAATAGTAAGCTAACAAATTAGAAAAATATAATTTGGTCTATTTTATAGGCACAACTACCAATGAAATAATTCTTTGCTTTTGAAGTGGCTTTAAGGGCACATGCATCATTACATAGTAATATCATATGATAATAGTTTACTTGACAAAATAAAATTATCAGTTTCCAGGAAGTATTCTGAAATGAGTAAAATGTTGAGTTCATGGTGGAAAACAAGCCATTTTAATTAAGGACAGTGTAGGCAGCCTGAGCATTTGTGAATGTTCCAATAGGATTGTGTGAATCAGTAAGAACAATTTTGTTTGAAGTTTCAGAGTGTTTCCTTTAATAATATAAAAATCTGTTCTTTGTTCTCACGTGGGTAAATTGTACAAAAATTTATCTGGCCTAATGAGTAGCTGAAAGAATTTGCTCTTTTGTTTGAAAGACTTGGCCTTGACCTCAACAGTTTCACTCCCATAGATTGTTTGGAAAATATATTGCATCCATGAAATAGTACTCGAAAACAAGACTCAAAAAGCTTAAGTGGAGAGCTCTGTGTGAAAATTTACAGGCAATTAATCCTACCATATGTCACACCTTTGTCAGCCCTGGTCACTTTCTAAATTATAAGCACTGTCAGCCATCTCCACAACCTGATATTCTAATGTTCATACTTGGCAGTTCTTTCTTTCTCCTGACACAATCTCCCATGGCTCCTTTCTCTGTAATGCTTCTTTGGGACTCTCTGAAATCTCAGGAACATGGAAAAAATGAAAACTCCTCTCTATCTATATCTGTTTAGAGAACTTTCCTTCTACATTCTTCATAACAAAACCCTGGATTTCCACTGGAGATACAGTATATGTGGTGTCTGAGGAGAACTTCTCAGGAGGTGCTGCTCAATCCCTCACAAACCTCACACCTTAAGGCCAGGGTGTGGAGCCTCTCTCTCCATGACCTCTAACTCCTGAGTAAACATCCCAGATCTCTAGTGTCTACCCTCTGCACCCTCCCCTCTGAGGCATCTTCTACTGATTTCTTGGTCAGTCTGCAAACATCCCCTGAAACTGTATCCCCAGGGAAAGCCAGGCTGGCCAGGTGCAGCAGGGTGGGAGCAGCAACCCTTGTGAAACTTTGGCTTTATTTATTTGCCTATTTGTCTCTAAGTCTTGACTCTACGCTTCTTGATGGCAGGTGACTTATTTCCTTATTTCCCCAGTGACTGGCGTATAGACTGACACTTGCATTTGATAAAGGATTGTTGGAAGGATTAATGCATGACAGAATAACATCACTGTTAATCTATCTGTTATAATAGCTAACTTTTCGGGAGTTCTTACTACATAGCAGGCTTTGCCCTAAGCAATTTACATGCATTGGCTCCAAGAAATCTTCACAACCATAAATCAAGTGAGGATTAGGAAATTTAGAGAGTTTAAGTAACTTATATCACTCATGTAACACAGTTCACATAGTGTGGAACTCGAATTTCAGCCAAGGCAGATTGTTTCCAGAGTCTACATTCCTAAAAACTACCAGCATGGCGAATGAAGAACAGCTCTGTACCTAAAAGAGTTCCACCTCTTTTTTAGCACAGAGGATGGGCCTATGATGATTGGAGCAGGTGTCCCACAAGAGCATCCACAGCTTTGGGACAGTATCAGCCTCAGAGAATGGAAGCTGGCATGGTGGAGGCCACATAACCTGGTCCCATGTAGAGAAGCCAAGGTCTTTAGGATCAGGAGGACAGCAGGAGGACAGTCGCCTCTGTGAAGGTATTTTAGATTCCTGCTACTTATCACAGGCTAGAAAAGAAGAAGGGAGAGTGAAAGAGGAAGGAGTTTGAAAAGCACAAGAAACAATAAGAACAAAAGCAACTAATACAAGTAATATTTACATGTGGGAGGATGAGCAGAGTATAAAGTTCTAATAGCTAAAGTTGTCAGTGATCACAGAGGAAGAGATTGAAGGAGCAGAGACTCATGTGAGAGGCAGGAGTCTGAGCTGAGAAAAGAGGAACACGGGGCTCCTTCCACCATGTAAGGTCATAGCAAAAAGGCACCAGCTATGAACCAGGAGGAGGGCCCTCACCTGGCCAGGTTGGCACCTTGATCTTGGTCTTCCAGCTTCCAGAACTGTGAGCAATAAATGTCTGTTGCTTATAAGCCAGGAAAAAAAAAAAAAAAAAAGAGGAACATGGAAAGACAGAGTCTGCGAGAGTGAGAATAAAGTGAGGGCCAGTGTTTGTAGATTATAGGAATGTAAAGTAGTGTTTGGAGATGGCCAATAAACAAATGAAAAGATGCTCAACGTCACTAATTATTCAAGAAATGTGAACCAAATCTACAATGAGGTACCACCTCACACTGGTCAGAATGGCTGTCATTAAAAAGTGCACAAATAACAAATGCTGGAGAGGGTGTGGGGAAAAGGGAACCCTCCTACACTGTTGGTGGGAATGTAAAGTGGTACAACCACTATGGAGAATAGTATGGAGGTTCCTCAAAAAACCAAAATAGAGTCACCATATGACCCAGCAATCCCACTCCTGGGCATACATTGGGAGAAAACTCTAATTCAAAAAGATTCAGGCAGCCCAATGTTTATAGCAGCACTATTTACAATAGCTAAGACATGGAAGCAACCTAAATGTCTATCAACAGATGAATGGATAAAGAAGAGGTGGTATATATGTATACAGTGGAATATTACTCAGCCATGAAAAAGAATGAAATAATGTCATTTGCAGCTCCATGGGTGGACCCAGAGATTATCATACTAAACAAAGGAAGTCAGAAAGAGAAAGACAAATCCCTTATAATATCACTTATATGTGGAATCTAAAATATGAAACAAATGAACATATCTATGAAACACAACCAGAGTCACAAATACAGAGAACAGGCTTGTGGTTGCCAAGGGGGTGGGGGGAGGAGGGAAGGACTGCAAGTTTGGGATTAGCAGATGCAAACTATTATATAGAGAATGGATAAACAACAAGGTCCTATTGTATAGCACAGGGAACTATATTCAGTATCCTGTAATAAACCAAAATGGAAAAAGATATGAAAATAACCAATACTAAGGGAACTTGCACTGCTGGAATGCCAACCTCCATGTAATATATTGTTCACTTAGTGTATTACAGTGCTAAATTTATAAGTGTTTTATTTAGTATTTTTACTATAATTAATAAGGAAGATATACTTTTATTCATGTTGACAAATAAGAAATAAAGTCTCACCTCTCCTTTTCAATAAAAATAAAGTAGGTGTTTGGGCTCTAAACTCAGTGCACAGGCAAATTCATTGGGGATCACATTTATCTTTGAAAATTCTTAAAAATTCTCCATATATATATATGTATATGTATGCAGTTGAGTACATTCAACCCTACAGAATCAAGTGTATATAGACTACAGAGTAACATAAGATATAATAGTATGCATATAAAAGTATAATTTTATAATATTTTCATACCATGAGACAGAGGTCTGCATGCATTGGTTTAACATATGTTAACTGTTCCTCTGATGATACTCCTGTATTTATTTACGGTGTGCCTTCTGAAAACTCAAAATACTCACATTTAATGTACTCCCATTTGAAAATACTGGTGTCCCCTAAAACACATTTCTTCTGAGGGGAGACAGCCTGCAAAATATTTGCTTAAAATGTGCTTCACTCTTGACCCACTGGGTAGTAGGAGGTTTGCCACCTGTTGTGGAATTAATGTGGTGTTCAGGCTTCCAACATGGGGAGGGTGGTCTGTCAACTCAGTGGAAGGCTAATGTTTATAATGAGCCCTGTATGCCGTGGAGTTTGTATCCAGAAGTATTAAATCCTGCGGTTTGTAAGTTTTTACTCTGATATTGTTCAGCACTTGATGCGTGCACTCAATTACAAAAAAATATATACTACTAGTATTATTTGATTTTTTTTTTTTGCAAACCTCTTTCAATATCAGCTTGTTTACTGAAAATTCCTGGAAGCAGCAAAGTGCCATCTGTTTCCTTATCAAATTTCGCCCCCACGATCACAGGCAAAGATCGTTGCTTTTTTTATTCGTGAGGCTGCTTAGAAACAATGTAGTTGTATTCACAGGTCGGTTATGATTAAGTCTCTGATGATGGACCTGGTGAATGAATGAATGAATAAAAGAAAGAAAGGAAGAAAGGAAGGAAGGAAGGAAAGGAAGGGAAGGAAAGGAAGGGAAGGAAAGGAAAGAAAGAGCTTGCCCAAATTCTGAAAATAGCCTGAAAATCATCTTCCAATCCAGAAACACATCCAAGAGCAAACTCCTCCAGGAAGCATCTCATACACAGACAAACATGTTTAGAATGATGTCTTCTTTGGGGTATATCATCAACAGCCACGTGACCTGATGGGTCAGTTTCCTGTCAGTTAGAAAATTTAGCACAAGGCTGCCTTTGCAGGTGATTTTCCAAAAGTGTAAGAAATGTACAGCATGGTTTTTCAGCCTCAGAAGATTGAGCTAAGACGAATCCTTCCAAAACGGATTTCTTAAGGTAAAAATGGTCAGAGCATCACTCTGCCAGCCCGCTAGGGGAAAGTCAATTTTCCAATTCTATTAGCTTCAGTGGAAACAAAGAGAGACGTGAACAGACAGCGCAGAGAGTGTCAGAACATACCCTAAGAGAAAGGTGGCCTCTTGGGAAAAAGGAAAAGTGGAAAAGAAAGGAAAAAGCAAAAGCAATAACAACAAAACAAAACACTGTGATTGCTATGACTGTTTACTCTGAGAAAAATACCAGTCGGAAAACAAAAGTCAACTCAATGGTTTTCTTATGGCATTATTTTGCCAAATTGTTCATCAGACCAACCTATCCCATTTAAAATGACCAAGAAAATCTCTTGCTGCCTCCAAAACAGAAAACACTTTCATGAGTAGTTTTAAAATTATGCTGGACCTATGTTGACATAAACACTATTTCAAATATCTGGCACAGAACTGAAGTATCATCAATAAGCATGATATTTAATCTGTTCTGAATGATTGGATACATTATGCTTCATGTTAAGATTCCGATTCAGGTACAAACATCTTGCTAACCAATTATGTCCTTTAAAACATCAGCTTTATACGGTTCTGTTATGCTTCCTCCATACCCTAAAGTTTTGGCAATATCTGGCTTTCTATTTGAATCTATTTACTTTTAAAAGCCACTCTGGGCACCTACTATAAGCCTGACACTATAACAGATACTTCACGTCAATCTGTCAATCTTCCTAACTGCTCAATGGTACAGTTCTCATTAGCCTTTCCATTTGCAAATGAGGAAACTGACACCCCAGAGCTTACTAGTTTTCTCCACATCTGTTTGATTACAAAATAGATGGTTTTTACACCACCATTACAGAACAATCCATTCATCACGATGCTTGGTAGCAAACAAAAAGGGGTCCTGTGCCCTATGCCTTTGAAAGTGTGAATCTCAGGAGTTTCCAATTGAAACGTATAAGCAGAGTGAGTCAATCAAAGTGGAATACAGACAACCCAAGGTTGAAATACATGCCCTAAGCTACTACACCCTAGGAGTAGTCTAGACATGGGGCAAGTTGTCAAGTCAGGTTGAAACCAGATCAGAGACTGCCAGGAAATTAGCCTCAAAGTAGCAGAGAGAAACAGGCAAGACGACCTTTGACACCAGTCTAATCCTAACTGAGTGGCTCTATATGATGCTAGTCCCCACTCTTTCTCCTGGGCCCATACCTTCTGCAGGCTATCCAACAGGAGGAAGCAGAAGCAGGGAGGGTGGTCTTCACATACCCAAAGTCTGAATACACTGCAGTGTGTGTTTGCACCCAGCATTGTTTAATGTTCATCTCAAAGCTGCCTATAAGAATAGGATGCTAGCATATGTTCTTAGGAATCGAAGAAAGAATACAGCTTCAGTATTATAATGCTATCTAAAAATGCCACACTGACAATGTAACTTATCTCAACTACACTGTTTTGGTTTTTTCTCCTTTATCTGTTTCTGATGAAAACAAGTGGGAGGGAAAATCTGTTCTTTACTTATAGGCACCACAGTTGGACATGCCAGCATTTGAGTGGCCTTTTATTTTTAATGTTTTAGTTGTTTTGTTTGTCCAAGAAACAAAACCTGCTTTGCTTTTCCAAAAGAATCTTAAACAAGAGGCATGGTCAAAAGCATCCTGTAGCTTTCTTGATGCCTACCAAATCCAAGGGGTTGTTACCAATGGAGCAGCAGGTTGCTTCATCTCAATGCATGAGTGTGTTTTCCCTTCAATAGTCAGAACCTGTGGGAAAAAAGGTATGAATGCCTGGGCCTCTGTAACCTTGTCATTATGTCCTATAATGTCTGAAAGGATCTGAACTCTTACTAGAGACAGCCCAGTTGTACTTATCCTTGATTAAACAATACGCTGTGTCTGTTGAGTCATACCAAAAGGTGACTCTTCCCACTGGATCATATGTCAGTGTAGGCGAAGTTCACATTAAATGACATAGGGAGGATCCCCCACCCCCTGGTCTTCCTTTCACCCTCATTTTTTACCCTCTGCCATTTCTTCCAGCATCTTATCTTAAACTTCCTACCCTAACCGTAACCTGTCCATCACCTACCCATCTCTCTACCCACCTGCCTCCTACCTGCCTGTCTCTCTGTCCATGTATCTGGATGGTAGCTTGTCCCCAGGGTCATCCTCCGTCTCTAGGAAGAGACAGAAACTCATGCTCTCAGCCGGCTCCTCCTTTGCAGTCCTGGCCAGGTACAGACGAGGCTCAAAATCCCATTAACATTGAGCCCTCCCACTCTTCAGAGCAGAACATCTCCAAGACACACAAATTCTTCTCTTGCTAGAAATGACTGCCTCTCACTCTTACATAATGAATGAATTACTCTCTTCCAAAAGGGAAAAGAAGGATTAAAGAGGACTAGGGACAGAGATTTCTCTCCTACCTCATATGCCCTAACTCTTGGAGTTGCAATCAGTGTGAAGTATTTGAAGCTGCGGGTGGGGCATCCCAAGAAAGTAGTCCAGACCAGAAACCTGCCACCCCAGCATGAAATCAATCTGTGTCCTCTGGTAGCTGTGGGCTACATTGAATTGCATGGCAGCAAAGTAAGTCAAGGGTCATATGTAATTTTTCTCTTATACGCTCATTTATTCATTCTTTCATATACTCATTCAACATATATTTATCAAGTGCCTACAGTCTGTAAGATAACAAACAAAGTGAAAGAGAAATAATAACGAACAAGAACAAATAAGCAGAAGTAAAAAGTTAAATGACCTGGAAAACCAACAAGCTTTTTAGATACATCAGAGAAGTGAGGTCACAGGGCAAAGTGCGGCCCTAAAAGTTGGAGAGACAAAAAGATACATAGAATCACAAGTTACCAGAGAAGAAAAAACACAAGCAAAAACCTCTGCAGGAATCAGTGCCTGGGTAGGAAAACTTAAGCTGTAATCAATGAATTGCTGCAGGCTTACTGTGGACAAATCTGAGAGATAAAAACTTCAGGGGGATCTAGTCACCTTTTTCGAGTTTTTACCTCAGGGAGCTCTACCAGTTTCTCACAGTGAATGGAGAAAAGTCCCTTCTGCTTCCAGGAGGGGGAGGGAAAAATAGCTTTTTTGCAATACATAAGAGCACTCTGTCCCCAACAAAACCTGCCCTAAGGAGAAACTATTTTACCGGAGACTAATAGGGTATTTCTTTCAGAGTCTCATCGACTTGGGAGAAGAGAACTACCCAAGCAGCCTTCTTTAGCTATCTGGTCCCACCTAAGAGAGGAAAAAACTAGACTACTGAGAAGCACTGGGGAAGTTCACAGTTCAGGGTTCCAGGCTCACCAAAAGACTAAGACCTAATCATAGGATCATAGAATGCTACCCCTCCACATTACCACTTTATGCCTAAAGGCCTAGTTACTACAGTGATTTTGTTTTTCTCTTTACACAGAATATCATGTCTACCTTTCAACAAAAAGTTGCAGGGCAAAAGACACAGTTTAAAGATACTCAACAGGATGGAGAACAAGATGAGAGTGGGGGGACTCTGGACCCACTTCTTCTCATAAACGTATCAAAACCACAACTACATATAGAGCAGCTCTGCTGAAATTGACCTGGGGACTAGCAGGACTGCTGTTCTACAACCAAAGCTGTCAAGAAAGATCCACATGGGGCTTCCCTGGTGGCGCAGTGGTTGAGAGTCCGCCTGCCAATGCAGGAGACGCGGGTTCGTGCCCCGGTCCGGGAGGATCCCATGTCCCGCGGAGCGGCTGGGCCCGTGAGCCATGGCCGCTGAGCCTGTGCATCCGGAGCCTGTGCTCCGCAACGGGAGAGGCCACAACAGTGAGAGGCCCACGTACCGCAAAAAAAAAAAAAAGATCCACATGGAGCATGGTAGGAAGGAAGGAGAAGCAATACATTGAGGACCCACACCCCCAGCAGAAGTCACAGAAGAGGAGGGGTACATCACAGATGTGGGGATCCTTTCTGGGGAGCAAAGGGTTCAAGCCACATATCAGGCACTCTGGCCCTGGGGTCTGACACCAGGAAGACAATCCCTTAGCTGGTTTGAAAACCAATGGAGCTTACAGAAGGGCTGTAAGAAAACCAAACTCCACTCCTGAAATGCTTGCACAGAACAAGCTTGCTTACTCCCAGTCAGAGTTCAGAGGCAGCAGACTGAAAACTGCCTGGTGCTCTGCTGAGCTTGCAAGGGCCACCCCAGCCCAACCCCAAGCCCTCACTGGGATCCTGCTTCAGCCTTTCTTGCTCCTGCACTGCTCCCCACTAAGGCAGAGGCTACCACTGCCAACAAGAGTGAGCGCTTGGAGGGACTGGAGCCAGCTCCAATGCCAGTCCTGTCTCTGACCAGCTGGAGGCAGCCATTGCCAGTGCTCACGTCAGTATACACACTCAGGAGGGAGCAAAACTAGCTCCAGGGCATAACCACCATTGAAAGCATGCATACCTGCACACACGTGGGAGGGAGCAAAACTACCTCAGTAGTTTGGCACCCATCCCTCTAGTCCCAACCCACGTGCTAGCCAAGGCACACACATCAGGGGAAAAAGTGAAACCAGCACAGAAACACAGGCCCAAGCCCTCAGACCCCAGCCATGTCCCCAGCCCCCAACCAAGCTGGAGACTGCCATCACACCTGGAAGAAACCCAACTGCTCAGGGCTCCTGCTCCAGCACCTATGGCCCCAACCCCACTCCTGAAAAAGCAGTAAAGGCCACTGAGCATAGGAGAGGTCCCAGACTGCACCTAGCTTTGGCTCTAGACCCTCTAGCTCCAGCCCTACTTCCTGCCAAGGTGGTGGCTACCAGCACAAATGTGGCACATGCTTACTTCAGATCTGGCTCTGAGCAAAGTCAGCCTGCACAGGGATGCTCCCACACAGGGACATACCATCAAGACTTAGAAAGGTAACTGTTACACCAAATTTCATAGACACAGAGAAAGTTAAACAAAATGAGAAGACAGAGGAATATGTTTCAAATGAAAGAACAGGAAAAAAAAAAAAAACCCTGAACCCTAATGACATATAGAAAAATAATTTACCTGACCAAGAACTCAAAGCAGTAGTAACAAGAATGCTAATTGGACTTGGGAAAAGAATAGATGAACACAGTAAGAATTTTAACAAAGTACTAGAAAATATAAAAAAGAACTAGTCAGAGCTGAAGAATACAACTGAAATGAAAAACACACTAGAGAGAATTAACAGCAAGTTAGGTGATACAGGAGAATGCGTAAATGATCTTGAAGATATAATAATGGAAATTGCCCAATCCGAACAGCAACAATAAAAACAACTGTTTAAAAAATGAGATTAGTTAAGGGGACCTCTAGGATAACATCAAGCATACTGACATTCTTATCAAAGTGTTCTCAGATGGACAAGAGAGAAAAGAGTAGAAAATGTATTCGATGACATTATGGCTGAAAACGTCCCAAGCCTGAAAAAGGAAACAGATATCCAGGAACAGGAAGCACAAAGAGTTCAAAACAAATAAACCCAAAGAGACCCACACCAAGACAGAAGTTAATTAAAATGGCAGAAGTTAAATATAAAGAGAGAATTTTAAAGGCAGCAAAATAAAAATGAAGAGTGACATACAACAGAACCCCCATATTGCTATCAGCTGATTTTTCAGTAGAAACTTTGCAGACAAGAAGTGACTGGCATGATATGTTTAATTACTGAAAGGAAAAAAACCTACCACCGAGGATATTCTACCCAGCAAGCTTATTCAGAATTCCAAGATAAAGAGTTTCTCAGACAAGCAAAAACTAAACGAGTTCACTGATACTAAACTAAGCTTACAAGAAGTGGTAAAGGGTCTTCTTTAAGTGAAAAACAAAAGGCTACAACAAGAAATAAGAAATTATAGGAAGGAAAAAAATCCCACAGGTAAAGGCAAATATATAGTAAACTCTGTGGATCAACCACTTAACTAGGCTAGTATGAAGCTTAAATGACAAAAGTTGGAAGATCAACTATAACTATAATAAACAGTTAAGGGATATCCATGAAGATGTAAAATATGACTTCAAACAATGTGGGGAGGGCAGTAAAAAATGTGGAGTTTTTTAAATGTGTTTGAATTTAAATGACTATCAGTTGAAAAGAAGTAGATATAGTTATAAGTCAACATACATGATCTCCATGATAGCCACAAATCAAAAAACTACAATAGATACACAAAAACTAGAGAGAAATGAACACCAACATAACACTCAAGCAAACTTTCAAACCACAAGGGGAGAGACTAAAAGAAGCAAAGAACAGAGATGAACTACAAAAACAACTACAAAGCAATTAATAAAATGGTAATAAGTACATAGCTATAAATAATCACTTTAAATGTCGATGAGCTAAATGCTCCAATCCAAAGAAACAGGGTGACTGACTGGATAAAAAATAAGACCCAACTATATGCTACCTACAAGAGACACTTCTGAGCTAAAGACACATACGACTGAAAGTAAGAGGATGAAAAAAGATATTCTATGCAAGTGGAAGGAAAAGAAGCTGGGATAGCAATACTCATATCAGACTTTGTTTTAAAGTATACTTTGACAAAAAAGAGCACTATATAATGATAAAGGGCTCAATACAAGAAAAAGATATAATGCTTGTAAACATATATGCACCTACTATAGGGACACCTAATATATAAAGCAATATCAATAGAAACAGAGGGAGAAATTGCCAGTAATACAAAAATAGGAGGAGACTTCAACAATCAACTTCCATCAACAGACATATCAACCAGACAGAAAAGCAAGAAGGAAACAATGGCTTTAAATGAAACATTAGACCAGTTGGACTTAATAGATATCTACAGGATATTCCATCTAAAAACAGCAGAATATACACTCTTTTCAAGGGCACATGGAACATTCTCCAAGATAGATCATGTGACTGACCAAAAATCTTGCTTTAAACACTTTAAGAGGATAGAAATTATATCAAGCATCTTTTCCAGCCACAAAGGTATAAAAGTAGAAGTCAATTACAGAAAGGAACATGGGAAAAACACAAACAGGTGGAGATTAAATAACATGCTACTAAAAAATCAATCGATCAACAAAAAATCAAAGTGGAAATCAGAAAAAACTCAGACAAATGAAAATAAAAATACAACTTTCCAAAATCTGTGGGTTGCAGAAAAAGGAGTTCTAAGAGGGAAGTTTATAGTGAGATAGGCTTACCTCAAGAAACAAGAAATATCTCAAATAAACAACCTAATGTACCAACTAAAGGAATTATATAAAGAAAAACAAAGGCCCAGTCAGCAGAATAAAGCAAATTTAAAAAAAAAATCACAGTGGAAATGAACAAAATAGGGGTGAAAAAAATAGAAAATATCAATAAAATCAAGAACTTGTCTTTTGAAAAGATTTAAAAAATTGATAAGACTTTAGCCAGGCTCATTAAGAAAATAAATAAAGGACTCAAGTAAACAAAATTAAAAAAAGAGTTCACAGAAATTTTTTAAATTATAAGAGAATATTACAGTTATATGCCAACAAACCGAAAAATCTAAAGGAATGGAAAATTTCTAGAAATATAAAATCATTCAAGACTGAATCAGGAAGAAACAGATAATCTGAACAGAACAATCACTACTACTGAAATTTAATTGGTACTCAACAAAACTCCCAACTAACAAAAGTCCAAGACTGGACAGTTTCACAGGGGAATTCTACAAAACACAGAGGAATTCTGAAAAAGAGTTAATACCTATCCTTCTTAAACTATTCCAAAAAGTTGAAGGGGAGGGAACACTCAAAAAGTAATTTTAGGGACATTCAAGATGGCAGAAGAGTAAGACGCAGAGATCACCTCCCTCCCCACAAATACATCAGAAATACATCTACACGTGGAACAACGCCTACAGAACACCTACTGAACGCTGGCAGAAGACCTCAGACTTCCCAAAATGCAAAAAACTCCCCCACGTACCTGGGTAGGACAAAAGAAAAAAGAAAAAACAGAGACAAAAGAATAGGGACGGGACCTGTACCAGTGGGAGGGAGCTGTGAAGGAGGAAAGGTTTCCACACACTAGAAGCCCCTTCGCGGGCAGAGACTTTGGGTGGCAGAGCAGGGAAGCTTCGGAGCCATGGAGGAGAGCACAGCAACAGGGGTGCAGAGGGCGAAGCGGAGAGATTCCTGCACAGAGGATCGGTGCCAACCAGCACTCACCAGCCGAGAGGCTTGTCTGCTCACCTGCTGGGCCGGGTGGGGGCTGGGAGCTGAGGCTATGGATTTGGTCACATCCCAAGGAGAGGACTGGGGTTGGCTGTGTGAACACAGCCTGAAGGGGGCCAGTGAGCCACAGCTAGCAGGGATGGAGTCCTGGAAAAAATCTGGAGCTGCCAAAGAGACAGGAGACTTTTTCTTGCCTCTTTGTTTCCTGGTGCACGAGGAGAGGGGATTAAGAGTGCTGCTTAAACGAGCTCCAGATATGGGTGCGAGACACGGCTATCAGCACGGACCACAGAGACGGGTATGAGATGCTAAGGCTGCTGCTGCCACCACCAAGAAGCCTGTGTGCAAGCACAGGTCAGTCTCCACACCTCCCCTCCTGGGAGCCTGTGCAGCACGCCACTGCCAGGGTCCTGTGATCCAGGGAAAACTTCCCCGGGAGAACACACGGCATCCTCAGGCTGGGGCAGTGTAATGCCTTGCTCTGCTGCCGCAGGCTCCCGCGGCACTCCATACCCCAACCGCCCCCAAGTCTGAGCGAGCAAGAGCCCCAAAATTATCTACTCCTTTAACCCCATCATATCTGGGCAGGGAAAAGACGCCCTCAGGAGACCTACACGCAGAGGGGCGTGCAAATCCAAACTTGAACCCTGGGAGCTGTGCAAAAAAAGAAGAGAAGTGGAAATTTAACCCAGCAGCCTCAGAAGCAGTGGATTAAATCTACACATTCAACTTGCTGTACCCAGCATCTGTGGAATACCTGAATAGACAATGAATCATCCCAAATTGAGGAGGTGGATTTCGGAGCAATTATATATATATACTTTTTTTTTCCCTTTTACTATTTTGGTGTATGTGTATGCTTCTGTGTGTGACTTTGCCTGTATAGCTTTGCTTTTACCATTTGTCCTAGGTTTCTATCTGTCGGGTTTTCTTACTTAAAAACAAATTGTTCAAATAATTATTTTTTATTTTAATAACTTTATTTTATTTTAGCTTCTGCTTTCTTTCTTTTTTTTTCTCCGTTTTATTCTGAGCCGTTTGGATGAGAGGCTCTTGGTGCTCCAGCCAGTTGTCAGACCTGTGCCTCTGAGGTGGAAGAGCCAAGTTCAGGACACTGCTCCACAAGACACCTCCCACCTCCACATAATATCAAAAGGTGAAAATCTCCAAGAGATCTCCATTTCAACACCACAACCCAGCTCCACTCAACGACCAGCAGCTACAGTGCTGGACACCCTATGCCAAACAAATAGCAAGACAGAAAAACAAACCCATGCATTAGAAGAGAGGCTGCATAAAATCATAGTAAGGCCACAACCACCCCAAAACACACCACCAGATATGGACCTGCCCACCAGAAAGACAAGATCCAGCCTCATCCACCAGGACACAGGCACTAGCCCCCTCCACCAGGAAGCCTACACAACCCACTGAACCAACCTTAGCCACTGGGGACAGACACCAAAAACAATGCAAACTATGAACTTGCAGCCTGCGAAAAGGAGACCCCAAACACAGTAAGTTTAGCAAGATGAGAAGACAGAGAAACACAAAGCAGATGAAGGAGCAAGGAAAAAACCCATCAGACCTAACAAATGAAGAGGAAATAGGCAGTCTACCTGAAAAACAATTCAGAATAATCATAGTAAAGAGGATTCAAAATTTTGGAAATAGAATGGAGAAAATACAAGAAACGTTTATCAAGGAACCAGAATAACTAAAGAGCAAACAAACAGCATGAACAACATAATAAATGAAATTAAAAATTCTCAAGAAGGGATCAATAGCAGAATAACCGAGGCAGAAGAACGGATAAGTGACCTGTAGGATAAAATACTGGAAATAAATACTGCAGAGCAGAATAAAGAAAAATGAATGAAAAGAATTGAGAACATTCTCAGAGACCTCTGGGACAACATGAAATGCACCAATATTTGAATTATATGCATCCCAGAAGAAGAGAAAAAGAAAGGGACTGAGAAAATATTTGAAGACATTAGAGTTGAAAACGTCCCTAATATGGGAAAGGAAATAGTTAATCAAGTCCAGGAAGCACAGAGAGTCCCATTCAGGATATATCCAAGGAGACACACGCCAACACATATTAATCAAACTATCAAAAATTAAATACAAAAAACAAATATTAAAGGCAGCAAGGGAAAAACAACAAATAACACACAAGGGAATCCCCATAAGGTTAACAGCTGATCTTTCAGCAGACACTATGCAAGCCAGAAAGGAGTGGCATGACATATTTAAAGTGATGAAGGAGAAAAACCTACAACCAAGTATACTCTACCCAGCAAGGATCTCATTCAGACACAATGGAGAAATCAAAAACTTTACAGACAAGTAAAAGCTAAGAGAATTCAGCACCACCAAACCAGGTTTACAATAAATAGTAAAGGAACTTCTCTAGGCAGGAAAAACAAGAGAAGGAAAAGACCTACAATAACAAACCCCAAACAATTAACAAAATGGGAATAGGAACATACATATCGATAACTACCTTAAATGTAAATGGATTAAATGCTCCAACCAAAAGACATAGACTAGCTCAATGGATACAAAAACAAGACCCGTATATATGCTGTCTACAAGAAACCCACTTCAGACCTAGGGACACTACAGACTGAAAGCGAGGGGATGGAAAAAGATATTCCATGCAAATGGAAATCAAAAGAAAGCTGGAGTAGCAATACTCATATCAGACAAAATAGACTTTAAAACAAAGACTATTACAAGAGACAAAGAAGGACACTACATAATGATCAAGGGATCAAGCCAAGAAGAAGATATTAACAATTGTAAATATTTATGCACCCAACATAGAAGCACCTAAATACATAAGGCAAATACTAACAGATATAAAAGGGGAAGTCAACAGGAACACAATCATTGTAGGGGACTTTAACACCCCACTTTCACCGATGGACAGATCATCCAAAATGAAAATCAATAAGGAAACACAAGCTTTAAATGAGACATTAAACAAAATGGACTTAATTGATATTTATAGGACATTCCATCCAAAAACAACAGAATACACATTCTTCTCAAGTGCTCATGGAACATTCTCCAGGATACATCATATCTTGGGTCACAAATCAAGCTGTGGTAAATTTAAGAAAATTGAAATCATATCAAGTATATTTTCCAACCTCACCACTATGAAAATAGATATCAATTACAGGAAAAAATCTGTAAGAAATACAAACACATGGAGGTTAAACAACACACTACGTAATAACCAAGGGATCACTGAAGAAATCAAAGAGGAAATCAAAAAATACCTAGAAACAAATGACAATGAAAACACAGCTACCCAAAACCAATGGGATGCAGCAAAAGCAGTTCCAAGAGGGAAGTTTATAGCAATACAATCCTACCTTATTTTAAGAAACAAGAAACAGCTCAAATAAACAACCTAACCTTACACTTAAAGCAATTAGAGAAAGAAGAACAAAAAACCCCCAAAGTTAGCAGAAGAAATCATAAAGATCAGATCAAAAATAAATGAAAAAGAAATGAACAAAATGATAGCAAAGATCAATAAAACTAAAATCTGGTTCATTGAGAAGATAGATAGAATTGATAAACCATTAGCCAGACTCATCAAGAAAGAAAGGGAGAAGACTCAAATCAATAGAATTAGAAATGAAAAAGGAGAAGTAACAACTGACACTGCAGAAGTACAAAGGATCATGAGAGATTACTACAAGCAACTCTATGCTAATAAAGTGGACAACCTGGAAGAAATGGACAAATTCTTAGAAATGCACAATCTTCCGAGACTGAATCAGGAAGAAATAGAAAATATGAACAGACCAATCACAAGCACTGAAATTGAAACTGTGATTAAAAATCTTCTAACAAACAAAAGCCCAGGACCAGATGGCTTCACAGGTGAATTCTATCAAACATTTAGAGAAGAGATAACACTTATGCTTCACAAATTCTTCCAAAATATAGCAGAGGGAAGAACACTCCCAAACTCATTCTACGAGGCCACCATCACCCTGATACCAAAACCAGACAAGGATGCCACAAAGAAAGAAAACTACAGGCCAATAACACTCATGAACATAGATGCAAAAATCCTCAACAAAATACTAGCAAACAGAATCCAACAGCGCATACCATGATCAAGTGGGGTTTATCCCAGGAATGCAAGGATTCTTCAATATATGCAAATCAATCAATGAGATAAACCATATTAACAAACTGAAGGAGAAAACTATATGATCATCTCAATAGATGCAGAGAAAGCTTTCGACAAAATTCAACACCCATTTATGATAAAAACCCTCCAGAAAGTAGGCATACAAGGAACTTTCCTCAATATAATAAAGGCCATATACGAAAAACAAGCAACCAACATTGTCCTTAAGAGTGAAAAACCGAAACCATTTCCACTAAGATCAGGAACAAGACAAGGTTGCCCACTCTCACCACTCTTATTCAACATAATTTTGGAAGTTTTGTCCACAGCAATCACAGAAGAAAAAGAAATAAAAGGAATCCAAATCGGAAAAGAAGAAGTAAAGCTGTCACTGTTTGCAGACGACATGATACTATACATAGAGAATCCTAAAGATGCCACCAGAAATCTACTAGAGCTAATCAATGAATTTGGTAAAGTAGCAGGATACAAAATTAATGCACACAAATCTCTTGCATTCCTAAACACTTACGATGAAAAATCTGAAAGTGAAATTAAGAAAACACTCCCACTTACCACTGCCACAAAAAGAATAAAATATCTAGGAATAAACCTACCTAAGGAGACAAAAGACCTGTATGCAGAAAATTATAAGACACTGATTAAAGAAATTAAAGATGATACAAATAGATGGAGAGATATACCATGTTCTTGGATTGGAAGAATCAACATTGTGAAAATGACTCTACTACCCAAAGCAATCTACAGATTCAATGCAATCCCTATCAAACTACCACTGGCATTTTTCACAGAATTAGAACAAAAAATTTCACAATTTGTTTGGAAGCACAAAAGACCCCGAAAGCCAAAGCAACCTAGAGAAATGGAGCTGGAGGAATCAGGCTCCCTGACTTCAGACTATACTACAAAGCTACAGTAATCAAGACAATATGGTACTGGCACAAAAACAGATATATAGATCAATGGACCAGGAGAGAAAGCCCAGAGATAAGCCCATGCAACTATGGTCACCTAATCTATGACAAAGGAGGCAAGACTATACAATGGAGAAAACAGCCTCTTCAATAAATGGTGCTGGGAAAACTGGACAGCTACATGTAAAAGAATGAAATAAGAACACTCCCTAACACTATACACAAAAATAAACTCAAAATGGATTAAAGACCTAAATGTAAGGCCAGACACTATCAAACTCTTAGAGGAAAACATAGGAAGAACACTCTTTGGCATAAATCACAGTAAGATCCTTTTAGACCCACATCCTAGAGAAATGGAAATAAAAACAAAAATCAACAAATGCGACCTAATGAAACTTAAGAGCTTTTGCACAGCAAAGAAAACCATAAATGAAACGAAAAGACAACACTCTGAATGGGAGAAGATATTTGCAAATGAAGCAACTAACAAGGAATTAATCTCCAAAATATACAAACAGCTCATGCAACTCAATAACAAAAAAACAAATAATGCAATCGGAAAAATGGGCGGAAGACCTAAATAGACATTTCTTTAAAGAACACATACAGCTGGCCAAGAGGCACATGAGGGCCTGCTCAACATCACTAATTATTAGAGAAATGCAGATAAAAACTACAATGAGGTATCACATCACACCAGTTAGAATGGACATCATCAAAAATTCTGTAAACAATAATTGCTGGAGAGGGTGTGGAGAAAAGGGAACCCTTTTGTACTGTGGTTTGGAATGTAAAGTGATACAGCCACAATGGAGAACAGTATGGAGGTTTCTTAAAAATCTATAAATAGAACTACCATGACCCAGCAATCCCACTACTGGGCATATACCCTGAGAAAACCATAATTCAAGAAGACACATGCACCCCAATGTTCACTGCAGCACTATTTACAATAGCCAGGACACAGAAGCAACCTAAATGTCCTTTGACAGATGAATGAATAAAGAAGATGTGGCACATATATACATTGGAATATTACTCCGCCATAAAACGGAGCAAAATCGAGTTATTTGTAGAGATGTGGATGCACCTAGTCTGTCATACAGAGTGAAGTCAGAAAGAGAAAAATAAATATCATATATTAATGCATATATATAGAATCTAGAAAAATGGTACAGATGAACCTATTTGCAGGGCAGGAATAGAGACGCAGATGTAGAGAACGGACGTGTGGACATGGGGGGTTGGGGGTGATGAATCGGGAGATTGGGATTTACATATATACACTACCATGTGTAAAACAGATAGCTAGTGGGAACTTGCTGTAGAGCACAGAGAGCTCAGCTACGTGCTCTGTGATGACCTAGATGTGTGGGATGGGTGGGTGTCAGGGAGGCCCAAGAGGGTGGGGATATATGTATACATATAGCTGATTCACTTTGTTATACAGCAGAAACTAACACAACATTGTAAAGCAACTCTACCCCAATTTAAGAAAAAAAACACCATAATGAGTTATCACAATGAGCCAACCTATCAAAATAGGTGACATAAAAAATAATCAGACACCAAATGTTGGTAAGGATGCTGAGACACTGGCTTGATCATACATTGCTGGTGGCAATGTAAAAGGGTATATCACTGTGGAATACAGTTTGCTCTGTCTTATAAAACTTAAAATATACTTACCATAGGACCCAGCAATTGCACTCCTGGGTATTTATTCCACAATAATGCCTGTGTATTTCATATAAAAGCTTGTACACTGATATTTTGAGTAGCTTTATTCATAATGGTAAAAAACTGGAAATAACTTAGATATCCTTCAATGGGCGAATTGTTTGATCAAACTATGGTACAACCATATGATGGAATACTAATCAGCAATATATAGGAAAGAACTACTGATATATGCAACAACCTGGATAAGTCCCCAGGGAATTGTACTATGTGAAAAAAGTCAATTCCAAAACATTTATACTGCATGACTACATTGATATAACATTCTTGGAATGAGGAACTTTTCAGTATGAAGATCAGATTAGTGGTTGCCTATGGTTAGAAATGGGAGCACAGACACGGGAGGAAAGTAGGTATGGTTGTAAAGGGCAATATAAAGGGACAGGACATTTAATAGAAAGGTCTGAAGATTTTGACTACTCAGAATCTTCTGAACTTTCTGAGTCTTCAAAAACAGCCAGCGCCTTTCCTATTATTACTTGAAGGTGCTGGAGATCTCTCTCACACACACACTCAAGGCAACATGTATCACCCTCAGTACCTGCTCCCACTTTCCCTCCTGGTCAGTAGACCTATTAATAAGGTTAAGTCATAGCACAGCTCAGCTGAGGATGTGCTGAGACTGAAAAAAGAGGAATGAGACCATATATATATATATATATAGGAGAGACAGCGAACAATCAAAGGAGCTGCAAGACCTACCCATGGCAAAGTAAACATGAATATGCTTGATCAAGAACAATGGAGATAAAACTGGAGAGGGATTTAACACCCCGGTGTATGAACTCACTACTAGGATACTCCCAGTTGCATGGAAAAATTGATGCTCTGTACTGTGTTAAGTTAAGCAGCTAAAATCACTGTGTGGCAGATGAAGGAGGAATGGATTAAGGGGATTAATGATATGGACATGCTGAAATAGGTAATCTATGTATAATCAGAAGACTCACCAAATGATTCTGCTACACAGGAAGACCCAGAGGACATACCAGTCACCAAAGCCATAACAAACGTGCTGATGAGAGGAGAATGAGCATTGCTAACATTTTTAGCAGTGGTTCTCCTCTAGATTGTAAGACTGACTGTAGGAGAAGCTATTACAGAATCTAGCTCATTCATAGCAACAGGATAAATTAATACGAGGTGACTGAAGTCGTGTAGGGTATGTCCTTAATCCAATATAACTGATCTTCTTATAAGAAGAGAAGAGACACGGAGGAAAAATAATCCTGTGAAGACACAGAGACACATGAAGAGAGAACTTCATGTGATGGCTGAGGCAGAGATATAACTGCAGCCTTGAAGCCAAGGAATGTCAAACATTGCTGGCAAATCACCAGAAGTTAGGAAGAGGCAAGAAATGATTCTCCCTAACAGGTTACAGAGAAACATGGTTCTGCAGACACCTTGGTTTCTTTTAGCCTTCAGAACTATGAGAGAATAACTTTCCATTGTTTTAAGCTACACAGTTAGTGCTATTTTGTTACAGTACCCCTAGGAAAAATGCAACAAGTTCAATCAAGGTAGTAACTGAGATCTCAGCTGCTACGCCAGATATTTTTCCTTTGCTAGAGAAGATCAGTATTGCCTCCAGTTGATAGGATATAACCAATGATTTGGTAAATTAATTCTTTTCTAGCCTAATAATTATATACAGAATAATAAACAGTTTATAACAGATACCAATATAATTATCATTTTTCTAACTCTCCTGCTTTCTGTCTTAATATAGTATAAAGAAATCTGGACAGGATGGGCACCAGAGTGCGTCACATTGATTTACTGCCTCAATAAGAGTAAGTTGATGAGGCTGCAGAAGCAAGAAGTGGCTAGTATGCTGAAGGCCTTGGTAAAACACATGCTGCCTAGAGCGGGAAAGATGAAGTCAATTCTGGTTGAGAGGCCAACCACATCTATAACATTTAGAGTTCAAGTGGTCATGATGGTGGAGGGGCATTATCTCCTAAGTAAAAACTAGATCACTGCATCTCTTATCTCTTACCATGAAGAAGAAAGCACACTGCCTGGTGGGCCTCTTCAGATTCTGTGGGCAGCTCATTCCCCTTACACCTGAGGATGCTTTCTTGGCTCATATACCAGACAACGTGAATGGCTTTAAACTAGGAATGAGACCCACAGCAGGAAAAAACTGGGCATCAGTCCAGGCTGCAGTCAAATAGTCTTGCTGCTTGACCCATAATATCCAGCAGACCCTACCGTGTTGAAGATATCAGAGGTAGAAAATAAATGTACACGTTTTGTGATAAGACAATCACAAATCAGCAAAGGACAATAGACCCTCCTTATCTTCCATGATCAGATGGATCAGCTGCATTCAGGGTGCGATGGCCAATGACTACTTTATGATACAGGAATCCCACTTCTGGACATTAATCTGCAGAAAATAAAATCAGAATCTTGAAGACACACCCCCACCCCATGTTCATTTAAACAGTATTCACCATAGCCAAGATATGGAAACAACCTAAATGTTTGTCACCAATGAATGGATAAAGAAAATGTCGTATATATACTATGGAATATTATGCATCCAAGAGAAAGGAAATCCTGCCATTTGCCAGAACATGGACGAACCTGGAGGGCATTATACTAAGTGAAATAAGTCAGACACTGAAAGACAAATACTGCAGAATCTCACTTATACGTGTTATCGAAAATCATCAAATTCATAGAAGCAGACAGTAGAATGGTGGATGCCAGAAACTGCAGGCAGGAAAATATGAGGAAATGTTGGTCAAGGGAGACAAAGTTTCAGTTATGCATGATGAGTAAGAACAATACTGTACTAATAACTGAAATTTGCTAAGCAGGTAGATGGACGGATGGATGGATGGATGGATGGATGAATGGATGGAAGGAAGGAAGGAAGGAAGGAAGGAAGGAAGGAAGGAAGGAAGGAAGGAAGGAAGGACCTAGCGATTACCATACTAAGTGATATAAGCCAGACAGAGAAAGATCAATGTCATATGATACTGCTTATATGTGGAATATAAGAAAAAAGATGCAAATAAATTTATATATAAAACATAAATAGACAGACATAAAAAACAAACTTATAGTTACCAAAGGGGAAAGGTGGGGGGGAGGGATAAATTAGGAGGTTGGGATTAACATACACACACTACTGTATATAAAATAGATAACCAACAAGGACCTACAGTGTAGCACAGGGAACTATACTCAATATTTTGTAATAACCTGGAAGAGAAAATAATCTAAAAAAAAAACATATATGTATATATAACTGAATCATTTTGCTGTACATCTGAAATTAACACATTGTAAATCAACTCTACATCAATAAAAAAATTTAAAAAATAAATAAAAGAAAAAAGGAGTAAAGGGAAAGAAAGTAAAAGAAGGAAAAGAAAATCTGACTGAGATGATGGATATATTAATTAAGTTGATTGTGATGATTATTTCATATGTATATCAAATTGTCAAGTGGTATACTTTAATATATACAGTCTTAAATTGTCAATTATACTTCCATAAATCTGGGGAAAATGCAGTGAGGTATTATTTTACACTCATCTAATTCCCCTCCTGCTATGCCACTTGCCCACCGCACCCCCCAAAAATCAAATCAAATAACATCAGGTGTTGGTAAGGTGAGAGAAATTAAGATTCTCATACACTGCAGGTGGGGAAGGTCATTTGCTACAACTACTTTGGCAATAGTTTTGGCATTAAGTAGCGAATATGACTTAGTAATTCTACCACTAAGTATACCTTAGAGAAACTTGCCCATATGACTGGAAACATATGCATATAATCTATATATATATATCAGAAAGAAAACTGTAAAGGAAAGCAAGAAAATGTTCAAAATTCAGGCCATCTATTCATTGCCTGTGAAGGGGGAAGGCAAGTTATAAAATTAAAGAGGGACACAGAAAGAGATTATTTACTGGTATGCTCTAATTCTTAATCTTGTTGATGATCACAAATGCTCATCTGATAAATATTCATTTACACACAAATATACATATTTTAATGCATTTTATAGATCTCTATATGTATGATACATCTTATAATAAGAGAATTCAGTGGAAGAACTGAGATTCAAATCTAGGGAGAATTACCCTAGAGCCCATGGTCTTAATAAATATATAGTCATATATATTAGTAAATAGATGAAGTATTAAATAGATGGAATTTTTGCTAACATTTACTTTCCTTTCAAAGTTGTTTTTTGTTTTACTTTCTTTATGTCCTTTTAAAACAAGTTTATTGCAGTACAGCTGATATACAAAGAACTGCATACACACATTTAATGTGTACAGTTTGATGAGCTTGTACATATGCTAACACCTGTGACAGCATCACCACCATCAAGGTAACAGACATATCCGTCACCTCCCAGAGCTTCCCTGTGTCCCTTGTTTTTGTTTTGTGCTAAGAATGATTTTGAACCTACTAGTGCACAGTCACCAAGGTACGCTTCCACTTCTTAGTTCAGTGTTTGACACAGTTAAACACTTTGAATGAATGGCCTCTCAATCCTCACTACAAACTTATGTGGGAAACACCATTTTTATTTCCAATTTACAGATGATAAAAGACTGGAGCAGTCACACCAATGAGAAATACAGGAGTCAGGATTCAAGCTCTGCTGCATCTGTCTCCAAAATAAATGTTTCTGAGAATAGCCAGGTATTGCCTTTTACAAAACCAAAGATTAATTTTATTTGTATTCCTGCCTCTTCATAGATAAAACTACTGATCCATATACAGAATTTACCACTAGTGACTATTTTAGTTCCCACATTCCAGATGTGCCCCCTTAGGTACAGCTGGCTGGTGTACAAAATGTACAAATAATGAACTCCATCAGGCCATGGCCTTTATTTATTTTTGACAAGATTTTTTTCTGCCATTTAAGCAAAAATTTGTAAAACTGAGATAGGAGTACGTTTAATAAGTTAAATTAATCTCTATAATTTCTTGTTGATATGCAGATGAGGCCAAAATGATTGCAAAGTCCTGAGGGAACACTCCCATGGTGGCAACTTTCCTGTATCTCATTCGCAACTTCCTTTCCTAGGCCCTTTCAGTGCATTTCAAATTGGACTAATTTTTGTATTCATGCATACAATTCCATTTTATCCTTTATGAGTATCTTTTGGCTAAAGGGATCACACAAGAAAGAGAATGAGACCCTTAAAAGCCTCATTTTCATCATTTTACTTAGTGGAAAATTTTGGGAACAATTTGATACAGTTGACTCTTCAAACACCCTGAAGTTCTATTTCTGAGATACCAATGAATATTAATAAGACTTCAAATGATTTGCTGGAAACACTAGAAAAAAAAAAGGCAAAAGATTGCAGCATGCTGAAGATACAGTTCAAAATAAATAGTTATTTCGGTTTCATATTAACGTGTAAACAGGACTAAAGCTCTATCTCCTATGTTGACTTTTTTTTTCTGATGCAAAACCTGAGAGTTTAAAATAAAACTCACAGACTTCCTTTAAGTAAGGTTTTGGGCTGAAGCTTCCAGACTTGGAAGTGTGTGTATGTATGTATACAAAACATACACACACTTACATGCAACTGGTATAAATTACAGATGGTTTTAGGGGTTAAAATAGCTCCAATGTGGCTTTACCAAGGACTCAAATTATGTGACCTCAGACTCATTTTCTTCTTCTTTTAATCTCCTCTTAGCAAGATTTCCTATTTTCACAGGTTAACTCCCACTCTCTTTCATTCTCTCCCTGCTGCGCCCACCACCACCCCCACCACCCCCACCACCCCAGCCATGCCATTTCTAAGCAATGCTTTCTCAGAATCAGCTCCTTATTCAGTAAGGCTCTTTCCATGTGATTTCAAGACGGGTAGCAGCATATCAGCAGTCCCATACTTCCTTGTCCATGTTCAGCTGGGAAAGAATCAACCTGCTTTTTCATAGCTTAACTAAACACCTTTAATTGTATCTCCTATTTTGGGTCTTGTTCCTATGCCAGAGTCTATTGCTGTGGCCAGGAAGATAACATATGTTGAATGACTTAAGAAAATTGGGGCCAAGTAGCAGAACCGGGAGTGAGATCAATTCCATTCATGAACATGACTGGGAAATTTGGTGTACTGCTAAGAAGAGGGAAAGATGAAATGAATATTAAAGAGACAAACATCAAATGCCCATCACAACACTCATGTGGAAATTCAAGTCAAGTATGAGGAAATAAAAACTATCGCTCTGGGTCAATCCAAAGTGGGGAAAATCAGGATTTTTGTCTCTGAAGATGACACAAAGTGATACAGTTGGGACGAGTGAATGCTAATCACAATGTTATCTTCACAGATCAGGGGTGGTCCCCTACCTTCACTCTAATCAACTTTCAATCAATTGTTCAGATTTTGATTGACTTCAACCATATGTAAGTAATTTCTCACCATTGCACTTATTTGAAATGAAATATAATTTTCCTCTTTCTAGAATCTTTGCTAGACTCTCTGGTTAAAAGCCTAGTGATCAGATAAAAATTAACTCATTTTGGATCATACTGAATTGCTTGCATCCAATGACTACATTAAAAAACAATATTCCCTCATTTAACACTAGCATTAGTTCTGAGTATGTGCCTCAGTGTTAAGTGAAGAGAAAAATCAGATCCTTGATATTTGTACATGAAATGGATGTAAGATATTATTGCAATTTTATTATAGGTATTATTTTCCATAATTACCCAGCCACATAGAATATCTACACTTCAGGCACTTGTCCTCATCACTAAATATAATATTAAGCTTGTAGTACCAAAATTCTAAACTTATGAATCACAAGATTATCTTGGAGAAAGAATCTTCATGGAAGGTTGCTTGAAATACATTCAGTTTGTCAATTCCTCCATATATTTCTTGAATCTACCCAGATGGATAAAGGACAGTATACCTAGGCTACATCAACATACTAGCTATACCAACGGTGATTTTCGATGAATTGCGCCATATAAAACCCCCTTACCTCTATCTAGGGTCATTGTAAAAAATAATACTATAGCAATAATTATAAATTTGTCATTGTATCCCCTTTTAGAATGTTGTCAGATATGATGCTCCTTATACCAAACTGTCCACTTTACAATAATTGTCAGGAAGGATTCTGCCTCATTGACTAGCAAGAAAATTGGGCTACCCCTAAACAGTATGTATATTTTTATACTGTGGGCTCTTAAATTTGCATAACTAATAACCTTTCTCTCTTTTGCTAAAAGCTTAGATCCAAATTTTTCATTCACCTGTAAGCAAATATATTGAGCAAGGCTAGCAAATTCTGTGTAATTAATCCTCCTTTCTGACTCCATTGCAGATACCACTAATCAAACATGGCACTATTTCCCATGAAATGTGGACTCAGAAGCCTTCTCAACCTAGTTCTTCAGGCAGTGTTGGAAGTCCAGGGCTAGTCAGTCTTTATGTATAGATGGATTAGTAATTCCTTTTTCTGAGCATGTTGATATATCCAGGGCAAGATGAGGACAGGATGGCACTCATAAAGCAGATCAAGGAAAGTAAGAATCAATAGAGACTGGCATGGGAGAGCTGAGAAAAATGCAAGGCATTCATTGGTTCTCCACAGAGGCCCACTTGGTCCACTTTTGACTCACTTTCTCCTTACCCCCTCTAAAACTCACAGCACTGAATTTTTATGTCTTTAAAAAAATAAAGAAAACAGTAGCCTCTAATTTGGGTTTTATTTGACCTCTACAGTTGTAAGACGTAATTCAAAATGGATCAAAAATATACACTAGATAGAGCTTATAATACTGCACAAGCTCCCACTAAAACTTTGTTGCTGCTCTGTGACATTTCAAAAATAGTAGAATCTGATGAGATGGCCGGTTCTCCAGTGTACAATTGCCAATCATATCAGAGTCCAGAGCCAGGAAATAAAAAGCAAGCATCTGCCTTTCTCTGCAGTTTCTGCAGTGAGATATAGCAAGTTCTCCTTTGCTTATTTCTATGGATTTGATATATGATATAAAGGAAGAAATTGTTCTACTGAAGCATAACAGAGTGGTACACTACCTGTGTGCAGAGCTTCAGTTTATGTTTTATTACACAGCGTTTCCAATATAAATCTCACTGGAATGTAAGATTCCAAAGGGAGTCTGTGTCTCCTCTCTTTAGAATGGGTCCTGACTGATGATATGGACTCAAAAAGCATTTGATAATAAATATTTATTAGTTCAGTAATTTGGGCTGAAAATTAGAGAAAACTAAGACTGGCTTAAAACTGATTGGTTCAAAGGGCTAGAAATCCAGAGGTAAGATGGGCTTCGAGACTGACTTAATCTGTAGTCTCTGGACCATTTCTCCTGCTAGTCTCCTGGCAATGCCTCCTTCTGTGTCATAGTGTCCTACTCTGCCCATGAGCAAGACAAAGAATGATACTCAAAGGAAAAATGTGGTATTCATTAGTATTCTCCAACAGATATCTCTGGTTTCTTCCCTGGTGCCTGTAGATTGCACATCCCTGCTCCCTTGACGTTAGATGTGGTCACGCAACTCTTGCTAGTGAAGTGTGAATGGAAGCTATTTAAGTCACTACTGACTGTGGGCTCTAAAGGCCAATCTCCTCTGCTACAGTGATGAGCAATGTTCTAGAGAGTGGCTACTCTGCCAGCCCATGTCCATGGGAGAGGATGGAGCAGAGGAGAACCCCCATCCCACTTACGATGGAGCAGAGGAGAACCCCCATGCCAGTTATGATGGAAATTAATATAAAAAGTAGATAAACTTTTGTTATTGTAACCCACCAATAACCCAACCTATCCAGACCAATATAAAGGGAAAGCCATTCCTGGATGGTCTCCCAGAAAAATAACAAGAAAGACCTTAATATGAATCCCCCAGATTCCCTCCTTATAACACACTGGTGTCAATTCCCATCTCCGAGTCAATCTTCATCAAGGGAGGTCACTGCTGTAAAGCAATCCCTAGATCTTGGATCCCAAATTCAAATTCCCTTGAGCCTCCTGGAATGTATGGGGTATATAAAATCCTGAACAAAAGAGGGTTTCTTTAGGTAAGATGAAAAAAATTTCTATCCACAAGTCAATGTAATTTTTGCTTCCTTCACTGGGTTTCAGAGGGTGCTTAGTATATGTCTTCTTAAGAATAGACAGTAGAAACCTCTTCCTGCACATTTCCTAGAATCTCAGCTGGACCATTTACAATAGAAAACCAATATCACAAACAGTGTGTTTAAATAATTCCCTCTTTCTCTTTTGGAACAAGAGATAGGGTAGAAAGGAAAAAAGAGTAATGGTAAATTCACTTTTTATTCACATGCTTTTATCTAACTTACTTTTTTATCTATACCCAGCATAGGTAAGAAATATCCACGTAATTAATTCCGAGTAACTGAGAAAGTTCAATTGGCTTTACTGGATTCACTAGTAGTATACTTAGTGCAGAATATCAGCAAACGATGGGGGTCATCTCTGCAATTACTCTTTATACCTTTTAAATTATAATCTGTCTCATACAGTCATCCTCCCAAACATTTCCTAACAACTGAAACAGAACATATTTCTGACACACAAAAGATTACTTCAAAATCAAAAACTTCTTTTAGAATAAAATATAATGGAATTATTTGGTCCTTTGAGCATAATATATATTAACTCATCCCATGTTTCAACATTAGAATGAGTTACATGGGGAGAAAGTAACTGTGTAGTTGATTCTAAAAGTCTTATACTAAAATCTTCATCAATTTGCTTAATAACCTCTGTGTTTATTGTTCTAAAGCCCCAAAGGGAATAAAAGCACAGCAAACTATGCTAGAAACATCTTAAGGATATAAAAACCATTTAAAATAAAATTATGTAGCATGATACAGATACAAGTGAAGTCACCCTAACTCACTTTACCTTGAGTCTAATTTATAGCAAATAGTACCTCTAGTTTGCATGCTTAATTTGAAAGTACTGAAAGGTACAGAATTAAAACAAGACTGAAGTCCTAAATATCAGTAGCAATTCAGAGACTGCTAAACTTCTGTTCCCTATATCTTCCTTTTGGCACATGGTAAATCTTCCAACATTATCTGTTATATCAACCATGAATCTCCAATGTATTTGTTCATTTATTCATATGTGAATACATCTGGAGGCATGAGAGAAGAAAAGAGGAGAGAGTGTCTTGGTTATCAATGTTGTTAATTGGATAAGCACTACTGTGCCCAAATGTATATAATAAGGCCTTTGGAAAAATTATGTCCTGGATTGTATCTTTGAGTCATGGTTGCTCATTTTACTTCTTCAAGGTGTTTTCAAAATGGAACAGGAATTTTGAAAGATGTAACTACCTACAGCCAAGACAATAATCCTGTGCCAGGCATCAAGGTCTATAAAAATTCAGGGCAGCACACAAACAATTCATTTCCTAACTCATTTCATTGCACATCCTGCAGTAAAGACTACAGAGAGTCTTAACATCTGAAAAACAACTTACCCTCTATGCCTAGAGAGGAAGACTAAAATTATTCAAAAACTTAAGACACTACAGCAATCTAAAATTACATTAGAAACTTGGTTAACTAGAATTCAAGCAAATAGAACCTTAAAATAAGCTAAGAACTAGAAGAAACTCTAGGGGCCATTTAGTCCAACCTCCTGGAAACACAGTAATCTCTTCTTCAATATCCTTTTATCGGTGGTCATTTACCTCTGTAAATATATTTCCAGGAATGGAGACTTCCTTCTCGAGATTACCTATTCCATTCTCAAACAGTTATAATCATGAGATCATTATTTATCGTGATGGAGGTGAAATCTTTCTCCCTCTAACTGGCTATAGTTTTTGTTTTAAAATGACAAGAAATGAGTCTTATTTTTCTTAAATTAATATGATACTCTAGTTTTAGATTGTGAATAAAGGGAGAAGAAGCATTTAAAAAACAAGTAGAAATCAATTTTTAAGTCAAATATTCAACATCCTTGAGTATATTCTATGATATGTCTATATTTCCTCTCAAATCCTCACCCTTGTATGTCCACAGCAGGAACAATAAACATAAACTTATTCATGTCACTCTTCTTTATAAAATCCTTCAAAGGACTTTACCTTACCTTAGGATAATGTGTAAACTTTTTACATGGTTTATAAAGCCCCACACACTCTGGCCTCATGCTACCTCTCTATCCTTCTGGATTCTTACGCTCACCTGAAAATCAATGATCCATTTATACTAAATGTATTTCAATACTTGGAAATATGATACTTTCTCTCTTTTCCTTTTACCTCCCGAGATGCTCATTATTCTCTCTGTCAAAAACATTCTTTCACATCTCTTGCTCTGCATAACGAATTCTAATCCCATATCAAACATCTCTCACAAAGCCTTCCCTGACCATCCAAATTTGGATTTGATGCCTCTCCTACAAGGTCTCATGGTACCCTGTAGTCCCATTAACGTACCCCTTCATATACTATATCAATACATTACTCACAAGAACTGTAAGCTACATGAAAGCAGCGGCTGTAGTAACTCATTCATTATTTCAGCCCTGGACTCTGTTATAATGCCTGAAAAACAGTTGACACTTGGTAAATACTTGTTGGATAATTAAATAATGATCAAATATGAATAATAAATGTAAGTCAGCACAAGGCCACTTATCCAAGAAGAACAGAATTATTTTTAGTATATTCCACCTAATAAAGCTGAGAATAACCTAGTGTATTTTGGAAAGTTTCCAACAACCAAAAATGATAACCGAAAAAAATTTTCTACTTAAACTATGAGGTTATTGTGGTTAAGCTCTGTATTTTTTTGGTTAATTTTAACAGTTCTTGGCACAGGGGTAGTTTTTCGGTTGTATCTTTGCTGGTGGACTTATTTAAGTCTTGTTTTCTGATTAAATTGTGGGACATATTTTTATAAAATGATACAGTTTCATGACAATTTCTTTTCTTTAACAATAATTGTTAAAAGGCCTACACAGAAACAATTATTATTCTCAACACTAGAGGATGTAATGACTCCAAATCAATGTTTTTCTTCATTTGAAATGGGGTGATGAAAAAGACGACTAACTCTCTTTCTAACTCTCATACCTAGGGTGGACCATTGAGCCACTATACGTTACCTCTTATAGGACAGGATCATGAAAAGGAATTGACAAGGGGAGTAAATAAATGACCAAGAGATGGACAATTTGCCTTGTAAATCATAAGCACACATCCAGCTTTCCTTACTACCTACCCAGTGTGTACCTACAAAACAGTGAGCCAGGAGAAAAGACTGGAGCTGGATTTTATGTAATCAATGGCATAAGTTACTGCCTGGCCCCATTACACAAGAGCTGTTTCAACCTTGAATGTGGCCTTTTGTTTGAATGTATCACCATATGTTCCCAAATTGCTGTGCAAAGACTGATTGTTCCACAGTCTCCTATTAATATTTTGCCTGGGCATAATGTTCACTTTTAATTGTCTAAAATGTTCCAAATTCCCAAGCAATTTTTAAAGTAATTGTTAAATTTTGCAAGTAGAATCTGCTATTCTATGACTGAATTGCACAGTCGAAATATATGAAAACATAGTGATCTGAGTTAGGATGCCACAGTAAGACAGAGATGACAATTGTCACTTTACAGTTGAAGGAGTTGAGATTGAAATCCAGAAAGAAAACTTCAAAAGATTATTTTCTTTCCACTGCCATACTACTCATATTCAGCTCATTAGTCTTGAAATAACACAGTAGAATGATGTTTTAGGGAATTTAAATCACTTGAACAATTCTCATTCCAGAGTTTCTAGAAAGGATAGCATATGTCCCTAGTAAAAATTTTAATATTAATGGCTTCATTTCTTCCTTTGTTTTCTTCAAGGACACAACCAGTGTGATTCCAGAACTCAAAGGGTAGGGAGGAACCAAACTGGAGAGGAGGTCTTCATCCCCCTCCTCCCCACACCAGCCTGCCTGTCCCCCTTCATGCTATTCTTCTCCAAAATGTAGTACCCAGTACACCCAGTAGTCTATGACAAAGGTGATCTACGTGATCTAGGACAATCATACAGCAGCATGCTATGAGAAGCAACAGCGGAAGATAAAAAGCATTCTCTCTCTCTCTCTTGCACAGGCACACACACACATGAGTGCATACACACACATTAGTCATTTTTACAATATCCTTTTGGCAAAACATGAGATCAGAGGACATATGAGACATCAAATTGGCACAACCTTAATCTTGTATTGTCCAATTACAGTGTTGCAAATATTATTTCCATGTTAGTCTCCCTCTGTAGACTTTCCTCAGGGAATAGGAACTTTGGTTATTACTTATGTTTCTAGTGTCTCCTGGGGACAGAAAGGCATAGTGATTAAAAACATGAACTTTGGAATCAGACACACTTGGATATGAACCCTGGCTATACTACTTAATAGCCGTGTGATTGCAATTTTCCACAGTTGCAAAAGGGACTGAATACACTTGTGAATGCTACAGGATATGTTTATATTTTCTGTATCCTAAATAAGAAGGCACACATTCAGCCTATGTATAAGCTAAGACTTAGAGATTTGTACCGTATTACCCAAGATCAGACATCTTATAAGTAAAAGAAAGATCTCAGATTTATACCCAGAGTACAGAGATTTATACCCAGAGTATAGATTTATACTCTTTCTAGCCCACGTTCTTGATTGATCTACCATACTTACACCATGGTCCCACGTGTACTAGGAAAGTGAGTGAATCTCTTACAATAAATTAAAAGCCCTACCTATGTATTTGCTTCATAACCTGGCACATTTGCTTAAGGTAAGCACATTCTATCATCAAATGCTAACCATGTGACCCTGGGCATACTTAAATTCTGTTTCCTCAAATGTGAAACGGGCATCATGATAACACTAATAAATGTTCTATAAGGTTAAAAGGATTAAATAAGTTAATAAGCCTAAAGTATTCAATACTTAGAACCTGACTGTCATATAGTAAGCAAACATTATATGCATAAATTTATTCTTATTAGTTTTGTTGTTATTATTAGTATTATTATTACTTAAAGCATATAATGAGCGACAGATCCAACTTTAAGTGACTTCAGCAAATAGTGATATAGTTCTTCCTCATGTAATTAGGGGCCTGGATATGGGCAGCTCTGGGCCGTGGTTCTGTGGCCCAGTGATACCCACAGAGGACAGAGTTCTTTCTTTTTCCTCCCCTATGCTTAGCATATTGCTTTTTTATTCTCATAGCCTCAGAACAGTTGCCAGAGATCCAAGATGCATGCTTACATTCAATTCAGAAAGAAAAGAGAAAGGGACCAAAGAAGTAGTAAAAGCAATGACTATCCCTTTCACCAGAAAAGTGAATATTTTTGAGTGACTTGAAATAGTGGTGATGGGCTGGGGGCTGGGGGCTGGGGGCTGGGGGCTGGGGGCTGGGAGGGGGTGAGTTTATATAACAGGATTATCATCACAACAGCGTTAAGTAAGAGTGAGATAAACTTTTTTTAAATGTAAATGGTTAAATAATCCATGACAATAATCCTAGCATGGAACATTATGGATTTGCAAAATGCAATGTTCACGAAGTCTGTATAATACGGAAAATGCTTGTGATATAATAGTCACTGAAAAAAAAAGATAAAAATTACATACAAATAATGAACATAATTATGTAAAAATATGCATTTAAAAAAAGCCCTGAAGAAAAGACATTAAAATGTAAACAGTGAAAAAAAATTGGGTGTGATTACACAATGTAATTTTGTGCCTAAATCATTCATTGACTCTTTTTTTAAGGATATATTCTTTTAAAAACAATTGGTTTAACTCTAAAACTCTGAGTCTGTCCCTTTGAGAACATTCAATTTTACAATGAAATTGTTCAAATATAATCTGACATTGCTTTTAGAAAATTATAAGGTACTTTTAACTTTAAAAAAAAAAAAGTGAACTTTTTCTCAAAGGCCATCCCTGCACTCCAAAAAGGCATCCACTATGTTTCCTTGATGAAACTACAGCGCATGGCCTCCAAGGTAGGCCAGGAGGGTGCCTTTTTAACTCTCTGAGCTTTTATGTTAGAGATGGCCAAAAGAATGGGTTTGGGAATGGATGTCAGGTTGGTGAATCACACCTGCCCACTGTGCTCACACAGAGGAGTTAAGAAGTCCTGAAATATGAATTAACCTGATGGTGAAAGTGTCATCAGTATTCATTCAATGTTAAGTTTTTATTTCAAAAGCACTGAATGTAATGCATGGCAATTCTATTTAACTCAAGTAAAGACAATGTTCTGATTTGTAGTAGCACATTCAAGCAATAGTGAACATTTCAACTGTCCTGTGTCCTGGGAATTTATTTACAGAGATGAGCTCCAAAGTCAGCTTTGGAAGCTGGGATTACAATGTAGAGTCCTGCAAATGGGCTCCCATTGATACATGGACACTTACTCTGAGAAACTGATCAAGAAACTGAAAGGTCATAAAGATGAAACTCAATCCAGAAAGAATCTCACCTAACTTGTTTACCAAATAACTTGCTACACCAACAGTAATGTAACAAATAAAAACACACATTAAAATAATTTTTGGTTGACTTAGATTGAGTGTTTATGTGACCATTTCCAGTGGAAATACTCTTTGATTTGTGGATTTAAGAATTTCATTGTTTTGGTGGCTCTGACATAGCCTGCCCCCAGGACATCCCCCTGGCCCAGCCTGTTCCCACTCCAGGTCCAGCTGGCTTGCCAAAGCCAGCCAACACAAGCAATCTACACAGGTGATGCTCCTACATAAGGCCACACATTTAAGACTGGGAGAGGTAACTCTTTTGACTAATCCATAGAAATAAACACAGAATGTCAAACAAATGAGAAGGCAGTATATTTTGTTCCAAATGAAAGAATAAGATAAAACCCCAGAGGAATGAAACAGACACAAGTAATGTACTTGATAAAATGTTTAAAAAACAATGGTCATTAAAATGTTCAACAAACTCTAGAAAAGAATGGATAAACACAGTGAGAACTTCAACAAAGAGTTAGAAAATATAAGAAACAACCAGTAAGAGCTGAAGAATACAATAACTGAAAGGAAAAATACACTAGAAGGAATCAAGAGCAAATTAGATAATAGAGAAGAACAGGTCAATGTTCTGGAAGACAGAACAATGGAATTCACCCAGTAAGAACAGCAATAAGAAAAAATAATTTTAAAAAATTAGGATAGTCTAAGGGACCTCTGAGACAACATCAAGCATACTAACATCTGCATTATAGAGGTACCAGAAAGGAAAAAGAGAGATAAAGCAGGCAATAACTTAATTGAACAAATAATTGTTGTCCCTAACCTAGGGAAAAAAACAGATATCCAGGTCCAGAAAGCAGAGAAGTGTCCCAAACAAGATGAACCTAAAGAGATCCACAAGAAGATAAATCAAAATTAAAATGGCAAAATATAGAGATAATTTTAAAGATATCAAGAGAAAAACGAAGAGTTACATACAAGGGAACCCCCGTAAGACTATCAGCAGAAACTATGCAGGCAAGAAGGGAGTAGCATGATATATTCACAGTGCTGGAAAACAAAACAATTACAACCGAGAATACTCTAGCTGAACAAGTTATCAATAAAAATTGAAGGAGAGAGAAAGAGTTTCCCAGACAAGCAAAAACTAAAGGAGTTCTCACCACTAAATAAATCATCGTTACAAGAAATGTTAAAGGGTCTTCTTTAAGCAGAAATAAAAAGGCGATAACTAGAAATAAGAAAATATATATATATATGAAAAATATCTCACTAGTAAAAGTAAATATATACTAAAGGCAGTGGGGCAGTCATTTAAAAACTTAGAATAAGATTAAAATACAAAAGTAGTAAAATCAACTGTAACTACAATAAATAGTTAAGGGACACACAAAATAAAATGACAAAAATATGATGTCAACAACTTAAACTGTTGGGAGAGGGGGTGTAAAAATGTAATGATTTAGAGTGTCTTTGAACTTAAGTGACTATCAGCTTAAAATAACTGATACACACACACACACACACAAACACGCACACATACCTCACAGTAATACAAACTAAAATTTAAAATAAGTGTACAAAAAAATAAAGAAAAAGTAACCCGAATATAACATCAAAGAAAATCATCAAACCACAAGGCAAAAGAACAAGAAAAGAAGAAAGGATGAAAGAACTACAAAAGGAACTAGTAAACAATTTTTTAAAAAGTCAGTAAATGCATACTTATCAATAATCACTTCAAATGTCAACGAACTAAGTGCTTCAATCAAAAGACAATCAAAAGGTCGGCTGAATGGATAAAAAAGCAAGACCCATCTATATGCTGCCTTACAGGAGACTTACTTCAGAACTAGATGTGATAGATTGAAAGTGAAGAGATGGAAAACATATTCCATAAAAATGGAAATGAAAAAGAAGCTGGGTGGCAATACTCATATCAGACAAAATGGACTATAAAACAAAGACTGTAACAAAAGACAAAGAAGGGCATCACATAATGATAAAGGGGTAAATCTAAGAAGAGGACATAACATCTGTAAATATTTACACACACAACATAGGAGCGCCAAATATATAAAGCAAATATCAAGTGACCTAAAGACAAATGAAAATGGAAACATAACTTTCCAAAATCTATGGAACACGACAAAAGCAATTCTAAGTGGGAAGTTCACACCGATAGCAGCCTAACTCAAAAAACAAGAAGAATGTCAAATAAACAATCTAACTTTAAGCCTAGAGAAGTTGGGAAAAGGTTAACAAACAAAACCCGAAGTTAGCAAAAGAAAGGAAATAATAGAGATCACAGTAGAAATAAATGAAAAAAGACTAAAATGACAGAAGATCAACAAAAGCTGGCTCTTTGAAAAGACAAACAAGGTTGATAAACTGTTAACCAGACTGAAAGAAAAAAGAGAGAGGGCCCAACTAATTAGAATCAGAAATGAAAGAAGAGATTTTACTACTGACACAATGGAATATTACTCGGCCATAAAAAAGAATGAAATCTTGCCATTTGTGACAACATAGATGGACCTAGAGGGTATTATGCTAAGTTAAATAAATCAGACAGGAAATGAGAAGTACTGTACAATTTCACTTATGTATGGAATCTAAAAAAAAAACAAATGAACAAACATAGTAAAACAGACTCATACAGAGAACAAACTAGTGGTTGTCAGAGGGGAGAGGGGTGGAAGAATGAGATAAATAAGTGAAGGGGAGTAAAAGGTATAAACTTCCTACTACAAATAATCCACATGGATGTAATATACATCATAGAGAAAATAATAATATTGTAATAAATTCATGTGGTGACAGATGGTAACTAGATTTAGGACAGCGATCATTTCATAATGTATATGTCAAATCACTATTTTGTACACCTGAAACTGATATAATATTGTAAGTCAATTATATTTCAACTAAGAAAATGAGGGCTCTTAGAACCTTATAAAAAAGTTCTATAGTTTTTGTCAAAAATATCTTATCATTAAAAATAACATGTAAAGTTGTGTCTTAGGCAAACAAACGTTTAAATGCTTAAGTCTAACACCTAGACACTTTCTAGACAGTTACTAGCCAAGTAAATATTTGAAACCAAATTTTAACAACAAAAGCAAACACATAATATTTGGGAATAGATGTATCATGAGTGTTCGAAATTATAGTCATGATAGAAAATATTTTGAATAAAGAAACATGATAAAAATTAATGTCACCATTATTCAATATCTTTATCCTCATTGTGCTTATTTACTGACAAGTTATTGCCTTCCATATACTAAAGTGTGTGGAAATGGGCTGTTGGTCAAGGATGAGTTGGTTCCCTCTACGGCCATGAAGAGAGGACAATCTGACTCTGAATTTTGACTTCGTCACCTTCCAACTGCATGACTACACAAGTCACTTTTTCAGCCTTTTTCCTCATGAGTAAATGAAGAATAATACTTGCTGGCCTACTGGGTGTTCAAGAGGATTAAAATTTGGACAAATAGATAAAAAGCCTTTACAAAAAGTCTCCATGCCTGCCATGGAGAAGAGTCTCAATTCATCTCATTCTCTTTGATATTCCCTCAGAAAAATCAGCAGGAATTTGATGTCACAAATCTATCTTTAACTGCTATTTTAAATTTCTCTGATTTGTCTATTACATTTTTACTTTCCCTTTGTTACTACCTGAAGATACATCCCTTTCAAACAAGCAGGAAAGTGTTACCCCAGTGGCACTATATTTCTACCAAAGAAGTGTAGTAGATAAGAGACTCTGGATTCAAATCCTGGCTCTATTTTTTACTCATAGGTGACCTTTGTCATATTACTTAATTTCTCTGCACCTTAGTTCCTCATTTGTAAAGGAAGGATAAAAGGGTATTAGTCTCATAAGATTTTTTTAGGAGTAGTGGACACACCTGTGATGGTTAATTTCATGAGTCAAAGTGGAGAGCATTTTTGGAAGAGACTAACATTTAAATCAGTGAATTTTGGGTAAAGCAGATTTCCCTCCAATGAGAGGAATTCACATGCTCTTTGCAAGGCAAAGTGAAGCAGAAGCTAGCATTCTTTGGAAGGCTAAGAGAGCCAGAAGCAGTAGGCTTCCAGATCTCTTCACAAGCTCCCCTTCATGTCATGGTGCTATACAGACTGATTCATGATTGGTCACTTCGTTCCCCAAATCCAGGGCTTCAGCCTGTGTAATGAACATATGTTCAATCCTTCAGATATAGTCTTTCAGGTCTTCACTCCCCCAGACCTTTCTTCATTTGTATGAGTCTTCATTCGCATATTAAACCCCTTAGTCACATAAAACTTGTAGTGTATCTTTTGGCTTATCAAGTTCAGAGTGATGTAGTATGTAAAACATAGTGGACACTGTAGCAGTGTTAATTTTTACCATTTCCAAATCACACATTTATGAATAAATATATCTTGCCTTAAATCTGTCCTAAGAACTTCTTACTTTATTCAATAAGATACCAAATCACACACTAAAAATGGCTTTCTTTTCTATTAGAGGCCAAATCATTAAAGAAAGTCATGATTTGACTTCAATCCTCCCTCTTTCTGACAATATGATTTTTGTGCATGATTATAATGGAATGTCATCTACAGAGAAAGCAGACACTTTGGGTGACGGCTGAAGATTTGTCAAATTGAAGTTTCTCTTCTGTGACAAATCACTTTGGAGCATGAGAAAAGTTTGTGTTCATTTATTTTATTCAAGACAAGTTGACTCAAAAGGAGGAGAGCTCAGACCCAGAAAGCAAATCATCAATTGGACCAATCGGTAAAATATATCAAGGGATCCTGCAAAGTTCTTCCTCAGCAGGTAAGGCCTTTAATATTTGTCACAGGGCAGTGCTTCCTCCACTTATCTACAAGTGATCTCAATGAGTTGTTCCTTGGATGGCAGGACATTGCAAGAGTTGCACCATTTGATTGCCACACAATAAGTTAATACACTATAACAAGGGAATGGGAAGAAAATATGAGGTATCTTTATATCTTAATTTTTTTACAATTAGTAATATTACTATTGCTGCTTATTAATGCTGCTGTTAGAAAACAGAGGTAGCCTGTTTCTGAGTACCCCAAACTAGAGAAGGAAATTTGAATTTGAATGTCATTATGGAATCCTCTTGGATTTAAAAAAAAATGAAAAAGCAGTCTTCACTAAAATATAGTGAGCAGATCATGTCCACAGAACTTAGCGGTAAAATACAACAATTTTTGTCCATCTTTCCTAAGATAGAAAGAATCCCATTGCTCACAATTTCATGACAATTTAAAGAAATATTTTTTAACCAGTTAAGAAAAACAGTATGCTTAATTTCTGAACACTACTTAATACTAAAACAAATAAACGTGGTCTTAAAAATATAATGTATATATAAAAGTATAATAGACATAACTTACAGACTTCAATTATCACAAAATGAAACATCAGTTTAACCGCCATCCAAATCAAAACATAAAATGTTACAAGGATCTGAAAGCTTCCCTCATCTTCCTTCCCATCCACCACCCACCAACTCCCTTAAAAGTAACTATTATCTCTACTTTTAGTACTAAAGATTAGTTTGACCATAAGGAGACTCATACAGTATATGTTCTTTATGTTTGACTTCTTTGCTAAATATTCTGTTAATAGGACTTACCTATGTTGTTCCATTTAGGAGTAGTTCATTTTTTAAATTGTTGTAAGTATTCCACTGTATAAATATATTACATGTTATTTATCTGCTTTAATGTTTATGGGAAAATGGTTTGTATCTAATTTAGGGCCATTATAAATACTATCCTGGTCCTAAACAGCTAAAAATTAAGTTTCTGAATGCTGATCAGAGCTGAAAATATTTTAAGTCATGTAAAGTATTTTGAAGGTCTCAATTCATGTAAGAATACAACAGTTTCCCTGAAATATCTTAGGCAAAATGGCTGGTGGTTCTCACAGAAGCCTAAGGTATGTGCTTTTGGAAGCTGTATGTGTCACCTAATCCACGGAGATGTTGAAGTGGAGGACACTATCTATTGAGAATCTCTTGGACAATTCTTGTGCTACAGCTAAATGCTAACCAGTCTTTACCTGTAGTGAAACCAGTGGATATTTTAAGACAAATCTTAAACTGGACTAGAGTACTTTTTATGGGAAATAGGTCCCTGGCATGGGGTTCTTCTTACTGGAAAAAATACCTATTAAATCATGTAATCTTAGACAAGGAATTTGGTTGTATGTTCAAGTATTTGGAATCCTGGAATAGCTGTCATAACCTCTAAACTATACCCTTATGAGAAATAATGTATTGTAGATGGAACAGTAGATTTGGTTGGATGGGACAAAATAAAAGTACTGTAATTATGTCAAGTTACATAGCAGTATTACATAGTGAAATATAGGGATCACAAATAAAATTAATGGTAGAAAAGCAAAAAAAAAAAAAAAAGACATAATAATAAATGTATAATTTATTATTGTTATGAAGAAATATATAGTGCTTGTAGATTATATATTTTAATAACACGAATAATCTCTACCTGATATAGACATTTGACAGTAGAAAACAATAAAAGTTATACCAGAAGAACAAAATAAATACCAAATAAAAGTCATTAAAATTGAAAGATATTATCATTAAAAAAAAAAAAAAAAGAATACAACAGTTTCCATCTCAGGGTCCCTCAGAAACTCCATTAGCTTCAAATAAAGGAGTTTCTATGTAGTAATTTTTGACATTACTTTTTAATTTGTTAGCAAAAAAAAATTAAGTGATCCTGATGGTTAAGTTCATAAGCAATTAGAGAAATCTGGCCTCACAAGGAGAGAATTAGAGAAATCATACTACCTTGTTCATGATAAAATCTCATCAGTCATCAATACAAGCCCCTTTTAAATTAATTATTTTACTTATCCACAGCTCTCTACTTTAATAATATAGCAAGCACCTACTATGAAACTAACATCCAACACAAAAGGTAGAATACTGGCAATAACTTATATCTACCTATAAGTTCTACCCCAGGAAGACTGAAACCCTCCCTACCTGAGCTACCAAGTATCCTAAATACTGTGTTTTCACCTTGATTACCTTTTCATCTATGCATGCTCTCCAAAAGTATGTTTTTAAAAAGATGCTTCTAAATTTTTATAAAAATATACAGGGTGTATTGATGTTTCAGAACTTACAGTTTCATTAAATATTATTTTCATGGACTTCTACTTAAGGCCATGATGTAATAACTGGTGTTGGGCCAGCCCTTTTGCTGTAAATATCTAAATATCAGTGGAATTTTTCACAGCACCAGAATAAATAATTTTAAACTTTATATAGAAACACAAAAGATCCCGAATAGCCAAAACAATCTTGAGTAAGAAAAACAAAGCTGTAGGTATCACACTCCCTGACTTCAGACAATACTACAAAAATACAGTAACCAAAACAGCATGGCACCAGCACAATTACAGACACATAGATCAATGGAACAGAATACAGAGTCCATAGATAACCACACACACTTATGGTCATTTGATCTTCATTTAATCTATCACAAGGAGGCAAGGGTATACAATGGAGAAAAGACAGTCTCTTCAATAAGTGATGCTAGGAAACCTGGACAGCTACATGTAGAAGAACATTATCTCACACCATATACTCATAAACTCAAAGTGGATTAAATAATTAAACGTAAGACTGGAAACCATAAAACTCCTAGAAGAAAACATAAACAGAACATTCTCTGACATAAATCACAGCAATATTTTTTTGGATCTCTCTCTTAAGGCAAAGGAAACAAAACCAAAAATAAACAAACGGAACCTAAATAAACTTAAAAGCTTTTGCATGGCAAAGGAAATCATCTACAAAATGAAAAGACAACCTACTGAATGGGAGAAAATATTTGCAAAGGATATGACTGATAAGGGGTTAATATCCAAAATATATAAATAGCTCATATAACTCAATATCAAAAAAAAACAACCCTATTAAAAATGGGCAAAAGATATGAATAGATATTTTTCCAAAGAAGGCATACAGATGGCTAACAGGCACATAAGAAGATGCTCAACATCACTAATAATCAGAGAAATGCAAATCAAAACACAATGGGATATCACCTCACAGCTATCAGAATGGCTATCATCAAAAACAGTACAAATAATAAATGTTGGTGAGGATGTGAAAAAAAGAGAACCCTTGTACACTATTGGTTGTACACTATTGTTGTACACTATTGGTTGTAATGGAAATTGATGCAGCCACTATGGAAAACAGAATGGAGGTTCCTCAGAAAGCTAAAAATAGAACCACTATATAATACAACAATTCCACTCATGGGTATATGTCTAAAGAATATGAAAACACTAATTCAAAAAATTATATGTACCCCAATGTTCATAGCAGTATTATTTACAGTAGGCAAGATATGGAAGGAAAATAAGTGTTCATCAAGAGATAAATAAAGTACACAATACTACTCAGCCATAAAAAAAGAATGAAATTTTGCCATTTGCAATAGCACAGATACAGCTGGAGAGTTTTATACTTAGTGAAATAAGTCAGACAAAGACAAATACTACATGATAACACATATGCAGAATTTTTAAAATACAACAAACTAGTAAATATAACAAAAAAGAAGCAGACTCATAGACATAGAGGACAAACTAGTGGTTACCAGTGGGGAGAGGGAAATGGGGAGAGCAATATAGGGGATTAAGGGGTACAAACTACTGTGTATAAAATATAATCAACAAGGATATAGTGTACAGCACAAGGAATACAGCTAATATTTTATAGTAACTATAAATGGGGTATAATCTATAAAAATTTTTAACTATACTGTACACCCTGAAACTGATATAATATTGTAAATCAACTATGCCTCAATAAAAAAATAAATATATACACACATACATACCTACATACTAGTCAAAATATTTAAGGTAACTGTTTTCAGACTGAACAGCAACAATACATGACCATAATCCCTGAGAGAAGAGAAGCTCACCAGTAAATTCCTCATTTTTTCCAGCTTTCTGTTCAGGGAATATTTCCTGAATCTTGCAGAGGGGGGTGAATCATAAGCACACAATGGCAGTCCCACTGACCTGAGAGGGCAGAGAGCAGAGTTCTGAAATGTCTGAAAACTGTAGGGGTAGGGAACTTAGGAGAGAATTACAGAGAGGAAAGAATCTAGAAGTTTGAGGGGAAGAGTTTCCAGGAAACTATTTGGCTGAGATTGGGCTGCCTATGTACAGGACTAGACTTTTTGAAGCTTACCAGGAAGTAACTGCTATACAGTTAAGGGGAGAATGGAGATAAGAGATAAAATAGGTTAGAAGATATTGCAAATCTGGACCAACCAGAGTAAATAAATCTTGTTAATATCCTAGCCATCTAGCTGAGACACCAAAGAGACCATGCATTAGGACTAAGGACCATGCCGAACACAGACCAAAACAAGCCTCAAAAAAAATAGCATGAGAGACAGAGTTTGGAGTTGAGTCTTGCCAAGTTTGAGACATCTGGAGGGAAACTTGGACCATCGGCATAAGTATTTCATTTATATAACACACACACACACATATATATATATATATACACACATATATACATATATATATATAAAAGATACTTATACCTGTAGTAAACAAATTATATGGTGGCCTTAGAATCCCTTATATATACATTGGCTAATTTAGGGATACATTGAGTAGATGGTTGATCTAATGGATATTCATTGCCTCATTTTCCATTATCCATTAATATTATTTTAGTAATACTACCCTGACGTTCTTTTGAATCAATTTAAATTTGTTGGCTGCAATTTTAATCAAATTAATGCATAAGACATCCGCCTCAACCCTGGATAAGTGATTATCATCTAAGTCAGTTTAGTTGGATTCTCTGTCTCCTAAGACCATGAATCCCAAGTGAAGTGACAGAAGTACAGAAAAATCACAGATAATTATGTCAACATTGAGGCACCAGGAATAGCCCAATAATTCTAATAGCATATTCTCAAAAGTGACATAATTCTCCCATTGTTTTGTTCTTTCTGAGTCTGGTTATTTAATTTTTTGTTTTGTCTTAAGATACACTGAATCTGGAGAGACCTTCAAGATGGCCGAGGAGTAAGATATGGAGATCACCTTCCTGCCCACCAATACAGCAGAAATACATCTACATGTAGAACAACTCCTATAGAACACCTACTGAACATGGGCAGAAGACCTCAGACTTCCCAAAAGGCAAGAAACTCCCCACGTACCTGGGTAAGGCAAAGGAAAAAAGAAAAAACAGAGACAAAATAATAGGAACAGGACCTGCACCTCTGGGAGGGAGCTGTGAAGGAGGAAAAGTTTCCACACACTAGGAAGCCCCTTTACTGGCAGAGATGGGAGGTGGCGGTGGGGGGTGGGGGTGGGGGGAAGCTTCAAAGCAACGGAGGAGAGCGCAGCAATAGGGGTGCAGAGGGCAAAGCTGAGAGATTCTCACACAAAGGATCAGTGCTGACCAGCACTCACCAGCCTGAGAGGCTGTCTGCTCAGCAGCCGGGGCAGGTGGGGGCAAGGAACTGAGGCTCCAGCTTTGGAGGTCAGATCCCAGGAAGAGGACTGGGGTTGGCTGCATGAACATAGCCTGAAGGGGGCTAGTGCACCACAGCTAGCCGGGATGGAGTCCTGGAAAAAGTCTGGAACTGCCTAAGAGGAAAGAGACCATTATTTTGGGATGTGTGAGAAGAGGGGATGCAGAGCACTGCCTAAACGAGCTCCAGAGACGGATGCAAGCCGCGGCTATCAGCGCAGACACCAGAGACAGGCATGAAATGCTAAGGCTGCTGCTGCAGCGAACAAGAACCTGTGTGCAAGCACAGATAACTATCCACACCACCCCTCCTTGGAGCCTGTGCAGAACACCACTGCCAGGGTCACGTGATCCAGGGACAACTTCCCAGGAAGAACACACAGCGTGCCTCAGGCTGTTGCAATGTCTTGCTGGCCTCTGCTGCCACAGGCTCGCCCTGCATTCTATACCCCTCCCTCCCCCTGGCCTGACTGACCAGGAGCCCCCTAATCAGCTGCTCCTTTAACCTCGTCCTGTCTGGGCAAAGAACAGATGCCAGATAGCAACCTACATGCAGAGGCGGGGCCAAATCCAAAGCTGAACACCAGGAGCTGTGCGAACAAAGAAGAGAAAGGGAAATCTCTCCCAGCAGCCTCAGGAGCAGCGGATTAAATCTCCACAATCAACTTCATATAACCTGCATCTCTGAAATACCTGAATAGACAACGAATCATCCTAAAATTGATGTGGTGGATATTGAGAGCAACTGTAGACTTCGGGTTTGCTTTCTGCACCTAATTTGTTTCTGGTTTTAGGTTCGTCTTAGTTTACTAATTAGAGTTTATTGTCATTGGTAGATTTGTTTATTGATTTGGCTGCTCTCTTGCTTTTATATATATATATATAGATATACAATTTTTTTTTCCTTTTTCTCTTTTTGTGAGTATCTGTAGGCTTCTTTGTGTGATTTTGCCTGTATAGCTTTGCTTTTACCATTTGTCCTAGGATTCTGCCAGTCTGGTTTTTTTGTTTCTTAGTATAGTTTTTAGCACCTGTTATCATTGGTAGATTTGTTTTTTGGTTTGGTTGCTCTCTTCTTTCTTTCTTTATTTCTTTTTATGACTTTTAAATTATGTTTACATTTAATAATTTTTTTATTTTAATAACTTTATTTTATTTTATTCATTCTTTCTCTTTTTCTCCCTTTTATTCTGATCCGTGTGGCTGACAGGGTCTTTGTGCTCTGGCCAGGTGTCACGCCTGTGCCTCTACGATGGGAGAGCCGAGTTCAGAACATTGGTCCCCCAGAAACCTCTCAGCTCCATGTAATATCAAATGGCAAAAGCTCTTCCAGAGATCTCCATCTCAATGCTAAGACCCAGCTCCACTCAACGATTAGCAAGCTACACTGCTGGACACCCTATGCCAAACAACTAGCCAGACAGGAACACCACCCCAACCATTAGCAGAGAGGCTGCCTAAAATCATAATACAGTCACAGACACCCTGAAACACACCACCAGATACAGTGCCGCCCACAAGAAGAAAAGATCCAGCCTCATCCATCACAACACAGGCACCAGTCCCCTCCACCAGGAAGCCTACACAACCCACAGAACCAACCATTGGGGGCAGACACCAAAAACAACTGGAACTACGAACATGCAGCCTATGAAAAGACCCCAAACAAAGTAGTTAAGCAAAATGAGAAGACAGAGAAACACAGAGCAGATGAAGGAGCAACATAAAAACCCACCAGACCTAATAAATGAAAATGAAATAGGCAGTCTACCTGAAAAAGAATTCAAACTAATGCAAGTAAGGATGATCCAAAATCTTGGAAACAGTATGGAGAAAATAAAGAAACGTTTAACAAGGACCTAGAAGAACTAAAGAGCAAACAAACAATGATGAACAACACAATAAATAAAATTAAAAGTTTTCTAGAAGGAATCAATAGCAGAATAACTGCTAACTGACCTGGAAGATAAAATAGTGGAAATAACTACCGCAGAGCAGAAAAAAGAAAAAAAGAATTGAGGACAGTCTCAGAGACCTCTGGGACAACATTAAACACACCAAAATTCGAATTATAGGGGTCCCAGAAGAAGAAGAGAAAAAGAAAGGGACTGAGAAAATATTTGAAGAAATTGTAGTTGAAAACATCCCTAACATGGGAAAGGATATAGTCAATCAAGTCCAGGGAGCACAGAGAGTCCCATATAGGATAAATCCAAAGAGAAACATGCCAAGACACATATTAATCAAACTATGAAATATTAAATACAAAGAAAAAATATTAAAAGCAGCAAGGGAAAAACAACAAATAACATACAAGGGAATCCCCATAAGGTTAACAGCTGTTCTTTCAGCAGAAACTCTGCAAGCCAGACAGGTGTGGCAGGATATATTTAAAGTGAAGAAAGGGAAAAATCTACAACCAAAATTACTCTACCCAGCAAGGATCTCATTCAGATCTGATGCAGAAATTAAAACTTTTACAGACAAGCAAAAGCTAAGAGAATTCAGCACCATCAAACCAGCTTTACAACAAATGATAAAGGAACTTCTCTAGGCAGAAAGCACGAGAAGGAAAACAACTACAATAACAAACCCAAAACAATTAAGAAAAGGTAACTAGGAACACACATATGGATAACTACCTTAAATGTAAATGGATTAAATGCTCCAACCAAAAGACGAAGACTGGCTGAATGGATACAAAAACAAGACCCATACATATGCTATCTAAAAGATATATACTGTCTATCAGACCTAGGGACACATACAGACTGAAAGGGAGGGGATGGATAAAGATACTCCATGCAAAAGGAAATCAAAAGAAAGCTGGGGTAGCAATACTCATATCAGAGAAAGTAGATTTTAAAATAAAGACTACTGCAAGAGCCAAAGAATGACACTACACAATGATCAAGGGATCAAGCCAATAAGAAGATATAACAATTGTAAATATTTATGTACCCAACATAGGAGCCCCTCAATACATAAGGCAAATGCTAACAGCCATAAAAGTGGAATTCAACAGTAACACAATCATAGTAGGGGACTTTAACACCCCACTTTCACCAATGGACAGATCATCCAAAATGGAAATAAATAAGGAAACACAAGCTTTAAATGATACATTAAACAAGATGGACTTAATTGATGGTTATAGGACATTCCATCCAAAAAAAACAGAATACACTTTCTTCTCAAGTGCTCACGGAACATTCTCCAGGATAGATCATATCCTGGGTCACAAATCAAGCCTTGGTAAATTTAAGAAAATTGAAATTGTATCAAGTATCTTTTTCAACCACAATGCTGTGAGACTAGATATCAATTACAGGAAAAAATCTGTAAAAAATACAAACACATGGACATTAAATAATACACTACGTAATACCCAAGAGATCTCTGAAGAAATCAAAGAGGAAATCAAAAAATTCCTAGACACAAATGACAATGAAAACACGACAACCCAAAACCTATGGGATGCAAAAGCAGTTCTAAGAGGGAAGCTTACAGCAATACAATCGTACCTCAAGAAACAAGAAACACATCAAATAAACAACATAACCCTACACCTAAAGCAATTAGAGAAAGAAGAACAAAAAAAAACCCAAAGTTAGCAGAAGGAAAGAAATCATAAAGATCAGATCAGAAATAAATGAAAAAGAAATGAAGGAAACGATAGCAAAGATCAATAAAACTAAACACTGGTTCATTGAGAAGATAGACAAAATTGATAAACCATTAGGTCAGACCCATCAAGAAAAAAAGGGAGAAGACTCAAATCAATAGAATTAGAAATGAAAAAGGACAAGTAACAACTGATACTGCAGAAATACAAAGGATCAGGAGAGATTACTACAAGCAATTTATGCCAATAAAATGGACAACCTGGAAGAAATGGACAAATTCTTAGAAAAGCACAACCTTCAGAGACTGAACCAGGAAGAAATAGAAAATATAAATAGACCAATCACAAGCACTGAAATTGAGACTGTGATTAAAAATCTTCCAACAAACAAAAGCCCAGGATCAGATGGCTTCACAGGTGAATTCTATCAAACATTTAGAGAAGAGCTAACACCTATCCTTCTCAAACTCTTCCAAAATATAGCAGAGGGAGGAACACTTCCGAAGTCATTCTAAAAGGCCAAAATCACGCTGATACCAAAATCAGACAAAGATGTCACAAAAAAAGAAAACTACAGGCCAATATCACTGATGAACATAGATGCAAAAATTCTCAACAAAGTTCTAGCAAACAGAATCCAACAGCACATTAAAAGGATCATAGACCATGATCAAGTGGGATTTATATCAGGAATGCCAGGATCCTTCAATATACACAAATCAATCAATGTGATAATTCATATTAACAAATTGAAGGAGAAAAACCATATGATCATCTAAATAGATACGGAAAAAGCTGTAGACAAAATACAATATCCATTTATGGTAAAAACCCTCCAGAAAGTAGGCATAGAGGGAACTTAACTCAACATAATAAAGGTGATATATGACAAACTCACAGCCAACATCATTCTCAATGCTGAATAACTGAAACCATTTCCTCTAAGATCAGGAACAAGACAAGGTTATCCATTCTCACCACTGTTATTTAACATAGTTTTGGAAGTTTTAGGCACAGCAATCAGAGAAGAATAAGAAATAAAAGAAATCCAAATCAGAAAAGAAGAATTAAAGCTGTCACTGTCTGCAGATGACATGATACTATACATAGAGAATCCTAAAGATTCTATCAGAAAACTACTAGAGCTAATCAATGAACTTGGTAATGTAGCAGGTTACAAAATTAATGCACAGAAATCTCTTGCATTCCTACACACTAATGATGAAAAATCTGAAAGAGAAATTAAGGAAACACTCCCATTTACCACTGCAACAGAGAATAAAATACCTAAGAATTAACCTACCTAGGGAGACAAAAGCCCTGTATGCAGAAAACTATAAGACACTGATGAAAGAAATTAAAGATGATATAAAGAGATGGAGAGATATACCATGTTCTTGGATTAGAAGAATCAACACTGTGAAAAGGACCATACTACCCAAAGCAATCTACAGATTCAATGCAATCTCTATCCAACTACCAATGGCAGTTTTCACAGAATTAGAACAAAAAATTTCACAATTTGTATGGAAGCACAAAAGACCCTGAGTACCCAAAGCAATCTTGAGAAAGAAAAATGGAGCTGGAGGAATCAGGCTCCTGGACTTCAGACTATACCACAAAGCTACAGTAATCAAGACAGTATGATACTGGCATAAAAACAGAAATATAGAACAGGAAAGAAAGCCCAGAGATAAACCCACACACATATGGTCACCTTATTTTTGATAAAGGAGACAAGAATATACAATGGAGAAAAGACAGCCTCTTCAATAAGTGGTGCTGGGAAAACTGGACAGCTATATGTAAAAGAATGAAATTAGAACACTTCCTAACACCATACACAAAAATAAACTCAAAATGGATTAAAGACCTAAACATAAGGCCAGACACTATAAAACTGTTACAGGAAAACATAGGCAGAATGCTCTATGACATAAATCACAGCAAGATCCTTTTTGACCCCCTTCCTATAGAAATGGAAATAAAAACAAAGATAAACAAATGGGACCTAATGAAACTTAAAAGCTTTTGCACAGCAAAGGAAACCATAAACAGGACAAAAAGACAACCCTCAGAAAGGGAGAAAATATTTGCAAATGAAGCAACTGACAAAGGGTTAATCTCCAAAATTTACAAGCAGCTCATGAAGCTCAATATTAAAAAAACAAACAACCTAATACAAAAATGGGCAGAAGACCTAAATAGACATTTCTCCAAAGAAGATACACAGTTTGCCAACAAACACATGAAAGGATGCTCAACATCACTGATCATAAGAGAAATTCAAATCAAAACTACAATGAGGTATCACTCACACCGGTCAGAATGACCATCATCAAAAAATCTACAAACAATAAATGCTGGAGAGGGTATGAAGGAAAGGGAACCCTCTTGCAGTGCTGGTGGAAATATAAGTTGATACAGCCACTATGGAAAACAGTATGGAGGTTCCTTAGAAAACTAAAAATAGAACTACCATATGACCCATCAATCCCATTACTGGGTATATACCCTGAGAAAACCATAATTGAAAAAGAGTCATGTACCACAATGTTCATTGCAGCTCTATTTACAATAGCTAGGACATGGAAGCAACCTAATTGTCCATCAACAGATGAATGGATAAAGAAGATGTGGCACATATATACAATGGAATATTACTCAGCCATAAAAAGAAATGAAAGTGAGTTATTTGTAGTGAGATGGATGGACCTAGAGTCTGTCATACAGAGTGAAGTAAGTCAGAAAGAGAAAAGCAAATACCGTATGCTAACACGTATACATGGAATCTACAAAAAAAAAAAAAAGGTTCTGAAGAACCTAGGAGCAGGACAGAAATAAAGACGTAGATGTAGAGAATGGACTTGAGGACACAGGAAGGGAGAAGGGTAAGCTGGGCCAATGAGATATAGTGGTATGTATATACATACACTACCAAATGTAAAATAGCTAGCTAGGGGGAAGCAGCCACACTACCAAATGTAAACTAGACAGCTAGCGGGAAGCAGTACAGGGAGATCAGTTCGGGGCTTTGTGACCACCTAGAGGGGTGGGATAGGGAGTATTGGAGGGAGATGCAAGAGGGAAGAGATACGGGGATATATGTATATGTATAGCTGATTCACTTTGTTATAAAGCAGAAACTAACACACCACTGTAAAGCAATTATACTACAATAAAGATGTAAAAAAAAAAGATACGCTGAATCTGTATAATAAATTTGTGTTCAATAATACAAAACAATTTTCTTATGTAGTGCTGACTTCCTTTCTGTTGCTTAGAATCAAAGAACTCTGGCTTATTAGAAGTAGTATTGGAGAAGTCTTCAGAATTTAATGGCAAGCATCCCACCATTATGAGTTGTCAGTACTCATTTCTCAGGAATTAAGGGCACCCATCCCCCATCTGTCTAGGTTCCAAGTTTATGTGTGAACTATTTGGTATGTGATAGGATTTGGACTTATTCCCAGTGACCCAAGCATCTCTTGGCAACTAATTTTATACCTTTCATTTAATTTGCCTTTGGATGAGTGGTTTAAGCTCCTCAGTCTGGTCCAGATTTTGCATGTACATAATGTAACTCTGGCAGTGGGTGTAGGCATTGCTTTCACATATCTTCAAAGATAAATGGACAGGTTTAGTGTGTCACATAAGCATTTTCCAATCACAGTCTATAAGTAAACCCAAATATAATTTCCCTGTCTTCGAAGTCTCCAGATAAAATACTCTTACAAGCACTGACTAAATTTGGACCAAGTAATAACAAGCTCTCAGAATCACTCTTAGCTGTCTATTTGAAGGATGGAATTTTCAATTATATGAGCTATTGTGGGCTCTAGACATGGCGAGTGGGGATGGCCAATTAAGGGGTAATTAGCACAGGCACTAGCCAAACTCCATGTATGTACTAATGAGACAGTGTTCAAGGAAAACGGGAAAAAGGGGCTTCCGTGGTGGCACAGTGGTTGAGAGTCCGCCTGCCGATGCAGGGGACACGGGTTTGTGCCCCGGTCACAGAGGATCCCACATGCCGCAGAGCGGCTGGGCCCGTGAGCCATGGCCGCTGAGCCTGCGCGTCCGGAGCCTGCGCTCTGCAGCAGGAGAGGCCACAACACTGAGAGGCCCGTGTACCGGAAAAAAAAAAAAAAAAAAACAGAGAAAAGTTCTTATCCATTGTTTTACTTTCCCCAGCAGAGTTTGTTGGTCCTAAATTACATCTATTTACTGCTTTTTAAAAACCTTTTTTCAGTATATAAAAGTTACACTTTTCCGTATACACATATGACCATATGACTGCCTACAAAGCAGAAAGTGTAAGAAAGAAAGTACAGTTTCTCATCAAAAAGTCTTTCGGCAACTCCATATAGTGTATGTTCTCCTCCATTGTGCAGGAAAACAGTTCATCTTTTCGATGAGGCACAAAGACCTGTTATATTTGGCTTTGAACGACAGGCACAATCTGTTAGTACCATCTCTTCCTATGAGGGAGGAAAATCATCCCAGGAAAGTCTCAGATTCTATTTAGGGACCTGTCCTATATGTCTTCCAAATATTATGTCTGCCCATGGCGACTGTGGCTTTTAAAAAATATTTGCCCACACTTTCTCTTTTACATCATATGTAGGAAAGGAGAACATTCTCTATTGTCTTTGGATCTTATTACTTTCATTCCAGATTAGAATAATAGCACATGATCCATTTGAAATATCTGATGCAGGTCAGTATAGTTGTTGGTACTCATTATAATCCAATTAAAAGGGTTAGTGGGAACTGGCTGTATCTATGCCCGTCCATTTAATGTAATTCATATAGACTAGGTAAACACAGACAAAGGGATCCAAACATTGAAGGCAGTAGTTTTAATAATTCACAGACAAAGCTTCCAGGTAAAGAAAACTTGATATTATTTGACATCTACATTTCTCAAACTTAATAAAACTTGCCTAGTCCTCCACTTCATATTCCCTCTGTATATAACTGATTTACAGAGAAAACATGAGGTTTTAGTGACTCAACTGGAGTATTTTAACACAAAAACCCTATTGAGACTTCCTCCTTAAAAGTCTACTATACTCGGCATGTTCTAGGACGATGCGCAAAGCTAACAAATTTTTTAAATGTGGACAAATGACTAAATCTACAGTTTTTGTAAATAAACTTATAAGAATTTTGCTAAAGCGATGTGCCTGTAGAACAGATGTTGATATATTCATGTTCCAAATAGGTTAAGTTAATCCACCTACCTAGTACTACATGTCTAATCAATGCTTTTTTAGGGGTTATATTTTTAGAAAAGTTTCCTACCTTCAACAGAGAGAAACTTTTGACTCGCTGTAATTAGAATTTATATCATTCCACAAGCTTAAAGTGACTCACTGAAAATATTACTTTGATTAGTTACTGTTATCAAGGTCATATTTTATTATCAAGGTACTGTTTGTTTATTTTGGACAAGAGTAATATTCTTCAGATAGACTGTCTAGATGGCTACCTTTATTACTTTATTTCTGTTCCTCTGCTTGAAAATAACCCAAGAATTTTTATTCACAATTGGGAAAAGGTCTAAAATATATGAACATTTTGGTAATCTGAGCATTTTTTTCTGGTAAATTTTGATACACCAAAAGGCTCATATAACTGATATATCAAACTGACTAACCCAGTTATAAGCAAATCCATCAAATAGGACAACTGAATGGCAAAGTCAATGACAGTATATTTACTTATTAGAACACTATGTATTGATGGATCTGAATGTTTTAAACACACAGACTATGTATCATTTACTACTCTAAGTGTTTTTAAACTCATTTAATCCTTAATATAAACCAAAAAAAAAAAAAGTTTCTGAAGAACCTAGGGGCAGGACAGGAATAAAGACACAGACGTAGAGAATGGACTTGAGGACACGGGGAGGGGGAAGGCTAAGCTGGGACGAAGTAAGAGAGTGGCATGGACATATATACACTACCAAATGTAGAATAGATAGCTAATGGGAAGCAGCTGCACAGCACAGGGAGATCAGCTCAGTGCTTTGTGACCACCTAGAGGGGTGGGATAGGGAGAGTGGGAGGGAGACGCAAGAGGGAGGAGATATGGGGATATATGTATATGTATAACTGATTCACTTTGTTGTACAGCAGAAACTAACTCACCATCGTAAAGCAATTATACTCCAATAAAGGTATTAAAAAAAAGAAAATCATATTGTTTTAATATATACTCATTTTTATGAAGTCCTATATTTCATTAAATAAATTTTAAAATTATCTTCTAAGTAGAAGGTATTATACTAAAATGAAGATAAAAGGGTGTATAAGGGTGTATAAGTCTATGTCTACAAGGGATTTGTAATCTATTAAAAATAATAAATAAAAATAAATTAATTAAAAAAACCTATGAAGTAGATACTATTCTTATCCCAATTTTATAGATTAGGATACTGAAAGAGAGATTAATAAACTTGTCCAAATCTCACAACAGGTAAATGTGTGGAGACAGGTGCTGAACCCAGAAAATGTGACTCCCAAGTTTGCACTCTTATATTCTCATTGTTCATGTTTTATCACAGAAAATGTCTGTGTAATACAAACCAGAGCATTGCATTTGCTCATAACATGCATCATGGTGGCAGAAGGACTATTTCTAGGAATCTCTAGAAGCAAATGAACAGGATTAAGTCTTTTGCTTTGCTGTAAACATGATTTTCTATAGAATAGGGAATGCCTTTAAATTAAGAAAACAACAACAACAACTAAATAGCCTAGAAGGTAGAATCCAAACATGTTGGAGATATTCTAATATCTCTTCCATATCAGTAAGAACTGAAGGCATGCCTAGCTTCTGGAGTGCTATCTACATATAAAAAATGAGTAGATTAAGTATCTCTTCTACTCATTCCTAAGGCACACACCTGTTATAAGATAACCTGTAACTCTAGAATGCTTATTATTTTAGCACAATGGTGTCAGAAACTTCTTTGGTGAATTAATTCAGTCTGAGAAGGAGTGAGTGGGGAAGATACCTCTGTTCAACAGCAAGACAAATATTTGGTTCCTTTAAAAAAAAAAAAAAAAACCTCTGGCTTCTAAATCTTTCTAACTACCTTTCCTTCGTTGAATGTACAATAGTCTGCAGAGAAGGTGAGCTGTTTTCTTTGTTGGAACTGTCCTTATCCTTTCAGAAAATCACTATAACCAGTCAATTCACAGTACAGCTACCAAATAGTGTAATGGAAAATGTGTGAAACTATACTTTTCATTTAATTAGAAGTAGTGTTTTCTTTAAAGTGACAGTTGAAAGAGATTAAAGTAGTAATATCATGTAATAAATTTGATCTTAAATGTAAATATTTGTCTCTTTTCCTCCCTGTTCCCACATTATCAATAAATGTCCCCAACCCGAAATCCCAATGGTTCAAAATGGTTCCATGGATTTCTAAAAGTATTCTTTGCCTCCCTAAAACCTCCAGAGTGAAGGCAGCCCATCTCTTGAGAAGTTCTGCCGCACTGTTGAAATACTTTTCATCCCTGTTATTTCTGAGTTGTTCTTACACCAAAAATTGCAGTAATATTAGGAAAATCCCCTTTATTTCAGTGGAAAAACCTGACATTTTAGTGTCATTTAAAAAAAATTAACACGAATTGTTCTTTTCCTTAACTTTTTACATCTGCTGATTTTTATATCCTTTTATATTATTCAATTTAGTTTAATTGCAATATAAATCCCAGTGAACATATATGAAATATATATGATCCAGCAAGATGCATTTCCCAGAATGATTCTTTTCAACCAGAGGGGAATATGTGAAATCTTCTTAAGCATATTTAATGCATATTTATGAAGGTATTTAACAAAGATTCAGTTCACACTTTTTCTTATCTACTGAAAACATTAATAAATTTTTGTCAGTTCACACTTTTTCTTATCTACTGAAAACATTAATAAATTTTTGTCAACACATTCATTCTTCAGTAAGTATCTATCACCAATTATATAAACATCTATATAAAATGATGCTGAGTGTTTAACCTTAATTTATTAGACTATTCATATACTCTAGAAAACTGTTTCCAATTTATTTCTATTTTTCTCTGTATTAAAATTGACTTTTCGAAAAATAAATACATTCAAATTCTTTCTCTATAGTCACGATGATCTCTCTAGATTATAAGCTTTTTGAACACAGGGGCCAACCACTTCTTACTAAAAATTTTGTTCCAAATTTCCAAATTTTTACATTCAAGGACCTAGCAGTTTTTAAATCTAACACGCTATATTTGGTAACTTGTGAAGTAGTCTTTATAGCTAATAGAATAGAGAAGCTCTCATTGGGACTGCTAATGAGATGATGCTGCCGGTCATAAGATGATCGGAGGCAATGTAAGTGGTAATTAAGTGAGAATGACTTCGATTCCGACAGATTTGGGCTTAAATCTCACCTCTCATCACTTACTAGCTGTGTTTCTGGGAAAGTTGGTAAACCTCTGTGATCTTCAGTTTCCTCATCTATAAAATGTAAATGGTAACAGTACCTACTTCATAGGATTTTAATGAGAATCAATTGACGTGATGTTTGTACAAAACTTATCACAGCACCTGGTACACTTAATCAATGCTAATTAACATCGTTTTTAACTGCTACTGTTATTACTACATTAGCCTTTTGCATTATCAACTATGACGTAATTTGTGGTGCTGAACGCCTTAACTATTTACTTATCTATTTATTTATACGTAAAATCATCCTTTTATTAACATAATAAGAACTTGTACACTATAGAAATGTTGAAAATAAACACAAGAAAAATTGTTAAAAATAATAACAATCATAATACAAACTTACATTTATACCACGCCAAGATCTCTGTTGATAACATCTTCAGCTCATATCTTTCTGGGTTTCTTACAGGAGCATGCTCACATACACATGTAACTTTTATACTCTGAAGTAACATCATATTGTACGTACTGTTCTACAACCTCCTTTTTTATTAATTAATTTCAACTTTTCCATTTTAGTAAATTTGTACAGCTTTGATATCTAGATCACATTGTACATTTCCCAACTGATCCCAAATAATCTTTATAGCTTATCTACACCAGTATCTAATCCAAGACAATACCTTGCATCTAGTTGTTTTCTCTCCAACCATTCTTCCAATCAAGTACAAATCCTTTTTTCCTTCTTTTTAAAATGACATGGACTCATTGCAGAGAACAAATAACAATACGATTTTTCCCCATCATTTTCTCATTTTTAAAGGAGCCCAACTTAGTAGTCATGGTCTCAAAATTTTAGGTAATAGAAAGAGACAGAAGACAGCCTTGCCTTCATCTACCATTTTTAAACAACATAGTTTAACTGCTTTCTGTCTCTTCTTAAAATGTTATCACAGATAAAATTTATTCAGTAAATCTTAGATGATTCTATAGGGTATACAATATGTCTAGAATATTGCAATGAGATAGGGGTTTTTTTTTCCCCAGCCCTGACTCAGCTAGAAAAATTCTCCCTATTTTATAAATGCTAGTATCTCAGTATTTTACACAAATGTCTCCTAGTCCCTGATATTTCAATCTTTCACCTATTAATGTGTGGATAAAAGGAATAAACTTATTGTTGTGCAAGTGTCTTCTTTCATCTTAGATTTCCAAATAAGCCAAGACCAGACATGTGATAACCCTTGGTGTGCCTTAAAAATCTTAAATTATCTAGATGTTTAGGTATAAAATGCTAATGATGATTCTCTATCCCAGTCTATATGCATATCCTTGGAGGCTTAAGACTAGACTTCAGCTAAGATTGTACCAGCCCTTAAGAAAAGTATTCTAATACCTAAGACAATTGAGAACACAGAAATGCAAAGCAATTATGAAAATATATACCCACACAGAGGACGAGATAATGTCCCTTAAAGGGGGAAGGGCAAACAGTTTTTTTCCTGTTTCTCTGAGGAGTTTTTTTCCCCTTTTTGTTTTACTAATATAAAAGGGAGAAAACTCAGTGATTACTATCAAGATGCTGGATGGTTGATTACATGATTCCTCATGAGATGCTGTAATTCTCTAGAGCGAGAGCCTTTCAACAGTTCAACAGCAAGAACAGAGGCTGACTGATGTACCAGAGGAGAATGAAAGAGGTCTTCAGGAGGAAGATATACCACTGTTCTGGGGATCCAATAATAAGTAAGTATTAAATGGGACATCATGACCACCTCTTAGAGTATGTGACAGTTAACCAGCCCAAGCTCCCACACCCCTCCCAAATGTGCTTACATCATTCCTAATTCTACTGAACATAATCAAGCCCAAATTAATGAATAAGAATGTAGAAAAATAATAAATGGAATGAAGAGGATAATTGCATAAATCTCTGTAGCAAAATCATATCTTTTTGACCCAGAAATTCTATTGCTAATTATACACTTAACAGAAATGCATAAGTATGTTCACCAAAAGACACTGTGCAAAAATCTTCATAACACCATTATGTGGAATCAAATATTTTTCAAATTTCAAACCGGAAACTACCCAAATGACATTCAACAGTGGAATATATGTTTTTAAACTATGATGATATATTTAAATAGTAAAATATGCTAAAGCCATGAGGATAAACAAATGATAATTACACACAATATTATTGAAAGTCTTGAACATAATATTGAGTAAAAGTACTCAGACACAAAAGACTACACACTACTATTTGTTTCCATTATATAAACTACAAAACAGAAAAAAGTCGATCTATCTTATTAAAAGACAGAATATTTTACCCGAGAGGGAGAGATTATAAAGAATATATACACACTCACGTATATAGTTCAAAAACTTATTTTGCATCCCTTACAGCTCCAAGTTTTTGTCATCTACATAAAAAGCAGGGTTTTCTTTAATTTAAATTTTTATTTATGTCTGGTTATTTTTTTTCACATCTTTATTGGAGTATAACTGCTCTACAATGTTGTGCTAGTTTCTGCTGTTCAACAAAGTGAATCAGCTATATGTATACATATATCCCCATATCCCCTCCCTCTTCAGCCCCAATCCCACCCTCCCTATCCCACCCCTCTAGGTCATCACAAAGCATCGAGCTGATCTCCCTGTGCTATGCAGCAGCTTCCCAGTAGCTATCTATTTTACATTTGGTAGTGTACATATGTCACTGCTACTCTCTCACTTCATCCCAGCTTCCCCTTCCCCCCTTTGCCCTCAAGTCTGTTTTCTATGTCTGCATCTTTATTCCTGTCCTGCCCCAAGGTTCATCAGTATCGCTTTTTAAAATTCCATATATATGCGTTAGCATATGGTATTTATTTTTCTCTTTCTGAGTTACTTCACCCTATATGACAGGCTCTAGGTCCATCCACCTCACTACAAATAACTCAATTTTGTTTTTTTTCATGGCTGAGTAATACTCCATTGTATATATGTGCCACATCTCCTTTATCCATTCATCTGTTGATGGATGTTTAGGTTGCTTCCATGTCCTGGCTATCGTAAACAGAGCTGCAATGAACATTGCGGTACATGACTCTTTTTGAATTATGGTTTTCTCAGGGTATATGCCCAGTAGTGGGATTGCTGGGTCGTATGGTAGTTCAATTTTTAGTTTTTTAAAGAACTCCATACTGTTCTCCATAGTGTGTATCAATTTACATTCCCACCAACAGTGCAAAAGGGTTTCCTTTTCTGCACACCCATTCCAGCATTTATTGTTTGTAGAATTTTTGATGATGGCCATTCTGACCAGTGTGAGGTGATACCTCATAGTAGTTTTGATTTGCATTTCTCTAATGATTAGTGATGTTGAGAATCCTTTCATGTGTTTGTTGGCAATCTGTATATCTCCTTTGCAGAAATGTCTATTTAGGTCTTCTGCCTATTTTTGGATTGGGTTGTTTGATTTTTTGATATTGAGCTTCATGAGCTGCTTGTAAATTTTGGAGATTAATCCTTTGTCAGTTGCTTCATTTGCAAATATTTCTCCCATTCTGAGGGTTGTCTTTTCATCTTGCTTATCTTTTCCTTTGTCCACTCTAACCACTCTTATTCAACATAGTTTTGGAAGTTTTAGCCACAGCAATCAGAGAAGAAAAAGAAATAAAAGGAATCCAAATTGGAAAAGAAGAAGTAAAGCTGTCACTGGTTGCAGATGACATGATACTATACAGAGAGAATCCTAAAGATGCTACCAGAAAACTACTAGAGCTAATCAATGAATTTGGTAACATAGCAGGATACAAAATTAATGCACAGAAATCTCTGGCATTCCTATACACTAATGATGAAAAATCTGAAAGTGAAATTAAGAAAACACTCCCATTTACCATTGCAATGAAAAGAATAAAATACCTAGGAATAAACCTACCTAAGGAGACAAAAGACCTGTATGCAGAAAACTATAAGACACTGATGAAAGAAATGAAAGATGACACAAACAGATGGAGAGATATACCATGTGCTTGGATTCCAAGAATCAACACTGTGAAAATGACTAGACTACCCAAAGCAATCTACAGATTCAATGCAATCCCTATCAAACTACCACTGGCATTTTTCACAGAACTAGAACAAAAAATTTCACAATTTGTATGGAAACACAAAAGACACTGAATAGCCAAGGCAATCTTGAGAAAGAAAAACGGAGCTGGAGGAATCAGGCTCCCTGACTTCAGACTATACTACAAAGCTACAGTAATCAAGACAGTATGGTACTGGCACAAAAACAGAAATATAGAACAATGGAACAGGATAGAAAGCCCAGAGATGAACCCACACATATATGGTCACCTTATTTTTGATAAAGGAGACAAGAAGACACAATGGATAAAAAACAGCCTCTTCAGTAAGTGGTGCTTCAAAAACTGCACAGCTACATGTAAAAGAATGAAATTAGAACACCTTCTCTAACACCATGCAGAAAAGTAAACTTAAAATGGATTAAAGACTTAAATGTAAGGCCAGATACTATAAAAACTCTTAGAGAAAAACAGAGGCAGAACACTCTATGATGTAAATCACAGCAAGATCCTTTTTAACCCACCTCGTAGAAAAATGGAAATAAAAACAAAAATAAACAAATGGGACCTAATGAAACTTAAAAGCTTTTGCACTAGTATGTCTTTACTGAGGCAGTCCTACCTACCCAATGCATCCTTCTCTTCCTTCTTCCTGCCCCATACGCACTAACTCAAAGGGGTTAGTCTTTCTCTTCAGGGAAAAAAACAAAAAACAAAAAACTTCACCAGCCTACTTGGCTCAACTTTAGTCCTTCTACTTTCCCTTTCCTAAGTTTTTGTATAATAAAATCATATTCAAAACTCCAGTATATACAATGGGTAGGGGTAGAATCCAGAGTTTTCTTCTTGGCTTTTCTATCATTTCCTAGGGGGTTTAGAACCACTGATGAAGGGGAGTAGACTTTTTCTGTAAAAGTTTCTGCTGCTACTATGCATCCCCTCTCCTGTAGGACAGAAACAGCCATAGACAATATGTTATCTATGGGGTGTGACTCTGCTCAAGTAAAATTTTATTTACAGATTTGACCTGCTGCCTATAGTTTGATGTAGATGATGGTAACAAGGATGATTATGATGATACTGAAGCAGTTAACTAAAACTTTTGGGCATTTACCACATGCCAGGTGTTGTACTGAATATTATTTAATTTAATAATGTTATAAGACAGCAATATTTATTGACATTTTATAGATAGGAAAACTAAGCCTCAGAAAGTCAAATACCTTCCCCAATGTCTTCCAGCTAGAATGTATCTGATTGAAGTATTTTTCTCTTCTTCTTCCCTCCTTACTGACTAAAGAAGGGTCCTAAGACCCTTTCCAGATTCAATAATATGTCATTCTTTGACAATTACTGCAGAAATGAGTTTATAGGAAATAATCTCTTGATCCTTACTTTAGTAAGTGCTTACCCTATTATGTCACTCCGTCATCATTACTGAGGCTGTGAGAGCCTTTACAAATGTATAGAGCCCCACATGGGGAATACATCTCAAATTCCAGAACCTTCGTTTGCTGATGCTGATTTTAGTAAATGGTAAGCTGAACTTTTTTATGATCTCTGAAGCAGAATGAACCAGTTAATGGACTTACTTGCACGCAAAAAGCCACTGAATCTTTAAGGAAATAGGGCCTGGTACATCTTGTCCAGGTCTGAAGGCCATGTGACTTGAAAAGTGCTTTTAAAAATCACTCTTTTCAAATATGCCAGATGTGAAGAGACAAAGCCTCCCTGAGGTTTTTGGGAGTTTTTGTTTGTTTGTTTGTTTTGCAATGAGACTAGTAACAAAAGGAATGTTTAGTGATTGTAACACTTCTTGACACTGACTGATTAAGAGACAGTGTCTGACTCGGATTTCTTCAGTTAATGTTGAGAGAGAGTAAAGATAATGATTCCCAGTGCTCAGGGCTCACTCAGAGTGATAAATGCAGCATCAAAGCCACATCTGAGGCTGACTGCATCTCTGTAACACCCAGACTCAGGCCTACTTTATTACCTACCTCTATTTCTCTCCTGAAGTGGTGGGCTTTGCCAAAAGTCAGCTTTCGGATTTACTGAAGTATATGAAAATGATTCAGAGGAAGAAATTGTGAAGGAACAGAAAAGAGAGGAAATTATGTACATAGAATGTTAGCCAATAACTGATTGAGCACAAGCGTAATTAAGTCCATTCCTAAACTGAAAGTTCAGATTCTCCAGAAAAAGTGGTAGTTTTCTAGATTCATGAGAAGGGTACCAGAAACAGTGTTAATTAATTCCTCTTCCTTAATCTCATTATGATTATTAAAAGTTCCCTGAACAAGTGCTATCTTTCCCTCCTATATCTATGATACACAAAATATACTACTTTGGATTATTGTTATTTGCAGACTTGTCTATTTCTTAGTAATAAAGTGAGCCAGCAAGTCTTGGTGGTTAAGTATATGGGCTTTGAGGTCAGAGTTGGTTTAAGTACTGATTTAGTCTCTTACTAACTATACGATTTTGGGAAAAGTCACTTGCCTTCCCTGATCTCCAGTCTCCTTCCTATAAAGTGGGGATGACAACAGCACCTACACTGTAGGATTTGTAGGGAGATTAAATGAAATCGTGCATGTCAAATGTTTTAGCGCAGTACCTGGGATATACAGGGTGAGCAATCGGTAAGTGTTAGTTATTCTTGGCATTACTGTGAAATCGGGACTTTATGTAAAAATAATCATCCTAGCATGTGCTCAGCAAGTTATTTATCTGTGTATATTCTGCATTTCATGGGGCACATACACCACATAGCCACATAGGGCAGGAGCTACAGGAATATTTCCAATACGGTAGGTTTCCCAACTCTTCTTTAAAATTGATGCTCTATCACTGTGTGAACCGTTTTTTCTAACTTCTCTGTAGTCTTCTTGAAAATCAAGTCCATCTACTCATCTACATAATAGATAGGTATGGATATGATAACTGTCCAAGATAAACAAAGCCAGATATTAGTTAAAGCCTTGAAAACAGATTTTATTCAATAACTACTGGCAGTAGGGAAAGAGCTGCGCATGATTTGATTTGATTTGCACTCAGGTGACTGGGCATTTTAAAGGGAGAATGAAGATGTAGGGAGGGGAAGTGAGTGGGGACTCAAGTGAAAAATTGCAAAGGGTTAGTAAGTATACATGTGATTAGGCCAGTGGGTCTGCTTGCTGGCAATTACGGAGGGTAGGATGCTATCCTTCCACAGAGATTGGGAGACAGAGGTCCTATCCTTCCTGATGATTAATTTCAAAGGAATGGATTTCAGGTCTTCTAGAAAGACACTTCTGAGTGGTAGAGGATACATACATGTCTCAAAGGGAGAGAAAAAGGACTCCCAATTATAAGCCCTTTTCAGTAAATGCTCTAAGAAAGGGAGGTCAGGGTCCTACCATCAGGCATTGGCTAGAACAAAAAGTAAATTCTTTTTCCAGCCGTAAGCTTTTCCAGACAGAAACTCACGAGGAGGCTGGTTGTCCCGGGGACATGGTCTTAGACTGCTGGAAGCTATATTAAGTCTGGAGTTGAATAGAATGTTCATGCCAAGAGATTTCTCAGTTCTCACAACAACCCTGGTATATAGGGCTTCTCACTCCATTCTAGTGGATGTCACTTAGAATGAGAAGACATCATTTTGGACCCAAATGAAAACAGGAACCAGAGACCAAGGCTATGACTACAAGTTGAATTAGTCCATCCAATTCAAAATAGGCACTTTGTTTTTCTAAATTATACAGTGATCTTATATTAAGCTGGGCTAAAAGACTTCAATGGTTTCTGCTTAGCTGATTGACTGATTTACTTATCCAACAGTTATTTATTAAGAGCTTACCACAAGTAGTGAAAATAAAGGTATAGTTTCTGCCTTCACAGAGCTTAAAATATGGTAAAGAATATAGTCAGCATATTATGTAAAATAAAGCATGAAACCTGTGACAGGGCAGGTGCAGGCTGCTCTGGAATCTAATACTAGAGAAACGCAATTCAATGGAGGATAATATCTTGGATGCGGTAGAGTTCCCTTTCCATGTTACTTTTCCTCACATGCAGGCAGCTAGGCAGATCTGTTCTCATTTCCTTAAGGACAGGATGATGCTACAGAAAGCAGAGGAAGAGGTAAATTTTCCTGCCTTTTGAGTGTCAAATATTCATACCTTGAGGAAAGAGAAAGGACTCATGGTCCATAAAAAAAACATTCAAAAGAAATCTTCATGGGAGAGAGCTATAGGAGCAAAGGCCTCCTCCTGCCGGATGAGAAAATGATTCCTTAGATGTATGAATCTGAGTCCCAGAGAAAGATACCCCATAAACTAATTCATAGGACAAAATCCCTGGTGGATGTGTTGGATCTGAGAGCAGTTTCTTGCTTCCTAAGTAGAGCCCAACTAGATCCAAGAGAGAGAACATGACTCTTCATTCGCTCTAGACAGCCATAATGTTAGAAAGAGTCACAGTGACTCCCTGAATGTCACTGTGATGCTGACAGACAGATTCTTATGCCCAAGAATAGCATGGAAATAAAGAAAAGAGTAGCTGAACCAAAAGGGAACATTTAGATGATAATGAGAGACATCTCCTTGGTTACCTATAAAGATGATTGGTCCAGGGCCAGATGGCATGATGGATTACTCAATGAATATCTGTGTAGACAGATAACATCAACGTATCAGTTGAACACTGCCCTGCCACACTGATGCCTTGGCAATATACAGTGTCACAGAGTGATTTAATGCACAAGCTCTAAATTCAGAGTGTTTGGGTTTGCAACCTAACCAAATGAAAACTATTTAACTCTCTGTAATTTATATTTCAATACTAATATTTACTCCCAAGGTTGTTATGAGGCTTAAAGATGTGTTCAGTGATGATGATGATGATGAAAAAGAAGAAGAAAACCCCTTCAAATAAAGGGGGAAGGTCCACATTGGCTGAAACTAATTTTTTACTTCCATTTCAGACTGCAGACTACAAATAGAAAATAAACTGAATTATGTGAAGAAATGCATATTTATAATATACTTATTTGCAGACTAAGATTCACTATTGGTCCACCAGCCTAGAGGTATAGGGAGGTGGTGTCAGGGAAAAAAAATACCTCTCTAATTTCTTTCATACGTGCTGGTCTTAGTACCCCAACGGCTTTCTGAGTGTCAGAGATGATGCACTGTCTTTCTGAGGGATCCCACACAGCACTTAGCAGCCAATGAAATCAATAAAGACTTCTGGGTTAATTGATTTTAGTATTAAAGGTATCTGTCAATTCTGTATGCCACTTGGGGTTTTCATAGTACTAAAAGGAGCATGAATTTAGGTAATCCTTCTGCTGGGTTTCTGTATAAAATGAAACAATTGAAACTTTACCAAAAAGAGGAGAAAGGACGGTAGAGTTTTCTTGAGTTACTAATTAGGCAAGACTCTGGACTAAAGAAACCCAAGGGGAAGGAAAGAGAAGTCTTTCTAGATGCATTCAAAAATTGGGTTGCACGGCAGTAAAGAAGGGAAATATGAATTGTACTGGTGTGTGTGTGTGTGTGTATGCCACTCTATAAATCAAAGCTACCTAAAATAAGTATTTATGTCATATGTTATATGTCAAACAAATAAGAGTGGGTTTGGATGATTTATCACCAGTTAGTGGCCAGAGACATAGAAGACAGTATTGATGTGCTATTATTATGTATTATTTATATGTCTTCTTTCAATCACAGACACAATCCCTTAGCAGATGGGGCTGCAGCTTTTCTGAATATTCAGAGTTCAAATGATAAAACCATGAGGAATCAAACAAGAAAGTTAAGGTAGATTATGGCAGCTTGAGATATTCTATCAGGAATACATAAAATAATATCATATTCACATACAGGGAAAGGAAATATCACTTATGAAAAACATTTTTTAGTGTTAACTAATCTAAAACACTTGAGCATTCATTATTTTTGAATACTAAAATGTCTGAGTATCTATCATTTTTAATAAGATTTTATAACCAGAAGACTAATTCTGATTATACAATAAGTTAAGCTTTTTTTGAAAAACTAATATAGCATTCTTCTAATTTGCATAAATGGCTATAGGTGATAGAGAAAAGATAATAAACTAGTTCTATGAGAGGAGACTATGAACCTCACACAAATAATACATCACATGTTAATTAATAAGATATTGTATTTGACCATCATAGTCAAGGTTATACCTGATAATCAGAGGTGAGGGTCAGATGAAAATTACTTCGGAAGAAGACAGAAAAAATGAAAGAAACTTAAAATGCTTTTGAAAAAAATAGCAATTTATTAATAGTAGAATCCTAATAACTACATATGAAGTAGGTACCATAGTAAAATATAAAATGGCAGAAATATTTATGTAAATGTCCTTAAGAATAAAAGACCCATTGGGAAAAATTGAATATGAGTATTTCTGTTTAAAATAAAAGTTAAAATTTGTAGAACTCTCCTCAGGTGTCAAGCCTGACCGGATTAAAACATGGAGAAAGTTTCTTTAGATTATCAACTAAATATGTTTTGAAGAATATACTACAAAGTTTATTGCACTGAAAATTACATTTTAGATAATATTATTTTAGTAAGTGATTTTGAATAAATCCATGTCATTAATTTAATTGAGAATTAATAAATGATTCTCAAATAAATAAATAAATGAATAGGAGAATGAATGCAACCAGAGAAATAAGTACATGAATAACAGGGTAAATAGGTTATCTCCTAACAGAAAGATTTCTACAATAAATAAATGAGAAAAACCACCTTTTACATTTGTGTGGTTGACAGGACAGAAATGTTAACCTCCATCTTCCTAACAAAAACTTGAGATCCAGAGAGATAAGGACGCCTCCTTAAAGTCACACAGTTAACAGCCAGGACTGGATCTTAAACCTGTATCTTCTAATTTTAGATTTAACTTTCTCTCTACATTTGTATAGCACTTTATAGTTTACAAAGCATTCCCACATAAGTCCCTCACTTGCACTTCATGGCAATGCTGTGAAGAAAACAAATGAGAAATAACAGGCAAAATTCTGAAAACATGGTCTAGTTTGAGGACTGACCTCCTGAGTAGACAGAGCCAGTAGTGCCAGTGAGGTTATGTGTGGGAATAGTGGGGATCCAGACCATTTAAAGAATGGGGCTAGACTGTGATGGGCCCTGAAATCCAAGAGGAAGGGCTTACATTACTCTTGTTTCTATATCAAAAATATATTTCTTTTTTTACTCTAGATTTATGCATTAGTTAGACCTAAATGCTGCAGACTATTCCAACCCTAATATTTTCAAAGATCTGATGGCTTTGTAAAAGAAGAGGTGAGCAAAGACCATCTTACAAGTGGTCAAGACATAAGTTGACAATCAAATCCGAAGCTCATTGAATTTCCCAGGTCTTTTTTGTTTTTGTTTTTTTTCCTGTTGTGCCATGCAGCTTGTAGGATTTTAGTTCCCGGACCAGGAATTGAACCTGAGCCCTTGGCAGTGAGAGCTTAGAGTCCTAGCCACTGGACCTCCAGGGAATTTCCTGAATTTCTCAGGTATTTTGAGGAGACAGCCAAGCAAAAGAAGGAGTGATGTGGTAACGTCTAAATATAAGTTATAATTCAACCTGCATTTCATTACAATATTTCAAAAGATAAAACTGGAGATATGAATAGAATTTAATCATATACTTATGTTTTTCAATTTGATTCTCATAAACCACCTGAGAGGGGTACAGAATAAGCATTAAAACTTATAATTAATAGATGGCATCCACAGACGTTAACTGCCTTTCCTGGTGTCATATAATCCAAGTCTACTAACGAACTCTAAATTTACTAAGTCTTTCAATCACTCTTCAGCTTCCCGTTGTGAGCTCTCAGAGTCAGAAAAGACGTTTGCTTTCACCACCCCTCCAAATCAGATCACTGACTGCAAGTGGTCCCTGGGTTACCCCCAGGTCCAGCCTGGACATATTGCCAAATCTTGTTGTATTTGACGGCTTCTGGTCAGAGGCAATTTTCCAGATGTCATGACAATGATTCATTTATAACCTTTGCATCGAGATCTTTATGGCTTGCCCCTGGTCCACTTATATTTTGACAAACAGTTTCAAATTTTTTGGCCATCCAAAAAATTGCTACTTGATTCCTCGGCCTTTGAATTTATCTGCCTCCAGTGAAATATCTTTATGAATTCTCTATTTTATATAGTCCCTAGACTCTGTCTTTGGGCCATTTGCCTCTGGTCAGTAAGAGATACCACCAATTTCCTAATGGACATAAAGTGGCCTACCTAGTCTTCAACTACTGACTCTTAGTTCAAGAGGGGCTTTCAGAGCAGGGCCACCATCTGGAGGAAATGAATTGCAACTACCCTACTACAAACTTGCGCCCTTCCAGAGACCTCGTTCTCCTGCCTTATTTCTCACAGTCTTCTATTCTTACATCTATAATTAAAGATCTCATTAGCTGGAAAAAACATACTGGGTAGCCTGATTTTGCACTTTCCTCAACTGAGCCTCAAACCCTGAGCTAGACTGGGAGAGACCATCCAGCACAGAGGCTGCTCTTAACAGAGCTGTACTAAGCATGTCCTGCTTGAAATACGTCCTTCTTTATTACGTTTAGTTTTTCTGTCCTTTGGAAAATGTGATCAGGGTATTTCTCAGTAATTCAACTTTATTGCTAACCTGAAACAACAATGTTAACATGAGAGAAAAAGAAAGGGGGTGGTTGGAGGGAAGGCAATCAAGTTTTAATCAACTAAACCCTTTTCGACAGCCTGGAGAGAATGATCAAATCCCATTCACCATGTTATTCAGTAAGACACAAGTTAATCAGGTATATAAACATATACATGTACTTACCATAACATTGCCAGCTACAAGTCAACAGGCATGCAAGACGCCACACGTGGGTGAATGGCACCATCTCCTCCCTGGAGCTAAAAAATACAACATTAAAATCTAGTCAAGGGTGAAATATCTTCTACATTGGTGTAATATTTCTCTGGCTTTCCCCAAGCAACAAAATTGGTATTTCAAAATCAGACACACTCTCAAGTCTGAGTTACCCAAAGTGTTAAAATGTATGTTAGAAAGATAATAAGAGGTCAAAAGGGTCTGAGAAAACGTCAGGTATTCTAGACTCTGAGGCTTTTGTTGTCAGGCAAGGGAGCAGATAATACTACAAGTCAGCAAGGCCCATTTGCTTTTTTTTTGAGGTCTCTGATCCAACACGTCCTCAATCTTGAGTCTAACTTGAATCTCTCAGTCTCAGGTGAAGCTGCCTTACAGCAGTGCACATTTATTCCTTTCTCCCTGCATTCAGTTGGCAATTCTGTCATCACTTTGTGATTGTTTTAAAAAAAACAGGTCTCTAGCAGGGACCTCTGCCTCAGCTATCCTTCCCCAAACTGCCATGCTGTTCAGTGATGTTCAACTAACCATTTAACAATTCTAACTTCTCCAGCTTGTAAATATTTACTGCTTAACAAGCACTCTCAACCATATATTCGCTAAGACATAGAGAAATAAAGAACTGTGGCTCTCTCCAAGGAGATGTGAGATTGTAGAATTTGTTGGGTTGCCATTAAGAATTAAATGGAAGACATCAATTCAACTATACACAGATTATTCAGCATCAATGCCTAGAATTTCTCTGGGTGCCAGTGCAATTTACAATATGTCCACTCGAGAGGTAGAAGGGGAACATTAAAGAAAATCTTCTTGACATAGTTTACAAATACAAAAATAAGACTATCTTAGGAAAAGAGAACATATGTCATGAGTGCATCCACGTTCATCTCTATTTCCAGGTCAGACATCACTAATTGATTACTGCACGCTTCTGAGCCTAGGTTGAGCCTAGGTCAGTCTGTCAACAGAGAGCTCAAGGCAACCACTGCCAATTAAACAGTGTTAGTGTATGAGATAAAGCCTATTTCCCATCCTTACAGTGAGACTGTATATTTTCCAAATACCACGTAATAGAGACATTCTAAATCCTTTAATAGTCAGTCTGATTAAACACTACATGTATGTTTGTTTGATAAATACATGAATTCAAAATTCCACTGCCTCCAAATATTTACACACTATAATGTTTACATTAGTGTAAACATTATTTATCGCAATTTCAATGAATAATTCTCACTCTTATTTTACCTCTTTCTTCACTGGACACACCATTATTACTATTGGAGTCATCCTTCCCCCCACACTGGGTTTTTTTTTTTTTTTTTCACTTCCAAACTGTTTTGTTGCAGATGAATTTTAAGTATCTGAAAGGATGATACACCTTCAAACAAAGTCTTCCAAATAATAGTCCATAAACCACTTGCGTTAGACTTACTTGGGCAGTATTTTAAAAACAGAGATCCCACTACAGACCTAGCAGACCAAAATCTTGGGGTGGGAAAAGGGAGGAGAGGGACTGTGGAAGTATGTGTGAATATGGGGGTAGGTAAGGAGTATGTAGTTTTAAAATGTGATTCTGACATGCAGTAGGATTTGCCCATTCTATGCCACTGATGCACGGTACAATATTTTTAAAACACAGATTGATTTTAATGCTTTTAAAAAAGGTGTGTGCCTGTTCACCACATTTTCAACTCAAACTATTTTCCTACCCTCACAGCCTCATACACATATTCATTGGTCTCCTCTTTGTAGACATCTGATTTTATGATCTCTAGCTTAAATCATATACCTCATTGTCCTTTTGGCAATCATCTGAGAGTCTTGCTTGACTTAAGTTGAGAAATGGCAATTTTAAGGGTCAAAATTGAAGTCACTGGATAATATTATGTTTCCTTATTTCACTTTGGCTATTTCAAACTTATGCTATATTCCAAGTTGGGACAAACCTAATCTTCCACACTAAAAAAATCAAGGTTCATATATAAGCTGTTGACTGAGCCATCAGCCCTTTAAAGACATACCCATGATTTTAGGTGTGTCTTGGACATATTTTGTCTTCTTCACATTTACCCTCTTCAGAATTTAATCAGTCAAAAAATAAGGGAAGCGATTCCTAAATTATAATTTCAAGAGGGAGAAAGATATTTGTTGTACAGAGTCTGGGCCATTTATTGTAACTTCGGGGTATTCATTGGAGATAGGTTCGAAAAAAATTCTAATCTAAGGGGTTATCATTTTCCCATGATTCTGAATAAACAGTTCTTAATGATGGGCTTAATTTCACCAGAGAACTATCAATTAACATTAATTAAGCAAACAGACACTTGTTGGGTACTCACTATATATTAGGAATTATTCTGGGTGACTGAAAAAGAACCACTGAACAATGTAAACTCCCTCCTCTCATAGTGTTGACTTCATAGGCTCAAAACTAAGAAAAATGTTCTTTTCATAACACACCAGAGACCCTCAAGCTATAGTTTCAATGATGTCTCCTCTAGTATCATGGGTACCCGATGTGTGATGGTAAATATCTGCAGTGGATAAACATTTTAGCCTTTCTGGTATTAGTTATGTCTATACAAGATCCCTGTATTATTCCCACTTATAAAAATACCTGAGAGGAAAATGAGTAAGGAAGGATAAGAGGAAGGGATTTGCCTGGTGAAAATCTCAGGCACCAGAGAAGTGTTGCATAATCGCTTTTAATAAGAGCCTATGTTAATTTTAGAGTGGTTGATTTCCAGCATAATAAGATCTGTCAAATGCAAGTCATCTCATTGTCCCCACAATGTGAAGAGACATTCATATTATCTGGTATATAGCAGATAGATATTGCTGTTACGGGGAAAAGAGAAAAGGTGACAGGGATGCCTCATTTCTTGGTACGCTCCGGTCACATTTCATTTTAATGTGATTACAGGCCATTCGACACTTTAATCATGGTGATATCTCACATGCCTGGAACACTTAGCCTGGGACAGGAGACTGAACATTGACATTTGCTTTCTCCCCATGTTCAGTGCATCACTGTCACTCCAAGCTGGTGGGTACCAATAGGTGTGTGGGGCAGAATTATGGCTAAAACGTTTTAGTGAGTTCAGCTTGGTCAGAGACCAGATGACAGACGTAGTGAGTCTTTTATAAATGTACTTCTTAATAATTAAGCCAATCCCACTTCATTTCATGCTCTTGTTAGCTATTGGCTGCTTCCCTGTACTGAAGCAAGTCCCCCTAACTGAAATCTAGGTGACATATGCTATTTAAGATGCTAATTCTTTTTTGCTCATACTGAGGTCAAGTTTGGCCAAAACTAATTGATGGTACAGATCCCCAGGCTGGTATTTTTTCTATATAATGCCACATTGAACCATTATTACTGTACTTAGAGATGAATATTTTTATTCCAATTTCACAGATGAGAAAACTGAGATTCAGACACATTGATTTACTTGCTTGAAATTATATAGCTATAAACAGTATGGGAACTGAACATTTCCTCTTGTGTCCTACATCACTGGAAAAATTTAAGCAGCAATAAGAAAACTTCTGCAGATGCCCTTCACAAGAGCACCAAGCATCTGAACCTACATACACTGCCTTCCTGCCTAGAGACAAAATATCCACAGTCCTCTCCAAAGCTAATCCTCCACTTGCACGCTAAATCCTACTTCCTCTCACCTACGACAGAACAACTCTCTAGAAATTGACCATCCTTACATCATCAATGTTTTGCTCACTACTGCATCATTCTCATCAGTGTGCACACATGCTATTATTCCCCCCCCCCACCTAGCAACCCTTCTTTTTATCATGTTTCTCTTACCAGCTTCCAGCCCATTTCTTTGCTGTCTTCTTTTGCAAAACTCTTCTAAAAACATGTCTATATGCATGATTCCTCATTATTCTCTACCCATTCTCTCTTAAAACAATTCCAGTCAGGCTTTATTGAAACTGCTCATATCAAGGTCACAGTGATCTCCATGTTGCTAAATTTTATAATCTATTCTCAGTCCTCACCTTACTTGACCTAGTAGCAGCATTTTACACAGTTATTCTATGTCCTTGATACATTTTCTTCCTTTGGATTCCAGAGCAACACAGTTCCTTGGTTTTCCTCTTATTCTACTGATCCTTCCTTCATAGACTCATCTGATGGTTCCCTCTCTTCATAATATTAAAGTGTCCCCGAGTCTGGTCATTGATCCTTTTCTTTACACTCACTCCCTTGGTGAACCCAAATGATATTATGACTTCACATAGAATCTCTCTGCTGATGAATCTCAAATCTGGATTTCCTGGCCATGCATGCCTCTGTCACAAATTCAGGACTGGCAAATCCAACTACCTACTCACCACCTGCACTTGGGTGTCTAATAAACATTTCAATTTAACACAATCAAAACCACATCCCTGGCCACTATCAGTCATGACCTTTCTTTGGTTCACTGATTGTCACAAACACTTAGGATAGAGCACTTAGTAGACATTCAATAAATGTATTGTGTGAATGAATTAAAGAATAAATACTGCCTAGCACAGTTACTGGTACAAAAGGTATATTTCAATACATGCTTTTTGGGTGAATGAAAGAGCGACTCAAAGAATGAAATAAGGGCAGGGCGTGATTTGAATCCTAGCTTGTTTCTTCTCCCTCAGACCTAATTTTAATCTACTTAAGGAGAAAAAAATACTTATGAAATACAAATTATTCAGGTGTGTCCTGTTCAGAGAGGGATTTCTGACCACGACATCTAAATGAGCCAGACTTCTCCCACTCCTAACACCCAGTCACTCTCTATCGCGACTGCAGAATTTCCTCACAGCGGTTATTACTCTCTGTAGTCATCTTGTTCACTTAGTCATTTACTTGATTATCTTTGTCTGTCTGTTCACCACTGCCTAGACGAGAATGCCTAGCCCACAGCATATACTCAATATTTGTCAAATGAATGAATCAATGTGCTAAAACATGTTATCTTTAAGAGTCAAATTGGATAATTTTGAGAAGAGAAGAGAAACAAGAGCTGCGGTTGATAAATTAAAGTCTTCAGAGAATAGGCATAGGCTGACCCAGAGATGAAACTGTCTGTATTTTTACAGAAAACAGTTTTTAACACCATGTACAATGGCTAGTGATTGTTTTGCCACCCCACACCCCCCCCCCCCACAAGCCCTTCACTATTTAGCTCCTACACAGATCTACTAAGGGCTTTGGATTCCATCCTTGTGACCAAAATGACCCCTAATCGTGGTTCAGGAGCTCATGTATATAATAATCGGAGACGCTACCAAAACATTAAAAGGATGGCACCATCCGCCCCCCAAAATAAACCAATCACACTCAATGATGTCTTTCAGAGCATGGAGTCTTTTGTTTCTTTAACGTCTTTATTCGAGTATAAATGCTTCACAATGGTGTGTTAGTTTCTGCTTTATAACAAAGTGAATCAGCTATACGCATACATAGATCCCCATATCTCCTCCCTCTTGTGTCTGCCTCCCACCCTCCTGATCCCACCCCTCTAGGTGGACACAAAGCACCGAGCTGATCTCCCTGTGCTATGCGGCTGCTTCCCACTAGCTATCTATTTTACGTTTGGTAGTGTATATATGTCCATGCCACTCTCTCACTTCGTCCCAGCTTACCCTTCCCTGCCCCTGTGTCCTCAAGTCCATTCTCTACGTCTGCATCTTTATTCCTGTCTTGCCCCTAGGTTCATCAGAACCTTTTTTTTTTTTTTTGATTCCATATATATGTGTTAGCATACGGTATTTGTTTTTCTCTTTCTGACTTACTTCACTCTGTATGAGAGACTCTAGGTCCATCCACCTCACTACAAAGAACTCAATTTCATTTCTTTTTATGGCTGAGTAATATTCCTGTCCAAGTGTGGAGTCCTTATCTTCATCTTTCCTTTCCCTTCGTGCATTTCTTTTCAGACCTTTAGTCCTTGATTTGGTTTGGACAGGTACATCTCCCACTTTCTTCTTAATGTCTGGCTTCAAGTGAGTGATAAGAGGAGTGTGTGATCTTTGTTGTTGTTGTTGTTCTTTACTTTTGCTTTGATAAGCTAGCTTACAATTTGTTTACTTTTTTCTTCCCTTTTTGTGTCTCTAAATTTTCTTTGAGAGCTGTATTCTTTCTCTCATTCTGCTTAACATCTACTGATAGTTCTTGCTTGGGAACTGAGTCTGGTGTCTCCTGTAGGAATAGCCGGCCCATTAGAACCATTGGCATCAAGCAAAAGAAATATTCCCTCAAAATGTTTGGCAAGAAGTATCCAATAAATGCTGACACGTTCTTAAGAGCCAAGTTAAAGAGAGTTTTGGAGAACACTGGTATGTAGCTGAAAGTAATTTCTACAGTGCACAATAGGCCCATTCTACCTATAGGTGTTATAGGTGATACCATCTATGGTATCAAGGTAGTTGCAGTGCAGTGAGTAAGAGCAGGGTCTCAAAACCACAACCCGAGCCATTTCTGTTACCAGCTTTATGGCCTTGGGGAAATTATTTGCCTTCTCTGAGGCTCAGTCTCTGTGTAGGTTCTTATTTGTACAGTAAGAACAATTGTACCTACTTCATAGGGTTGTGGTACAGATTTAAGGAGCAAAATAGTCAGTACTCCATAAATAGAATCTACTGTTGTATACATTAATAAATATATGTATATATTTGTGTGTATACATATAGTATATATATAATTATATATGTCATTTGTTTTATTGTCCTCTTAGCATTCATTCTGTCTTTCCTTTCTATGTAAGACATGTTTTTTGCTTGGGGATTACCTGAGAAATAATATGATCTTGGGTACCCTCTCACAATTTTTCACTTCAGTAGTGAACCAATCATCTAAAATAATCCAGTGGCTATGGTTATCAACTCAGGTCTGGACTGTCCCAATATGTATAAATCTCACAGCGTTTTCTAGGATTATTGGTAAAGTATTCCCAATATACCCAAGGTCCAGGCATAATGCCATAGGAGATAGTGGAGATTGGGAAACACTTGATGAAGATTGTATGTCCTAACTAAAAGCACCTAAATTAAAAAGTTCTCAACACAGGATGGCCAACTAAAAGAAAATTCAGGTCAGATTCTGGGCTACCCTGGTATATACCATGCCTTTTGTGAATGGGAGTGTGAATTTGTACATTTGTGTGATTATAAACATGAACCCATTTGGATCAGTGAACTCTCCCTGGGATTAGATTGTTATTTGGAAAGCCCCAGAAGAGGATAAATGGCTACCTGATATGGTCTCATATCCCAGGACCTTAGAAGGTGTGTAAGTGTTGTGGCTGTTCTGTAAATCAGAGAAGAAACCCACCATAAGAACTACATCCTGGTCTTCTTTGGCCCTCCTCATTTAGCTTTTCCTACGACAAAGGCATTCTCTGGCTCGTGAGCCCCGGTACTTAGCAATCTGAAAAGCGCTCTTAATGGGCCTCCTAACCCAGGGTAGGGTAGCTGATTGCACTACGTATCAATAGCTTAAGTGTAAGATGGCTTTGAGAAATATTTAACATGTATTGAATATCCTAACTGGCCTACAATTTAATTTCCTTTTTAGAAGTTCCTTTATTTCAATTAAGTCCTTATCTCATCCATTCATATTTTCAGCAAACCTTACTGGCTGTACCTTGTGAACATATCCAGAATTTGACTCCTTTTCATCACCTTCATTCATCATCTTCTATCACCTACAAGTCTTCTAACTGTGGCATCCTATATAGTAGCCACTAGCCACATGTGGTTACTGAACACTTGAAATAAAGCTACTCCAAAGTGAGATATTCTGCAAGTATAAAATACACACTGGACTTCAAAGACCTAATGTGAAAATAATGTAAAATAGCTCATCAGGTAAAGTATGTTAGTAATATTAAATTCACATAGTTCTTTTGACCTTTTATGTGGATACTAGAAAACTTAGAATTACACACGTGGCTTGATTTTGTTGTTTGCCTTACATTTCTATTGGAATTTCTCCTGCTTCCACCCTTGCTTCCTTTTATTCTATTTTCAAACAGGAAACCTACTGAAATGTTATTTAAATTGTGGCACTCTTATTCTCAGAGACGGATCTACCTCTTACTAAGAATAAAAGACAAAGCCTTTACCATTCGCTACAGGGCTCTGTGTAATCTGACTCCCGTTTCCTCTCTGACCTCATCTCCCACTTCTCTCCTTCTGCTTCCCATCATTCCAGCAACTTTGGTCTTTTGGCTCATTGCTGAATTTCATGTCTATTGCCTCCGTCTGAAATGTTCTTTCCCCAGAGAATTACATGGCTTGCTGTCTCACTTCCTTCAGTATCTCTCTATCTTTTCAAAGCCTCCTTCGCTCTATTCCCAAATTATTGTTTTAGAATATATCAATTATTCATTCCTGCCTACTTTTTCTCTTTGCCACTTATAACTAATTAACATTATATATATATGTATGTGTGTGTGTGTGTGTGTGTGTGTGTGTGTGTGTGTGTGTGTGTGTGTGTATTTCATCTGATTTCTTGTATGTCTCTACCCCCAACAATGTAAGCTCTTCTAAGGCTGGAAAATGCATCTAATTTGTTTATAACTGTACTTTCAAAATCCAGAACAGTCTGAACAGTGCCTGCTGCATAGTTAATATTCAATAAATACTTGCTGAGGGAGGATTTGTTCCAACTTCCTACTATAGCCTCAAGGCCCTCTATAAACTCAGTTATGCTTACCTCACCACTGTGAATTCTCACCTACCATTTTCTTTTTGAATATCCCACTGCGCTAGCTTTATATTCCTTAAATGGGTCAAGTCCTCCTTGTCTCAAGCCTTTATTTGCTTCTTCTACTACCTGGAATATTCTTACCCTTAGATCTGACTCTGTTATTTTTATATTTCTGGAAACTACTTCCTGAGCATGTTATCGCAAGAGAATATCTGACCTCTTACCTGGCTTTATTTCTCTTTTTACACTTTGTCACTGCATGAAACTGCTTCTTACCTACATCTTTGCCTGGCTCTCTGTTTATTTACTGTCTTTTCACTTGAATGTGAGCTCATGCTGGGAGAAATTTGTCTCGTTCACCATCTCATTTTCAATGCCTATATCAGTGCCTGACACATAGTAGTACTCATTAAGTATTTGTTGAATAAATACAAAAAAATTGGGGTCCAGGAGACATTAGGTGCTGATGATTCAAAGTAAACAACACGCATGAGGCTAGTTTTGTGGGAAGGACTGAACAGTTAGCAATTAAATTAGCGTACGATAAGTTCAAAGACAGAGGTAAGCACAAGGAAGTTCGCTTTTTGAAATGGTAACTTGAAAGTAATGCTGCAAAATTGGGAGAAAATGTGACCTTATGATTTTCTTCCCCACACGCTCGCACCTTCCACCCTACTGTGCCTCCTTAAAGAGTCCTCTCTCACCCTGCACTGCACACTCACAGTCTTAAGGATGTTACAGGGAGAAAAAGTGATGCTCTCACCATACCTCCTAACAATCTCCAGTACTTCTCTCCAGTGAATGAATTAGGGAATTAAAAGCTGTGATTAAGATACTGGCAACCAAAGACTCCATGGCTGCTCTTGATGAGACCCAGGCTTCAGGGCTGTCAGAAGGGAAGCATATCATGGTGTCACCCTCGGGGGAAACCCACAGTACAAAGACAACATTCTCTCATTCACAAAGGACGGAGAACTTCCTCATCTCCGGCACAGACTCATTCCCACCAAACATTCACCCATTCTTTGATCAATCCTGGTATGATGCAGGGTCTTGATACCTAGGCGTGGAACGAATGAACCAATAAAATGACCAGAGAAGTAGAATCAGGTGGAACCCATGTCTGTACCTTGCTCAACCCCCTAAAAGTCCAGTGACAACGGCCATGTTGCTTATTTTTGTTAGACTCATTCTCAGCATCTATAAAATGGAGTCAGTGATGCTGTTCTCATAGGGTTGCTATAAATGCAATAAATGCAAACACTTGTCATAGCTAGGGGTACATTCTAGGCACTGAATGAGGCTATTATTTCCAGGCTCCTTTACAGAGGTCACACTGTCAAACCTCTCCTGAGGTCTCTGGATATAAGGGCCCTCTCTTTCCCACATAGAGTCCAGTACCATATTCCACCAGGTCAGTGAGTGGAATGAGTCTAGCAGAATTAGTCCAGTCATTATTTTTTATTATTCCTCAGGGAGGAAAGGTATTTCCCCTGAAACACATGGTCACAGACCTAAATGAGACATTAAAGATCCCTTAGTCCAATTCCATTATCTTACGGATGAAGAATCAGTCTCTTGGGTGGAAAAGGAATATGGAAGTACATATTTTTTTCAAGGGTCTTAGCAGGCTAATATAGAAAAGAAAAGAAGGTGGGCCAGGAGAAAAGGGCTTTATAATTAAAACTACTCTGAGTTCAACGTCGGGATTTTCAGCATTTCTAAATATGCCTATAGTTAAGCAATAAAATATTTTAATTTGTAAAGGAACCAGCAAGTGAGTCAGCTCAACTTACCTAATGAAATATTATGGGAAGCATCTATAAACAGATAGTACAACTGGCAGAGGCAAAATACCACCTGAATACACAGAATGCTAGACCCACGGTGTGATCCACCGAGTAATAAACACACACATAACAAACTTCTTGTTTAGAGCAAGGGATTGAGATGGAAAGGAGATGTGTTCTGGGAAAGTATCATATGTTACAAGCATTCATAGAAACATGCACATTTATCCTCTAAATGACGGTGGCTTTTTCCATGTACTCAATTGCACCACTAAAACAGACATTGTTGATTGACTAATAGTGTAGCTAAATGGTTTCCTGAAATGCACAGCCAATGGTAGTAGTTTCGATATCTTTGATAACTTATGAGTATTACTCTGCAGTAAATTCTCAAAGAACTATGAACATAGTTTGGAGACTGGCTTATTTGGAACAACAGGAGGTACCCACTTTTGCTTCCACTTGGCTTTGAAAATCTAAGAGGAAAATTCAGCACTGATGTCTGTGCCATACGATACCTCCAAAAAACTTCTAAGCTGACAGTGGAAATCAGTCTTTTCCCCAACAGCCGACAAATAGGCGATCAGAATTTCACAGTTATAAGGGTATTTTGGAACAAGAAGAGAGTTATATGTTTCCCTACATTTTTTTATGTCTTCCAAACCTCCAACTTTAAGGAAAAACAATTAAATATTGCTTTGCACTAGGGGGATAGCAGTCAAAGATGCACACTCAGATTGCTCTTCAAGAAAGGACTTGCTACCCAGCTCTGGGGACTCTGGTTAGCTGCTGGCTTCCAGTTGTTAATTCCTCTGGGTCTGCTTCAGCTTTTCAGCCATGTATGACCTAAGCTGGTGACTGGCAAAGCCATGGTTCAAGCGCCAAGCCATTTCTGTCCAACATAGGAATCCTCTACTGGGTAACCTTCCTCTGAAGCATCCCCTTCCACTCTCAGGTCTCCCTCCCCAATCCCATCTTCTCCCTTTTCCTTTCACAGGTTTTTCTCCTGAACACATTTTTTGCACTCCTAACTCAGTCTCAGAGTTTATTTCCCAGGAGTCTCAAAGACATATCTGGAAACGACTTCCATCCGGGAAAGAAAAACCTGGGACAGATAGAACAGATATCTAAGCCAAAGTTCTTAAAAAAAATTATTTACAAGGAAAATCTACCCAATAAAAACAATAGAAAATAATTTAAATACTTCTAAGCCCTGCCAAACGTGTATAGGATTTATGGAATAGTGGAAGTAAACAGAAAATGCATAGAATGAGACAGATTGTAATTAATGAATGGTTTCCTAATGTCCTTTTAGGCAGAACACAGCACCTAGCTGCTTCTCTCCCGCCAGAGAGAGAAGGCCACACTAAGGATTACCACCGCTCACAGCCACATTTAACTTGTGCACCGACTCTCCTCTGCATAGGTGTGTCAGCCTCCAACAACAGCAATAAATAAGGGGAATAGATGGAAAACTTTATGCATCATAGAAAGGTGTTTCTTTAAGCATTATGTAAATTGGTGTGTATTTGAAATATGCTAATGCACACAACGTCATGTTGATAAAATAACAGATAGCATTTTCATTTTGGGGAGAGATACAATGTGATTCTGTCCTATCCTTGATGGAATCCTCTGGGAACCAGTTGGGCTGTCAGCGGTCTCAATATTAAAATAAAAATGTATATAATTTGGAACGTAATGGACCATGAGACATCTTTTAAAATACTATGACTTAGTAGTATTCCAACTGTGGCTGTTCGCTGCTGCTAACTTTGCCCTGAGATAAAGAAATCCATGGGCACTTTAGCTCCACCAAGATTTCCTGATAATGCCTAACTCTGTGATAGAAGATCTCAGTTAAATGTGTTGCTCTTTTTAGAACTGTAATGAAAACTGAAGGCCCCAGCGTCCTCAAACTAAAATTATTGTTTTCCTGTATAGAGTTATATTAATTCAACTCATTGCTGATTTTGATGAAACCAAAGTAGACTAAAATTTTTCACCCAAATGCATCACCTTTAGACTTGAATACAGAAATCTGCCATAATTGTTATAAAATGGATCATTTGGTGGGTGTTCACTATGTTCTAGGTAGTCTGATAAGTTTTATATGAAGTATCTCAATTAATTCTCATACCTCAGCTATCCAATAGTTTTTATTGTCCCCGTTTGATAAGGAGGAAACTTGCACAAAGTTATACAGTTAGCAAGTAGTGAAGCGAGCATGTGAACCTAAGAATGTTAAATTTCATAGCCCTGAGTTTAGAAAGGTTAATAATGCAACTGCAAACAGGGATCCATGCAAGGAGTACCTAACAATAAAGCAGCATGAGCTACGAGCTGAGAAAAAAGAAATAATGTGCTCTTACGGGCAGAAACCCTGCCTAATCTCATTTTTTAAACTCCCCAACATCGAGCATAATGCTTGGCGCTCACTGGCTTCTGAAAGATTTAACATCCAAGTGTTGAACTGAGGTTGGGGCACCAATATATATGTAAAGTAGAGAAAATAAAAGAAAAATGTTGTGTATATTATCCTGATATTATTCTAGTATTTCTAAACAAATTCAAAATGACTACCTGGCTATAACATAAGAGGTAAAAGAATGAGTAGCTTGAGCATGTGAATTTGGCCTGAACTCACATTTTGGTTCTCTTCTTTATTAGCTGAGCAAGTTACTTAATCTCTGGGAGCCCCTGTTTCCAAAAAACAAGCTGTATAATACCCTTTTAGGGTCTTTGTAAAGACTGAATGAGATAATGCTTAAAAGGTATTTAAAATATCATCTAACTAGAATTGGCTCTTTTTTTGTTTATACCTTTACTGGAGTATAATTGTTTTACAACGTTGTGTTAGTTTCTGCTATACAAACAAAGTGAATCAGTTATATGTATACATATATCCCCATATCTCCTCCCTCTTGCGTCTCCCTCCCACCCTCCCTATCCCACCCCTCTAGGGGGTCACAAAGCATCAAGCTGATCTCCCTGTGCTATGCAGCAGCTTCCCATTAGCCATCCATTTTACATTTGGTAGTGTATATATGTCCATGCCACTCTCTCACTTGGTTCTTGATAGTAGTAATTATTTTCCTCCCTAGCCTTGGCCATGAGTACTTTATAGCAATATATCAATAACTTTCACATTAAACTTATTGCTTTAGTTGTAGTTCAATTATTTTGGTTATGGAATCCATTGACCCAAATGGAGTATGGTACTGTGATCAATAACTTAGCATTCCAAAGTTGCAAATGAACTTTCTGAATCACAGGGACTTTTTTGTTATTAATCTTCTTCCACAGGCAAAGTGACAGAGGTAAGACAACCATATGAGTAAATTTAGAGGCCATTTCCTAAATCTAATTCTTCATATTCATAAAATATTGTACATGGTGTGTCTTCATTTTGATTTTATAAAAATGCTGTGAAGCAGATAACATTATCCCTGTTTTAACCAATAAGAAGACTGCAGAGTAGAAAAGTAAGATCCATTGCTCAAAGTCCCCAAACTAGCCAGAGTAGAGCTGAATATTTGGAGATATACACACATATATATATATATATATACACAATTATATATATAGTTTCTTCTTCTGTGAATTACCTATTTCTTTTCCATGCCTACTTTTTATTGGTATTCAACTTTCAATTACTAATTTGAGAAAGCTGTTTATATATTAATAGCATTAATTCTTTATCCAATTTACTGTTTCATGTATTTTTTTTTCCAGTTTGTCATGTCTTTTAAGTTGTCACTATTTTTCTACATATAAAAGCTTTCAGCTTTTATGAGGTGAGATTGATCTTTTTCATTATAGTTTCTAGTCCTGGTAGAATACTTAAAAAGTCCTCCTTTATCTCAAGAGTACAGAAGTAATTATCTAACTTTTTCTCTAATCCATCTGGAAAAATCCAAAAGAGCTTAACATCTCATCAACATTGGAATGATTGATATGTCTGGGTCAGTGGGGTATGGGTCATTTTTCACCTTCTTCTTCAGATTGTTGTGGTTTAACTATATCAGTACTCTTCCTACCTCTTTAAATCTGTCTAAACCACCTACATAAAGAAAGGAAATTTACTGGCTCTGGATCTGGTGAGTTCAGGGGTAGTTCCTCTTCAGGAGAAAATGATTCAGGACTCATTGTGATCAGAACCAAGTTGGTATTTTTGGCTTTTTCCTCCTTGGACTTGGCATTTAGTCACTCTGCTTCTTCTGCTTCATTCACAGATACAATCATACCTTATGGTGAAAAGATACTGTCTGGATCCAGCAAGTGGAGTGCTGTCATAGTTCCTTCTAAAGAAGTAAACTTTCATTTTCCTGGAACCCTCAGTTTCTTATGAGCTCATAGGCACCAGTTAGGTCATGTGTCCATCCCTGATATAATCACAATGGCCTGAGACACTTGGAGTGCCTTAAGCAAGTCAAGACCCAATCCCAAAGCTTAGAGTGAGGTCAATATCACAAAAACTATTCTAAGAGTGGGGTAAATTTCTTAAGAGAGAAACAAATACTATTTGGCTGGAGAAATTAACAGATGCCAGTGTTGCAACAAACAAATGCCCTCTATAAATCTATCTTCTATTTCTTTTCTTTTTGTTTTTGTTTTTTTTTTTTTTTTTGGTAGAAAAGGAGTAAATGCTAAAAGAAAATAAAAACATGAATGAAGTAGTTTTTTGTTTTTGTTTTTTCTCTCACCCAATCAGTGTCTTCCCAGAGTAAAGAGAGTAGTTATTTCTGGAAGTGCAAATTGTAACTCATGGTAACCACCATCCCTGGCTTTGCTGTAAGACTGAACATGTTAACTGTGTGGTCCTCTGAAATGTCTTTCATCAGCTTAATTGGCCCTAAAGGAAGCACTTGTTTCAAATTAGGAGAAACAACGTTTCTGAGAAGGAGATAACAACATTAACAAAGTCAACTTGTTTAAGGCCAAGGGCTTTTAAAGCTGATTTTTAAATGAGACTGACTGGACCAGAACTATTTTTTGCTCACTTGGCTTTCCAGATCTCACAAGCGTGTGGATCTTCATCACCTCAAACCACAGCTACCACCCTCATCATCCAGGAGGAAATTAGTTCTGCAGTAAATGGTCGGCTACTATTAGAAGAGCAAAGTTGTGATAATACTGCAATCATAACTGTGATCCTAATGAAGAACTATTTAGGTTTTGTGCTTCCTTACGGTTTACAGGAGACCTAAACTAGTTTCTATAATCAGTATTTCCATGCAAATATTCACGTATGTTCAAAAAAAAATAATTGAAACAGGGAAAAGGGAGAGTTAAAGAAACAAAGTGAGTTAGCTGACTAAAAAGAGAATGTGTGACTTTTTACTTTTATTTGATCGATTCAAATTATTTCGATAATACTTCTTCCTAAAGAGTTAACAGTATCCATCCAGTTGAATCAATAAGTGAAATTGTGAATAGCTTTGTTTCACCTTTCCAGCTTCCACTGCTATTCCCCTCGTTTTCTGCAAATAAGCCTATTCTTTTTTATATTTGTGCTTTGATTTATGCTTATCTCTTTACCACAGTTTACTTAGTTTCACCATTATTTCCAGGTTCTTCAAACACTTTGGGAAAATATGTAAATTATTCATAAATAACTGCATTTGTGTAGTGGACATATGCTGTTTGTCTGGCCAACCGACTTTTATTTGAGAACTCTCAGTAATGCTGTCAACCACAGATATTGGATCAACTTCCAGCCATAGGAAGGAACACGTGACTGTGGTAGTTAATCAGTGCCCCATACTTACGGCAAAGAGATTAGCCCAAGGGGGAGTTGACATAGGCAAAAGCACTGGAGGAAAGTCTCTCTTTAAGATCATGAGCTGTAATCGTATAGGCTACAGGTGATCCCTTCCCCACAACATAGAAAGATACTACCAGAGAATGAAGCTTAGGGAAGCAGAGCTGAGTGATAGAAGAAAGAGAAAGAACCAACACCAAAGGTTTTGCACTCAAAGATTCAGAAGGGCCTAAAACTATTTTCCTGGATCTTCTAAGTGTACGAGCCAGTTATTCCCTTTTTTTGCTTCAGCCAGTAAGAGTTGGGTTTCTGTCGCCAATTGGTTATGATCAATACCACATCCCTGTGAAACTTATCTTTTTCTTATCTTTTAAAGCTTCATATTAAGCTGCGCTTAATTGGTGCTTAATAACCATCTGTTGAATTTAAGCTAATAGCAGTTCTAAATCAAGAGCAGTATACTAAAAAGAATGTGGAAAGAGCCAACCATGAGGATGAGGATAATGGTGGTGATGGTGACCAGATGCAATGATGGTGACATCAAAGTTTCGAAGTTGAAGAATTCATTAGCAATGTTGGAAGAGCCTGTCTTCAGGTGCTAAGCTCTTCCTCTAAGTCCTTATCCATAATTTTCTTGTGTTGCTAGTGTAATTGCAAAAAAAAAAAAATTGTTGGGTTCATGTATGCAGAGAGATTTTCTAGTGGAGGTATTTTCTTTTAATATACTTGTTTAGAGGAGAGGTTTTCTTTTAATACTCTTGTTTAGAGGCATGTCCAGTGTATCCAGATAGAGTCAGTTGCTTGTAATGTGGCTTAATGATTAAAAATCAATCCTCCCTGATCATTAAAAACCTTCCCTACCCCAAATCTTACCACAACAGAATGGCAAGACCATTATTTTCTGACTCTTCCTGTTAATTAAGAGATTCAAACCAGCAGTACAGAATATGTATGTTATCTGTCTCACCATAGCTACATAGGCCCAGTCTATACTCAATTATATATGTACCTCGAGGCAGTGCGAAAAATATTTTAGAGGCGTGGGCCATATAAGAATAATCATCTTTATAGCAGCATAAAATGCTGCAGGGGCAGAAATATGTAGTGGTTAGAAGCACTGCTCATATGTTAGGAACTTGGGTTTAAGATTTGTCTACACTCCCTGGTAACAGATTAACCACGAGTAAGGTAACATAGCCCACCCAAGCTTGGTTCCTAACCTGTAGAATGAGGATGATAATAGCATCTCACCCAAAGGGTGGTTGTGAGAATTACATGAGAAAATGCTAGAAAGGCCTTTTGCTAGGATACTAATGTCTCCTTAAGTGCCTGAGTATATAAATATGTACATGCACATGATTCTGAATTAGGGCCTACTGAGAGCTACAGAGGATAGCGAAAACCATAAGTTCTCTGTTCACTAACAGTGAAGCTGAGGCTCAGAGTAAAAAAGGCCACGGCCCAAGATAGTACCCCCTGATGATGGCAGAAAAGTAGGGCAGGGTTCAGTCTTTTAATTCCCAATATAATGAGCACTCCACTGAACTGGAGGCCTTTCCTCCAGAGCCTAGGACATCAACCAAACATCCTCCTAAGTACCAGTTGTAGGTTGGAAATCCACAGACTCACTTATGCATACACACTCACATTCTCATACCCATGTAAGTTAGTCTTAAAACTCATTTTTCTGCTTCGCCATCATAGACTTCCTGTTTTTCAGATTTCTCTTAAATGTAACCATTACTCCTCTGTTTTGTGTTCTGCCTATAGAATCCTCCCCTCTCCTTCCCTCCCTCCCTTTCAACCCGCATGTGTATTTGTGTGTGTATTATTTTAGTTCAATTCATATTGTAGTTATGCACACACTGAACACGGGAGTACCACAACTACCACTGAGATATGATTAAGTCTCCAGTGGCCTTGTCAGGTAGGCTTGATACAAGTGGAATTGTGCAGGCTCTTCCAAAATGCTTTTCAAAGCACTGCTCTCCACCACACCTCAGCTCCTACAAAGCATGACTTCTGAGCTTGTTGCCACATAGAGAGGCCACGTGGCTTATGGCCTATAAGCATCTACTTTCAGAATACCATTGTTCAACTTTCAGGAAGCAGCACGACAGCTTCAGTAGAGACTTGGTTGCCCTCCACAAATTTGATGTTCAGTTAATGAAATTTGCTTTTTGGTGGTAAACATTTTTATTCTCTTGAACCAAATGCCTTATCTGAGCCTAGAAAAAGCTTTTACAATTCCTTCAAAATGTTCTGCAATGATGAGGCAACTCTATTTTTTTTCCTTTCCAAAGCAATTGGCTTTGATTTCCTTCTGATTTTTTACATCTTGCTTAAAAAACCCAAGCTGCTGAATCAATAATACAGGCCTACATTTTCTGTCCTAAACAACTTTTTACAGAGTGTGGGAACACTTGTAATTTAACATGCCACTTAGGCAGTACAGCAGTTGAGCTGCTTGCCTTTTAACTCAGTAGAATGCGGATGAAAGAAGTCACTGTGGACAAGAGAAAAATCAGCTCATAAGGTACCAGTAGTCTCAACATCATTGCTTTAGGAACCAGAAGAAGTTTCTAGGTTTGGAGCATATGTATAGAAAGCACAATATTATAAGTTCAGACAGAATGTCAAACCATGCGGCACCGAACCATGTTAAAATGTGTCAACACAAATAAATAGAACTGTAATTGTGGAATTGTTGGTTATCATAAAAACCCATGATATAGATCATTTGATGTGGGTATCCTCCATCACATTATGTAGGCAGCCACTCACTACATTTATGTACAAGGCTCTAATTTGCAATGAACAAAAATATCTCATTATCTACCATTGCTTTGGTTAGTGGTTGATAGGAGAGGATTTTGGAAATAAAACAGGAATAAATGTTAAGGAAAGAAGGATAAAAACGAATGCCAGAAGGTTCTTGATTTCAGATCTGTCCTAAATGTGAATGAAGTCTTGCAAGATCATAGCACTGAGCTTGAAAACAGACCTCATCCCATAAGTCAACTATGATACGCTGATTTAGCTTTCTGAAGTGATATATTGAAAGAGATTCTGGGGCTGTTTATAGGCTTGATATAACCTAGTATTAATAATTTTTGTTACAGATGTGGAAAGGGGAAGAAGATAGAGTGTCCTATAAGCCACATTATCAAATTTTGTTCTGAATACTTGTCCTTCATTAAAACTTTCTCTATTAGCTGATACTCAATAACCACTCAGGGTTTAACGAACGTATAAACCAAGAACGGTACCCTGTTATTCTCTCCCACCTGAAATGTCTTTTCCCTATTCGCCTCTGAGTCTTCACTTACTTGAGTCCTTCCAGGGTCCACAGTAAGCAGATTGTGTGTTCCACCAAACAATGAGCCTCTGATTCTATGATGGCCTGACTACTTCACTAAACTCAAGTGTTTCTCAAACACCATCTTCCCACGGAGGCCTACCTGACTTCCCTATTTCAAGTTGCATCATTCAGTCTACTCTTTTTAAAATCGAATTCCCTCATACTGTACAACTAACTTCTTTATTAAGAGTATTGGTAACTACCAGCATCCCCAAGCTAAAATGTGAACTCTACTAGGGTAGGAATCTTTGTATCATCATAGAGGAGAAATACTCCATTAGTATTTGTTAAATGAACAACTTTTCACAGGTAACCTTTTCCACCCAACTGCTATATTAGCATCATGAAATTGAAGGCTGTTTTGTATTTCTTTTGTATTTTCCTGAGACACAAGTCAAAGCACTGGGAAGAGGCACTTCACCAAACATTAATAATTGATTTGACTTAACTTTAATAAACCATTTGTCATGCTGTGCACTGCTACCGCAGTAAGAGGAAATATGTTTCAGCACTTAATGTGTACTAGGCACCATGCCAAATGATTTACAGACATCATCTCATTTAATCCTCACAAAAACTCTATGAGACAGTAATGCTTATTATCGCCATTCCCACAAAGGAGGAGAGTAAGGATAAAGGGGCTACATCATTTCTCCTAAGTCAGTATAGCTAGTAAGTGACAAAATGTGGGTTGCTTTGAGGCCGTCTGACCTCATAGGCCCAGGATTTAACCAGTATATGGATAAAGTATGGATTTGGGAAGGTAGTTTAAGAGTACCAAGTTGGAAGAAAGTTTCTAATTCTGGTTCGACTTGATGTTGAGTGATTCACTTTCTTCCTCTCTTGCCTAGGTTTGCCTACCTAATACTGGGTAGGACTACCTAATACTAATCATTGTTGCCCATGCTAAGAAAGGCGACAATCAATCAATCAAGAACTAACATTTGCCTGCAAAAATTATGGGATGCCTACAAAAAGCCTCCTCTACGTTTCTAAGGAAAATATTACTCTGGGCTATGAATAACCTGGTGCTGTGGGAAGACTGGATAGCAGTTAGCAGAAAAACAGCTCATAGAAAGTCACAAACTATTAACTCAGTGGGAAACAGAGTTCAAAGTGGAGGGATCCAGAGCAGGAGGGTGGTGCAGCCAGTGCTTTCTGAGAGACAACCATGGTACCAAACTGGAGGAAGGTAGATATATTCAACTCAGCCGGATGAGCTGCGAACTCACAAAAGCCAGTAATATCTGAACCCAGTTGTTTCAGTGGTAAGGTATTGAAATAGCAAAGATATCCTTAGATGTCCTCTACAAATATTAAAGAGAAAACAAATGTCAGCTACTAAACATTAACTTCCAAAGCAGGGAATTAATTAGCACATTGATGAATTCAAGTCCTGTTTCTCCTTCTATCACCCAGAACCACTTGAACACACCAAATCTTTCATTTGGCTAAAGCCTGATTCACTGCAAAGAACAGAGGCTTACTCAGATACTCTATGAAAAGAGGTGTATTACAAGGAATAAGACCTCATACAAAGACCACCAGACAGGAACCACCATCCAACAAAACATTACTGGAAGTAGAAAGCTGACAAGAAGAAAAGGAAATTAGGGCTGGATCTCATACTCTCAAATGTTCTGCCTCTCTACATACATTAGATACATTTGCCTCTGCTAACCAACATCTCCTTAATCTTAATATTTCCTATTATTTTCATTGTTTTCTTCCAAAACTTCTAATAGATAGAATATTGTATCTCCACATTCCATCACATATGTGTCTAAATGAAAACCAAAATGAAATATCACTTCACATCTGTTAGGGTGGCTATTATTAAAAACCTAAAGACAAGTGTTGGCAAGGTTGTGGAGAAATTGGAACCCGTGTGCACTATTGGTGGGAACGTAAAACAGTGCTGCAAAGAGTAAGGAGGTTCCTCAAAAAATTAAAAGTTGACTTACATTATGATTCAGCATTCCACCTTCTGAGTGTAAATCCAAAAGAATTGAAATTAAGATCTCAAAGAGATATCTGCTCATTGCAGTAGTATTTACAATGGCCAAGATATGGGAACAACCCAAGTGTCTATCAATAGAAGAATTTTTAAAATGTGATACATTTTTAAAATGTGTGTGTGTGTCTGATGTGATGGAATATTATTCAGCCTTAAAAGATAAGGAAATCCTGACAACATGGATGAACCTGGAGGACATTAGACTAAGTGAAATAAGCCAGTTACAGAAGGACATACGCTGCATGATTGCTAAAATACTCAGAGGAGCAGAAAATACAACAGTGGTTTCCAGGGTCTCGGATGTGTGGGGAATGGGGAGCTGTTATTCAATGGATGCAAAGTTTCACTTATGATGGATAAATAAATTCTAGTGATCTGCTGTACATAATAGTTAACCCTATGGTATTGTACACTTCAAAATTAAGAGAGTAGATCTCATGTTAAGTACCCTTACAAAACAACATCCAAAAACAACAATACAACAACAAATAAGAACAACAAAAACATCCCAACAAAAAAAAAGGGACACACAAGGAAACACTGGGAGGTGTCTGTTACCTTGATTGTGGTGATAGTATCACAGATGTTTGCATATGTCCAAACTTGTCAAGTTGTACACATAAATATGTGTAGTTCTCTGTATATCAATTAACTACACCTTAATAAAGCCATTGAAATGATAGTTGTGGTTTATTATATCAAAAGATAGATAAACACAGATATAGTATTTTAGGAACATATTGAATAATGTTTTTGGTCCAGGAAATCAAGGAAGTCTTCCTCCAGGATGTGAAGTGTAAGTGGTAGGTTTCATTAACTACTTAACAAATATGTTTTCAGTACCTATTACATGCCTGAAACTAAGGAATGATACTGAACAAGACAGATAAGTCCTCTCAGAAAGCTTACAATTTAGTTGGAGAGAAAAGTAATAAACAGTGAGAAAATAAAAGATAAAGTAAGTTCAGATAGTGATCAACACTTTTAAGCCAATGAAGAGATTGACTAGTGGTGGAGAGGTAATTTCAACTTCAACTGAGTAAAGGAGCCGATCAAGTAAAGATCTTGGATAAGAATCTTTCTGTAAAGGTAAGGACTTTGGCAACCCTGAGGACATAGAACGAAGCTGGGGACAGATCATGCAGATTTTTATAGCAGTATGGATTTTATCCTATAAAATAAAGGAGTATATATTTTATTCTAATTGCAATGGGAAGCCACTGGAGGGTTTAAAATGGGATATAATTTACCTAATTTTAAAGTTAAGTTGTAGTAAGCCCACGCAGAAGAAGAACTTGTTGGAAAGGATAAGCCAAAAGAATAGCCATGATAGTCAAAGAATATCATGATATTCAAAATCAAAAGAATAGGCATGATATGCAAAGCCGCGGATCAAAGAGAGGGGTGGATGAATCACAGCAGCGAAGAAGAAAGTGGCAAACCATAAAGCTTAACCAGTACAGGGACCAAGATGTGGTGCCTTGAAGGACATGTATAATATTTGGGTCCTTGGCAGAGTGAGAAGCAACATCATTGATTTCACCTTTCAAAGAGACTGCTTTGGAGGCAGTGAAGAGAAAGGAATGTAGGAGAGCCGTAACAGAGGGCAGCGAGAGCAGTCAAATGGCTCTTAGACGTCCGGCTCAGAGAAGATAATGTCGCAGCCTAACGTAGGGCATGAGGATGGGAACTATGGGTGGTCTAGAGAGACATCTGGGAGCTGTAATCTATAAGACTGAGTGACAAATTAACCGCGGGTTATAATGACCAGATAGTCTGACTTGAATGACTGTGTGGTTGTTGGTACTACTGACTCAAAGAGGGAGCTCAAAAGGAGTGAATGCAATGGGGAAGATGAAGAGTTCAGCTTTACATAAGCAGCAGTTTAGGCACCTGCAACACATCTAAGTTGAAACGTCCAGTTAATTGTTGGGTAAAAAGGCTGAATGTCAGGAGAGAATGAGAGATACAGATTTGGGGCCATCAGCATAGAGCTGTTAAAAGAAACAGTGGGAGTGTCTGAGGTCACCTTCCTCCTAAGGAATGCCACTGTCCCAAACTAACATTTTTAGAAATATAAGAGATCTTAGAAGTCTTTTAGGTCAACTCTATTTCTCAAATGGTCTATCCAGAGAGAGAAAGTGATTTGTAAGGACCATGTAGTGTGAAGTTGGGGGCGGGTGGAGAGGGAGAGAGAGATGGGAAAGAAAAGGGGTGGAGTGTCAAAATTCATTTCTCCCAAATACAGTCAAACATCTTTATACTACCCTACACATCAAATTATATTGCAACATTAGCGCCCCATAAAATAAAATAGCATATTAGCTTACTTTACTTATATGTAAAAATTATCTGATTTCCAAAAGATCACATTACACCTATGGATTGGTAAAGGAATACTATGTGATTATGATTAATTACAATCTCTAAACGTTCTAGTTATTGTTATTCTATTAATTAGATTAATGAAGCATTAATTTAGATTGCAAATATTATACTAGTAAGATTTTAATTTTAGAAATCAATATCTCATTAACAAGTTATTGCTGTATCTATAGGCATCACTAGATTAATCTCCTCCTATAAAAGCAGCAAGACATATTATGAGGTGTTTTTACTTTTAATTTATTTGAAAGGAATATATTTTCATTCTGTAGAAAGTATAGAATTACTCCGGTTCTGTGCTTCCCTTTGGCTCTAACAAGTCTAGGACACAGTCCTCTTCTTTGTCTTTATGATAATAGAAATATGTGAGCATTTTAATAATTAAAATTTAGCATAATACAAAAAAAAAATTTCCAGAATACTGAACATTCTCCCGTCTCTGTTATTCATGGAACATGAAGGAATTAAGAAATCTTTTCTGTGAATAAGCCCAGGATGCATACCTATTAGTGAATATGCCATCTCATTTCCTTCTAAGCTATGAAAAAATCAGGATTACTGTCCAGTCTTAGAAACTTCAAAAATTACATCCGGAAAAGAGCTTAGGGATCACTGAAAGAACCCTATGTTCCTAACTTCACCCTTGACTTTCTCTTCTGCCCTAACTATATTCCAGTTACATTGATCTGTATTGTTTCTTGAGCAGGGCAAGTTTTTTCCTAAATCACTGTTCCCTCTGCCTGGCATGCTCTTTCCCTAGAGCTTTGCATGGCTAGACTATTTTCACCATTAAGGAACTGATTTGAACGTCACCTTCTCAAAGACGTTCCCTACCCACCATGTCTAATGGAGATCCTTTCTCCCCTTATTCGCTCTCTAACCTGTTTTCTTATTTTACAGTAGCTACCAGCTTGTAGTATAAAGTTATCTTATTTATGTATTTTTCAACATATTGTCCCCTGTCTCTCCCACCACAATGGAAGCTCCATGGGCTCCACAAATATTTTTGAATAAGTAGATCTAGCATATCTCCTCCAATTTATAGTTTGGGAGCATGTGTCCCACTAACCAATGATCATGCTGAGGCAAGAACCCCAATGTTTTCATTTGAAGTCAAGAATCCTTTGTATCTCGCACATTACTTTTTTGTATCTCATCTGAAAGAGTCCTCTTCAAGGCATTTAAATATTTTTGAAATTTTATAAATGTTAACAACAATATGATAGTTAACACTGATTGAACACCATTTAGGTGTTAAGCACTAAGTGTTTTATATGCTTTAGCACATTTAATGTTTGTAATAACTTTAGGCTAGTAAGTCTTATTCTTAGATTTAGAGAGAGAGAGAGAGAGAGAGAAATGGAAATAGAGACTCAGACGGATCTATGTTATATGCCCTTGTTCACACAGCTGGGTTTTTTTAATGATTTCAAACACAATATCATAATTTTTTGCTATGTTATGTGTGTACATTTTAATAATTTATTGGGCATTGGGGGGAAAAAAATCCTCTAAGAAAAGCAAACCCGAGGACAAATAAATATCAGCAAATCAGACCAGCTAGATTTGTATTCTTTGCAAGCTACAATGTGATGACAACATTGGCAAGAGATTTCACTAGGTCATATCATATTGATCAGTGGACCACTAGGCTGTTGGAAAGGTCTATGGCCTGAGGCTGACTGATAGATTGTCCATCACTGTAACTTCTCAAGCGCCTAATGGAGAAGTATCAGCATTTGGGCCCCAAGGATAAAAAGATTAATAAAACTCACAACCCATATTTCAAGTATATTTTCACCCTAAAATAAAATTAATCCAAACCCTGCATTCATCAAATTGATTTTTCTGTGTGTTAACGTCAGAATTTACAGATTTTCTTTCAAGGTGCTCAAAAGTTCCTAAATGTCACAATAAATAATAGACTTAAATAGATTATTTAATTTAGAGAAAAAGAGAGAGAATTTCTCTTTAAGCTCCTTTTTGAAGAATGGACTTGTTGATTATTTTCAGGGTTGCACAATGTTTAAAAAATAGAAATATTCATCTTCTCCGAGACTGAAGTGGGAAAAGTGGGACTCCATTGAGTCCAGTGTTATTTGTAATTGAACTAGAGCAACAAGGATTATTATAAATATTTATATTGCCATTGATTTCAAACTTTGTTGGGTTTTTTATAGTGTTTAAAAACAAAAAAGAGGATGGTGGGATGAATTGGGAGATTGGAATTGACATATATACACTAATATGTATAAAATAAATAACTAATAATAAAAAATAAGAGGAATACATGAATGTCAAATGTTTTTACTATCTTAGCTTCCTGTTTCAAAGAGCCTAAACATCTCAGATGGCATCCCTAAACACACTCCATTTCCTTAGTTCTTAAAGAGAACTGAACAGTTATTATTTTCCCATAATACCTTTTCATTCTTATTCCAAAATAATTCATTTGGGACTTCCTGTTGATAGTATATTTGCCTGAATCCATTTAAACTTGTCCTAATCTATCTGTTCTAATCTATCTATTAGGAAGAGAGTTTCCCGTTGAATTAGGTGAAGGAAGGATGGCCATGTAGTAGAGAGGAGGGCACTAGTTACAGTCTTCCCAGGTGACCCTGCAAGAGATGTTAAAGTTTGAGGTGCCTCTATTTGCTCATGTATAAGAACACAGACATTGAAATAATGATCTCAGAAATGACTTTCTCCCTCAGGTAGCCTTAACCTTGAACCTAAGGTTCTCATCCCATGCAAGGTCTGGGAATGCTATTCAAAAGGTCAGGAAAACACTGAAATATATTCCAAATCCACGTGTATGTGCATTATAATTTTTTTCCCTTGGTTAAGAGGCAAAGGTTTTATTTCATTGGATTCCAAAAAGAGCCTGTGAACAACTTCCCTGTTCCAATTTTAAGAGCCACAGTCTGCTCTGTAGCTCTACCTGTGAGAGTCTATATTTTATAGTGGTTAAGAAAACATATTCTGGATTGAAACTCCTAGGTTTCATTCCTACTCTCAAAATACTAATTTTGTGACCGTGCACAAGTTACTTAATTTATTCTTAAGTCTCTCATCAATAACAAAGGATAATAATAGAACATTCCTTATAAGATTCCTTTTAAGACTTAAGTGAGATGACGTAAGCAAAATACTTGATGCTACTTTTTTTATGATTTAAAATAAAATGTCCATACAGATCAGATTATGTGTTTACCTTTCTAATATGTAAGTAGAAAATAATAGAGTTCAATAAATATTTTTGGAATGAATGAATGAATGAAGGCTTTTGACTAGGCCAGTAAATTAACCTCGGTCAAAATCAGTGATGAGCTACTTTGTGTCAAATTGTGCTGAAAAATTAAAGGGAAAAAACTGAAAATGCTCAGTCATTTAATCTTTATGTCATTTCTCCCCCTAGTACCAGGGCTCTCATCTAACCTTATCATGTAAACAAGCAGCCTACTCAGATCATTTTTGTTTTATTTTTTTGCACTCAGAATATATTTTCCCCCAAATCACTGACCCAAATGTACTATCTAGGTAATGATTTTTAAACAGTTTAAATTATTATCTCCAACACATACTCTATCTTGAAGGTTTTTTCCTTAATTTCCTCAATCAGAATATTCATTCAAGGTGCTACACAGATGCATTAATACCTATTTAAAAAAAGCAAGTATAAAAACAGTGGGGTTTTTCTGTTGTTGTTCTTGTAGACTAATTGTAATACCGTCTTTACTATTTCAATTATTAGTAGTAAGTGTCAGCAGACATCTGTTGATGTTGGAGTTTTAGGCAGCTTGTTCTGTAACAGCTGGAGATCTGAAAGAATGATCTCTGAATACTAAGTTCACCTTTGAAGTGCATGTTGTACTCAACCAATTTAAGGCATTTCTGACACATCTTAATTATTCCAGAATTGAGACATGGTTTTGGTACATTAGAAACAGCCACACTCAAGGTGGCCTAAGTCCTAGTAACTGCTCCCTCTCCAATTAGCAGGGAGATTTCTGAACAACCTTTAAAATCCCCAGGACTTGGTCTGCTCATTTGTAAAATTAAGGGTGGGAGGAGTTGGCAGGATGATCTCTATGTTGCTGGCCAAATAATCCTGTGATCCTAGCTCTGTAAAGGGAGTTAATAATGTGAGTATTTTTTAAGAAGAAACTTCATTGAGTTGTTCTTAAACCAACCTGGAAAGTTCAACACATTCTTCTTTCAGTTATGGATGAACTTGGAAAAAATAGCTTAACAATGGCAAATGTCACCTTAAATACTTATCCAAACAAAGCCTCATGTTATCCAAATAAGAAAAGGATGCCAAGGGTTTGTACTCAACCATTTTATGTCTAGCTTGATTTACATTTATATCCCTTCATTGAACATTTGATGAACACTCACTATGCAGCACCCATAGGATACAGAAATAAGTCTCACATAGTCCAAGCCCTTATGAATCCACAATGCCATGGATTTAAGATAAGATGGGCAGGTTGACAAAAGCAAGATGGTGAAACAGGAAGTCCCAGACCCACCTTTCCCCTACAGAGACATCAATTCAATTAACCATGCAGACAAGAATTCCTTTTGTGAGAAGTGCAGAGAATAGCTAAGAGGCTCCTGTACCCAAGGTGAGTGTGAAACCAGCCTTACTGTAGCCAGGAGGAAAATCTGTGGTACCCACTCACCACAGACACCCCACCCAGATCTGCAAGCATAATTGAAAACAAACAAACAAACAAAACCCCAGATCTTTGGTTCTCTCCAGGGAGGGGAAGAGAAGACTGAAACATACGTGCAATGGTCTGGCTTTTCAGGGGGGGGGTTCCTGAAGGACTAGTCTGTATCTTACCTAAATCTAAACACTGACAGGAAAAGATGCCAGATTGGGGGCTGCAAAAGACAGGGGAGAAACTTTTGACTAGAACACCCTCACTCACCACACTTCGTATCCATGGCTAAATGTGGAATAAGATGGGAAAAACCTCCAACTCCCAGCTTCTCCCTGGGGAGGGAAAGCGTTGAAACATACACCCAACATTCCAGCTTTTCAGAGGATTTCCCAAAGGACTGGCTTTTATCTCACCTGTTTTGGAGTGCTGACGAGACGGGGTATACTCTGGTTGCCTGGAGGCTTCTGAGAACAAAACGGAGCAGGACACCTTATGGCTACTCCAAAAGACCCCTGGTGCTGCTGCAAGAAACCCATGGAATATCAGAGGATGATACAGATAGAGACAGTGGACTCTTCCTGAGGTTAAAAAAAAAAAAAAAAACAAAACACGGAGGCTGCATCCAGTGTTCTGGGTTTTCAGGAGGCCACAAGACAGACAGGTTTCTTTCTCACCTGTTAGAACACTGATGGGGCCTGGCATAATCATGAATCATGGGGGCCACTGAGAAAAAAGAGAGCTCCAGGGAAAATGCAGTACCACAGACAGACACCACAGAGAACAAGAAAGTATGAGCTCCTCAAAAAAGAAACCGGCAGATCTCTCTGAGAATTAACATACACGAATCTAGAGAAAATATATCAACAGAAAAGGTTTGCAGGTCCTCAAAATCTCTAGCCAGGCTGAATGGTGAAGGTCTTTCCCTATAAAAAGCCAGTCGGTAATGACTTTGAGAGGTGGCTGTTTTTTCAAAAGTGTGGACCCCAACAAAATGTTAAGAAGCATGTGAAGAAAGAGGAAAACATGACACAGTCAAAGGAATAAAATAAATCTCCAGAAAGCAACCCTAAAGAAATGGCAGTATATGAATATCTGACAAATAATTCAAAATAACTACAGAGATGCTCAGTGAGCTCAGAAAAACAATACATGAACAAAATGAGAATATCAACAAAGAGAAATGTACTTAAAAAATACAGAAATATTGGGGCTGAGAATACAATAACTGAGTTGAAAAATTCACTAGAGGGGTTCAACAAAAGAATTGATCAACCAAAAGAAAGAATCAACAAACTCAGACAGGTCATTCATATTCTCCATTAGAGGAACAAAAAGAAAAAAAAACAATGAAAAGGAATGAGAAACCCTAAGGGACTTACGGGACACCATTAAAAAGACTAATATATGCATTATGAGAATTACACGTGAACAGAGAAACAGGAAAAAAATTATTTGAAGAAATAGCTGAAAACTTCCCAAATCTGGGGAAGGAAATGAACAGTCAGATTCAAGAAACCCAAAAAAATACAACTAGAATGTCCCCAAAGAAGTTTACTTAGAGACATATTATAATCAAATTGTCAAAAGTCAAAGCGAGAATTATGAAAGTAGCATCACAAAAGAGCCCCATAAGACTATCAATAGATGTTTCAGCAGAAACCTTGCAGGCCAGAAGGGAATGGGATGATATATTAAAAGTGCTGAAAGAAAAGGACTGTCAACCAAGGATACTGTATCTGGCAAAACTGTCTTTCAAAATTGAAAAAAAAAAAATGAAAGACTTTCCCAGATAAAAAGCTGAGTGAATTTATCACTATTAGGTTTGCCTTATAAAAAATGCTACAGGAATTCCTTCAAGGATGCTAGAGAAAGCAACACAGAAGCATATGAAAGAATAAAGCTCAAATATAAATGGAAATATATAGACAAACACAAAATAATGTACTACAGTAATGGAGGTGGGAAAACCACTTTTAATTCTAGCATCTAAGATAGAAGTTGAAAAAAAAGTATAAAAAACTAACTATAATTATAAAAATATGTTAAAAGAATACAAAATATAAAAATGTTATTTGTGATATCAATAACATAAATTAGGGAGGGGGAGGAAAAACAGCAGAGTTTCTGTATGCTACTGAAGTTATTATTAGCTTAAAATAAATTGCTGTAACTATAAGATGTTTTAGGTGAGCCTCATGGTAACCACAAAGAAAATACCTATAGAAGACACATAAAAGGTCATGGGAAAGAATTAAAACATGACACTAAAAATAAATCAATAAAACACAAAGACAGCAAGAATGGAAAAAAGGGCAAAAAGGTTATTAGACAGAAAACAATAAACAAAATGGCAACAGTAACTCCTTGCCTATCAGTAATTACTTTACGTGTGAATGGTTTTAATTTCCCAATCAGAAAACACAGAGTGGCTGCATCGATAAAACAAACAAAAACAAAAAAAGGTTCCAACTGTATGCTGTTTACAAAAGTCTCACTTTAGACCTAAGGGCACACAAAGAATGCAAAAAACGTATTCGATGCAAAGGGTAACCTTAAGAGAGCAGGGGTGGCCATGATTATACTAGCCAAAATAGACCTTAAGTCTAAAATTCAAACAAATGAGGAAGGCTAGTATATAATGACAAAAGGGTCAATTCATAGGGAAGATATAACATATTTTATATATATATATATATATATATATATATATATATATATAGGAAACTGGGCTTGCATGTGTGTGTGGAAGAGGGACACAATAATGCTGTGTAAATTAATACTTGTGGTCTCACGTGAGTAAGATGATCACAACTTGAAAGCCTATGAAATGGAAGAGGGATATTATGAAAACCTCCTTGGAATCCTGCCTTGCATTCTAGTTTTCAGCTGGAACTCCCACTCCCCTCTGCCTCCACAGATGCCCTCCAGTGACCCCTGAATCTCTGGGGTCCTGAACCTCTCAGTCCTTAGAATATCTGTAGCATTTAATGTTTTTATGTCTCATAAACACTACCTGTTACCATCTGTTATCTTGAGTTCTTAACTCTCTCTCATATGCCTGTTGTGCTTATTAAACTAGTCTGTAAGTTCTTTGAGGATAGGTATTCATGTCTGGCACGAGATTTACTCAGTTGCTTAGAGATTTTCAATAATATTCATTCTACTCACGCGATACTTGTTTTAATTCACATCGGATTATTCTCTGTTCTTTAATTAGTTGTTGGCTGGCACACCTCCATGTCTATGTTCATGGTGTTCCCTCATCATAGAAACTGCCCTCCTCTCTCCTTGTCTGCCTGTAAGATTTTTAATGAGCCTTCAAACTCAGCTCAAAAGTTGCATCTTCTCTGTAACTCTCCTTGACGTCCTTACCTTGCACTCTTGTCTCTGCTCTGAAGTTCTGTGTAACCTCGTCACAGTGCCTTTTAGTTATTTCTTTGGGTGCATGTGTGCTTCAGTAGACTGTCAGCTCTGTGAGAGCAAGGTGTGTCCCTTTACGTTCCATGCCTCATATACAGCAAGTACTCATTGAATGTTTATTGAATTGAAAGGGAGTAGAAAGGTACAGAGACTCTGATAGAGATAAGCTAGTCATGCTTTAGACCAGCACTTTGCCTCTCTGTGACGTGATTCTCTATATTCTCAGCAATGAATTTAAAGCATGAAAGCATTCTGATTTGGGAAACTTTCAGGGGCAATAGTAAGCATCCTACTTTTCGCAGTTTCTTTTTGGTGTGGTAAGTCTTGATCTGAACTGATAGAGTATCAGGCAGATACTTGTTAAAATCGCTATCAAAATTTGCACCAATGCCAAGATTATTCTTGAACACTCTGCTGTTTTAAATTAACCACTTCCTTCCATTACTAGAGATCATTGAAAACTAAAGGCAACCAAAGCAATACTTAAAATACACCAGGAAGATCTGGATACCCCAAAACACACGAACTGAGCTGCCAGCAGTTGTCCTAATAACTATCATTTCACCAAGATGTATTTATTAGACATCTGCGAATTGCTAAGAGCTGCCAGAAGTCTTTCAGAAAGAAGCACTGTGCAGTCGGGTCTCTCCTGGGAGGGACTACGCCAGGAGCAATACTGCTCAAGTCATTAGTGTGTGGTGAGCAGATGCTGTGAACCCTCTTTGAGAGGCTCACAGGGAAGTCGCTCAGCAACTCGCAGAGAGTCCTCATTCTCATTACTGGAAATGCCAGGCAGGGAAGGAAGTGGGTCAGGGTGTCCCTCATGCTCCTTGAGATGACATCATGGCAGTTTCTGGCCTTTGTCATTCAATGACCATTTTAATTGCCCTTATCCTGTGATGAGCCATATGTTATATGACTGTGAAGTGGCACCTCTACAAAGCAGAAAGCTTTCTCTACTTCACTCTCATGAATCTGCTATGAGAAATAATGACTCTTACTTTGGTCTGCACCTTGGCACTGTCCTCTAACTGAGCGTTCTGAACAGGAATCAGGTCAGCAGCCATTTCGGCCACTTCGCCTCTTTGTCTTTACCCCCAGACAAAATGCAGCAAGATGACACTGAATTCCATTACTACAGAGAAAACAGATTCTGAAAGACTCATCGACTTCTGGACCTGGGTAGGTCCTCTTATGATGTTTAATTCTTTGAAATATAATAAACTTTTTCCCCACAAACTTTTCCTAAAGAGTTTATCTTAAAAGTAAGTATTTTTCCAGAGGCTTTTCCAAAACTAATTGCTAGCCAAAAGATAATATGATCCCTTTTCAGGAAGTTACAGCATCTCAGAATTTTAGGGCTGAGGGCAACTCAGAAATAACCTTCGCCAATTATTTCCTTTCAAACCTGAGGAAGGCCAATTTGACAGGCTAAAGGGCTTTCCCACTACCATACCATTAGTTAGTGGCAGGACTCAGTCTAGAACTTGAACCTCCTAACTCTGAGCAGAGAGTACATGTTTAATTAGGGTTTTGTGCCAAAGGGGAGAAAACTGTTTTATTGAACTACTAAATCAGTAGAATCATAATGTGCATCTGATTTTAATCTGCAATGCAAACAAAATAAACACATACAACCAAGAATGAATAAACCCTCTAATTTCCAAAGAAAAGCAGCTAATGTCAGAATAAATCCCTTGGCCTAATGTCAAGGGTCAGGTTCAGAATATTGGTATGGTGCACATGTTTTGATCAATTCAATGATTCATTAGATTCAGTCAGAGTTTGTTATCTACATGATGCCAAAAACAACCACTCAATTCAGTAAAACTGAACAAATCAGTGAGAAGACAATTCCAAACTGCTCTATTCAAAAGAACTGAATATTATGTGTAACTATACATTGCCAGAAATTAAAAGAGCAAAGGAGAAATGGGAACATAATATCAGAGTCCTACCCTAGGAAACCATAGATATAGAAAGGAAAGCAAACCATCTGGAGATGTGTCTTGGCACTTTTTAGAGTGCACACCTTTGCCCACACCCCCTTCATTGTCCCTATCCAAAAATGGGGGCTCTTAGCATGGATGCTTATATAACTCGACCCACTCCCCTAATGGTAGTTGACTCTACCAGAGCAGGTCACCTGAACCAAGCTGGGACAACCAGTACCATCCACTAGGAGTTTGGAATTGGGACAAGAAGAGTCAGTCTCGCTGTGTGAGTGAAACCCTAAAAGGTAACAAAAGACGATATAGACTCCATGTAGACTGAGCAGCAGAGAGAGCTGGTTGACTGAGAAGCTGGCAAGGTACAGACAAACAGAGTTTCTGACTGCCATCAGTGTTGTAAGAAAAATACACAGTATCATGTGATAGAGCATAATGGAGTGAGGACTGTCACAAGAGTGGATGAGCAGAGACAGCGTCTCTGAGGTGGTGATTTATAACCTGAGACCCAATGGGTGCGGAGCCAGCCATGCCAGGAGCTAGGTGAAAAGTATTTTACATAAAGTGGATAGCATCTGCAAAGGCCACAAGGCGGGGAAGCTTGGCACTTTTAAGGACAAGAAAGAGACCAGTGTGATTAGAGCAGAGTGACTGAGGGGGATGGAGGGTGAGTTTGCAAACAGCTTTTAGTTAGGGTAACCATCTGCTCCCATTTGTCCAGAATTGTCTGAGTCTGTGCCTGTTGCCCAAACATAATTATTCATAGCATTCCTTTTACTCTCAAGATGCCCCATCTAGGACAATGAATTATATAGTCACCCTATAATTTCCTACCAAGAGGTAAGAATTCGTATTTTCTTCCTAACACAAGGAGAAACCACTGAAGGTTTTGAGCTGAGAAGTGTCAAGATAAGCTCTATATTTCTGAGAGATAATTGTAGTAAAGAATACAAATTATATACTAGGAAGCAGAAACTATGGATAACTGGGCTTTTTCGGTCTGACATGGTATTGGTTTCTGTTCTATTCTGGTGCCCTTCGTGTACTTGAGCAGGAGTTCCTGGATAGGTTTGTGAAAAGACATACTGAGAAGTCTGAAATAGTATATGAGTGTAGCTGCTACCAGGGACAGAGGAGAACACCAAACATTCAGGCCACACCAATACAAAATAGAAAGTGTTGGGGTGCCTGGATGACCTAAGTAGTTGTCTCCGCTCTCCTCTCTGTAGGCACATCCTCAGAACAATTATGTAAGAACATTCACTCACTTCTATTCAATGCTGTCACTTAAAGATAATTCCTCTGAAGAAAATGCAAGCACAATCCCGCAGCCAAACCAGAGATGGAAGAAAAGATTAGGTGAGAAGCCAGGAAAGAATTCCACGTGTAGCTGCTGAGTTCTGAACAAGATCAAAGATCATTTTGAAACACCTGAAATAGGGGTGCCTTAAACAGGAAGCTTGCCTGGCAATCATCAGTCCCCAGAAGTAAACACAGTTATGAGGCAAGAAAGATGAACGATTTAAAAAATATTGCTGACTTTCAATAGTACCAGAAAGCACGAATTAAGACAAAGTTGGCTATCTCTTTAAAATCAAAGACTGCTCTCTATGCCACCCACTGGTCCTGGATGATTATGAAGAGTAATGAGGAGTTGCCTGGGCAAAGGAGAATTACTGAGAGCTCTGCAGGGTTATCTCTAAAGAAGCAAGAAGGTCAAATCAAGTGTGATGGCTATTTACACAGGAAGTAAACGTCTATTACTGTGGTGGTTTGTAAACGTCTCCTCATATTATGGTGTCCCAAATCATGGTCTATTTCCCTAAATCCAATTTATAGATTTGAGCTATTTTAAAGACACATTCTTTCCCTAGTCCAATCTCTCCACTCTTATATTCCTTACACCCTGCCCTTCAACAAAAGAGACAATATATAATTTCCTCAAACATAGCTAAAAGCCTATCTACTTCATCAGGAACACTTTTCCTTTAAAAAGTAGCATATTCCTAAGGGATGAGGGGAAAGCAAGAGAAATAGTAGAATTTCCATGGTTTAAGAATCATTAAAAGTGCATACTAATATATATATTTATTTATTTATTTATTTTATATATATATTTATTTTATATATGTTTTTTCAACCTAAAAATTGTGACCTAGAATTGCGATAGTATATAAATATCATTCAATTCAATTAAATAAGTGTATACTAAGATGCCTTTTTGCATGCCTTGCATAAGGCTAGGCTCCCTGAGGAACATGGCAGGAAACTAAAAAATGTTCTGTGGTCTTGAGATTATGATATATTTTGCGAAAGTGTCTGCAAGAAAGAGGGGAAGGAGCAGATGTACATGAGCCAGAGAGAGAGCCCCAAAAGAGATACAGAAATTGAAGCAGTGTTTGTCAGAGTGTGATCCAAAAACCACCTGCATGAGAATCAGTAGGGGCGCTTGAACACATGTAGCTTCTCAGGTAGCTTCATGAACCTCATAAATCAGATTCCCTGGGGATGGCGCCAAGAATGCAACTAACATTCTGTCAGTCTCCTGATAAAATCTCTCCAAACAAAATGAGAATAAAATCCAAACACTTTATCAAGACCCACGATGTCCTACGCGATCTGTCACCTGCATGCTTCTCCTACCTCACCTCCTACCCTGTCCTCTGGGCCCCCTCCTCTTTCCTAAAGGCACACATCTCACTCTCTCATTAGTCGCCAGTTATACTGGTATTCTTTCCAGTCCTCAAATAACAAACCTTCCCTACATTGTCCTCTGACTTACTCATCTTGTTTCCTCTTTGGAAAGTTTTCTATCATCACCTTAGCTAGTGCAGTCACCTCACCACTTTGTATACTCTGTATTCCATAGACATATCATTTTCTTTAAAGTATTGTGTTAGTTTTCTATTGCTGTGGTAACAAGTTACCACAAACCTAGTGGCTTAAAACATCACAAAGGGATTATTTTACAATTCTGTAGGTCAGAAGTCCAACACATGTCTTTCTGGGCTAAGATTAGTGTGCAAGCTAGGTTGCATTTCTTTCTGAAGGCATTAGGAGAAAATCAATTTTCTTCCTTTTTCCAGTTCCCAGACATCATCCACAATCCTTGGTTCATGGCCCCTTTCCTTCATCTTCAAAGCCAGCAATGTTATAGCTCTCTAAGCCTTCTTCTGTGCTCACAGCCCCCTCTGGAAAGGTTCTCAGCTTTAAAAGACTCATATTATATTGGGACCACCAGGTTAATGCAGGATAATCTCTCCATTTTAAGTTCCTTAGCTTAATGACATCATCAAAGTCCACTTTGCCACGTAGGGTAACATATTGACAGATCCTAGGCTTTAGGACATGGATATTGTCGGCGGCCGTTATTCTGCCTACCACAAATACTTAAACACTATCTGAAATTACCTTATTTGTTTCTTTATGCACTTACTGTATTATCTTGCTAAAACTAAAACTCATCCCAAATACTGAGTGCCTGGAAACTAGGCTAGCATATAGTAGCTATGCAATAAATATTGAGTGAATAAAGATTAAAAGAATGATGGACTTTCATACCAAATTCCTGAATGATTATCATTTTATTTTATGTATGCGCTTTTATTACATATAATACTTATACTTATCAAGGCTACCCAGGTAGTCTAATTTTCAATAATTCCAAACCTCTGACATAGTCTCATCTATACTAAATGGATGGGGCTTATATAGTCTATTCGTATTGTATTCTAGAAGTGCCTCGCCTTTCTTGGAAAGTGCCTATAATGGAGAAATGTTTCATGTCTAACAAAAATCTCTTTTATTGCCACTAAAACTGCTTTCTTCTACTGTGGCTTTGAAGAACAGAGAACATACTGTTCTCTCAATACACTTCAAGAGATGCGAAATCAAATGGTTACAGAGGGATGTACAGGTGAAAGAAATGAGTGAGGGTAGAAGGGTGAAAGATAATATAGAGTGGTGAAGACTGTGTGTTCTATAAAATGCATGCTGAGTTGAAAGGAGGATTCTGTGTTACTGTAACTTGTTACTTTTCAAAGTGAAAAAAATCTGAATTTTCATGTGAGACGTACTGATGCCTAAAATAATGTGCAGGTAAGAATTCTTCGGCTTCAAGCTATTAAGGAATAGCACATCTCATTAACAACAACTAAAAATCCAAACACACACACAAACATAGACACAACAATCTGTTTGAAGGTACAGTAAAAACTGCAAAGACAACCAGGATTTGTGAGATCAATATTTCAGAAAAAGGAAGCTCATTGAGGTGAGGTGTAAATCCTGAAAATCACTTTTCTGCTCAGAGAATTTACCATTTTTGCAGAAAGTGAGAGTCTGAGAAGCCAAAAAGCAGGAGGCAGCAAATGCACACAGGTAGACAAGTCATCAGTGTTTGGGCAGGACTGGGAAAACAAAAATTGAAGTTTAAGGCTGTCAAGCCTATAAGTATGAGAGGAAATAAGATTCCTGAGAGGAGGAAGGGTAGAGACATAAGCCTAAAACTCATATGTTTTTCCTTTGAAACGTTTGCCAGTCCTTAAGCTGTGTCTTACTTTATGTCTAACACAAAACCATTTTACTGCCACTGAAGCTTCTTTCCTCTACTAAGTCTGAAGAACAGAGAATATCCTACGCTCCTACTTGATTTCAGGAGAAAGAAATCAGATAGTTACAGACAGAGACCATGCAGCTGATGAAAATGAATGAAGCTATCCCACCACTGCCACAAAAAAAAAAAAAAAAAAGAAAATGAATGAAGCTACTTGTGTGCAAGACAATAGGGAGTGGTGGGGTTTGCGGTGAGCTGGAAAGTGCATGCTGCATCTAAAGCAGGCAGTCACTGAGCACCAAACAATTTTTGCTTTTTAGGAACAAGAATTCTGTATGTTCAAAATAGTACACATTTCTTTAGCAGTTCTGAGTAAACAAAATTGGAGTTGAGGATCCCAAGGAGGAGGGGTCATGATAAGAACTCCAGACTTTCAGTTGGAACCCCTGGAGAATACCCTAGGAACATGTATTTTTACAGTGATATTTAAAGAAACTCTCTTCCCGATTGTATTGACTGTATAAGCCCTATTCTAGCTAACTGCCAATGAAGAGGGCAAATAAATTTCTTGAAGAGTATACTATCATCCAAAACCTCTACAATTTCGCCTATGAATATTTAATTAAAAATTACCAAGCATCTCAAGAAAAGTGACTAAGACAAAAAGGCAATAAAACAAGCCTAAAGGTAGCCCAGACATTTGAGATATCAGGCATAGACTTTAAAATAACTATGATTACTCTGTACAAGAAAATAGGTAACAAGATGGAGAATTTCACCAGAGAACTAACTGTACTCTTAAAAAAATCAAATGAATATTCCAAAACTGAAAAATATAATAGACATTATTAGTGACCCAGAAAGTAGTTCAGGAAAAAATTAGTAGATGCACAGACATATGTGTGTGTGTGTGTGTGTATGTATATATAAAAGTGCTTAAGACATATATGGAAAAGGTCTAACATAGGTGTAACTGGAGTCTCAGAGAGGATAAAGAATGAGATACCACATATTTGAAGTCAAATGGATGAGAATTTTCTAAAATGATTAAAAAGAAAAATCAACCCAACAGCCTTAAGAAGCTCAGCAAATTCTAGACAGGGTAAATGCACTAAAGCCTTACCTAAGCTCATTATAGTCCAACTGTAGAAAACAAAACAAAACGGAAATTTGAAGTACAGAGAGGAAAAAGAACATTAGCTTCAAAGTGTCAACAATAAAACTAACTGCTTTTTATTTAACAGAAATAATGCAAACAATAAGATAATGGAATGGCATTTTTAACCTGCTAAAGGGAAATAAATGAACAACAACAACAACAAAATCACTGACTTGGAATTCTGTGCCCGGTAAAACGTGCTTCAAAAACGAGGGTTGAATAAAGACATTTCCAGAAAAACCTATAACTGAGGAAATCTGTCACTAGCAGACGCACATGCACACACAATGACGTCATGCTGTGATTCCATCATCCTTTTTGTTGACTTCTTTTTTTGGTGGTTCATTGCTGGTAGTGACCCCAAGTAGATTCAAGCTTATATTTTTATAATTATCAGTTGAGTGAATAAAAAGGGATCTCTTCCAGAAGTTCAAACTAGAATTGGGTCACTTTTTAACAAATCACTAAATCCCAGGAGTCCCGGTTATGATTATGTAGGCCTTGGTCACACAGAACATCTAGCTAGGAGTGAATCAAGCTGGCTCACCCAAATCACACAGAAGATATGCTCCAAATGAAACAGGAGTTCTGTTATTCACAGACTCGGGAATGGTAGAAAAGCAAAGAAAGTAAGGGACCATGCTCCTGACTTGTGACACATTTACAGATTCCTCTAGGGCTCCATACTTTCTCTTGCGTAAATCAGCAGCTCTAGAAAGGTTTGATGGGTCTGTTAAGGCTGGGAGCCTCAAATCATGTCTCAGATGCAAATTCAAGGGAGACAGCACAACTTACTCTTTGTTAGTCCTGGAAGGTCTGCATTTGGCCATCTCCTGATATATAGTGACCTGTGACTTTTGGAAACCCACATTCAGCTGGCTCCTTCCTTCCTTTCTTTCCCTCTTTCCTTCTCCGCCTAATCCCCTTTTCTCTTGCTTTTGTTTATGTTTTCCAGCTTTCTATCCTGCATTTATCTGTCCAAGGTGGATCCTCTTGAAGCCAAGGTTTCCTCCTAAAAAACTTATAAGAAAAATTCAACTTTTTTTCCTTTACTAGCTTTTGGTATTTTGTCCTGAATGTACAACCTTCTTGGACTTTTAAATGACTATAAAAACTTCCATTACTCTCCCCCCCAAAGGCACATGCCTGCTTCATTATCAAGATTATCCTAGCAACCTCCTCTTCACCTTCAACACCCAGATCAAACTTCTGTTGTAAAGAACAGAAGACAAGGCTTTTCTGAATGACCTAAGCAATAAGGTATACATGTACAACTTTCATTTCACTTATCAAATGGCATTGCAATTATGAGATAATATTTCCCTCCCTAACACCTTTTTTTTTTTTTTTTTTTTTGCGGTACGCGGGCCTCTCACTGTTGTGGCCTCTCCCGTTGCGGAACACAGGCTCCGGACGCGCAGGCTCAGCGGCCATGGCTCACGGGCGCAGCCACTCCGCGGCATGTGGGATCTTCCCGGACCGGGGCACAAACCCCCGTCCCCCGCATCGGCAGGCGGACCCCCAACCACTGCGCCACCAGGGAAGCCCTCCCTAACACCTTTTGATCACCTCAATGGTAAGGAGCATCATATTAATTAGCGTAGCCTCAGAGCCCAGCCCAGATACTTGCTCAACACATGTTTGCTGAGATGAATGGAAAGGAGACTGAATAGAAGATTCTGAACTAACTCTGTGAAGCAAAAGTTCTTATTTCTCTAAATCATTTTGACACTTCTTTCTTTCCCTTCAACTCCCCTCTCCCTTAAGAATTGCTTTATGTGCTTTCTGGGATGTAAAAATTTATGCAATAGCATAGCATGATAGCGAAGTTTTTTTTTCCTATCAGATTTTTAGACCATTTAAAAAGTAATTATATGAACTCACAGTGTTATTAGTTATGTTCATTGAATTGGCACTTCCATTATGAATCCATTTTTAATTACATTGGACACATTTCATCAATATTTCTTCTGAGAGCGGCAGAATGTATAATGGCACTTGCAGAGACACATAAACCAGCCTAAACGGAAAACTCTATACCTGTACAGTTACGCCAGCCAGGATTGGAGATTTGATAAGGCCTCTGAAGAACCTCATCATCTTAAATGTGGTCAACACTAGAAAATAAAAGAGGAAAGCAAGGGCACATTGCCTTGGTCGTGCAGGTTGTTTTTATCATTCAAGACCCCTTCGGTTACAAGCGTTAGAACTCTAACTCAAGAGGCTTTGGAAGAATGAAGGGGATTTGTTGGTTCACGCACATGAAAAGGCAAGGGGGACATCTTGCCATAATAGAAGCTTAACTAACACATATCTTGACATTTACCAGTACTCTAGTCTGGGAGTTAGCAAACTGTTTTCCGTAAAGATTCAGATAATAAACATGTTAGGTATCGAGAGCCTCATCAGGTCTCCCTTGCATATTTTGGGGGTTTTTTTGGTTGGTTTCTTTTTAACAACACTTTAAAATGTAAAAACCATTTTGAGCTCATAAGTCATACAAAAATAGACCCTGGGATGAACCTGGCTCACATCCTGTAGTTTGCTTATCCCTAATAATTCATAGTCCATATTCAAAATTTTGTTAATTATTACAACAGTATCCTTTATAACCTTTTTTTTCCCCATGCATAGAACCCAATTCAGGATAATTTGTTGTATTTAGTTGTCAGAAATAATTCAGGATAATGTATTGCATGCATTTAGCTGTCATGTTTCTTTTAAAATAAACAGGACCACAGGTTTCTTTCTTTTTTTTACCTTCATATTTTTTAAAAGTACATGTCAGTTACTTTGTTGAGTATCCCTCAATTTGGATTTCTCTAACGTTTCTTCACAATTAGATGAAGCATATGCATTTTTTTATAGGAATGCCACTGAAGAAGCATTCCCAGTGCCTTATGACAGAAGGCACTTGATGTCAGTTTATCTCAACATTAGGAGTATTAAATGTTATCTTTGTCATTTAAGGTGGTGTCTGCCAGGTGTCTTCACTGTAAGGTTACAACTTTTTCCCTTTGTAATCAAAAACGTAATTTGTGAGAACTATTTTGATACTACGCAAATAGCCTGTTCCTCATCAAACTTACACCTACAAATTTTAGTTGCCATTGATGATTTTTCAACTTCCATACATATTAGCTGTAATTCCACTATAAGAAAGAGCTTTATTTATTTATTTATTTTAGCACAAAATCGGGGAATTCTTACTTTAATTAATGGGTTATAATTCACTGCTATCATTATTTATCTTGACATTTAAAGTATTCAAGATTTGATCACTGGGAGCCCATTCAAGCTGGTTCCTGTGTCCTTCTAACATACGTCTTCAATATTTTTTGATAAAATAAGACATTCCTGACTCTTCTTGTCCCAGTCCTGGAATCAGCCATTTCTCCAAGAAAATTTCTTGGTTCTTTACAGTGCAAAGTGGCATATAACATACATGACAAGGACACCCTTTGTGGTATCAGTGAAGGTGATATGGGAATAGTAACAAGCCATCTTTAACCCTCCCAGCATTGGTGGTATCAGAAAAGAAGCCTGATGAGTAGTCTGAACTCCCGCCCACCACCCAGCAGTACTGAGACATGACCCTACTCAGGAGTGTCTAGGACCTTGAGTGTGGAACTCGGGCTTCCAACCTTACCTGGTGGTTGGATAACCACCAATCCAACCAGGTCGTTATCTACTTGGCCTACTGCATAGTGTCAGTGCTAAAACAGAAGGTTTAAACTAAATTAACAGTCTCATAACATAATACCCAAATGTCTGGAATTCAATGAAAAATCACATATACTGCAAAGAACTAGAAAAATCCCAAAGACCATAAAACATGCCAACACTGAGATGACAAGAATGTTAGAATTGAGTGACATGGATTTTAAAGCAGCCAACTGAAAAATGCCCCAGAGTGCAATTATGAATATGCTTCAAAGTAATGGAGAAACAGAAAGTCTCAGAAAAGATGCAGAACATACTAAAAAGAATGAAATAAAAATTTTAGAACTTAAAAATAAAATAACCAAAATATAAAACTTATACATGAGTTCAACAGCAGAAGACAGAGAGGACAGAAGGAAAAATCAGTACACTTCAAGATGAAACAATAGAAATTATCCAATTAAAACAATAACAGGCTGAAAATCTGAAAAGAACCTCAGAGACCTACAGACCTATAACGAAAGATCTAACGTTTGTGTCACTGGAGACCTCAGAAAGAGAGGAGAAAGAGGGTGGGGCTGAAAAAATATTCAAAGAAATTGAAAATTCTCAAATGGGGCAAATCAGATACAGAAATAAAAAGGTGAGCAAATCCACAGTGCATACTCAATAAGGGATCATTTGATGAGTAAACATCTACTCATATTCAAAGGGTTTCAACAAAATCCGAGTACATCTGTTAGTAATCATCTAATATAGCGGACCCGTGTTAGGTCAGTAGCTTTACTGGCTGCCTTTAGATAAGATGTCAACAGTCTGTGGTCAGGAGAGAGGGGGTCTCATGATTCAAAGCATATAGATTTAGGTATAAGGGATGCCCTGGGGCTTTGTTGGTCAGGGACTATACGCTATAATAGCTCTCAGGGCACCATGTCTATTTCACATGTTTAATACTCAACTGTCGTAAATTAAAAATCAGAGTTTTCTGATAGTCCCTGTCCTAAAGCTGAACAAAGTTTAACAGGTTACTCATAATATCCCTTCTGACTGAGAAGCCCTGGATGACATTGTGCAACTCTTGGATGACTCTCCTTGTAGTTTTAATTAACAGATTGATACCCAATGTGATAGGCCTCACATTAATGAAAAGACTGATGTCCAAGGAGATGAGGGCAAGGATACACACAAGCTATTCAGTGAGAATGGAAAGAACGTAGGTAAAAAAAAAAAAACAAAAAAAGATGGCAGAAATTGCAAAATAAGTAACATTTATAATGCTAGTTAAGAACAACAGTCATTTCTTAGTTTCAAAATTTTTCACTCTCTGTGTATATTCTTGTACCCTTTCCCAGAAGGGTGCTTATCAATGTAGAAAGAATAACTGAGATAGTATTAATGGCATTCTGTTCCAGCGCCTCCTTGGGAGCAGGAAGAGGACAGGGAGGCATTGCATTAATAATGTGGGAGAAGAAATGGGCAAGAGGAAGGAGGTAAAGGCTGTTCCCTGGGGTAGCCTTCCATCTCCTGTACCTGCTGTCTGCATCTAGGACACAGGAAATCCACAGGAATCTCCTGATAATGCCATTACTCTCGGCACTCTACAAACATTATTATTATGGGGGAAAATTACTCTCCTTGGGGGAGTTATTTTTGTCCATTCATTGAGCGTGACTAACAGAAGAGTTACAGAAAGAATATCAACAGCTAAACTGAAGCTGCTCAATTCTCCTTGGCCATTAGACAGACATCTTCCTTTTTTGGCACAAAATAATCTGCTAATAGATGGAAAGTACATTACTCTTTGAAGGGAGGGTATGCCTTTCAGGTATGTCTTTCAGATCTTCCCATTATAAAAACATAATGTAGCACTCTGTACAAAGTAGCTGCTAAAAATTAATACTAAAAAAAAAATTGAACATGTCAAGAGCTATAAGACCCACATCAGAAATTCTAAGAAATTTGCTTCAGTCACAACATAGGATTATAGCTTATATTTCATCATATTTGTGACCTTGACCATCATTATGTAACCAAAGGAGGTAGTTAATATTATTTTCCCCATTTTACATATGAGTACACTAGGCCATCCAGGTCATAAGCTGTGGAGCCAGGATCTGAATTTGATTCCACTGTCCAAGTCCTTAAACACTATGCAGGAACATAGGCTTCATGATCAAGAAAAGTTTTTTCAAGTCACTACTTGGGACCAAGATGGCTTTGAATACCAAAATAAGGAGTGGGTGTTTTATTGTCCAAGCATTTGGGAATCACTGAAGGCATTCAGCAAAGATGTGACATCATTAGACTGATGCTCTAAAAGGATTAATGTGAGTACAGTATACAGAATACACTGAAGGGAGAAAGAAGAGATATTCAAAAAAAAGTATGAAATCTACCATTTATTGAGCACCTTTTAAGTGCCCGGCACATGCTATCTAATTTAATGAAAGATATAAGGGCCTGGCATAGAGCAAAAGCAGTGGGATTCAGGCTAAGTGGACAAGCATACAGAATATACAGTAAGTAAAATCAGCAGGATTAGCAATGAGAATCAGCATTTGACACCCAGAAACTTCTCAAACAGATTTGCAGTAGCTCATTTCTCTTACCTATAACATGAAGAAAGGGCGATAGTGGCAAGATTCAAAGGCACTGGGGAAACAGGACACCGTGCTGTGAACTAATCAGCCCTATTGCTGACAAAAGCTGTCGTGAAATGAAACTAGTGTTGCGGGTCAGCCTTGGCCAGGCTCGGTCTGCTTCAATCACAGCCTAGGATTATAGCTTATCTTTCATCAATCAGTAAACAGCATTTATTGGGAATTCACAATGTGTATAGCGCTAAACCTGCTGTATATCTCTTCTAATAAAATACTCAGAAAGTGGCAAGTAGCACATATTTATTGTGAGATATATATATATTTAATAATGTATATAGCTCCACGAGGATATCTATATAAAACTTCAGAGCTCACCTCAAATTCCCTCAAAGAGATCCTTTTTTCTTGGATCTGCACATGAATTTTGCAGCATGGGGGCTTTGAACAAAATGTTCAAAATTCCAAAACTTCATGAATAACTTTGATGTAAAAGATTTTTGAAGCTCACTGAGCTGAACATATTAGAAGATTTCATTTACTATTTCCATTTTAGGGTTGATCCTAATTTACTAGAAATGCTGGCACAATGTCAGTCAGTCTCTAGAAATTAAGCTAAGTTCTCCTCTGATGGTTTCTGTTGCCCACAAGATCCCCAGTACCAGCTCCTTCCAGCGTAGTACAACTTCTCCCTTCCACAACGTTTTCTAAGGACTGAAAGTGTAGAAAGCAAGATGCATTTCAAGTAGAAAATTCAACTGTGAGTTAAGTTCTAAAAGAACAGGTGTCTTAGATGAAAGATAAGGGGTTGGACTGGGTATGGGAAGAAGTGAGTCACTGGGTTTGATTAGAGAGGAGAACAGAAAAATGGCACAAAAAAGGAAATTTTCTTTTTAGTAACTATGCATTTTATTTATTAACTGTGCTCCAGAGGTGAACACTTAATGCTTATATATTACTTCCAGGGCCTCCGTGACCTGTTACTTGGAAGACATCAAAAAGCTGGTTCTACAACACAATGGCCTTTCCAAGGTTACAGGAGTTAGTTTTACATGGGCCAAAGATCAGGTGAGAAAATGCACAACATGTAGAGAATATTAAAATGCTTAATAAATGAGGCTGACACTTAACAGAATTTAAATGTCCTGTGTGTATCATCTATCACCTTTCATGAGAGAAAGTTGCAGGTGTGCTAAGCACTGGATATACAAACTCAAATAAGAAAAGTCATTTCTTTCAAGGGGCTTATGGTTTTATGTACGGATAGCAAGTTGTGGAATGGACAATAAATAAATCTCTTTAACTTACTATTATATAGAGGTACGTGCTAGAGGAGCACACAGAAAGGATATAACATAACATTCAGGAGATCAGGGATGCTTCCCAGAAGAGATGAAATTCAGTCTGAGTCCAATCAAAGTGATTAAAGAACTGGGGAGAGTCATGCAAGATAGAAGGAGCTTCCCAATTTTGATAACTATTGATATCCTGGAACAAAATAAAGCCAGCTATGCGAAGGCTTTCTAAACTCTAAAAATGATGCTCATTTTGATGGCTTTTAGTTCCCCGACCTTCAAGAGAATTCAAGCATGCTCCTAAAAATATTTGTGTCACACAAAGAGGATCTCCTTACTACCCAATTTAAAGGAAACATACCTCCATCAGAGTCACCTTCTATTAACCTTTCCCATTTAATTTTCTTTACAGCTCATATCACTTTCTGTAGGTCCTTTAGCTATTTACTGTCTAACTACACTCACTTGAACTCAAGTCCAAGGGAGCAAGGACCTTGCATAACTTGTTCACCCCTCTAATCGCAGTGTCTGGAACAGTCCTGGTCATATAGAAGTTGCTCAATAGATGCTGGTCAGATGAATGAATGGTTGCCTTCTGCACCAACTGGAACAAAGGTTTAGAGCATCTGGTGCACTTGTGCCCTGGCATTTCTAGCAGCATATAAATAGACCACATTTCTTGATTTTAGGGAAAACTGAGTCTGAAAACAACATCAAATTATCTATTCTGTCACATTAGAACTTTTCTTTTTTTACATCTTTATTGGAGTATAATTGCTTTACAATGGTGTGCTAGTTTCTGCTTTATAACAAAGTGAATCAGTTATACTTATACATATGTTCCCATATCTCTTCCCTCTTGCATCTCCCTCCCTCCCACCCTCCCTATCCCACCCCTCTAGGCGGTCACAAAGCACCAAGCTGATCTCCCTGTGCTATACAGCTGCTTCCCACTAGCTATCTATTTTACGTTTGGTAGTGTATATATGTCCATGCCACTCTCTCACTTTGTCACAGCTTACCCTTCCCCCTCCCCATATCCTCAAGTCTATTCTCTAGTAGGTATGTGTCTTTATTCCTGTCTTACCCCTAAGTTCTTCATGACATTTTTTTTCTTAGCTTCCATATATATGTGTTAGCATACGATATTTGTCTTTCTCTTTCTGACTTACTTCACTCTGTATGACAGACTCTAGATCCATCCACCTCATCACAAATAGCTCAATTTCGTTTCTTTTTATGGCTGAGTAATATTCCACTGTATATATGTGCCACATCTTCTTTATCCATTCATCCGATGATAGACACTTAGGTTATTTCCATGTCCTGGCTATTGTAAATAGAGCTGCAATGAACATTTTGGTAGATGACTCTTTTTGAATTATGGTTTTCTCAGGGTATATGCCCAGCAGTGGGATTGCTGGGTCATATGGTAGTTCTATTTGTAGTTTTTTAAGGAACCTCCATACTGTTCTCCATAGTGGCTGTACCAATTCACAGTCCCACCAGCAGTGCAAAAGTGTTCCCTTTTCTCCACACCCTCTCCAGCATTTATTGTTTGTAGATTTTTGGATGATGGCCATTCTGACTGGTGTGAGATGATATCTCATTCACATTAGAACTTTACTGCAGTACGAGTATTTGACAAAATACAATCACTGTCACTGTGTTAAATAATCTTATGATAGCAATCAATGAATCCTGTGCAAATATCATAAGTCCCAATTGATGAGTTTTATACATAGAGACACATCTTATATGCTTACCTATCTTATATTAGAACAGATAATACAAAGAAAACTAACTCAGTTTTGTTGAGGAGTTATTATGTTCAAACTTTTAGGTAAAAGAATAATTACAGCATGATTTAAGGGCTTTTATAAAACAAATCTACATCTTTTTGGAAGACCCAATAAAATTCAGAAGCTTTTCCATTTGTAGACCTGCCTCATGGTACAGGAACAGATTTGAACCCCAGTGAAATAATATTCAATTTTCAATTGTCCAAAGATGTTACCATCTTCCTACACACTATTTCAGTGGTAATCATAGCGATAAATCATAGTTGATGATTAAAATGTATCAAGGCTCACAGCAGGTCAGGCCCTGTGTATAGGGAGCATTCCTATTATCCTCATCACTGCTTCATTGGTGCGTAGGTGCTACCATTATCTCCATTTTGTTGTGAGAAGACTGAGGCATAGAGAATTTTGTCCTGAAAAGTCATGGAGCTATCAAGTGTCAGGACCTGTAAATATTCCATCACTAAAGCTAAAGTGTCTGGATACTAACACCTAACATACTTGCATTTTTCTTTTCAAATGAAAAATCTACTCATCTAATTCTTACCTAGTTGCTTTATAATTCATATTAATTTTTGTTATTACTAGCAGCCTGTCTGTTTATCTACTTTATCATAGATTTAAGTGTATGAAGAATCAATTCTAAATTCATTTTCTATTGAGCTGGAATCTCACTCTCATTCTTGAGGCTCCTGCGGGGAGCTCTGAAGACACAGTGAACATGAAAATGACAGACACCAAAGAGCCCTGATTGTACCTCAAAGCAATTAAAGATCAGAAGTCCTACTCACAACTCTTCTCTTGATGACTTTTCTTAACCAGCAGGTGCTATCCTACTCATATTATGTCATGAGTGAGTTATCAGATAGTGTGATATGTTTTCTTCTAGCTGTGAATGCATCCTCACAGATAAGGTGAAAGCGTTTTGTTAACCCACTTAATGCTTTCTCTCGTTTGCCCTCCTCCCAGTTTGCCCTCCTCCGAGGCTCCGGTGATACTTCATACAAATAATGACTTAAAGTGATAGTGAGATCAATAATCTCCAACTGATCCAGCTTTGAGCTCAAACCTGTTTGTTAAAGAGGCCATTTGTATGCAGTAGAAAGCTCAAGAACATCAGCCTTACACAGACCTTGGTTCAATGGTGGCCCTGCCTTGTACCATCTGTATGTCCTAGAGCAGGTTGGCTATTCACTTTGGCCCTCAGTTTCTTCTCCTAGTTTAAATACATACATACATACATACATACATACAATTTATACCTATTTCTGAAGGTTTTTTTTTAATTTTAATAAAAAAATTTTTTAAATTAAAGATCATGAAAGTACAGTGTTGTCCATGAAATAGGCACTTAATAAATAGTAATACACTTTGAGGACACAGCCAAGAATAACCTCAGAATGAATCATTACGGTAAAATTTCCATCATCTCTGACCCTGGAGTTAGTCCACATGAACCATTTAGGGTAGGAGGAAAGAAAGTTGAGGGCCCAATAAATGTAGGTCTTTTCCTGGCAGACTCTAATCCCTCCTTTATTCCCCACAGTGGCTTCCGCTATAAGATTTAGTCTCCTTGCTCCTATCTCCTGTGGTTGAGGCACAAATCTGACTAGAGGACAAAATCAGAGACCAAGACCAAAGAGAGCTCTTTTCCTTGGGCTGATGAATTAATTAATTCACTAATTAATTCATCCATTCTTGGCATTGAGGAGCGAGGAAACTCACACGTACCCAATGTTGATGAGGGATAAATGGCCAAATCTAAGATCTACATACTGTTGCCAGCAGCTCCTTGACTAGTGAGTCATTAATAAGGGATGGAGGCAAATTTGAGCATCAAGATTCCTAGACTCTCCAGTGTTTTTCCATGGGTATAGCTTATTCATAAACCACCCAGTAAGAATTTGTATATTGTTTCCTTAGGGGATAAGAACTTGATAATATTTTTTTCTTTCAGTGGTATTAGAAGATAAACTATTCAGTTGTATGCATTTCTTTATTTAAAAAAATAACTTAGAACAAATCTTAATGAGATCTTATTTGGGGAAGAGGAAAATAAAACATCTCCCTACAGGCATAGCCCATGGGAAAACAAACTGGAAAAAAATAGTAAAACATTTTAAATCAGCTTTCCTTAAATGTCTCAAATAATTCAATTCAAAAAATTCATGTTCCTTTCTTTTAATCATTACTTTTCTTTCAAAAAAGATTAGCCAACAGTGTTATCTCCATTGAAACAGGGAGCACTATCTGGTTTTGCAGCCTGTACTGAGTTTAGTAGAGCCAATGAATTAGAAAGAGGTTAGTGACTGGGCCATATTTACATATGTAAATATGAGAACATCTTTGGGTTCTCCAACGGTGTGGCCACAAAATCTCCATCTCCACTTCCAGAACCAAAATACTACACGGAAATGTGATTGAAATCCAAAGGCACGAGTGACAGCTAGGGAGACCAGATGACCGTGATGAGGGCAAGGGGATAGGGGTCTTGCTTGCAAATCAACACCAAGTTTTGAGTAGTGACAATTCTTTCTCTTCAAAGCCAGATTAATTCTGTTAGCTGCTTACACTCCAGTGGCTGCTTTTTTATGGGCCAAATAACTCATTTAAAAATTTATGGTTTATCCATTTTTAGTCCAAGTAATCATCTAGGATATAAACGTGCTTCCATAAAATATATGCATACAACCATACACAAACACCCTTGAGTTAATACAAACCATGGAGAACATGCCATCCATACACATTAATTATTCTAAGTTCACTAACTCATGTGTTACTGAAGCCTTTACCTCTGTTGAAAGCCTTCTTTGTCTCGCTCAAGCTGTACCCACTCCCTCGGCATTCTCACAGCAATTTCCCTTGGAATTTCAATGTTTGAAGAATTATTAAAAACATGATGATGCAAAGACTTAACCTTACTCACCCTAAGCTGGTGCCTGTCTGTCAAAATGCCTCATTCTGTCCCATGTCACACAGAACTTCAGTCAGAAATGCCACTAAAACACTAAGTTCCACTAAAACACTTAATTTTCATAGGTTGATCTATCACACAATTTGATTCAATCTTCTTTGTACCCCTAATTTTTAACACACTGGGTGACATATACCAGAAGTTTAAGCTCTGTTGGTTGAATGGAAGAACAAACGTTAGCCTTCGGAATTTTGAGTAATTTGGATACATCACATATAGATTTATTCAAAATTAAGCTATAGACACATCAAATCACCAATTTAATATATAGATATAGCAATTTAGTATGTTAAGTACAAAGCAAAAATGATAAATAAAATTATACTAGAAGGTCTCCTCACTACCTCTACACTCGCAGCCCCAGGACCTTGCCACATACTCTTGCTTTGTCTTAAAGGAGTTTCCTCCTCCTCCAGTCATCTATGATGTGACTCAAAGCCCACCTCTTCCACAACATTTTCTCTGCTTGGTCTAGCTTTTGTTGTGCCTTTTCTTTGCAGGAATCTTTTTTTTTTTTTTTTTTTTTTGGTGTTACGCGGGCCTCTCACTGTTGTGGCCTCTCCCGTTGCGGAGCACAGGCTCCGGACGCGCAGGCTCAGCGGCCATGGCTCACGGGCCCAGCCGCTCCGCGGCATGTGGGATCCTCCAGGACCAGGGCACGAACCCGTGTCCCCTGCATCGGCAGGCGGACTCTCAACCACTGCGCCACCAGGGAAGCCCTGCAGGAATCTTTTTTCACAAAAGCAGGGAGGGTCATCATATACTTATGGATCTTTTCAGTTCAAAACATGCTAGGGTTTGTCTACTTCTTTATTTTCCAACCTAGGAGAAGAAGTTTAAATAACCACATCAGAAAACAAAAGGGGTGGAAGCAAGGAAGGATGAGAAGGAGGATGAACGCAGGTAATATAACCTTTCTTTTATTTTGTTTCTTATGAAGGCACCCTGCAGCTATTTAATAAAAGCATCCCCTTGCAGTGATAAATTACTTGCAAATTATATCAACCCTAAATTGCTTCTCAAAGTTTCTAGCTGCTGATGGCAGCAATGTTTTATGGAGATTTAAACAAGGTGATTTAGCAAAGGAGCATCAACTCACACTTGTACAGCCCTGAAATGATTGTTGTGGTGGCAGAAAGAGACTGAGAAATGAGGTGAACGTCCCAAATACATGATTTGTCACCTTGTGTACTTGTGCTACCTGAGTTAGCTATGGCACAAACATTAGATAGTCAAAGATATTAACCTTCATTAGATATTAACCTGCTTCGGGGAAACCTGCTTAGGGGAACATTTGCCTATATTATTTTAGGCTAAAGAAAAAAAATACTTCTATGCAGATAGCTTCTGACCATAGTCTTCAATGGGCTTTTGCTGTTTTGTTAGTTTGTTTAATGCCATGTAAAAATACTCCAAAGACAAAGGAGAGGTGAATACTCTCCTTCATTACAAAAGAGAGAAGTGACTACTTGAGTGAATACTTGAGTCTCAATTTGTCTCTGTCTCTGTCTCTGTCTCTCTCTCTCTCTCTCACACACACACACACACAGCTTCTTTTTCCAGAGTGACAGCCTAATAAAATTTTAAATGTTTGGTTCTACTGAACCAAAGTTGAATTGCAATCACGTGACATTTTTGTTTTAAAATGAGATGCAGTCACTGTGTCAGTAAAATATAAGAAGTATTAGACTTAGGAATCAGCTAACACAGATACCTTTCTGGACTCTTGTCTTTTGAACACAGTTCCTCCCACTTAAATAAGTAGTCAGCTATGTCTCAGGTGCAGGGACTGAGCTGCAGTAGCTTGATTCAGACCACTTCAAGAACATATGCCCATCTCTTTAAAAGTCTTTATTAACAAAACTTTCCCAACATTTTGGATTTCCTGGAAGCCCTTCAAGTGTAAGTGGCTGCTTTCATCAGAAACTGCCTGACTCATGTATGGAAGAGGTGGCTTTTCATGCTTGGGCATCTGGTGTGAGGACACATAATTCCCTAGGGAAGGCACCTGCCTGATACAGTACAGATCCCCACAGAGCAGTTTTATAATCTAAAGCAAAAATTCAGTTTGGGAAGAGGGCTGTTCTGACTAATAGAGCTTTGCAGAAATGAAGTAGAAACTTTAGAAGTGTCCAAAATTCACAGATGTAGGTACTAAGTTGCTTAGTTTCACTGACCACTTGCACTTCATTCATTCATTCATTCATTCCATTAATAAATATTTTAGAGTGCCCATTACTAGTGCTATTCATTTTGTCAGACACTCTAGCAATGCAGTGGGTATCAAAAGGACAAAATCTCTGCTCATAAGCTTATATTCTGGGAAAGGAAGGAAATGTACAAATCCGATTCTTTTACATTATTATAAGTGCTATAAAGAGAACACGTAGGGTATGAGGTACTATGAAACATGGAATGAAGAGAGGCTATGTTAGGTTGACTGATCCAAGATGTTCTTTAGGGGATCTGAAGTGGCTACATTTCAGCAGGGACCTCAAGAATGACAAAGCACCGGATATCCGGATATGCAAATAAAGCAGGAAGGGGTTTAGGACTGAGCCAGGCTGAGGCAAGAACATGTGCACAAATTTGAGGATCTTGTAATAAATTGCTGCACTTGATTTGCTAATATTTTGCTAAGGACTTTTGGCCCTTTCTCATGAGGGTTATTAGGCTTGGATTGGGGTGGGTTTTTTTGGGGGGGTGTCAGAATTATGCTGAACTCATAAAACAGAGAAATGTTTCTTCTCCTGTTTTCTAAAAAAAAAGAAAAATGAGTAAGACTGCTATTACTTTTTCTTGAAAGTTCAAAAGAATTCACTAGTGAAGTCATCTGGGCCTCAAATTTTCTTGGTAGGAAGGTTTGATTTTTGTTATTTATGAATTCAATATCTTTAATAGATAAAGGTCTACTGGTGTTTTTCTGTATCTCCTTGCATCTATTTTTAAAAATTGTGTTTTTCAAAGAATTTTTCCATGTCATCTAAATTTTCAGTTACTTTCATGAATTTCTTCATAATATCCCCCTATCCTTTCATTATCTGTATAATATAAGCATATAAAGCAATAAATTTCCATCTAACTGCATAGGATATATTTTGATTGTGTTTTCTTCTGATTTATTTTGTGATTAATGAGTTATTTCAAGGATCTTGTTGAATTTCTAAATAATTGAGTTTTCTATATATCTTATTGTTATTGATTTCTAATTTATTATTGTTGTGACCAAAGACATATTCTGTACAACTTCAATCATTTACAATTTGTTGAGACCTGATTTGTGGCCCACCATATAATCTGTCTTGGTGACTCTTCCATATACACTTGAAAAAAAATTGTATTCTGCAGTTTGGGGGCCATGTTTATAAGTATCAAATAGGTGTAATTATTGATAGCGTTAGACTGATTCATGCTGCTCCACTGGCCTCGACTGCTCTGGTTCATTTTTTTCACTCTTTTTTCTCCAAATAATTCCACTTGGATAATCTTTGAGCTTCTTTATCCTTTTCAGTTATGTCCAGTCTTCTGTTAGGATCTTCATATTTATTTTTTTCTAACAATTACTTTCTTTCTACTGTTTCCATTTGGTACTTTTTAATAGATTATTACTCTGCTGAAATTCTCAATCTGTTCACACAATTTGTCCACATTTTCCACTCTACTTTTTAACACAGTTATCCTAGTTATTTTAAAGTCCTCATCTGTCTCTAATTCCAATTATCTGAATCATTTTTCCATCTATTGACACTTTCCTTTCTCGATCACATTTCGTATTTTCTTGCTTCTTTATGTGTGTTATGCTTGAAAAAAAAACTAATGCTGGATACCATGTGTAGAAGAACAATAGAAAGCGAAGTAAGCAATATTACACCTAGACAAAAAGGCATGGTTCTTCTTTTGAGGTTGCTAATCTGTGATTGACCTGAGTGTGATTTTTATTGCAGCTTTACGAAGATTCAGTTCACCCTTGGCTTCAAATGTTTATTCAGGAAGAATCAGGATTTTCCCTTTAGCAGGGCTTGAGATGCTAAGTGACAATGATTCTTCAGAAATCTTCACACATAACAGCCTATCTGCCATCTCACCCCACCCCCAGATTTAGGAACCTCAAAAAAACCTGTCTCCACATTCTTGTTCTGTCCTTGGCCTTTAGCAACAACTACATTGCACATGATGAAGGAGTAGAGTGCCTTGAAGGGTCATCTTTAAACCCCCTCAAAAGAAAGAGGAGAGAATTCAGCAGAGAACATTTTAGTGAGTCTAGGCAGTTGACTAGAGATTTTTTCTTTTTTTTCAGTTTCTATGTCTTCCCATTATGGACAAATGGAAATAAGAAAGACATTTCACACTTTCCAAAGTCATGCCCAAAGATTTTTTAACATCTAACATACTAGGTGCTTTGTGATCAGTAGACATTCTGCATATCTTTGTTTATTTCAGTTGAGTGTTAATGTAATTAGAACTAAAAAAAAGTTAGTTAGTAGATAAAAAGTTAACAGTTTTCAGAGCTCATCAATTTACACTATAGCCAATTTAGAGGCGTATGAACAAACAGTGCGTCCAGCAATTACAGCACAGATGAACACACACATCCTGCATTCTTCCCTGTATAAGGGCCTTATTTTAAAATAAGTATAAACAAAGTATCAAGAGTTCCCTAGGGGCAGAAGCTGGGCAACACCCATTAGCAGTGTCTTCCACTACAAGCATTCTTCATTTTGATATTGAGATCAAGGTGAGTAGGTTAATTGAAACGAGTATGCTTATGTGAACGTCAGTGAAGTCTGACAATTTTGTAACTAACTCTTTTATCTTTTGCATTTGGGGAACACATAATTCACTGTTCTTCCTCTGTCAGTTCTTAAGAGATACATGAAACCCACCTTGAATTCTCTAATAATAATACTGTAAAATGTACCACTGTCATTTCCCTTTGAAGAGTAGCTATTCCAATTTAAAGTGCATAAGAATCATAAGGTGATGATGCTAAAATGCAGAGACCTCCGTTTCTATCCCAAGAGTCTCTCTGGGTGATGAAACTATTATATAAAGCATTCAGGAGCTCTCAGGAGCCACTGTACAGATATAGCCATTGGAGAAGTATAGAAAGCCAGTCTCTAGAGAGAGAAGGATGAAGTACACATGCAGAGAGGTACCTGGGCAGATCATCCTGTTTACATTCTAGGCTGTGATTATGCCTGAGGCCCAACCACTTTCCTGTCTTTGAGCCTTCTGAGATAGTTGTGTAGACCCAAAGTCTGACATGGGTCTCGACAGGCAAAAATCAAAGTGTCTGCAGGGCTGCATTCCTTTCTGCTGGCCCTATGAGAGAATCCAATTCTTGCTCTTTCTAGCTTCTAGGGGCTGTCCACATTCCTTGACTCATGGCCATTTCCTCTATCTTCAAAGGCAGAATGTCACATCTCTCTCTAAACTCAGCTGAGAAAGGATCTCTGCTCTTAAGTATTCAAGGGATTAGGCAGGGTTCATCTGGATAATCCGAAATGGTCCCATTCAAGGTCCTTAATCTTAATCACATCTGCAAAGTCCCTTGTGCCAGGAAAGGGAACATATTCACAGGTTCTGGGGGTAAGGACATAGACATCTTTGATGGACCATTATTTTTTCTACCACAGTCAATGTCCTTGAAACAAATTCCCTTGTGTGTAGAAACTAGGTCGGCCTGAATTTCTATAATAAAAAGAGTCCCCTCCATGAACTCTCTTGTATTTTTGGTCAAAATTAGTGGCAATGAAATTCCTAGCTTATAAACCCAGAACTTTCTTTAATGTCTTCTCTTCGTAGCATACATAATATCCAGTTATTCACTAAATCCTGCACAATTTATCCCTAAAATGGAGTCACTAAACTTTTTTTTTTTTTTGGCCAATATCCTAGTTTAGAGTTTTAATTCCTTTTTACCTGCACTACAATAGCCTCCAACCTGGATTCCCTGCCTGTATCTTATTTCTTTTCCCAGCCACTCTTCCCACTGCTAATAGTGTTTGTCTTTTACTAATAATCATGTAATCACCTAATGCTACAAATTTCCTAACAAAAAGCATTTGATGACTCTTAAAGTCTTTAAGTCCAGACTTTCATAAAATGACCTAATTTAAACCATGGTGTATTAACTTCTGTTTCACTTTTTTCTTCTCCCACCCATCCGACATTCTGAGCGACCTTAAATATTTAATGAACATTCGTGGCATGAAATGCTTGCTTTACCATCTTTCATTTATGCCTGCACTATATCAGGTAGTATGAAGGGCAGAAAGATATGAAAATATAGACTAGGGAAATTTAATAAAAAGTTATTTGGAAGGAATTTGAAAAGTGGGAGAGAAATAGATACACCATCAAGGAGACTGGCAGGGCTTTCTATATTAGAGGAAGTCTTGATGATGAGACACATTAAAATACCTTTTATTAAAATGTATTCATTCATTAATTCAAATATTTTAGAATATTTACTATCAGTCCATGTTTCTAGGAAACAGCAGTGTAAAAACAGACAAAATTCTTATCCTCAACGCATCTACAGTCTAGTGGACAAATAGACAATGAACAAGTAAAAATGTTTTTTAAATATACAATTTTAGATAGACTTATTGCAATGAAGAAAATAAAGCAGGGTAAGGGGTTAGAGAGCAGGGGTTTCGGTAGGAAGCTCTTAAGATTGGGTTATAGGAACAATCTCTGAAGAAGTGACTTTAGGATCAGATCTGAATGATAAGAAACACCCCACTACATGAAAACCTTAGGGGAGAAAATTCAAAGGCAGAGCCGTGTAAGTCATGTTTTGGAAAGAAACTTAGTGTATTTGAGAAAGGGAAAACAGGACAATGTGGCTGGAACAGAGAAAACAAGGAGAAAGCAGTAAAAACTGAAATAAGGGAAGGAAGGAAGCACAAATCTAAAATGGCCTTGTTCATCGTGAAATGGAATTTGAATTGTATCCTAAGTGCAACAGGAAAACACTGGAGGATTTTAATCAGGAAATTTGCAATCCGATTTGTGTTTTAATAAACTCACCTTGTCTGCATGAAGGGAATGGATTTTAGGGATGCAAGAAAGGACAAAGAGACCACAGTAGAGGCTATAGCAAGAGTCCAGGCAAGAGAGAAGGGTGGCTGAGACAAGGAAAGGGGAAAGAACTGTGGTTAGAAATAACTGGATTTGAGACTGCTGGAGAGGCAAAAAAAATTTCTTCTGCCCTTCTAGATTTTTATGACAGGTCTAAGAACTAAATTGACATAAGATGGTTAACAGGAGAAAATCACGCAAACGTTTAATAACGTGTACATGGGAGGAACCCAGGAAAACTGAGTTAACTTGCCAAAATGCTCACCTTAAATACCATCTTCGGTTAAAGACATAAAAGGATGTTGGGGATAGTGGTTTGGGATTTCAAAGGGAAGGAAGGCAATTCACATGGAAAAGCAAACTTTGGTAAACAGATGTTTGCTGGATCATACAGAGACAATAGGACACAGAGTGGACTCTCATCTCCAGGCCCTGCCTGTGTTTTCCCTCACCACACCTAGCTCATATTCTTGGCAGGTATCTCTGGTGGTAGCTCTATTCCAGGAGCCCTCTCTATAAATTCTTTTAGGCAGTTGGGAGAAGGTCAAAGGTTCTTCCTGAGTCTTTTGGGCCTTGATTGTTTTCAACTTGAAATAATCGGCATGCCAAAGACACACGTTTTGGGGTGGCAAATTTTGCTCCCCTATAAGACATGTTGAGGATTGAAGTGACAGGTCTTAAGGAATGGAGTGTAAAGACAGAAGATAGGGCTTCCCTGGTGGCGCAGTGGTTGAGAGTCCGCCTGCTGATGCAGGGGACACGGGTTCGTGCCCCGGTCCGGGAAGATCCCACATGCTGCGGAGCGGCTGGGCCCGTGAGCCATGGCCGCTGAGCCTGCGTGTCCGGAGCCTGTGCTCCGCAACGGGAGAGGCCACAACAGTGAGAGGCCCGCGTACCGGAAAAAAAAAAAAAAAAAAAAGACAGAAGATAAAAGGTCTGAGGATGGAGCCTAGGGTGGCACTCCAGGGTGGCTTAAAACTTCGGACCTAAGGAAAAAGTCTGCAGAGGAGATTAGTAAGAAAGACAGTAAGGTAACCAAAAGAGTAAGAGACTGTGGTGTCCCAGAAGCCAGGTGAAGAAAGCGTTTAAAGCAAAAGAGAGGGATCTGTCCTGTCAAAGGAGGCTGATACAACAAGGAAGACGAGCTTAGAGTTCATTGTTCACCTTCATAGGAGCCACTCTCTTATCAGGACAAAAGCCCTATTGGAGAGGCTTAGGAGAAAAGAGGAGGTGAAGATATGGCCTACTCTTTCAAGGAGTCTGCCTGTGAAAGGGAATAAAAATTAAGTAGTAGGTGACAGTGCACATAGGTTCAAGTGTGTCTATTTTTAACTGATATTAAGATGTTTGCATGCCTGCGGGGTTTCTGATAAGAAGCTGTATCATAATGGGGTTGACTCTACTACAAATGTTGGTAACATTTTGGATAACGCTTTTCTTCAAAGTCTATTATTATAGCAGGCAGCACACATTGTAATTAAAATGTTGAGCCTAAACAGGAATTATGACCCTGCTATTGGTAAACGTATGAACTTAGACTAGCTAGTGAAGGTCTCTGAGGCATTATTTCCTCATCCACATCATAAAGATGATAATAATTTATTTGAGGAGGAGAAAATATAATTTTATATATATATATGGCATCTATCACAGTTCCTGAGACACAGTAAGCACTCCGTAACTGAGAAGAGTTGTCATTATTTCTACTTCGTGCTTGACCATTAATCCCTTCTACAATCAGTAATAGGGCCTATTAGGATTTCAGTGGCCCGAAAAGAAACACTTTCTGTCTTGACTTCCTTCCCCATTATGCATATCTTATTGCAAGGCAGACCCTAATGCCTTTTCCCATTTCAAAGCACCACAGGGGTTATACAGCCAAAGGGATAGAACAACTGTGTGTCAAGCTCCACACAGAAACCACGTGAGTTAATGTCATTTTAAACATGGTTTTCTTATGTGTAAATTAGCTTGCAAATCTGCAAGCTCCCTACCACTAATTACTAGATTAGCTAGAGTTAACCTGCAGGGGAACAGCAGTGAGGAAGACAAACATGCACTTTTATGTGAATGTGCGTTTACATAGTTCATGCCACTCTAGGCTTGCAGAAAACAGTCCCCTGCTTCTCCTAGTTAAATCTAGTATGACATCCACAGTTTTGCACAAGAATATTAGACAACAAATTAGCCCAAAGCTGCAGTTAATCACAATCTAGAGTCAACCCAAGGGAACAGAGAACTAAACAAATAAATCTCTTAATATTTACCTCTCCTCTTAACCCAGGCAAGTTGGGCAAGATAATTTCCTTACTCAAGAAATGCTCGTTGAAATTGCAGCAAAGCAGCTTCAGTAAGAAAGTTGGGACATTCACAGTTTCAAATATATAGTCATCTGAAATAGATATCTGACTTCAATCTCAATTCTCACTAACTTCTTACACTGGAAAACTTTAGCCATAACAATCTTGTATGCAAGGAAGGGAGAGACACCTGATCCAAACCGGTTAAGCAAATATATTGGCACACTTAAAGAAAAAGTTGAGGAAGAGATATGGGAATATATGTATAGGTATAACCAATTCACTTTGTTATAAAGCAGAAACTAACACACCATTGTAAAGCAATTATACTCCAATAAAGATGTAAAAAAAAAAGAAAAAGAAAAAAAGAAAAGAAAAAGTTGAGGGATCAAAGGACTGCAGGCCTGACTGGGATCCAAGAGCCCGAAGCATGTAATAAGCAACTGGTCTCTCTCAGTTCTGCTTTCCTTTCTGTACATCATCTTTAGTGCTAGCAGTCCCAGAAGAAAAAGAGATTCTTTCTTTCTTAACAGCTTGAAAGCATTCTTAGAATTGAATCACATGCCCAATATGAACCAATCACAGTGGGCCATGTTGTTATAAAGCTGATTGGCCAGGCCTGGGCCATGGGTGCAACACTGAGGACAGGATGGAGTCATCTTCACCTAAACTACACCAACAAAAAATGCTGGTGATTTCATTCCCGCAGGGAAAATCAGCATGTTGTTATTACCCTAAGGAAATAAAAATGAGTTGAAGCTAGAAAGGAAATTATAACAGATGCTCACCATTGCAAATGCTTCAACTCATAAATGGTTCAGTTTTGATTTTGTAAAAATATAAGTAACTATTATTAAAATGGTATCTACCTAATGGGATTACGAACATATGCATAAAGGATAAAGAATTGTGTTTTATTATCAAAGCTTTCTCAAAGTTCTTATTCATATGTGCTGGTATTGGCCCTGACAACTGATTTACCATTCCATTACTGTAATTACAAATACATTATGTGTTATAAATTAATTATGTTTTCCTGTTTAGCAAGAAGTTCTTCAGTCATAGGAAGAGAAGTCATTTCCAAAGCCACACATTATATTACAAGCATGGTTAGAGTTAGCTTTCCAGTCACCCAAGCTCAGATATGCTCATCTCTACTTAGATGAGCAAAGAGAATTTTGTTGAATTTAAGGAGGTCAAACACCAAGACCCATCACCTATAAAACCTCTGATAATGTACCCCACATAAGGGTCAAGTACAGATACAGTTTATTTGTGAGGTATTATTTGCAATCTGTGCCCAGATCATCACTTGAGAAAAGTTTCCTAATTCCTTGCTGTTTGTATGTGCTTAAAACAGTTCCACCGTTTATAATATCCCACAGAGGGAAAGAGTAATATTTCCACAAACCTTTCCTTGAAAATAATATACACATTTCAATTACAGTTAGATAGTTTAAAAATCACAAGAGACTTTCATCCTCACTCTAACAATGCAAACAAACCCAATAATTTATAAAATCACAGTTAGCAAACAACAAAAAAATCCATCAGAGAGTTCAGGATGCAAAGAACTCTAAAGAAACTAATTCCAGAATGTAACAATTCCTTCATAGAGAAGAGGTGGATAGAAACTATTAAAAAATATGGAAAAATAAACACTAGAACTGAAAAATTTGATATCAGAAATGGATAATTCATTTGGTAGGCCTAAGAGCAGGCTGAACACAGCAGAAAAAAAGGCAGAACTTGAAGATTGGTCAACAGAAATATTCAAATGGAAATACCAAAAACTAGGGAAGAGGGAGTTAAAAATCAGATGTTTATGGGACAATATCAGTTGGTCTAACACCTATATATTTAGACAATATATATATTTTTGGTATATATAGACCTATATATATATATATATATATAGGTCTATATATTTAGAGTTCCAGAAGAAGAGAGAGAAAGGGGTAAACTGTTTGTACAGATAATGGCCAAGGACTTTCTAAAATGGACAAGAGACATCAACTTACAGACACAAGAAGCTCAGTGAGAATGAAGCGGAATAAAGGCAAAGAATCTCACATCTCAAATTACCATGGCCAACTGACAGAAACCAAAGACGATGAGCAAGTCATAAAGGCAGAAAGAGGAAAAATAAGACAAAAAAAATTTTAAGGTCAGCAAATTAAATCCAAAATAATCAAATGATGTTTATCCCATGAATGCAAGTTTAGTTCAACATTTGAAAACCACTCAATGTATTTTACTACAATAAAGAATACAGGATACAAATCATGCAAAAATTTTTGATAAAATTCAGCAGACACATAAAAATTCTCAGTAAGTTAAAAGTCAAAGGAAACTTGCTCACCTGAAAGAGGGCATCTAAAAAAATCCTGAAACTTAACATCATATATAACAGTAAAATACTGAACACTTTTCTTCTAAAATAGGAACAAGGCTAGAATGACTGTTCTAATGATTTCTAGGCATATTTTACAGGTGGTCTTGCCCAGTGCAATAAGTCTAATAAGGTGAGAAAGAAACAAATCTTTGTTTGTAGATAACATGATTGAATATGTAGAAAGACTGAATGGAATTTCTAAGAAAAAATAAAACTAATAAATGAGTTCAGCAAAAACAGAATATACATAGTCAATATACAAAAATCACATGTATTTTTATGTATTAGCAAAAAATTATTCAAAATTTTTAAAAAGTACCATTTACCATAGCACATAAAACATAAAATACCGAGGAACAAACGTAACAACAAATGTATAAGACTGGTAAAAATTATTCAAAATTCTTGCAAAAACTTAAATAAGACCTAAATAAATGATGATGAATAGAATATTCCTGAATCGGAAGACAGTATTATTAAGATACCTATTCTTTCTAAATTGATCTACATAAAATTAGTATCTAAATTCCAACAGCCCTTTGAAGAAGAAATTGACAGGTTGATTCTAAAATGTATACGGAAATGCAAAGGATCTCGATGAGCTAAAACACTAAAAACACACACACCAAAAAAAAAAAAACAAGAGAGAGACAGATGGAGAACTTAACATTATTTTATTTAATGACTTACTACAAAGCTTTAGCAACAAACAGTGTTGACTGGCCTAAAGACAGACAAATCCATGAATGGAATATTTTATAAGTAGAGACACATTGTATGGTCAAAATATTCTCTAACAAGGTGCCAAGTCAAAATTTTTTTGCTTTTGCTCTGAATAATTTTAAATTAACAGAAAAGTTACAAAGACAGTGCGAAGAATTCATATATATTCCTTACTTGGTTGCCCCTATTGTTAACATCTTATATAACCATGGCACATCTGTCAAAATTTAAAAATAAAGGTAAAAAAAACATTTGCAATTATTATTACCTAAACTCAAATCTTTCTTCAGATTTCATTTGTTTTTACACTACTGTCCTTTATTTTGTAGTTTCAGGATCCAGGTCAGGAAGCCAAATTGTGTTTAGTAATCATGTCTCCTTAGATTCCTCTGGTTTGTGACAGTTTCTCCATTTTGTTATTGATGACCTTGGTATTTTGGAAGAGTACTGGTCAAATATGCTGTACAATGTCCCTCAATGTGGGTTTGTCTGTTGTTTTGAAGGTATATCATATGTAAAGTACTTTTCTCATGTCATCATATCTGGGGTACATGCTATCAACATAACATCACCTATAATATTAACTTTGATCACCTGGCCAAGGCAGTATTGCCAGGCTTTTCCAGTGGTGTTTCTCCATTCTACACTATTCATTGGAAGCAAATCACCAAGTCCAGCCCATTGTTCAAGGGCAGGGAGGAGATTAAGCTCTACCAACTGGAGGGGGAAGTGTCTACATAAATTATTTGGAATTCTTCTGTATGAAAAACTTATTTATTTTTTATTTTGTGTACTGGTTTTATTACTAAATTGTTCCAGCTTTGGCCATTAGGATCTTTGTCAGATTTGCTCTTGTGTATCTTCAACAAGCTCCCATCCTTTTGACTTTTGAGCACGTTCTTACACTGAAGCACTACGAGAAGCACCAGGTTCATCGTGTATTTTCTTTTCTTCAGCCCTAGAATCAACAATTTCTCCAAGAGACCCAGGTGCCTATTATTGGAGAATGGTGTCTAGAATCAAAGATTTGGGCACTGAATATCTTCATTGCTACTTGTAATGTCACTACTTTTAGGCTTTCTTGGTCGACAGGACTAAGACATTTACGTATGTATACTAACGCATGTATATATACGTATCTATAACTGTTTCTGGTTCTCTCCAACTGTATTAAGATAAATTAACTATATGTTAACACTAATATCTCCTACTCTCAATCCAGTACCATATAATTCATTCTCACCTCCCCTCTTGCTCGTCTGTAACTTTTCTCTCCAACAATGAGAAGTCTATCTTTCACCACCATCCATATCCATTTAATTGTTTTTTGACCTCAGTATACAAATAAGGCATTTTCAGAATTGTTTAACCTGTATTCCCATGATAAAAAACTTTACTGACTAGAGTACAGTGTTCATGTTCAGTACATTTACTCTTTAGCCTTACGGTTTCTAGTTAAAAATCTATTTTCCAAAGTTACCTAAGTCAACCCCTATTTCCTCATCCCTTTCCATGAAGTCGTGTCATACATATGCAATATAGACTATTCTTTTGTCACAGTCAACATTTCATCCTGGGATTTTCTCTAACCTCCTGGTTGATTTTTAATTTAATTTGCATACATTAAAGTCTACTCTCTGGAATGTAAATTTCAGTGGGTTTTGACAAATTCAGTCATGTATTCACCTTACCATACAGAATAGATCCACCACCCTAAAAATTCTTCTTTGTTTTCCTTTTGTCATCAACCACTTTCCCCTCCACCAACTCTTGGCAACCACAGATTTATTTTCTGTTCTCGTATTTTCCTTTTCTAGAATATCTTACGAAGGCACTCATTTGATATGTGGCCTTTGGTTCTTTCACTTAGCAAAATGTACTTAAGATTCATCTATGGGGGCTTCCCTGGTGGCGCAGTGGTTGAGAGTCCGCCTGCCGATGCAGGGGACACGGGTTCGTGCCCCAGTCCGGGAAGATCCCACATGCCGCGGAGCGGCTGGGCCCGTGAGCCATGGCCGCTGAGCCTGCGCGTCCGGAGCCTGTGCTCTGCAGTGGGAGAGGCCACAACAGGGAGAGGCCCGCGTACCACAAAAAAAAAAAAAAAAAAAGATTCATCTATGTTTGTGTATGAATCAGTAGTTCATTCCTTTTTAATGCTAAATAGAATTCCATTGTATGATACGTATCCATTCACCTACTGAAGGACATTTTGGTTGCCTCCAGCTTGGAGCAACCAAATTATGAATAAATTATGAATTTGAGAATTATGAATAAATCTCCTATAAACATATACACCTGGTATCTGCATGAACAAAATTTACAGTTCAAATGGGTAAATATCTAGGCATGTGGTTTCTGAGTCATCTAGTAAGAACATTTTCTTTATAAGAAAATTGCAAAATATCTCTCAAAGTGACTGTACCATTTTGCATTCCAACCAGCAATATATTAGAATTCCTATATATATATATATTTTTTTTTTTTTGCAATACGTGGGCCTCTCACTGTTGTGGCCTCTCCCGTTGCGGAGCACAGGCTCCAGACGCGCAGGCTCAGCGGCCATGGCTCACGGGCCTAGCCGCTCCGTGGCATGTGGGATCTTCCCGGACCGGGGCACGAACCCGTGTCCCCTGCATCGGCAGGCGGACTCTCAACCACTGCGCCACGAGGGAAGCCCGGTATTGTCTGTTTTTTAATCTTTGCTATCCAATATAGGGATCTGCATACAGCAAACATGAACAAATATAATTCCGTGACTCTGATTTAAGTAAGCTGTATTGACTAGGATAAGTTAGGAAAATGCCAGTCTAAATTAGTGTCAGAAAACGTGCCTTACAAATGTTTTAAGAAATTAGATCTCATTAAGAGGAAGTAAAACCATTTAGGATAGAAATGACAAAATGACTCACCTCATGTGATGACTTTGATCAATTGCTAGAGGAATGCTTGGAGCTTCCCATTAAGAAGGATTCCGAGACTATATTGAGTCTCAGTGAAAAAGAACACGGTGAGCAATTAGCAACGCCTATGTTATAAGCGGACAACAAGGCACTGGAGTACAAAGAAAAACATTTTGTTTCTAAGGTCTGGACTAACTCTCTGCTATCTAATGAAGGTCCTCCCGAACAACCTACTGTGCGTAGGTAGAATAACAGCCTCTAAAGATGTCCATATCTTTACCCCAGGGTCTGTGAACATGTTCTGTTATATGGCAAGGGGGAATAAAAATTGAGGTTGGAATTAAGATTGCTAATCTGAACTTGAAATAGGGGGATTATTCTGGATTACTGATATGGCCCACCTGGGTCCTTAAATGTGGAAGAGGAAAGCAAAAGGGTCAGTGTCAGTTTGGTGGCATGTGGGAAAAACTTGACTGGACATTGCTGACTTTGAAGATGTAAGAGATCATGGGCTAAGGAATGTGGCAGCCTCTAGGAGCTGGACAAGGCTAGAAAATGGGTTCCCTAGAGCCTCCAGAAAGGAATTCATCCCCCATAAATACCTTGTTTTCATCCCATTGTGATGCACATCAGAATTCTGACTTACAGAACTGTAATATTATAGATTCTTGCTGTTTTAATCCACTAAGTTTGTAGCAACTTGTTACAGTGCCCATAAAACATAGATTCACCTACTTTAATCATTAGAAAGCAGAGGTTGAACATTACAGTGTTAACTTTTTATCATAAAAACAAAGAAATTAAAGAGTTTAAAGTCTTTCAAATTCTTAGGCAGATGAGATAGTTTCTCAGCAATTAATTCATTTCTTAGACAATTGTGGAAAAGTAAATTTAAGACTTATTCCTATTCTTTTAACACTATTTCAGAACTGGTGTGGTAGAAAATAATGAGATTTTCTTGTACTACCAAATCAAGTCATCTAGAGCAACTGAAAACTTCTAGAGGCATTCTGTCAGAGTGGCCTGCAAGAACAAGGACCAAACATCATTTGAGGGACACTGGGAAGATGAAAACATCATCATCTCTATCATGTCATAACTGCTCCTCTGTTGATGGAAGAAATCCATGTGTGGGGACTCAGCCTCTGCTTCCTGTATCCAGCTTTCAGAATGAGAACGGCATGTGGTTACCACTCAGCCAACCCTGCCATTCTTTTGATAACCTCTGCATTTTATTTACAACTCTGGACTGTGCCAACACATTATGAATGCTGCCGTTATTTTCTGATGGGCTCTGTGTGTTCATGGGTTCTACTGGCCTCATATTAGTGATAAATTCTCCCTCCCTCACCTCTCAATCCACAGCTCCTCATGTTTCCCCTCCTGATGGCATTGGAGGTGAGGGTACAAGGAGGACCATACTGTGAGCACATCTTTCTTTTCTCATAGCTATGAGCTGTATCCTTTTTATTAAATTCGAAATTGTACCTAGGGAAACAAAGGCAGCATCATGGATGGATGAAGGAGGTGCTGCTTTCTTCAAATGTAATAGAAAATAAAGTCCACGAAGCATGCACACTGGTAAAATGGCATCTTTACAGAAACATTTTTAAAAAAAAAACCCAGAATAGCCTCAAAATCATAACTGGAGGCTATGTCCAAAAAAAAAGTTATTAAATAGATTCCTAAAAGTTAAAAGAAATGGATAGAAGAGAATGAGATTACTTTTTCCTCCAACATGGCTAAAAGAGTCCTTTTAACCACCAACAGAGCCAATCAAGAATAACAGAAACATTAATGTAGCCCCAAACCAGAACTCAGGGCAGCACAGGGGAAAGCATCAGGGAAGCTGCATTTCCTTCTGGGAGGCGGGAAGGAATAAGAGGGCCTGAGGGCCAGAGAAGCATCCCACAGAGCTGTTAAAAGATACTTTCAGAAGAAAAATCATCCTTTTTTGATCTTACAGTTCACATCCAAAGACATACACTTCCAGCTATTGAAACTTTTTGATGTTTTGTTTGTTTCTTTGATTTTGCCAAAAGTATTCAAGGAAAATCTTTTTTTTTTAACATCCTTATTGGAGTATAATTGCTTTACAATGGTGTGTTAGTTTCTGCTGTATAAAAAAGTGAAGCAGTTATACATATACATTTGTTCCCATATCTGTTCCCTCTTGCGTCTCCCTGCCTCCCACCCTCCCTATCCCACCCCTCTAGGTGGTCACAAAGCACTGAGCTGATCTCCCTGTGCTATGCGGCTGCTTCCCACTAGCTATCTATTTTACATTAGGTAGTGTATATATGTCCATGCCACTCTCTCACTTCGTCCCAGCTTACCCTTCCCCCTCCCCATGTCCTCAAGTCCATTCTCTACGTCTGCCCCTTTATTCCTGTCCTGCCCCTAGGTTCTTCAGAACCAGTTTTTTTGTTTTTTTTTTTAGATTCCATATATATGTGTTAGCATATGGTATTTGTTTTTCTCTTTCTGACTTACTTCACTCTGTATGACAGACTCTAGGTCCATCCACCTCACTACAAATAACTGAATTTCGTTTCTTTTTATGGCTGAGTAATATTCCATTGTATATATGTGCCACATCTTCTTTATCCATTCAACTGTCAATGGACACTTAGGTTACTTCCATGTCCTGGCTATTGTAAATAGAGCTGCAATGAACCTTGATTCACGGAAGATCTTTACGCTAATTATTTACGTGGCTTTCTCACTGCTGTTTTACATCCCTGATAAAGAAATGACAGGCATTATAACAACGTCATGAAATTTACATTATTGCCCAAATATCTAGATATAGCACTTGTTACACAGTGCTCAATATTCAGAAGCTTCGACTATATCTTTGTTACATCTTCCAAAAAGCAGAACACCTAGTCATTTTTGGTTGAAGTTATGAATGGGATATTATAAAGGCCTTAAAATGTAATGGGAAGGGGGAGACTTCCTTGTGTCTCATCACAGAAAGATAAAATAGGACATATCAGACAAGAAATGTTTGCTTGCAAAAAAAGTATTATCTGATATTTAACAACGTATACGTCAAACCGTATCAGTATCACCTTTCTCTGGTTTTGTCAGTTTAGTCAAGTCACATGGGATAGGCTTGCAAGAGAAAATCACAAAGACTCCGACTGGACTTACTGGTTACTGATCACTGGCAGAACGAACTTTGGCCAGTGGCTTAAACTGTCTGAGCCTATGTTTCCTCATCTGTAATATTTCTTCTGAAAATCAGTAAGAGGCACTTAATAGTTATTGAATGACTGAATGAAAAATGAATGAATAAATAAAAGAATGCATTTAGATATCAAGGTCTTCCTCCCAAAACTACTCCACCCATAACCTTCCCCATCTCAGTTGATAACCACTCTGTACATCACACTTCACAACAGATCTGTCAGTAAACATGAGGAACTACCAGAACTTGACCTCTTTCATCATCTTCATTGCTGTCACCTAGTCTGAGCCATCTCTTGGATTTCGGTAATAATCTACTAATAGATTTTCCTGTTAACACCTTCGTAATCCTATAGTCTAATCTCAGAGTGATTTTTTTAAAATAAAAGATAAACTAAGTCCCTCCTCTGTTTAAAACCCTATTTCAATCAAAATAAAAGAACTAAATTCTTACAAACCCTACATACGCTCCCTGTTACGTCTTTTATCTCCTCCTGATCTGACCCCCTCCTCACTTGCCTTCTGGAACAGAGGCCACTTTGCTGATGCAAGAACTTGCTGGGCATGCTTCTGCCTCAAGGTTTTGGCACTGGCTGTCCCTCTGCATGGAATGTTCTTCGCTATCTTTATGCTTACAGCTCCCTCATCACCACTCTTTCAAGTCTTTGTTAATATCTCACCTTTTCAGTGACGCTTGCACTGACCATACTGCCAATATTGCAGCCATCTTCTACCCCAAATTTTTCTGCTTAACTTGTTTTTACCCTTTTTAATAGCCTGAGCACTAAGCAATATACTATTTTGCTTATTTATATTATGTTTATTGTTTGTTGTCCACTTCCCCCTGCTAGAACGCAAGCTCTCTGAGGGTTTATTGGATGCATTCCAAGAGCCTAGAATATAAGCAGTGCTCAATAAATAATTGTTGAATGAATACTAATTATTATTATTATTAATACTATCACATAGTACTCATACACAATGGTCTCCCGCTCTCTATCTTGCTAAAGGATAACAATGACCGAAAGAAAGTGCTTAGGGTACGGGAAAAATTTTGGCACCCGTAGGGAATGGAGATTGATTTTCTCCTTCCTGGCATGTGAGAATAAAGCAGTTGTCTTCTGACGCATATCTGTGGGGATTTAAAAACACAGCACCAAACAATAAGCCAGGAAGAATCCAGCTAATGGAATCAAATCACATATCAGTTCATCACATATCAAAATCATCTCCAGGAAAAGAAAAAACAAGGAGGAAAACATCAAACTTTTGGCATCAGGGGAGAAATCTAATAAAGAAAAACCAGTGAAAACTTCAGGGCAAAATAAGAAGCAGAACAACTCTAATTTTTTTTTTTTCCAAGTTAAAAAATATTTTATAGTATTTCTTTCTATAGACCCTGATATCTGATAACATGCATGCTTGATGGAGAAAGACCATTGTGCAAAGATCTTGGGGGCAAAGATAAATTCGGGCCCTGAAATTTCACTGAGATGAGAATTATCCAAAAGTTTTGTTTCTAATGATCTTGTGATCAAGAGAGTGATGACCAGCGTAGTTCTTGGATCAGATTCCCTGTGTGACTTTAGGAAATCACACTTTTCAGTTTCCTTATTGGTCGTATGGGGATAGAGTTCTTGCAAAGATAAAATTAGGTAATGTTCACGAAGCTCTTAACACAGTGCTTACGCAGCAGATTTTCAGTTCTAGCATGTGCAATACTCTCTCACGTTTTGTAAAGGCAAGGCTCAGAGTCTTAAGCAACATGCTGTCAGAGCAGTGCATTCTTTGGTCTCAAGGAGCCATTCTGCAAAGCAAGTGGCAAGGGGAATGCGCTTAGTAATCAGACACTGTGGCCGGGGGCAAGCTATATAAAAATAATCAGATTGATCTCTTCCAAATTAAATGGGGATAATAACATCCACCTCACAGGAGTTTATAGTGCAGATAATACACACAGGGGTAGTGCTTAGTATACAAGAGGTGCTTAATAAATGGTGTTTATTTTTATCATTATAATTATGTCCACTGAAGGACTATATCCTGTGACTCCCTTCCCACCTGTTTCTACATATAGATCTCCTGTCTTCATTGCTTTCACTTCTGTGAGTTGTTGCTGAGCCTCTACTGGTTCTGATTTGCTGTCAGCACTTCTCTCTTTGCTGGCCAAGAGTTTTAGCCAGAACACTCTGCCTTTCTTCTTGCTCCTTTCCCAATGCCAACACTGCTGGCAGATCCCGCAGCTTTTGCCCTAACTCCAGTTTTCACTGCATGGTCCACTCAGAGGGCATTTCTGCTCCTACTTACAAGTATACCTAATCAGAGAAATCCTAAATATCAGAAAGCATAGGTAGAACTGGATCTACTTTACTTTTATGCCCATATGAAGATTCATCATTAGTATTCCCAGCTAACATTTGTTACGTTTACCCTCCCAGCATCCATTTCCTTTTATTGTGGTAATGAGACGCTAGCATACCAGTTTTCTTTCAAGGATCCACATTTCTTCCACTGTTACACTTGTGATGTGGGTGGACATTTCCACACCACCTGTGTCAAGAGAGAATATGTGACTGCTTGAATATCCACATGAAAAAGCTTGAGAAGAGTGCAAAGCAGATGGAGACAGAGCTGAGAGACTGTGTCCAAGGCATTGTTTGAGTCCCTAGATGAAGCCATACCTGAAGCTGAACCACCCGTTTGTTAATTATATCCACCAATATGTTCCTTGATAAATTAATCCATGATTTCTGTCATTTTCAAGTGTACCTTAATTCTCCAACTCTGTATAATTCCTCTTTCTCTGTTTGCTGTGATATTTACGTTTTTATGAGGTCCTAATAGGCCTCTTTGAGAATCTAATGGAAGCTATGAATCCCTCCTTCACTCAAAAGGTATATAATACAGAAACACAAATGTTGCAAATATTTTCATGTTGTTCAGGACTGCCTGGAAACCCAGATGCAGAACCTTACTGCTGCAAGTATGAGGAGAAAAGAAAATAGCATAATATAGCTTTTGAGAGTGAGATAATTATTCCTTAATTATTTGGTGTTAGATTGGTTAAGATGAGATGAATTGTTTGGAGGGTGGGTGTGGTTAATGCCTTTTACAAAATCTATCAGAGCTGTATACTTGAGTCAAAGATAGAAAAACAGAGGGAAAGCTCTGAGATTGCAACCTGTTCTGCAATGGGCCGATTAAAATATGTAAAACCTATATCAGGTACAGTATTAATTTCTGTTATTCTTGCTTTCATTTAATTTTTATGGAAAACAACTAACACATACAAAATAGACAATAGTATATGAACCCTCATATACCTAGTATTTAAATCATGGACAATATTTTTTCCCCTATACCACCACCCACTTCCTTCCTCCTGTTTTTTATTCTTTATTTCCTAATTGAGGTGAAATTCACATAGCACAAAATTGACCATCTGAAAGTGAACAATTCAGTGGCATTTAGTACATTGACCACATTGTTCAACCACCACCTCTATCTAGTTCTGAAACATTTTCATCAGCCCAAAAGGAATTATGTGCCCACTGAGCAGTTGATCCTGTTTCCCACTCCTCCCAACCACTGGCAACCACCAATTTGTGTTCTGTCTCTTTGGATTTACCTATTCGAGGTATTTCATTAAAATGGAATCACACAATACGTATTCCTTTATGTCTGACTTTTTTCACTTAGCATAATGTTTTTAAAGTTCACCATACTGCACCATGTATCAGTACTTCATTCATTTTTATACCTGAATAATATTCTGTTCTGTGGATTTACCACAATTTGTCTATTCATTCATCATTTATGGACATTTGAACTGTTTCCACCTTTTGACTATTGTGAATATTGCTACTGTGAACATGTGTGTACATGTACTTCTTTGAACACCTGTTTTTAATTTTTTGGAGTATAAAGCCAGGAGTGGGATTCCTGAGTGCATGGTAATTCTATGTTTAACTTTTTGAAGAACTACCGAACTGTTTTCCATAGTGGATGAACCATTTTACAATTCCATCAGCAATGTATTAAGGATTCAATGTCTTTACATCCTCAACCAACACTTGTTATTTTCTGTGTGTGTGTGTGTGTGTGTATGTGTGTGTGCATGTATGTGTGTGTTTGTGTATTATAGCTGTCCTAGTGGGTGAAAAGTGGTAACTCATGGTGATTTTGATTTGTACTTTCCTAATGATTAATGATGTTGAACATCTTTTCATGTGTTAGTTTGCCATTTTTACATCTTCTTTGAAGAAATATCTATTCAAGTTCTTTGTATATTTTTAATTGGATTGTTTGTCTTTTTGTTATTGAATTTTAAGTGTTCTTTACATAGTCTGGATCCTAAAAACTTATCAGATAGATGATTTGCAAATACTTTCACCCATTCTGTAGGTTGTCTTTTCACTTTCTTGATAATGTTTTTAAATTTTGATAAAGCCCAATATCACTATTTTAATTATATTTTATACAATATTTTATGTAATATTCTCACATTTATGATGGTATGATCCAAGTACTCCAAAATTCTTTTGTTCTTCATGCTTTTCATGACATATATAAGAATCTGTTGCCAAGTCCAACTTCACGATGATTTATCCCTACGTTTTCTTCTTCTCATAGTCTTATGGTTTTAGCTCTTACATTTAGGTCATTGATGCATTTTGCAGTTACCATTTTGAGCACTTAGGTAGCAGGAACTTCACATGAATTATCTCATTAATCCTCACAAGAATCCTCAAAGTACCTTTAAGTTCTTTTATTATCTCTATTTTATAGGCAAAGCAACTATGGCTTAGAGAGTTTAAGAACTGTAGCACTATTTACAATAACCAAGACATGGAAGTAACCTAAATGTCCATCAACAGAGGAATGGATAAAGAAGATGTGGTACATATACACAATGGAATATTACTTAGCCAAAAAAAACCCAAACAAACAACGAAATAATGCCATTTGCAGCAATGTGGATAGACCTAGACATTATCATATCAAGTGAAGTAAGTCAGACAGAGAAAGACAAATATGATATCACTTATATGTGGAATCTAACAAAAAAATGATACAAATGAACTTGTTTACAAAACAGAAACAGACTCACAGATCTTGAAATCAAACTTAAGGTTACCAAAGGGGAATCATGAGGGGAAGTGATAAATTAGGAGGTTAGAATTAACATATACACACTATACATAAACTAGATAACTAATAAGGACCTACTGTATAGCACAGGGAACTCTGCTAAATATTCTGTAATAAGCTGTATGGGAAAAGAATCTGAAAAAGAATGAATACATGTATATGTATAACTGAATCACTTTGCTGTACACCTGAAACTAACAACATTGTAAGTCAACTATACTCCAATAAAATTTTTTTTTAAAAAACAAAAGAACAAAATGTGCCCAAGCTCACAGAGCTAGTAAGTAGGAGCCAGTAGTTGAACGTAAAGCTGTTTAACTCCACAGCCTTTCCAAAACAATTGGAAAGGGGAAACACTGGAGAGGAAAATGGATTTTTCGTCAGTTACTGCTCACTCTTCCATGTGTTCTGTGCTCCCTTCATGTTTTAAATACTGAACTAAGCAATAAGAATACACAGATGGCCTGGAGAACTTCCTAGTCTAGAAGTAAAGGTCAGGGAAAGAAGAAATGCAAGATATATTCTAGCATTTATAATGATATAGATCCTGGTACTCTGAAATTCTCACCCTGGACCTGTTCCCTGCAGTCTCTAATTGTATGGGAATTCTCTGTTTGTACCCTTTAATCATTATCCATCCTTCTTTCTTTTCTTTATGACCTGAGAGATGACCTTTATGAACCAAATCACCTGGGATCTTTTGCCCTTTCGATTCCACTTGGGTTTGACAGAATATCAGAGGTTGGAACTGGGATATTATTTCCCCTGTGTTCTTTTCTTGCTCCAGCACTATGTTAAGGCAGTGGCCACACCTCTTTATGACCTCAGCTCCTTTGGGTGGCCTGTGGTCCACACTCCAGCTCTCATAGGCACTGATAATGTTATTTCCTGCCCCTGCCTCTTCAGGTCTAGAGATGGGAACAGGAAAGGGTAATAAAGAGCACCGTGTGGTTTATCCTATGATGCAGGTAAAACGAAGTTGGTGAGATGCGAGAAAACCAAACCGTTGTTTCTCTCATTGTTTCTATGGGTACTGATGTTCTGGATCTCAAATAACAAACATTGCAAGTGAGCTTTTGGAAATAAATCTGTTTGTTGGATCAAGGTTCCTCTATTATCTGCCTCTCTGCTTTTCCTTCTCTCTGCAACCTGCAGAAAAGTGTACACTGCACCTTCTCCCACAAGAAGTTGCCTTCAGAGAATGAGCTTAAAATATGTCACTATTTTATGGAGTTAGAAAAATTTCAAGCACAGCTGTTAACTTTGGGATATTAGCTGATTCTAAAATTAATAGACCTAGAAGGAAACATGATAAACACCACTAAAATATGGGAATAGAGAAAACCTTTATAACTATGAATCAAAAATCCAGAAGACATAAAGGAAAAAATAATAAGCCATATAAATATAGAACAGAAAATAAAATATCACAAACAAAGGAGAAAAACATATGACAAACCAGGGAGGGGAAAACTGAAATTTATAGTACAGATAAATGATCAATCTCTAATATATTAAAAATCCTAGCTGAAAATCAAGAAAGAATAACAACCAGATTAAAAAAAAAAAAAACGGAAACAGACATGTAAAGACTGTTCGTAGAAAAAGATGTTCCACCTATTTATAACAATAGAAATGTGACTTAAAATCCACTAAAACAGAGAAGTACTGAAGATGGCGGAAGAGTCAGACATGGAGATCACCTTCCTCCCCACAAATAAATCAGAAATACATCTACATGTGGAACAACTCCTCCAGAACACCTAGTGAACGCTGCCAGAAGACCTCAGACCTCGCAAAAGGCAAGAAATGCCCCACGTACCTGGACAGGGCGAAAAAAAAAGAAAACACAGACACAAAAGAATAGGGATGGAACTGGCACCAGTGGGAGGGAGCTGTGAAGGACGAAAGGTTTCCACACACTAGGAAGCCCCTTCGCGGGCGGAGACTGCGGGTGGCGGAGCGGGGAAGCTTTGGAGCCCTGGAGCAGAGCACAGCAACAGGGGTGAGGAGGGCAAAGCTGAGAGATTCCCGCACAGAGGGTCGGTGCTGACCGGCACTCACCAGCCCGAGAGGCTTATCTGCTTCCCCGCTGGGACGGGTGGGGGCTGGGAGCTGAGGCTCGGGCTTCGGCTTCGGCTTCGGAGGTCGGATCCCAGAGAGAGGACCGGGGTTGGATGCATAAACACAGACTGAAGGGGGCTAGTACGCCACAGCTAGCTGGGAGGGAGTCCGGGAGAAAGTCTGGAGCTGCCAAAGACGCAAGAGACTTTTTCTGGCTAATTTGTTTCCTGGTGCGCAAGGAGAGGGGATTAAGAGTGCTGATTAAATAAGCTCCAGAGACAGGCGCGAGCCGCGGCTAACAGCGCGGACCCCAGAGACGGGCATGAGATGCTAAGGCTGCTGCTGCCGCCACCAAGAAGCCTGTGTGCGAGCACCGGTCACTATCAACACCTCCCCTTCTGGGGAGCCTGTGCAGCCCGCCACTGCCCGGGTCCCGGAATCCAGGGACAACTTCTCCGGGAGAACACACAGCGCTCCTCACGCTGGCCTCTGCCGCCACAGGCTTACCCTGCACTCCGTGCCCATCTCTCCCCACGGCCTGAGTGAGCCAGAGCCCCTGAATCAGCTGCTCCATTAACCCCGTCCTGTCTGAATGAAGAACAGACGCCCTCAGGTGACCTACACGCAGAGGTGGGGCCAAATCCAAAGCTGAACCCCAGGAGCTGGGCGAACAAAGAAGAGAAAGGGAAATCCCTCCCAGCAGCCTCAGGAGCAACGGAGTAAATCTCCACAATCATCTTGATGAACCCTGCATCTGTGGAATACCTGAATAGACAACGAATCATCCCAAATTGAGGAGGTAGACTTTGGGAGCAACGATATATATACTTTTTTTCCCTTTTTCTCTTTTTGTGAGTGTGTATCTGTATGCTTCTGTGTGTGATTTTGTGTGTACAGCTTTGCTTTTACCATTTGTCCTAGGGTTGTCTCTCCTTTTTTTTTTTTAAGTATAGTTTGTAGCACTTCTTATCATTGGTGGATTTGTTTTTTGGTTTGGTTGTTCTCTTCTTTCTTTCTTTCTTTACTTTTTTTTTATTACTTTTTACAAATTTTTTTAACAATATTTTTTTCACTTTAATTTTATTTTATTTTCTCCTTTCTTTCTTTCTTTTTATTCTCCCTTTTATTCTGAGCTGTGTGGATGACAGGCTCTTGGTGCTCCAGCCAGGCATCAGGGCTGTGCCTCTGAGGTTGGAGAGCCCAGTTCAAGACACTGGTCCACAAGACACCATGCAGCTCCACATAATATCATATGGCAAAAATCTCCCAGAGATCTCCATCTCAATGCCAAGACACAGCTCCACTCAACGAACAGCAAGCTACAGTGCTGGACACCCTATGCCAAACAACTAGCAAGACAGGAACACAACCCCATACATTAGCAGAGAGGCTGACTAAAATCATACTAAGGCCACAGACACCCCAAAACACACCACCAGACGTGGACCTGCCCACCAGAAAAACAAGATCCAGCCTCATCCACTGGAACACAGGCACTAGTCCCCTCCGCCAAAAAGCCTACACAACGCACTGCACCAACCTTAGCCAATGGGGACAGAAACCAAAAACCACGGGAACTACGAACCTGCAGCCTGTGAAAAGGAGACCCCAAACACAGTAAGTTAAGCAAAATAAGAAGACAGAGAAACATACAGCAGATGAACGAGCAAGGCAAAAACCCACCAGACCTAACAAATGAAGAGGAAATAGGCGGTCTACCTGAAAAAGAATTCAGAGTAATGATAGTAAAGATGATCCAAAATCTTGGAAATAGAATGGAGAAAATACAAAAAATGTTTAACAAGGACCTAGAAGAACTAAAGAGCAAACAAACAGTGATGAACAACACAATAAATGAAATTAAAAATTCTCTATAAGGGATCAATAGCAGAATAACTGAGGCAGAACGGATAAGTGACCTGGAAGATAAAATAGTGGAAATAACTACTGCAGAGCAGAATAAAGAAAAAAGAATGAAAAGAACTGAGGACAGTCTCAGAGACACCTGGGACAACATTAAACATAGCAACATTCAAATTATAGGGGTTCCAGAAGAAGAACAGAAAAAGAAAGGGACTGGGAAAATATGTGAAGAGATTATAGTTGAAAACTTCCATAATATGGGAAAGGAAATAGTCAAGTCCAGGAAGCACAGATAGTCCCATACAGGATAAATCCAAGGAGAAACAACATGACAAGATACATATTAATCAAACAATCAAAATGCAAATCAAAACTACAATGAGATATCATCTCACACCGGTCAGAATGGCCATCATCAAAAAATCTACAAACAATAAATGCTGGAGAGGGTGTGGAGAAAAGGGAACCCTCTTGCATTGTTTGTGGGAATGTAAATTGATACAGCCCCTACGGAGAACAGTATAGAGCTTCCTTAAAAAACTAAAAATAGATCTACCATATGACCCAGCAATCCCACTACTGGGCATATACCCTGAGAAAACCATAATTCAAAAAGAGTCATCTACCAAAATGTTCATTGCAGCTCTATTTACAATCACCAGGACATGGAAGTAACCTAAGTGTCCATCGACAGATGAATGGATAAAGAAGATGTGGCACGTATCTACAATGGAATATTACTCAGCCATTAAAAAAAATGAAACTGAGTTATTTGTAGTGAAGTGGATGGACCTAGAGTCTGTCATACAGAGTGAAGTAAGTCAGAAAGAGAAAAACAAATACTGTATGCTAACACATATATATGGAAGCTAAGAAAAAAAAAACAAGGGTCATGAAGAACCTAGGGGCAGGACAGGAATAAAGACACAGACCTACTAGAGAATGGACTTGAGGATACGGGGTGGGGGAAGGGTAAGCTGGGACGAAGTGAGATACTGGCATGGAGTTATATATACTACCAAACGTAAAATAGATAGCTAGTGGGAAGCAGCCGCATAGCACAGGGAGATCAGCTCAGTGCTTTGTGACCACCTAGAGGGGTGGGATAGGGAGGGTGGGAGGCAGGGAGACGCAAGAGGGAAGAGATATGGGGACATACGTATAACGGATTCACTTTGTTATAAAGCAGAAACTCACACACCATTGTAAGACAATTATACTCCAATAAACATTTTAAAAAATAAAATAAAATCCACTGAAATACCTTATTTTAACCAAAAAGAGTGGCATAAATCAATAATCATAACAATATACTGTTATTGGCAAGTGTATGAAAAATGTTTAGACCGTTTGTAAAAATGACCACAATGATTCACCTCCCTATAGCTACACTTCTTTGCTATGTGACTCTGCAACTCCTCCCATCAAGATATCGTTTCATTTGTGGGCTGCCCTTGTGACAGTGACTGAGTTTGACAAATAGAATACAGGAGAAGGAGCATCAAGTCAGGTCTCTCCCAGGCCTCAAGCAGATTTCACTTGCTCTCTTTGTCCACTGCCCTGTAACCACGTGAACATGCCTGGGTTAACTTTCTGCATGAGAGACACTTGGTTTTGTCATCTCCCTTCAACCCAAACAAGAGCCTACCAATCTCAAAAGCTGACCTGCAGTTGATCTCAGAAACATGACAGAGCCCAGTCTAGAGAACAGAAGGTCTATTTAGTTGTGCCTAGCCTAAATTACCCACCTGCATAATTATGAACTAATTAAATTAAATGGTGATTCTCTTAAACTAGTGGCTTTGGGGTAGTATTTTATGCAGCACAAACTGATACAAGGAAACAGGCGTGCTCAGACATAGCTGGTAAGAGTATAAATCTTCCCTAGGAAAGGAACTCTGGCACTATCTAACAAAATTACACATGCATTTACCCTTTGACCAGCAATACCATTTCTAGAAATCTATAATAAAGGTATACTTGCAAAAGTATAATATGAATTATGCATAAAAGAAGATTATTTAGTAGGCTGCATTTTGTTTAGGAAAAGAGAGGAAATAATATGTATGTATATAGGCTTCTGCTGGAAAAAAGAATCGGTGAAAAGATAAATCAAAAACTATTAAAAATGTTACCTATAGTGGGTGGGAGAGCTGACATGATAGCAACAGAGAAGGAAGTGAGATTGCCTGAGAGTATCATTTCATATAGAGTTTACTCTTGAACTGTGAAAATATTTTATATATTAAAAAAGGAACCAAAATAGTCAATAACAAAAATACCCTAGTAACACAATGGAAAAATCATTTTGGGTCCCTTCAAAATGCAATTCTTGAACTGAATGTACAAAGTGAGATATACACTAAGGACCAAAAAAATTTGCAAAAAGATAAAATTCATTTAGTACTTTTAAATGTAATCTGGAAATGTTTTACAGACATGGTTGGAAAATGTGAATCAATGATTATGTTAATGTAATTAGAAATCACGGATTTTCAAAATAAGAAAAAGGAGACAGAGACAGAAGTGTAAAATCAAAGAAATTAAAAACAAACTTAATATGATTTTTTCACAAACACAAATATATGTTTTTATGTTAAATATATTTATTTATACATATTTAACTGGGTTAATTAAAAGAGCCTAAAGGCAAAGTCATTCTAGGACCAGATTTTGGTTTCTAAGCACCATTCCTATTAGAATTTGAGTTCCTTGGAGAAATAGTTATTTCCAGGTCTAAAGAAGGGAAGGACCTAGATGTACCTGGGACATCTTTTGCCTGAAAGCAAGAAAATTTTCAGAGACTAATTGGATTGTATTAAAAGGATAAAGTTGATACCTGGAAGGCGGTAACTCAACTGAGACAATTTGGGTATTAAAAATAAAACTCTAACTTATTGGAACACATTAATATGTTAAAATTCTTGATTCTATAATTATACCTAGAAAGAGGAGCCAAAACCAAACCAAACACATAAAAATCCTCGTTTGCCACCAATCATTACTCTAAAAAATTATGCTTAAAGGGAAACAATTGTTTATCCTGCCTTTACAAAGGATACAAGAATTCAGGGTAACAAAAACAGTCCTAGTGTTTTGAGAAAGAGATCTTTTTCACAGGTGAATTATAGTGAATAAATGTATAAAGAATTACAGAATTAGAAAATCAATGCCTAATAAAATAATCAAATTAAGAAGAAAGCATTGATGAATATTGAAAGAATTAAATAAAATGTTACTGGAAAATTGCATACTCACAAGATGTAAAGTATCAACCATAATCCTTCCAGGCACAAAGTGTGGGGAATGGGAGTTTACAGTGGAGGAATCTAGCCTTCTCAACCTGAACCCAGTGATCAATCACATAATCACTATTAATTAGTAGGAAAACCATGTGTTACATGCCTCCTAACATGATGCATTATGAAATAAATAGTGTCGCCTATAGTATTGTTGCCAAAAATTTTTTTATCTGAATTTAGTCAAACCTTTAGATCTAACATTTACAGGAAAAAGGAAAACAAGATAATGAGACAACAAGGAAATAATCAGACAAATCCAGAAAGTGGGACATTTCTAAAGGATAACAGGCTCAAATTCTTCAAGAAGTCAATGTGGCTGGTGGGGCAGGGTGAGAGGGCTGTCAGGAGTTGCGGGGAGGAAGAAGCTTGGAGAGAGTGTTCCAGATGGAAATTTTAAGAGGTATATTATCAACCAAATGAAATGTGTCATCAATGATTACATCCTGGTTGGAACAATTCAGCTGAAGAAGTCATTTTTGAGATAATTTTGAAAATATGAGTTTATTAAGAATAATGTATTTAGATTCTATAGGAAAAATCTTTATTTTTCAAGATGCATATGGTGAATTTAGACATCAAATGTTGTAAATTCTATAAATTATCTTAAAACTTCAGTAAGTATATATTTATATACATGTACACGCATATCCATACGCATATATGAAAAAATTGTTAAATCTAGTAGACAAATATATGGTAATAAATTTGTTCTTCTATTTCCCTAACATTTAACAATGTTTATAATAAAGATATATATATATATAACAAATAGGTAATAATGAGTGGGGAAAAAATAAGAGGGTTGTCATCTAGCACTAATCCCATGATGTCCCATGCTAGTTATAAAATTTTACTTCTAAGGAGGTCCTACTATAGTTTAATGGTATGGAATAAGATTTAGTTTAACCCTAGCTCTATGAGCTTAGACAAATTAAGTAAAATTTCTGATATATAGTTTCTCAGTTTTGAAACCTCTTCATATAATCCATTAGGATTAAATGAGATAATACTATGTGCTTAGCAGATGGCAAGCATTCAATTAATTTTAGCTATAATCATTATCATCATCATGATTCTGCCAACTGTACCTTATTCCATCAGATATACTATTTTACATATCAAATATATAAATTAATCCTGTTGACATTTGCAAAGGTGGATGAATTTGCCAAATAGCTAAATTTAGCTCTAATTCTCTAGGCCAGTGTTTCTCAGTGTTTATATTCTGCATAAACCTAATTTTAGGAGATATTAGTGTTGACAGATGCATCACAAATCAAAACAATTCTACTGCAAACAAATAGAGATCACAAACAAAAAATTCTATGCTCAAATAATATGGGAAAATATTATCTCTAGCCCTTCTCTGAGATTCATATTTCCTGGTAGTATATTAGAAGCTCTTAGAAGTCTGTAATAAAGAAACCTGTGCATTTGTGTTTATCTGCATTTAAATCAGTGTTTTTAAACTTAGGAAGCATTGAACTCTTTGCATGCTGCTCACTTATTAATATTATGGAGGAAAGTGTTCTGTGAACACCTGTTTGGGAAATGGATCCATGTGAGCATCTGCATGAGGAATATAGAGTCAGCTGTGAATGAGAATTTCTGAGGGTTTCATTTTCTGGGTGTTCATTACCTACAGAGCTCTGGTATCTTTAGCTCCTAGCATCCACTAACTGTTTTCCAAGATCAGCTCTGAACTTGGATCCACAGTAGTGTCTATACTGCCACTCTCATTGCTTTTATTTTTTTAAATTGTGTTAAAAATACATATCATGAGATCTACCCTTTTAACAAATTTTGACGTGCACAATACTGTATTGTTAACTACAGACACAATGTTGTAGGGCGGATCTCTACAACTTATTCATCTAGCTTAACTGAAACTTTATACCCACTAAACAAAAACTTCCCATTTTCCTCTTCCTCTAGCCCCGGGAAACAATCATTCTACTCTCTACTTCTATGTGTTTGACTATTTTAGATAACTCCTATAAGTGGAATCATGCAGTATTTGCACTTCTGTAACTGGCTTATTTCACTTACATAACATCGTCCAGGTTCAGTTATGTGGCTGCAAATGGCAGAATTTCCTTCTCTTTCATGGCAGAATAATATTCCATTGGGTGCATAAACCACACATTCTTCCACTGATGAGCATTTAGATTGTTTCCCTGCTCTTATTTTTAAGGAATTCAATATCCAAACCAGCTTCATTTCCTTCATTAATGCTTATTTTATACATACATGTATTTATTCATTCATTTTTCACTCTTTATCTGAATATCCATCATGAGAAAGACACTATGCTAACAGTTCTGACAGAGGTTAAAAAGATGCACTATTCACCCTCCTTGCCCTGAAGAAGTTTGCAATCAAGTTAGTTTTGTCCAATTGATTCCCTATAAGTGTAATTTTAATTTAAATGTCATTTTTCCTCTCCCACTGTACATGAATGCATTAGGCTAACAGTTAGAAATGCATACAAAGAAAAAAAGAAAATCTAAACTCATTCCAAGAAATGACTTTAATATTGAAGTATAATCAATAGTTAATTATCCTAGCAGAATGATTCATTCTAGTTTTGTTATTGTTGGTGTTTTTTAATGGGCAGGTACTTTGTTTAATGTTTGTGTAACTGGGTCTGGGAGTTTTTCCACCCAAATTTATGAGCATTTTCACAACATGTGATACACATCCTAAATGTACTGATTAACAAAAAAAAAAGGAAAATGTATCTCCTCGCTGAATTCCAAGCTCAAAAAATAAATCCTTGAATCCATTTGCTTTCAACCAACAAGGCATAATACCTCATAGCTCAAAAAAGAAGAGGGAAAGAGTTATTTTTAAGTCTTCCCTAACATTAAGTAGCATTTTTCCACTGATATATGACATAGGCTATGGGGAAGATTGGGAACAGAAATTTAGGGATTAAAAAACTTAGGCAATTTTTTAGATTCCACACATAAACAATATCACACAGCATCTGTCTTTCTCTGTCTGACTTATTTCACTAAGCACAATAACCTTCAAGTCCATCTATGTTGCTGCAAATGGCAAAATTTCATTCTTTTTTATGGCTGAGTAGTATTCTATTGAGTATATATATACCACATCGTCTTTATCCATTCATCATGAATATAACAAAAAAGCAGATGGGTATATAGAGAACAAACTAGTGGTTACCAGTGGGGAGAGGGAATGGGGGAGGGGCGATGTAGAGGTAGGGAATTAAGAGGTACAAACTAATAGGTATAAAATAAACTATAAGTATATATTATATAACATGGGGAATATAGCCAATATTTTATAATAAGTATTTATAGTTATACTCCGTTTGTGGAGTATAACATTTAAGAATTGTGAATTGTACATCAACTATATCTCAATAATTTAAAAACACCTTAGGTAAACCCTCACATGTCACTTCAGAGAAGTCACTTCCTCTCTCTTTCAGTTCTGTCATAAAATTGATAAAAATCTAAAATTATATTGATAAACATTGCAGTTCAACTGCATTTTCTGTAGAGACATTTGCTACAACAGTCTAAATCTTCCATTGGTCTCACAATAAAGATATTAGGATAAGAGAGTTATTCTGCATTCAGTCTAATTCTATTGGTGCAGAATTCCACTTACAGTAGCTACTTAATGAATTCTCTCTGAATGAAGTGTTTCACTGAAGAGAGAGGATTCTTGATTTTTAATTGAAATTTAAAAGCTTCATCCTGGAGTTAAAAGATGATAGTAAAAGCTGGTTGTAAAACAAAATCATAATTGGTTTCAAGATAAATAGCTTCTCATCAGCCAAATGTTTCTTGTAATGTTGGAATGTAGAAACTCATCATCAAACAATTTAATTTTCATTACAATACAGTGTACATCAGGTAGTCATGCCCTAAACATCTGAATCATATGCATCTAACCTGCATGAATTTTTATGAATATTATACCTGTAGAAAATGTTTTGAATAAATTGGAGATTGTCTCTTTTCCAATTAAGAGAGAGAATGTTCAAGGTGTGGAGAGATTTGGGGGGAGGAAAATTGGTATACAAATATGAAAAAGCCCTTCCTCAAGTAAAAAAAATATTTCTGAGTTGTCTGTGTCTAGGAATCCTCAGTTCCCTTCTGTAATCATCGCACAGTATAAAACCAGAGTGAAACACCTGCTCTGGCAAATACAAGCTTTGCATGCAAACTGGGTCATAAATGCCTTAGCCTTCATCAGAGGAAAGGAACATGATTCCATTGAAATCTTACTACATGCCACACAGTTGACTCTGTTTTACCCCTGTCCCGTTTACAAAACAGTTCTGTGCATATCTTATATATGGAATTATAAGGATAAATAACATTGCATTTTCCTTTCTTCCCTCAGGGTCTTATTCTTAGCAAAAAATACATTTTTTAAAACTATTAGTAATACTTATGATTCCTTTTAAAGTTGGTAGAATTTCCTGAATACAGTCCAAGGAACTAACAAGATACTGTGGGAAACTGGACTAGGATATGTGTTTGAGAAATGGTGAAGTCCAATATCATACCATCAAAAAATGAATTTAGAGTAAAACTTTTAAAGGTTCATTATAGTCTAGATATCTTTGGAATAAATCTAACAATCATCATACACTATGAAGAAATACATGTAAGTACATTTCACATACTATGAAAAATACTTTCCACCTCCCATGAAGTGGACACAAATTGGGATGGCTGACTGACAAAATGTCCAACACTGTGTCACAACCCTATCCCTCACAGCTATTTCCAGGAATACACTCAAACTGGTTATAGGGGAAGGTGCTAACCCAAACTGACACATTCATAGTACGTTCTTCCTTCCTCCATCACAGTTATTGGTCCAATGTGTGGGCATGTGGCCTAAGCAAAGCCAATTGGACACTGCCCAGAATTTTTCAAAATCTAGCTGGGATTAAGGAGATTCTCCCTAAAGAGATGGGAACACGAAGCCATGGACATTGCTGGGTGAACCCCCATCTACAGTAGAAGAGATAAAAAAAGCTAAAGTTCAGAGATCAGCAAAGAAAGGAGAGAGGTCGGGAATGGGGAGATGTTGATCAATTCCTCTTATCTTTGATGTCAGTTCTCTCCTCTACAAACCTACACGAATTCATGTTTGACTTCTATCACTTCCAAATGATAGCATCCTAATATGCTCAGCAGTTTAGGTCTGTCTGTCAACACTGGCTAAATCAAGTGTAGGTTTGAAGCGTTTAAACAGATTTTTTTTTCATGAAAACCTGGAATTTGATTCATTGTCAATAGCCATTAAAGTCACAGGGAAATCTACCATCACGGCTGATTTTAAAAATTCAAACTATAACTCCCATTATTATCTATGTATTTTTGATTTTTTGGTACACTAATCATCTCAATCCTCCATGCAATCAAGGTCTTTTTACTTTTGTTTACTCTAATCTATATACTTAAGTGATTAGACAATTAATAATAATATGACAAATTAATTATATTATACCATTATTAGCAGCTCGTATAACAAATATTAACTATAAGCCAGACACTATGCTCTGTTTTGATTGCCTCAGTACTCTTATAAGTCAGTTATTAAAATCCCATATTATAAATAAATTGAGGCATAGAAAATGTACTCAAAGTTGCACAGCTAGTAAATGTAAAAGAGCTGGGGTTAAAACCCAGGAAATTTACCTCCTTTAAAGAGGGTATATTCAAACCTAAAGCAGCGTTTCCAAGACTGATGAGTTCTGAAGTCACAAAATAGTGGAAAGTTCTATTTGTATCAAATGAGGTAACGAGAAGAATAAAGGCAGTTCATTATCATCATGTCCAGGCTGTGCTCCCATCCCCACCGGAATTGTCAAAGTGATGTTGTGGGCTTTTGTTTAAAATCTCTCTCATCCCCTACACAGCTTCTTAGTTTTCATAGTATCCCTAGTGCCTGGCATAGAGTTTAGGACACAGTCCTCATTTAATAAAAACTACATGTATGAAAGAGTAGAGTCATTAAATGAATGAATCGATAATCTAGGGGAAAACGAGAGTGGAGAACAAGAAGTGTGTAATGAAAAATGAATTAAAGGATCTGTGAAATCTGCGAAGGGCATCGCAGAAAATTAAATCCCTCCAAAAGAACTCAGAATCAGATTGTACTCCATCCCCCCCACCACCACCACAAGGCCACTATCCTATTTTCCCTCCTCTTTGGAATACTGAAGAGTTGAAGGATACCTTATTCCTACCTCCCCCTCCTCTTTTGCCCCCAGCACTTCCCTAGCTAGGAATGACTATGTAGACGTAGTGTGCCTATTTTAGGCATCGTTCTCTGGCTTTCCAGCTACAGGCTTCTGAAGACCTGCTTGTTTCTTGCACATTTAATAAAGCCCACAGGCAAGTGGAAAAACAGCATCGAAAGGAGGTCAGACCAAGATCCATCTGTTTTTCCCGTTTAGCAGTGTGCTTTAACTGTGATAGCTAAGCGATGAGTAAAACCTTAAAGTGCAGGGTCCCTTTCTATGTCCCTTCTTTAGCTACTTTGCCAAGAAGACATGAGTGTTACACTGAGGATCTGTTCATTGCTGGACTTCTCTCCTCTTCTTCACTTGTCATTGTAGGAACTGGGGACAGAGTATTTGGGGTTGGAAGTAGGTGGGAAAAGCAGAGAAACTCTATCTAGTCCGTCACTAATTTCTCAAGTGCTTACTTATTCCAAATTTTAACACAGAAGGGAATTATGTGTAAGCTGAATTAACCATTGACTCCTCTGCTTTCTGGAGACTGTTCTATTAAAACAAGTGATTTTAACCTCCTAGGTCAGATGACACATTGGTGCTCTCTGCTCTCAATCTAGTCTGCATATGTGTTTTGTTTTCCTAGTATTGTCTTTAAAAATACTGTCAACATTTTTAAACTGAAAGGTTTTTTCCCCACTAAGATCAGATACACAGTAAAAATGTCCCCTTACCACTCCTTTTAAACATCACACTCAACATTCTAGCTATTGCAATCAGAAAATAAAAGGAAATAAAAACAGATTGAGAAGGAAGAAATAAAACTGTCTTTGCAGATGATGTCTATGTAGAAAATTTGAAGGAATCAACAACAAAAACTCCTGTAACTAATAAGCAGTTATAGCAAGGTTGCAGGATACATGGTTAATATACAAAAGTTAATCACTTTTCAATACACCAGTACTGAACAAGTGGAATTTGAAACACACAATGCCATTTACCTTAGCATCCAAAAAAATGAAATGCTTAGGTATAGATGTAACAAAATATGTACAAGATCTATATGAGAAAAGCTACAAAATGGATGAATTAAATCAAAGAATAACTAAATAAATGGAGAGAGATTCCATGTTAATGGATAGGAAGACTCAATATTGCCAAGATGTTAGTCTTCCCAACTTGATCTGAAGATTCAATGAAATTCCAATCAAAATCCCAGGAAATTACTTGGTGGACATTGACAAACCAATTCTAAACTTTATATGGAGAGGCAAAAGGCCCAGAATAGCCAACAATACATTGAAGGAGAAGGAAGTTGGAAGACTAACACTACCTAACTTCAAGACTTACTATAAGCTATAGTAATCAAGACAACATGGAAATAAGAGACAAATAGATCAGTGAAACAGAATACAGAGTCCAGAAATAGACCTTCATAAATATAGTCAACTAATCTTTGACAAAAATGTAAAGGCAATAAAATGTAGCAAAGATATTCTTTTTATCAAATGGTGCTGAAACAACTAGATATCTACATGCAAAAAAAAAATCTAGATACAGACCTTATATCCTTTATAAAAATGAAGTCAAAATTGATTGCAGACCTAAAACTACATAACTAAAACAAAAAACCCTAGACAATAACATAGGAGACAACCTAAATGATCTTGAATATGGCAATAGCTTTTTAGATATAACGTGAAAGACACAATCTATGAGAGAAGCAATTAATTAGATGGATGTCATTAAAATAAAAAACTTTTACTCTGAAAAAGACAACATCAAGAGAATGTGAAGACATGTCAGACTTGAAAAAAATATTTGCAAAAGACACATCTGATAAAGGACTATTATCCAAGATATACGAAATACTCATAAAACTTAGCAAACAACTCAATTAAAAAATGAGCCAAAGATCTTAACAGACACACCTCACCAAAGAAGAAATACAGATGGCGAATAAGTGTATAAGAAGATGCTCCACATACATGTCATCAGGAAAATGAAAATTAAAACAATGAGATACCACCGTATACCTATTAGGATGTCCAAAAACCAATGCACACCACCAAATGCTAGGGAGGGTAAGGAGCAAAAGGAATTTTCATTCATTGCTGGTGGAAATGCATAATGATACAGCCACTTTGGAAGACAATTTGGTAGTTTCTCACAAAAGTAAACATACCATTCCCATACAACCCAACATCACTGCACTCCTTGGTATTTACCCAAAGACTTTGAAAACTTCTATCCACATAAAAACCTGTACACGATTTTACAGAAACTCTATTCACAAGTGAAAAAATTTGGAAGCAGTAAAGATGTCCTTTAGGAAGTTAATCAACTGCAGTACATCCAAACAATGGAATATTATTCAGTACTAAATATTTTGAGTTATCAAGCCATGAAAAGACATGGAAGAAACTTAACTGCATATTACTAAGTGAAAGAACCAATCTCAAAAGGCTACATACTATATGATTTCAAGTATATAACATTCTGGAAAAGGCAAAATCATGCAGTCAGTAAAAAGATTAGTGGTTGCCAGAGGTTAGGGAGGGCGGAGTAATGAACAGGCAGAGCATGGAGTATTTTTAGGGCAGTGAAAATACTCTATAGGATACCATAATGATGGATAAAGGCCATTATACATTTGTCCAAAATAGAATGTACAACACCAAGAGTGAACTATAATGTAAACTGTGGACTTCGGGTGATTTTGATGTATCTATGTAGATTCATCAGTTGTAACAAATACACCAATCTGGTAAGTGATGTCAATAATGGGAGAGCTATGGGTCTAGGGGCAGGAGGTATAAGAGAAATCACTGCAACCCTCAATTTTTTGTGTGAACTAAAACTGCTCTGAAAAATTATCTTAATAAAAAGAACTGGGAAGTTTCACATACAACATTCTAATTCTCTTCAAAAATCAATCATTTTTCTCTTGATAAAGCCTAGCAGTCCTTGGGAAACTAGGCTCAGAGTCACTTGCCCTTTGTCATCGAGCTTATAAGGATTTTTTTTCACACAGTAGAGAAATATCTCTGTCTCTCTCTCTCTCATCCTCTCTGTGTCTCTTAAAAGTAGGACTACAAAGGAAAGATTAAGACGGCAAAATGCCTTCTTATGCCTACCTTACTTCACTCATACGTTACCTGTTGGCCCCTATGAACTATAGAGTTTATGAGCCTTAGTTATGGATGGTAAAGTGATGCCTATTCGTGGAAAAAATAGTATAGGAGTCACAATGATACTGATAATAGATAGAGCACTTAATAGAGCACTCACTCCTACTAAGTGCTTTATATACAACGTGTAATAAATATTATTATAACCTTCATTTTACAAGTGAGGTAAATAGAGGTTAGAAACGTTATGTAATTTCTCAAGGACGCTTACAACTAGTTAGTAGTGGATTTAGGAATCTAAACCAGGATTTTTTGATATCCAAGGCCATACTCTGAACAAATATGTATACAGTACTAGCTCCATAAAATATAAAGTGTTCGACTTAAGCTGGAGACTAGTTCTCTTTATAATTTTATATTAATGATTCCTAGGACTCCTCTCAGTAAGATTTCTACATGAGCATTGAGAGTGATAGTCATCCAAGATCAGCATACATGAAAAACATAAAATGTAAGAAATAAACGCTCAACAAGTTTCCAATATTAACTCTTTTGCATGATTATTTACTGGTTTGGTTAATTCGTGTGTGTTTGAGTGGGCTGTCAACAACATCGACCTGAATTCTAAATGGCGTTTTCCAGGGCTATTGGTTCTGGGATATAACTTGATAACTTGATCTGTGGTAGGATTTCTTGGGCCAGACACCAACCGCTGAGTCTTTGAACACTACAGGTTTAGACAACTAGCCAGAGAGTGGGAAAATACATTTCTCTGTATCACTTGGGATCTTAGGAAGAAGCAGATAGTACACACAAATGGGTAATCTAAGGAGAGTCTTCCATGTAGGCAGAATACTAGGAAACCACGAGGCATCATTACCATCCCTAAGATAAAACAGCAAAGTAAGGAAGCAGTTACCAGAACCTGGAGATGGAGAGAGCTCTGTGGAAACGGTCACCTGAAGCACTATAGCTCTGGTTAAAGGAAGCAGTCAGCATTGGTGATGTTATAAGAATGGACCCAGGGAAATAAACACCATCACCACACTCTTCTTCAGGCCTCCATTCTCCTACCAGTTCTTGGCACAGGCCGGAGAACCCACTGATGTAATCTAACAAGTCAGCTCTCCTAAGGCACACACAAGGTGGAAAAGGGCAGAGAGTATATCTGGAGTGGAGGAAGAAATTCAACACACAAATCCTGGTGGAAATGACTAGGGTTTTCAGGCTGACAGACATCTTTTCAAACATAAATCAGGGCAAACCATTAAGCAACTTACATTTTACTGGGTAAGACTCTGAAATAATGAAAAATACTGTATAGAATTTTAATATAGGAATCTGCTTAGAGGTCTAGTTTTACACCTTTTCTGAAGCATGAGTCACTGCTAACAATACCCCCAAACAGTGGTCTCATCCATCCCCGGTTTGAGCATCTGAAATGATAAAGAACTCGCTTATCCCTGAATCAGACAAGACTCCTTAAGTTGCAAGAGATTGAAATCCAAGTCTGACCATTGACATAATCGGAATTTCAAGCGTGGCGTTCATGCAAAGGTGGATCTGGGGGCTCAGATAATATCATCTGGTACTGTTATCATTGTTATCTTATGAGGCACAGAGAGGTTAACTGGCCCTAGGTTATTCAGCTAATAAAATAGAATATGTACAAGTAATTTTGCTTCCTAAGTTTGTACTATGACCCACTAAAAAATCAGAAGGCACTGTCATGGTATATAAACCCTCAAGGGAAATTTTTTCAACCACACTAGTAAGCAAAGAAATAAAAATTCTTCCAATATGAGACCACTTTCAGCTGTCAAACTGGCATGTTTCAATAAAAATAATATCCAAAATTAGTCAGCAAGAAATGCAAACTCTCTTCTGCTGCTGGTGGAAGTTGTGTAAGAATTCTGCAAAATAATTTGGCGTTATGTAACCAGAGTCTCAGAAACATATATTCTTTGGAAACACATAGCCTATGGATGCATTCAAATCTATAACTGCAATAATGTTAAATGCTATGAGAAAAAACAAATATCAGAAACAATCTAAACATTGAACACTTAGAAACTGATTAAATTTTGAGACATCCACCCTATGGAATACAAAGCAACCATTAAAAATGTTGACACACTTTGCTGTATACCTGAAACTAACACAACATCGTAAATCTAGTACACTTGAATAAAATTTTTTAAAATAGACAAAGGACCTGAATAGACATTTTTCCAAGGAAAACATCCAAATGGCCAACAGATACATAAACGATGCTCAACATCATTAATCATCAGGGAAATGCAAATCAAAACCACAATGAGCAATTACCCCACACCTGTTAGAATGGCCATTATCAAAAAGACAAGAGATACCAACTGATGGCAAGGATGTGGAGAAAAGGGAACACTCATGCACTGTTAGTGGGAATGTAAACTGGTGTAGGCACTATGGAAAATGGCATGGAAGTTCCTTAAAAAATTTAAAATACAACTACATTCCTCTTCTTGGTATATATCTGAAGGAGACAAAATCACTATCTTGAAGAGATATCTGCACTCCCATGTTCATTGCAGCATTATTTACAATAGCCAAGACAACATGGAAACACCTAAATGTCTGTCAACAGAAGAAGAGATAAAGAAAATGTGATATACATCTATATCTATATACAATGGAATGTTATTCAGCCATAAAAAGAAGAAAGACTGTTATTTGCAACAACATGGATAAATCTTGAGGGCATTATGCTAAGTGAAGTAAGTCAGACGAAGAAAGACAAATAATGTATGATCTCATTTATATATGGAATCTAAAAAAGCCAAACTCATAGAAACAGAGAGTAGAATGGTGGTTGCCAAGGACTGGGGGATGTGGGAAATGGGGACATGTTGGTCAAAAAATATAAACTTCCACTTATAAGATGAATAAGTTCTGGGGATGTAAGGTACAGCATGGTGACTATAGTTAACAATATCATATAGTTAAAAGTTGTCAAGAGAATAGATCTTAAAGGATTTCAACACACATGCAGAAAAAGGTAGTTATGTGAGGTCTTGGAAGTGTTAAACTAGCCTAATTGCAGCAATCATTTTCCAATATATACATGTATCAAATCATCACACTGTATAACTTAAACTTCCACAACGTTACAGTCAATTAGCTCTCAATAAAAGCTGGAAAAAATGTTAATGCCCTTAAAAAATAAATTAAAATGCTGATATACAATAATTAATAATACACAAATATGCTTATTTTATTTCACTGAATGAGCTAAAAAAGAAAGAAAAGTAAATTGAGAGAAATTGGAATTTCTCTCCAGAGAATTTCCAAGGGGCTCACTAACCCTCCTACAGATTCTCAGCAGAATTAATTTACACAGCAGACTCCCTTAAGAATTCAATTCAGAGAAATGTGATGCCTACTAATCTCTCTAGGAACATTTCTAGGACAGAGGGTAAGCATACCCGAACTAAGTGAGGGCTCTCGGGGCCTGCCCCCCACCTTGGCAATGGCCATGATTTATCAGCTTGTGTTATGCTCTAGTGGAAAGAGCATCAGTGATAAAGGAACATCCATTCTCTACCTTGATTCAGCAGGTGTGCGTGAGAGAAAATCTCCATTAGGTCTTCACAGCTTCCTCATCTCGTGTCCTTTCAGAAAAAGACACGTGGAGGCCTAAAGTAAATGACTTCTGTCTTCACTCCCATGAGATATTCCTCCATTTCTCACTGAATTTAGTTGAAAAATAAAGTCTCAACCATAGTCAAGGAGACTTTTTCCCTCTGCTTTGTACTAGTCAAGCCATACAACTTGAAGCACTGTATTTTTGGATACAAAGTAACACCATGTTCATCTTAGAATATGTAAAAAATAAGACAAACTTTTAAAAAATGGAAGAAGAGAAAATAATCCAAAATCCTACCACTAGTAGTATCAATACCACTTTTAACATTTTGTGTATACATTTCTAGAATTTTCCTATGGAAATATACACTTTTTTTTTTTTTTGCGGTATGCGGGCCTCTCACTGCTGTGGCCTCTCCCGCCGCGGAGCACAGGCTCCGGACGCGCAGGCCCAGCGGCCACGGCTCACGGGCGCAGCCGCTCCGCGGCATGTGGGATCCTCCCGGACCGGGGCACGAACCCACGTCCCCTGCATCGGCAGGTGGACTCTCAACCACTGCGCCACCAGGGAAGCTCACACCTTTTTTATATCCATGAAATCACACTCTGCATCCTGTGCTATAAGGCTTTTACACTTACTGAAACAACATAAATATCTTTGCCTATCATTATATACCCTAAAGCAGGATATTTACAACCCTGATGTGAATTTGTTGGTAAAAAAGAAAAGCTAAGGGTTCTCAAGTGAAGAGAGCAAGAAAGCAAGAACCTTTAATGCTGCTGGTGTGCGCTGATGTTCCGATTGCCACTAAAAACAATTAGGGATGAGAAGGGAACAAGAAGGAACCTGATGTTTATTATTAACAAGACCTCTTACTAAGTACTTTACATTCACGAACTCATCCCAGTCATCACCCCTGGAGGCAGGAATGTTTATACTCCATTTGCCATGTGAAGAAATTGAGACCCTGAAAGACTACGTGCCTTACCCAAGGTTGTGTTGCTATAAAATAGGGGCCAGGACAAAACTTGCTGTGCCTGACGCCCATCACCTTCCTACAGAATAGGAGAACCGGGACGCAAACTCAATTATGTCGATTCCGAAACTGTCATGCTATTTCCAATTTACCACTGCCTCCTGGAATTTCTTTACAAAGTTCACTTCTTCTTTTGGACAAATACCTATTGAATGCTTACTATCTTTCAGTCACTGGGTTAAGAACTGTGCATGCAAAGCTAAACTAGCCAGAAAAAGTCTCTCTCTGATGAAGCTGATGTGCCAGAGAGGAAGACAAGAAATGGACAAGTAAACAAATAAATAACTAACACCAACCAACAGGCCCTTCCACCAAAATACTCCCACAGAAAATGAGGTCCACAGTTTGGGCTTTTCTAGACAGGGTCTCTGAGTCAAAGGGCTGTGCCCTAGAAACACTAGGCATTAGGTCAGTTCAGATTTGGGGGCTTTCTTCCAGAAAGATCCTTAACTCTTTTACCTAGGGCATGATAGTGACTAATAATATTCACCCCCAACGGAGCACCTATCATGAAAGGCTTTCTTCCAAATCAATGGTCATGAGACTTTGGGATCGAAAGACAGGAAAACACAATAGCCTGTATTGTCATGGTATATTACACACCGCCTCAGAGCATGAATTCTGGAGTCAGAGAACCTGGGTTCAAAACTTTCACCAGTTACTGTATGCGGGGGCCTGGGCAAGCTCTTCAAGTATTCTCGGCCTTGATTTTTTTCCTATTTATGAAATGGGAAGAACAACAAGAACAATAATATTGTAATAATACTTATCTCACAGGTCATTGTGAGCACTGAAGGAGTTCAAACGTGGAGAACTCTGAACAGGGCCAGGTACGCGGTAAGTGCTTTGTAAGTGTTATTGCTATAGCATCATTACATGATGCCCCGGGACCCAGGGCCTTGGACATACACCTTGACATTATGAGCACAGGAGATGAGCACATCTTGGCATCATATGGGCCTTATCACTCACTGCCTGGGTGATACTGAACATTCCCCTAAATTTATTTTTCTCAACCTTAAAAATGTGGACTTTAACAGTACCTACTCTTGGATATTGTTTTGAAAATAATATGAAAAAGGACTGAGCACTGAGCTTAGCGTATGGTACGATCCAACAAAATGTAACTATGATTAAAGTTATAATCACAGAACATATTAGAAAGGTACTTGCCCACCCACTTCTCCAAGCTGGTCCTCTTAAGGGGACATCAGGGCCTCTGGCCTTTAATTCAGTGAAACCTCCTGTGGTCAGGAGAAAAATCTCATTTGCTGTCAGGTGAGACGCTTACTATAAGTAAGGCTAAAACAAGAAGTTAAGGCATGAGAATAGTGTGTGTGTGTGTGTGTGTGTGTGTGTGTGCGCGTGTGTGTGCGTGTGTGTGTGTGTGTGCGTGCGCACACATATGTTAAAGAAATGGATTAGCCTTGTAGTCTGAGAGTGTATCTTTCTGCTTGCAGACTTTCCTTACATTGTGCTTTCTATTGTCATACCATTTAAAAATTTCTCTGAGTATATTATAGTATCAGAATTATTTTCCTCTTTTGATTATCTGGAACTATTATACAAAATAAGACAGGAAATGAGTTTTGCCATGAGATTTAATGTGTTGCTTTTCAGAAGTCCCCTTAACACCATGTTACACTAAACCTATGAGCCATTTTGCCAGTAATTCTCAGCCTGGACTGTTGCTTTCTTCGCTGTCCTATTATGCCAGGAAGGCATTTTCCCTTAGAGTGTCAGAGAGTCTCTGATAATTGAGCAAAGTCTACCTCTTGTTTTGCCTTTTTCATAAACCCCACATTCAGGCACTGATTCTCAAGTACGGATGCAACTGATACGCTAGAGAAGTGAATTTTACATGGAGTAATTAGACACACTGGCTCTCATGATATTTTCTTCTCACTACAATATTCATCTGCACTTTTAACAAGGTTTCCTGAGTGCCTACTACGTACACTGCATTAGGCATTCAGCATTGACCAAGACAGGTGAGTTCTTACCTGAATGATTGCACATTTCAGTGGGGGATACTGACAACTCACAAATACACAAACAAATGTGAAAATGCTATCCTGAAAATTAAAATCTATAGGGAGTGAACAGCGTTGAACGCAGGAGAGAAATACCAGGAAAGACCTCTCGGCAGAGGTAACACCTGAGCTATACTAAGATTTGGATGCTAGAAAGACACAGAGGAAAGTCCAGAGGAAAATGAGCCCAGAGAAAGTAGGAAGTAAAACATCCTTGAGGCGGAAATAAATCTGGCATATTAAGGCACAAAAAGAACTGTGCAGCTGGAGCATAGGGGTGGGAAGCAATGGGAAGGACAGGAAATCAGAGAAGCAGGCCAGTAGTCCTGCTTGCTCAGAGCTTGGAAGGAACTCTGGTTCATGGTGTCTTGTTTCTGTTAATAGTACAGTAGTTGGAGGTGAAAGGGAGGACAGCTACAACAGTGAGGGTACATGTGTGTCCTAGACAATGCAGTACCACTTTCTGTGACTATATGACACAAGCATAGATCGGTCTAGATTGGAGTCCACACTCGCGGTCTCACACTGTAATCCTCAAAGGCAGGATACAGGAAACTTACACTAAAATGGGGTTCTTATAAGCCTTGGGTTGCTCATCTGCAAAACGGAGCTAATAATAATAGCAAATCAATACAAGCACATGATATCCACAGCACCGAGCTGCAACATTAAAACACATGAAAACCAAAGAGATATCTGCACTCCCGTATTCACTGCAGCCTCATTCACGATCGACAAGATATGGGGGAAGCCAAGTGTCCAATGACAGAGGAATGAATAAAGAAAAAATGTGGTATATACATACAATGGAATATTATTCAGCCTTCAAAAAGAAGGGAATTCTGCCGTATGCAACAACATGGATGAACCTGGAGGACACTATGCTGAGCGAAATAAGCCAGTCCCAGAAGGACAAATACTGCAATGGTTCCACTTATATGAGAAACCTAATGTAGTCAAATTCAGAGAAGTAGAGAATACAACAGTGGTTGCCGGAAGGTGGGAGGTGGGTGATATGGGCAGTTGTTCAATGGGTTATGCTAGATGAATGTGTTCTGGAGAGATCCTCCATACAACATAGTGTCTATCTATACTTACCAATATAGTATCGAGCATGTCAATATTTGTGAAGCGGGTAGTTCTCATGTAAAGTGCTCTTGCCACAAGGACACAAGGAAACTCTGAGAATTGATGGCTATCTTTATTACCTTGATTATGGTGATGGTATCGTGACTGTTTGCATATGTCCAAACTCATCAAATTGTGTACATTAAATATTTGGAGTTCTTTGTATATCAGTTATACCTCAATAAAGCTGTTAAAAAGGCAGCTAGACTCTTAAAAGGTGCATTTCTGGGACAATGTGGTGTTAATCTGTATTTTAGTTTCTGCATTTACGCAGCAGCTGGGGAACTGCCTTCCTAGAAATCCAACCTTGTGTTCATGGCCATGCATGACTCCACAGTACATTTTCAAGGCATAAATCATTTTCTCTTTACCTTTGTTATGCTTCATAATGATGCTAGTGGCTGAAAGGTTACCAATTTCCTGGCTGTATAGAGTCAGCAGGGTTAATTTTTTCAACTGGCCAGAAAATGTCAAGCCCATCAGTAGCGTTATTCACTTCATTAGCTAATGTAGTTTAATGTTTGGGGGGTCAAGAAAAGGCACTTTTGAAGAATACCTTGGAATAAGATCAAGGTTATTATTCAAAAGGGAAATTCTCTACTTAAATTACCATCATCACTACAGCTGATTACCTTTTCTCGGAAAATGACCCCATATGTCTGTATGTCATTTCCCAGACAGCCCGAAGCCATGCTTAAAATAATCCTTTATAACCATTATTATATAATCATTCTAACAGCAAATATTTATTAAGCTCTTAATATGTGCAAGGCTCTGAGATGAGCATTTTAAATAAATTGCCTCAGAGAATACTCATGACATTCTCATGAGGAAGGAACTATTGCTCTCATTTTGCAAATGAGGAATTGGATGTTTCCAAACCTCTAACTGGGGGAGAGCCACCATGCCTCTGAGGCCTCACCAGTTGAGATGCTAGGTGTGAGTACAGGCACCAGCCTCGGCTGGCTCTCGGTCATGGCTTGAAGTCAAGGGTAGTGCTATTTCAAGGTTTCAACAACAGTGAGAACACGTGCCCACATTCTCCGCTTCATTCCCAGCTCTGCACCAGCTTTGCATCCAGCCTTTCTTGTTTCACTCAAATCTACTTTACTGGAAAGTTAACCATCGAGAGAAGAAATACATCACTGTCCTGGGTGCTCCCTACCCAGATCCCACATGATCTAGTCCATGGCTACCTCTTGGAACACATTTCCTGAAGCCTGCCTCTCCACGCAGCTAGCTCCAGCCACCGTGGACTCTGTCTCCAGCATGTGTTACAGTGCTAGCACATAGTGGGTACTCAGTAAAATCATGCTACATGCATTATTCAATCCTGGAGTGGGAAACATTAACCTGGGATGTTACTTTTCGTCCTCTAATTAAAACACAGTGTTTTTTTTAAAAATTATTTTGTGCTGTTTACTGTCCTTTTTTTTTTTAAACATCTTTATTGGAGTATAATTGCTTTACAATGTTGTGTCAGTTTCTGCTTTATAACAAAGTGAATCAGCTATATGCATACATATATCCCCCAAACCCTCTCCCCTCTTGCTTCTGCCTCCCACCTTCCCTATCCCACCCCTCTAGGTGGTCACAATGCACCGAGCTGATCTCCCTGTGCTATGCGGCTGCTTCCCACTAGCTATTTTACATTTGGTAGTGGATATATGTCCATGCCACTCTCTCACTTCGTTCCAGCTTACCCTTCCCCCTCCCCATATCCTCAAGCCCATTCTCTACGTCTGTGTCTTTATTCCTGTCCTGGCCCTAGGTTCATCAGAAACTTTTTTTTTAGATTCCATATATATGAAAACACAGTTTTTAGATCTTTATTTTCATTCTTACTTGAACACCACATCTAGGGCATAGAAATTAATTGAAAGACAAAGCCAGGTGCAAAATTTGCTCAGTGACTAAAGTAGAGATTGTCACCGAACACTCTAAATGAGAACTCATTTTTTGCATAATGTGACAGCAAAGAAAGTGATAATACCGACCTAAAATCAATAAGAAATAGACCTGCAAGTAAGAAATCCTCTAATTCAACATGATGCAAACTTACAGCTGCCTCAAAAAAAAAGTCAAATAATGTCTTTATTACTTTAAATTACTTTAAATTACCCAAAAAAAAAGTCAAATAATGTCTTTATTACTTTAAATAGGATTGCCAGAATACGACCACAGGGGTAAATCATTCTTATAGCATAATTCCCAGGAGAAAAGTAACCAAAAATAAAATAATAATAATGTTAGAGAATAGTATCATTTTCACAATTCTTTAAATGGGTTAGGGGAATACTCCAGCAACATTTGTCCCATTTTTTTGCTAATTATTTCTTCCCTGCTGATGTAATGGTAAGCCCTAAGCCGTTAAAAAAAAATGTTGTTGTGTTTTTCAATCAGTGTTATTTATAGCCCAGTAAATCTAATAACCCAGAGCTGATACTGAAATGTCTGTCCCAACAAAGCAAAGTGAATTCCCTGCTTTCATATTCCTGTGCTGTGAGCAGGGGCAGACCACTCCTAAGTGCCTAGAGATGGCAAAGCTCACAGGACGGGATGAACACCAAGGTTGAGTGCTCAAGGGAATGCGGGAAGAGAAACTCTCCGTTTTACAATTTTCTCAAAAGTTAGCTTTCGGAAAACAGATGGGGGAAAAGTGCTTCTGGGCTAGATCTATGAATGAACCACATTAAAAATGAAAGGGGGTGGCCAGAAAAAAACCGCAAGAAAAAAAGCAAACCCTCGTCCACTGACACGGTGCCTTGTGTTTGGTATTGGGAGGTCAGCAGACCTGCCGTCGGGATGCTCTCTGCCACTTATGAACTGTGAGGCTTAGCAGCATAGTTTAAACTCTCTTGGTCCCTGATTTCACCCCTGTAAAGTGAAATAATAACAATTCCTATCTCAGAAGCATTTCTAGTGATGATCAAAACAGACTATTTAGGAAGAAAGTTCTTTGTAGAATAAAATGTCAAACAAGTGCTCTTTGAAGCAGTTTCCAAGGCACTGGAGAGTCACTGGAATTGATCCATTTTCACTGAAACCCCAGCCTGTGAGCTGAAAGACTTCAGGCAACTGACTCTTGCTCTCGGAACCTCAGTTTTCTCATCTGTCAAATGGGAGTATAACAGTACCCCTGTGAGCCAGCTGTTTTCTATTGCTACCTCGCAGTCACTCTCCGTACTTGCCCAGGCTGCTCTCAGCCCTGGGAGATGATCTCTGTGGAGCAGATCAGTAGGCTGCCTTGCATCTAATTTCCAGCTGGATGTGGCTAACAGGAAGCACAGATGAGCAGAAGATTCAGGGAAAGTGAGATATTGGTGTTTATAACTCTGGACCCCTTCCTATTATGTCTCGATGGCTTGCCTGCTGCTCTACCCAAGCCATCAAGTCTGTTAAGTGGTCCTCTCCTGTAACCACAGCTACTGTCTGAACTCTGCTAACTATTCCTTTCCCTTGTTCCCTCTCCAGACCTAGAGGTGGCAACACATAGCAGTGTCCGCCATAGCTAGGGTGCTTCACCATCCCCTGTTATCCTCTCTTAATTATGATCACAACTTTAGAGTCACTTTATTAAAATTTCTTTAGCCCACATAAATGTCTTATTTGTTTCCTTCCAAGACCAAAACCACAGCTGATACAATAGGAAGAGCCTGTGGAAACCAGCCCTGCTGACGCAATTCTAAGATGAGGTTGCCCATATATTTGAGGAGGGCACAGATACCTTCCTTCTAAGAGGTAAACGAAACAGCAGTATTCCATGGGACGCAGTGGCATTATAATTAAATGAGTAACCACTGAAGATGGCTTGGCATGAAGTGCAAATGGAAGACAAGGGATGAAGAGATTATATAACTGTGGCATTTAGTTTCTATGGTAACAATTGTTGATCAGGATGTTTGGGGAGCTAGTTAGTTGCTTCTGACAGCCTAGAGAGCTGACGGACCCCCAGAGAAAGAGTCAATTGGAGTCTTTAACTGCCCAGCTCATAACTCAAGTGGAAAATCAGAAAGCCTTTCTGATAACTTTGCAGTAGCGCTTTGTCTCCTATAGCCATAGGGCTAATATGTCTGTGATGGAAACCAGAGTCTGAGGGTAAGTAATGCTGAGCTGGGATACCAATTAGATGCTCAGCTCCACCAGATCTTTTCTGCAATGGCTCTGATGGAGAAGGGTGAGACCCTGACAACGAGAAGGCTAAATGTGGACAGAACACAGATGAGGCTGAGAACTCTGTGTCCCTAAATCTCCCTGACAGAGGCAGGTACCTCTCTGTACAAAACAATAAAAGGTAAACCCTAGCATATCCAAGGCAGAGAATTCAAGGCCCCATCTGGGAGGAAATAGCTTATATGCCAAAAGAGCTGTCAAAACATTGCCAATTTATATCCAGAGGAGTAAGTGGGGGTAGGATGCATGAGAGTAGACACTAATGGTATTAGACCAAAGATGCCAAAATATAAAACTGCATTTAGGCCACATTTTTTTGATACACTCACCTCACTGGGAATAGAATGAAAAGTCTTTTTGGTTTTCTAATTAAACTAGGATTCAGGAATGGCCTAAGGCCAACGAAGTTGTTATGTCAGAACTTTCCTGGCAAACGTATAGGGGGAGGAGTCAGAAGGCTCAGGGAGATGGGAATGGTAGACCAGGCCTCATACATATACCCTCTTCAGCCACGTCCTAACCATCACAACTCCAAGAGACCCACAGGACACTCCCTTCACCAAAGTCTTAATGCATCCATGAAGGGACATTGGCTTTCTTTGGAAACAGTATGTTGGCCATTCTTCCACGCTAGAGATGACTAGAGGAGTTACAAAGAAAATTGCTTTCCTGACCTCAGTGGAAATAATGGGATTCTGGAGTAGTAGAGGGTAGGGGGAATAATAACTATTATAAGCTACAAAGAGAACAGAGTGGTGGAGGGTTTTGATGTCCAGGAATAAAATGACAATGGTTAGTGGGCTATTTGTCATCAGGCATTAAATAGACAGCTTTGAGTTCCACTTGACATACATGAGTAAGCAAATCCCCAGGTATTGGTGGTGTGGTGAGAAATCTAATTCAAATTTTGGGGCTGATTATGACCTCTTACATAGTGTTCAGACCTAGGCTAATTTATAAATCCAAACCCCCTTCCATCTGAGGACAATCTCAACAACTGGCCTTTGGTGTATATTATAAATATTCATCCAAGCATTCCTTGAGGGAATCTGTGGACATTTGCAAACTTTATGAGAGTTATTAGGTACTGACTTCATACTGAAGTTAGCTCCCTGAGACCTAAAACACTACTGTGATCTACCACTCATAACATCAGTCAGGTGATAGATAAATTCTTGACCCAAGACCATCTCCCAGTAGGTCCAGTGGGACAACTGACCCATGTTGTTTCTTCCTCTAATCTTAGAACATATAGTGGAAAGAGATGGAACAGAACTCCCAATTTTGTTCTTTGACCCACTGAGAGCTATCATGTTAAGAAGGACTCAGTGGGAGCCCCTGGAAATGTTCCCCACTCCAATGTACGCTGATATACTTTTATCCATGGTCAGGGGTGGGGATTGCAGGCGGGAGATTTCGTTCACCATCAAAGATGGTGAATGCAGAGATGGGTATCACTACCTCATCTGCATTTAATCCACATATTTGGCCAGAGCTAATTCTAATAATATTTAAATTTACAAGCATGTGCAGATATCACACCATTAAAATCATAGTAACAGTAACAATTATGTAATTGATGTGGCATTTTCACCTATCACCTAGGAGCCATAACTGGGGTCAATATAGAAAGGAAATAAAATCATCCAATTGAATAGAAGCTTATATTGTGGAGGGAAAGGAGGGAGGTTTAAAAAAATCTATTTCTAATATGTGTTCAAAGAATATGAACTCATCTGTGACCAGAGTCAATAAAGCAATACTCCCCTTGCAGTGCTTAGCCCAGCAACCATCACAGAAAGACCTTCCCTAAATGGATCATCCTTCCCCTGATCCAATTAAGTTTTTAATAGTAAATATAAAACCTAAGGAGGAGAGCAATAATTTTAGACAGATTAACTGACACAATCTAATTCTACAGAATTTTTTCATTCCACCCAATGAGAGACCTAGGAACTCTGATATTCGTGACCTATCAATATTACATAGGTGACCCACCCAAATTTGTAGTCTTATCCATAATCTAGAGCTAATCACTATTTCCTTCTTTTGCCCACGGACATTTCTTAGCACATTTCCTCTGATACCAAATAGCAATTAGATACTATTTTATTCTCCTCTTGGTTTCCAAATCGACAGTGGATAAATGACTTCTTCAACTAATATTTGGGATCAGTGAAGACTTTTCCCTTCCTGACCTCCTTTTTCCTAGAGGACTCTGTCTCAGGGTATTGCTGCCTCAGTCTTCCCACGTGAGTCTAAGGGGCTCAGAACAGATGACTTACTTTCTGATGAAGCCTTGATTTCCAGTAAGTTCACTAGGAATGGAGCCTGGAATCATTGGGAATGTCTCTGAAAGCACATGTCCTTTCAGATAATCCATGACAACTCTCAGATGTGCCAAGAGTGAAAAAAGGATGGCTTCTTAGCTAGAAGGGAAATACAAAATAAACAAAACACTCAGAATCCCCAAGCTAAATCTTGTAAGGTTAAAAATGAATATAAGTTTCAGGTATCAGGAAATTCTTCCCAGTTGCTAAAGAGCACGAGCTTTTGAAGTCACAGGTAACTGTTAAAAAGAGGTTTGGACAAAATCCTTAAGGTAAGCATAACATCAAATGTTTCATTTATGTCTTTCTGTAGTATCCAAACAGTTCTTAAAACCTATGACCTGAGTCCCATTAGAAATTAGGAGAGGGGAGAAAGAAGTCATTTATATAAGGAGAAAAGTAGGACGCTGTTAGGGTAGAGAAAATGATGTTCTTCTTGACTAACGTATCTATCACCATTGCCAGGCATGGTGCTTAACAAAGAGTAGGTATTTAATACATGTTGCTTGAATGAACGCATGAACAGAAGAAAAATATGGTAGGCTGAAGATTTTGGGAAGAAAATTCCTATGTACATGATTCATCATTTCCCCATAAGCTGAGCTTCAAGCCATCATGAGGTACTTCCTCTGGAAAACTACAGCTCTTCCAGAACACTTTCTTATTTTGCTTATAACTCAAAAGGAAATAAAAAGCAGACATGCAAGATTAATTATTATTTTTCATTATTTGTTTTAAAACAACTGTGCTCCATAGCATCTTCCCCAGGATTTCACCCAGGAGGTGGTTTATTTGTTTAATATATCATTATACTGTCCAGAAGATAATCTTAGGGAAATAAATATATCTCACTGAGTGTTCCAACTATATTCCTTGGTATCTTCAAATAAGTTTCTCCATCCTCTTTCCTGCCTTCTTTCCCTTAATTTTTTTGCCCCTTCTTTCTTCTCCAATCCCAGTTATATGGACCCATTTTGTTCCCTTCTCTGCTTCTGTATTTGTGATAAAACATTTCCTGTCTCTTCTGCTTCTTTGATTTAAATATTATTCATGTCTCCTTGATGTAACAATTTAATTACTCTTTCTAGAAAAAAACTGTGTCTAATCTTAATTTTCCCTCCTTCCTCATAATTGGATAACTGCACATTTGGTAGCTTAATCAGTTAATTATGCATGTGCAAAAAATGCCTTAATATGTTAAAGACACTGCTTTATTGCATTGTTAGCAAAAGGGATTAATTTTGGGGTTTAGAGGATTTGTGAGTAGATTACTGTATAGTTTCCACATCTTATTAATGGCACCTTGGGCCAAAGGGACTTCTGTTCTTAAGGAAAGAATGGCTTCTAATAGACAGACTTTGGAACCTAAGGAGAATTGAATGGAGCATATTTCTTAGAACTAAAAAGCCTGTGCTTTTACTGGCATGGGGGCATTGTGGTTGTTGTTGAATTGATTGTCCAAAGCAGCCACAGCTTTTGTGAAAATGGTAGACAGTGTATAGAAAATGACATATCTTATGAAGGTCAAAAAACTTGCTCAGGCCCTAATTTTTAAGGATTCCTTATTAAACTTTCATGATTGACCACCCTGGGCTCTAGAAGTTAATTGATTTTTTTTTTCTATCCACCATGGGTAAAACACATTATCAGAAATTTTTAAAGAGATCCTCCCAACAGTAATCCCTGGCCTAAGGAAAGGTTCCCGTAAGGAATGGCCTTGGAGGGAACCATTGGCTACTTCACCCTTCCTTGTAGTCAGTGCATGTAAAAGTGAATTCAGATTTTGAGTACCAGGAAGCTCTGAGGAATGGCTGATGCCTCACTATGGTTATAAAAAAATCTGCCCTGACTCTATTCCACTCCTTGCTTCTTGAAGATGCTGAAGAAGATAACGGGTCAGTTGCCAACTCTGCAACTCCTCCAAATGACAAGAAGGGAAATTCTTTTCTTTTTTCTTTAAGCACAGTGAAATTTACTAAACCTTAAACACTCTTGAGCTAGTGCCTGTGTCTTATTTGTCTTTGTGTCTCCAACACTGAGTGAAGATAACCAACATGACCAATGATCAATAAATGACAAAAGAAGAGAAGATTGAAAAACAGGCAGGAAGAAATAAAAAAATGTAGCAGACAGGATGGACCCAGGGTCCAATGAAGTGATAATGTAATGACAGAAGAACACTTAAAACACAAGAATAACTGTTACTGCCTTCTTCAAAGGCAGATGGACCCCTACCCAAAAACATGGCTCCCATATCAAGACACGATGCCACACAGAAACACACACACAAACACACACACACACACAAGAGGGTAAGCAAATGTTTGTTACTTAACATAAATTAAGTCTCTGGAGTGAGCAGGGAAGGCCTCTCAAGCAGATGCAAAATGGCTTCAGAGAACAAGAGGAGATGTCTCAGAGTGTGTGCCCCGGTAGCAAGTCAGAAACTAACATGGCAAATATACAACTACCAAGCAAACTTGACATTCACACCAAACCCTGTGTGGAGTACATCTGCCTCTGCAGGTGACCATGAAGACAACCCACTATAGGTTAATACACAGGAGTGCCAAAGAAGAAATCACAAGGCACTGTTTAGATAATAACTCTTGCAAGAATTCAAAGAAGTTAGTACTCTCCATGACCTGAAATCATTAGGAGAGGCACCGGAGAAAATAACATGAGTCAGACGCATTTATTCCAAAAACATCTATTGAGTCAAGCCCTGTGCCAAGCATGATGGATAGAAAGTTAATATGTGGCACAGGTTTCCTTCTGAAGTCCAGTGGTGGACTAAAAAATACATAAATAACTAATACAATAACATACATTCTATGACAATAATAAGGACCTGTATAATAAGCACTGGGGCAATAGTATGAAGTCGGTGTATGGAAGCCTGGTTGAGTTACTGATTAAAGAAAGGGAACAACTGAGAAGAGAATCAAGCAGAGACTCCATATTCATGACACGGCTGGCTTTGTAGGGAAAGATATGTCTACAGAGCCCAGTGGTCACTCTGTCCACTTGAGCTACCCCTCACCAAAAACCCCCTTTGAGCTCCTAGGACAGAGCTACATCTAAGAATATGCAAAATGAAAGTTTAATCTTTCACTCTCTGTAACCAAAATGTTATGTAAGGGCACATTAGTACCCTGACAATAGCCACATCCTCTGCTTATGGAATAACTACTACCTTATTGGAAATATCCTTCAATATAACAGGCATTTTAAATGCTCTCTCTTAGAACCTCTAAAACTGAAACTCTAACATCTGTGTGTGTGTTTGTACCTGTTCTCCAATTCACTCAAGTGTTCTTTTACTCTAAAGGTGATAAAAAGAAAACCAGTTCTGAAATACTCTAAAAATTTCCCACTACTGTGATCTAAACTCTTTCAGGTTCAGAGATGGTTGCTGATCATAATTTCAGGATTCTGCTCACTAACCACTTGATAATCTTACCAAATAATCATGTATTACTAAAAAATACAAAGTCTTGGCTGAATGGATACAAACAAAAGACCCGTATATATTCTGTCTACAAGAGACCCACTTCAGATCTAGGGACACATACAGATGGAAAGTTAGGGGATGGAAAAAGATATTGCATACAAATGGAAATCAAAAGAAAGCTGGAGTAGCAATTCTTATATCAGACAAAATAGACTTTAGAACAAAGACTATTACAAGAGACAAAGAAGGACACTACATAATGATCAAGGGATCAATCTAAGAAGAAGATATAACAATTGGAAATATTTATGCACCCAACATAGGAGCACCTCAATACATAAGGCAAATACTAACAGATATAAAATGGGAAAATGACAGTAACACAATCATGGTAGGGACTTTAACAATCCACTTTCACCAATGGACAGATCATCCTAAATGAAAATAAATAAGGAAACACAAGCTTTAAATGATACATTAAACAGGATGGACTTAATTGATATTTATAGGACATTCTATCCAAAAACAACACAATACACATTCTTCTCAAGTGCTCATGGAACATTCTGCAGGATAGATCATATCTTGGGTCACAAAGCAAGCCTTGGTAAAGTTAAGAAAATTGAAATCATATCAAGTATCTTTTCTGACGAAAACACTATGAGACTAGATATCAATTACAGGAAAAACTGTAAAAAATACAAACAAATGGAGGCTAAACAATATGATACTTAATAACCAAGAGATCACTGAAGAAACCAAAAACAAAATCAAAACATACCTGGAAACAAATGATAAAAACACGACGACTGGGCTTCCCTGGTGGCACAGTGGTTGAGAGTCCGCCTGCCGATGCAGGGGACATGGGTTCGTGCCCCGGTCTGGGAAGATCCCACATGCCGCAGAGCGGCTGGGCCCGTGAGCCATGGCCGCTGAGCCTGTGCGTCCGGAGCCTTGTGCTCCGCAACCGGAGAGGCCACAGCAGTGAGAGGCCCACGTACCGCAAAAAAAAAAAAAAAAAAAAAAAAAAAAAAAAAAAAAAACACGGTGACCCAAAACCTATGGGATGCAGCAAAAGCAGTTCTAAGAGAAAAGTTTATAGCAATACAATCCTACCTTAAGAAACAAGAAACATCTCAAATAAACAACCTAACCTTAAACCTAAAGCAATTAGAGAAAGAAGAACAGAAAAACCCCAAAGTTAGCAGATGGAAAGAAATCATAAAGATCAGATCAGAAATAAATGAAAAAGAAATGAAGGAAATGATAGCAAAGATCAATAAAACTAAGAGTTGGTTCTTTGAGAAGATAAACAAAGTTGATAAACCATTAGCCAGACTCATCAAGAAAAAAACGGAAAAGACTCAAATCAATAGAATTAGAAATGAAAAAGGAGAAGTAACAACTGACACTGCAGAAATACAAAAGATCATGAGAGATTACTACAAGCAACTCTATGCCATTAAAATGGACAACCTGAAAGAAATGGACAAATTCTTAGAAATGCACAACCTGCCAAGACGGAACCAGGAAGAAATAGAAAATATGAACAGACCAATCACACGCACTGAAATTGAAACTGTGATTAAAAATCGTCCAAGGACTTCCCTGGTGGCGCAGTGGTTGAGAGTCCGCTGCCGATGCAAAGGACACGGGTTCGTGCCCCGGTCCGGGAAGATCCCACATGCGGTGGAGCGGCTGGGCCCGTGAGCCATGGCCGCTGAGCCTGTGTGTCCGGAGCCTGTGCTCCGCAACGCGAGAGGCCACAACAGTGAGAGGCCCGCGTACTGGAAAAAAAAAAAAATCGTACAAAAACCAAAAGCCCAGGACCAGATGGCTTCACAGGCGAATTCTATCAAACACTTAGAGAAGAGCTAAAACCTATCATTCTCAAACTCTTCCAAAATATAGCAGAGGGAGGTACACTTCCAAACTCATTCTACGAGGCCACCATCACCCAGCTATGAAAACCAGACAAAGATGGCACAAAGAAAGAAAACTACAGACCAATAACACTGATGAACATAGATGCAAAAACCCTCAACAAAATACTAGCAAAGAGCATCCAACAGCACATTAAAAGGATCATATACCATGATCAAGTGGGGTTTATCCAGGAATGCAAGAATTCTTAAATATATGCAAATCAATCAATGTGATACACCATATTAACAAATTGAAGGAGAAAAACCATATGATCATCTCAATAGATGCAGAGAAAACTTTTGACAAAATTCAACACCCATTTATGATAAAAACCCTGCAGAAACTAGGCATACAGGGAACTTTCCTCAACATAATAAAGGTCATATATGACAAACCCACAGCCAACATCATCCTCAATCATGAAAAACTGAAACCATTTCCACTAAGATCAGGAACAGGACAAGGTTGCCCACTCTCACCACTCTTATTCAATATAGTTTTGGAAGTTTTAGCCACAGCAATCAGAGAAGAAAAAGAAATAAAAGGAATCCAAATCAGAAAAGAAGAAATAAAGCTGTCACTGTTTGCAGATGACATGATAATATACGTAGAGAAACCTAAGGATGCTACCAGAAAACTACTAGAGCTAATCAATGAATTTGGTAATGCAGCAGGATACAAAATTAATGCACATAAAACTCTGGCATTCCTATAAACTAATGATGAATAATCTGAAAGTGAAATTAAGAAAACACTCCCATTTACCACTGCAACAAAAAGAATAAAATACCTAGGAATAAACCTACCTAAGGAGACAAAAGACCTGTACGCAGAAAACTAAAGACACTGATGAAAGAAATGAAAGATGACACAAACAGATGGAGAGATATACCCTGTTCTTGGATTGGAAGAATCAACATTGTGAAAATGACTATACTACCCAAAGCAATCTACAGATTCAATGCAATCTCTATCAAACTACCATTGACATTTTTCACAGAACTAGAACAAAAAATTTCACAATTTGTATGGAAACAGAAAAGACCCCGAATAGCCAAAGCAATCTTGAGAAAGAAAAATGGAGCTGGAGGAATCAGGCTCCCTGACTTCAGACTATACTACAAAGCTACAGTAATCAAGACAGTATGGTACCGGCACAAAAACAGAAATATAGATCAATGGAACAGGAGAGAAAGCCCAGAGATAAAACCACGCATATATGGTCACCTTATCTTTGATAAAGGAGGCAAGAATACACAGTGGAGAAAAGACAGGCTCTTCAATAAGTGGTGCTGGGAAAACTGTACAGCTACATGTAAAAGAATGCTATTAGAACACTTCCTAACACCATACACAAAAATAAACTGAAAATGGATTAAAGACCTAGATGTAAGGCCAGACACTGTCAAACTTTTAGAGGTAAACAGGCAGAACACTCTATGGCATAAATCACAGCAAGATCATTTTCGACCCACCTCCTAGAGAAATGGAAATAAAAACAAAAATAAAGAAATGGGACCTAATGAAACTTAAAAGCTTTTGCACAGCAATGGAAACCATAAACAAGATGAAAATACAATGCTCACTATGGGAGAAAATATTTGCAAATGAAGCAGCTGACAAAGGATTAATCTCCAAAATTCACAAGCAGCTCATGCAGCTCAGTATCAAAAAATCAAACAATGCAATCCAAAAATGGGAAGAATACCTAAATAGACATTTCTCCAAAGAAGGTATACAGATTGCCAACAAACACATGAAAGAATGCTCAACATAATTAATCATTAGAGAAATGCAAATCAAAGCTACAATGAGATATCATCTCACACCAGTCAGAATGGCCATCATCAAAAAATCTACAAACAGGGGCTTCCCTGTTGGCACAGTGGTTGAGAGTCCGCTTACCGATGCAGGGGACACGGGTTCGTACCCCGGTCCGGGAAGATCCCACATGCCACGGAGCGGCTAGGCCCGTGAGCCGTGGCAGCTGAGCCTGTGCGTCCAGAGCCTGTGCTCCGCAACAGGAAAGGCCACAACAGTGAGAGGCCCGCGTACCGCAAAAAAAGAAAAAGAAATAAACAACAAACAATAAATGCTGGGGAGGGTGTGGAGAAAAGGGAACTCTCTTGCACTGTTGGTGGGAATGTAAATTGATACAGCCACTATAGAGAACAGTATGGAGGTTCTTTAAAAAGCTAAAAATAGATCTATCATATGATCTAGCATTCCCACTACTAGGCATATACCCTGAGAAAACCATCATTCAAAAAGAGTCATGTACCACAACGTTCATTGCAGCACTATTTACAATAGCTAGGGCATGGAAGCAACCTAAGTGTCCATCAACAGATGAATGGATAAAGAAGATGTGGCACATGTATACAATGGAATATTACTCAGCCATAAAAAGAAACGAAATTGAGTTATTTGTAGTGAGGTGGATGGACATAGAGGCTGTCATACAGAGCGAAGTAAGTCAGAAAGAGAAAAACAAATACTGTATGCTAACACATATATATGGAATCTAAAAAAATAAAAGGGTCATGAAGAACCTAGGGGTAAGAAAGGAATAAAGACACAGACCTACTAGAGAACGGACTTGAGGATACAGCAGTGGGGGGGGGGGGTAAGCTGGGACAAAGTGAGAGAGTGGCATGGACTTATATACACTACCAAACGTAAAATAGATAGCTAGTGGGAAGCAGCCGCATAGCACAGGGAGATCAGCTCGGTGCTTTGTGACCACCTAGAGGGGTGGGTAGGGAGGGTGGCAGGGAGGGAGACACAAGAGGGAAGAGATATGGGGACATATGTATATGTATAACTGATTCACTTTGTTATAAAGCAGAAACTAACACACCATTGTAAAGCAATTATACTCCAATAAAGATGTTAAAAAAAAAAATAGTCGAACACAGTTCCCTCTTACTTCCCTCCCCAACGCCCCCACACACATACCATGGATCAGAACTAAAAGAATACATGAAGAGGCAAACAATACTTAGGTCACTTGCCCCAACATCCATAAGAATATAAAATAAATTAAGAATAAAGAGAGCCCCAAAATTAAATATTCTGAATACCATGAACATAGCTTAATACCAAGAATCTGACAGGAATGTTTGTTAGATTGAGACAGAAAAAAATCCAGTGAGAGTCCAGGGTTAAATCCCTTTCAACATCCCAATATTTATAAGCAAGGAAAGAAATATCAAGGGCCTCCATCAGTCAAATTCTGTCCAGAGCAATCATCAAATGGCTGGATAATCTGTAGTCGCAGTTGAAGAATGGTACTAAAAATAAATCACCAAATTAGCAAAAGAAATTCAAAGGAGGATAACTGCATTTTCAATAATGATGTTGGAGCAATTAGACATCCATAGACAAAACAAAACCAAGAAACAAAAACTTTTCACTAAACATCATACCTTATACAAAATTTTGAGTTAACTCAAAATAGATCGTAAATGTAAATGTAGAAATGAAACTATGAAGCTTCCAGAAAAAAAGCATAAGAGAGAGTCTTCTATATCTAAAACTAAAAAGTTAGATTTGACACCAGAAGCACAATGCATAAAGAAAAAAATCAAAAAATTGGACCTGATCAAAATTGAAACCTTTTGTTCTGTGAAAGATCTTGTCAAGAAAATGCAAATTACAAACCGGGAGAAAATATAAAAAAAAAAAAAAAAATCCCCTCAGAAAATAGGCAAAATACAGGAAGAGATGTTTCACTGAAGAAGATATACAGATGGCAAATAAACACATGAAAAAATGTTCAACTATTATTAGTCATTAGAGAAATGCAAATTAAAACTAAAGTGGTATGTTAATGCACACCTGTCAGAAAAACTAAAATAAAAAATAGTGATAATGCCAAATGCTAGCAAGGATGCAGAGAAACTGAACCACTCATACATTACTGGTGAGGGGATGAAATGGTAAAGCCACTCTGGAAAATTGTTTAAGTTCCTTTTAAAACTAAAAATGAATGTATCATACAACCTAACTTTTGGATGTATATCCCCAAGGAATGAAAATATATTTTCACACAGAAACTTGTACACAAATATTTGTACCAGCTTTATTTGTGATGAAAACCTAGAAACTACCTAAATGAACCTCAAGAAATTATAGTGAGTGAAAAAAGCCAACTTGAAAAGGATATATATACGTCATGATTCCATTTATATAACATTTGTGGAATAACACAATTATAGAGATAGACAACAGATTAGTTATTGCCAAGAGTTAATGGGGGAGGCCGGGTGATTGTGTCCAAAAAGGGGTAGAATGAGAGTCTCATGTTGATGGTAGATGGTAAAGTTAAGTATCTTAAGTACCTATTATAGTGGTGGTTACATAAAGCTACTCATGAAGTAAAATTGCATAGATCTATACATACACATACCACACTGGAGTGCATATGTAACTGATAAAAATCTGAATAAGCTCTATGACTTGTACCAAGGTCAAATTCCTGGCTTTGATATTTTACTATGGTCATACATGATGCTAACATTGGGGAGATTCGGTAAAGGGTCACAGAAACTCCCTGTATATTTCTTTGAAACTTCCTGCAAATCCATAATTATTTCAAAATAAAGTGTTCTTTGTTTAAAGTAAATTGGAACTTTCAGTCCAGACATGATAGTATAGACCCATTTTTACCCTGCTCCTACACACTAAGTATCACTACAAACCCTGAAAATGGATTAAGAGACAAGGGAGGTGGAAGTCTGAACAGTGTTAAGAAGGTGAGCTGGTTTGGGACCTCAGGACTGGAGAAACAGCACAGTGGCAGGGCTTCCTGGCTCCCCCACCCAGCTGAAAGCCACATAGACCTGGTGTTTCTCAGTCCCTGACTTAGCAACCGAAGGCAGCTCATGTAAGCTCATTCCTCCCCTGGGTGGAAGACATTCCCTTGACAACATCAGGCAAGCCTAACATAAATGGCGTGAAGAATCCATTAGGAGTCTCACCAAAAATAAGCATGAAGGGAAAGCACTCTCTTTCTCTGCCTGGTCCAAGACTCCCTCTTTTGCCAAAAGATACCCAAGTGGCAAGAGGAATGAGCAAGAGAGATACAGCAGCTCAGGCTGAGGAGCCAACTTGCCCCTGTCGTCCCAAAATGCTCCTCCACCTCCCAGAGACAGCCGAGTAGGCAGATGGGACGGGAAACAAGGACCAGTCACAGCAAGTAGCCTGGCCCAGGAAGCTGCTTTGTTCTGTGGCCAAGGCTTTCATGCCCCACCAGAGATGTGGGGGCAACGGTCAGAGCTGAAAGCAGGATCCAAGTACATCAAGTCTCCAAATCTGGGAAGCCTCAATAGTAAAACAAAAACAAAAACAGACAAAGCAAAACAGAAAAAACAGACAAACAAAAGAAACACCCCACCCAAAACAACAAAAGTAACAATAACAAAAACAATACAATAATACAATTAGAAAATGGGGAAAAGAAATGAACAGCTATTTAACTGAAGAGGACATAGAGATGGCAAATAAGCACATGAAAAGATGCGCAGCAACATTAGCTATCAGGGATATGCATATCAAACCCTAATGAGATATAAATGTACGGCTATCAGAATGGCTAAATTTAAAAAAAAAAAAGTGACAATACCAAAAGCTGACAAGGCTATAGGGAAACAGTCACTTATACACTGCTGGTAGAAGGTAAAATGGTGCAACCACTCTGGAAAACAGTTTGTTAGGTTCTTATAAAACAGAGCATACAACTACCATAGGATCTAGCAATTGCATGCCAAAAGAAATAAAACCTATATTTTCAGAAAAGGTAAATCTATATTTACCTTTTAGGTTTATCCAAGAGAAATAAAGAGAAATAAAACTTATATTTTCAGAAAAGGTAAACATGAATGCAGCTTTATTCATAATAGCCACAAACTGTAATCAGTCCATATATCCTTCAACAGATCAACAGTTAAATTATGGTATACCCAAGCCACAGCAATCATCTAAGAAAAAGAAATAAAAGGTATACAAATTGGACAGGAAGAGGTAAAATTGTCATTATATGTAGATAACCTGATTCTATATACAGAAAACCCTAAAGACTCCACACAAGATCTACTAGAACTGATAAATTCAGCAAGGTAGCAGGATACAAGATTAACATTCAGAAATCCGTTGCATTCCTTTACGCTATCAATGAAATACCAGGAAGGAAAAGGAAAAGCACAAAAACAGGTATATAGATCAGTGGAACAGAACAGAGAGCCCAGAAATAAACCCACACACCTATGGTCAATTAATCTTTGACAAAGGAGGCAAAAATATACAGTGCAAAAAAGACAGTCTCTTCAGCAAGTGGTGTTGGGAAAGCTGGACAGCCACATGTAAATCAATAAAGTTAGAACACTCCCTCACACCATACACAAAGATAAACTCAAAATGTTTTAAAGACTTAAATATAAAACAGACACCATAAAACTCTTAGAAGAGAACATAGGTAAAACATTCTCTGACATAAATCATAGTGTGTTTTCTCCCAAGGTGATAGAAATAAAGCAAAAATAAACAAATGGGACCTAATCAAACTTATAAGCTTTTGAACAGCAAAGGAAACCATCAACAAAAGAAAAAGACAACCTACGGGATGGGAGAAAATATTTGCAAATGATGCAAACAACAAGGACTTAATTTCTAAAATATACAAACAACTCATACAACTCAATATCAAAAAAGAAAAGAAAAAAACAACCCAATCAAAAAATGGCAGAAGACCTAAGGAGACAGTTCTCCAAGGAAGACATACAGATGGCCAACAGACCCATGAAAAGATGCTCAACATTGCTAATTATTAGAGAAATGCAAATCAAAACTACGATGAGGTATCACCTCACTCCAGTCAGAATGGCCATCACCAAAAAGTCTACAAATAATGCTGGAGAGTGTGTGAAGAAAAAGAAACCCTCCTACACTGTTGGTGGGAATGTAAATTGGTATAGCCACTACAGAGAACAGTATGGAGGTTCCTTTAAAAACTAAAAACAGAGTTACCATATGATCCTGCAATCCCACTCGTGAGCATATATCCAGAGAAAACCATAATTCAAAAAAATACACGCACCTCTATGGTCACAGCAGCACTATTTACAATGGCCAAGACATGGAAGCAACCTAAATGTCCACTGACAGACGAATGGATAAAGATGTAGTATATATATACAATGGAATATTAGTCATAAAAAAGGATGAGATAATGCCATTTGCAGCAATGTGGATGGAGTAGAGAATATCATACTAAGTAAGCCAAATATCATATGATATCACTTATACGTGGAACCTGAGAAAAGAGATACAAAAAAGACTTTAAAAAGGCAACATTACGAAATCAGGAATGTGGAATCCCCCCCAAAATTTCCCTTTACTGTCATTCTAGTGGTGTTTCAGGAGGGAATTAAATACACTCATTTGTTAAATTCATTACAGTAGTCAAAATGACCATCAATTTATTTTCATAAAATAAAATTTATTGTGTATTTTTTAAAAACTGCATGTCAATCTGCAAGTATCTAAATAAAAATGTCAATTTAAAAAGTTGATGCAAGGCCCGTCATTAAAGTAGAATTGAAATGAACTCATATGGGAATTTTCAAATATGCTGCTTTTGTCCCAATCTCTCCTAAGCTCTGCAAAGCAAGATGGTCCTGAATGGCAGCATGGACAGTGGCTTTCTTTTGATTTTTCTGCTCCCAGTTATTTGAGTAATAATACATCTGTGCAACAAACAGACCCACAGACGCTAGATGCAGTTACAGTCCTCTGTAAACAGGCTGGAAAGGTCATAAAGGTGAAGAATGTCATTTTCCTCTATTTGATATATAAATTTTAGAAGATTTTTGAAGTTTAGTATTGTCTGGCAAGAAAGCTGATTGTTATTTGGTCTATTTGAAATAGCAAGATGAGAGAACATCTAAACGTGACATCTGTATCAGAAGGCTGCTTTTATCCTGCTCAGAAGTCCCTATATCATGATCCTGCCTCTCTCTTCTCTTTCTTCCTCCCTCCCTTACCTCCTCTCCCACCCTTTTCTTTCTGTGTCTCTCTGGCTTCATCTTACCCCAGTCTCCTTGCTTATTCTCTTCTAACCACCGTGCCCATTCTATAAATCCCTGAAGATGCATTCCCACCTCAGGGTCTTTGCATTTGCTGTTTCCTCAACCTGGTTACGTCTTCCATCAGTCATCAGTAGTCTGCTCCCTTCCTTCAAATCTCCAAGCAAAGTCATCTGATCAGACAGACTTCCCCTAAGGACACTAAATAAAGGAGCACTAGTTCTCCCCAGGCAACATCATCTCCCTGACTCTGTTTTTTCTTTACAACAGCTGTTAATATCAGGCAGCCTGTACATTTGTTTGTGTCTCCCCACTAGAATATATGCTCCTTGAGGTCAGGGACTGTGTTCACTGCTATTTCCCAACACATGGAACAGTGCCAGGCACAGAGTTGGCATTAGTAAGTTTGTGTTTAATAAACTTTGTGTAAATAACATTCCCTTCTCCTTGCTGGAACTGTTATGGATGCAAGTGGTTTCATCATTAGGTTGTATGCAGGGCATGGAATTCGTGGGAAAGGGCTTGGGATTTTAGCATCATCTTGTAACTTGCAAGATGTTTGTGCAAACCTGTCTGTCTGAATCAGGGGTGGCTCCTGTCACTGATTCACCCGCTTGTGTGGTATGGAGGACATCAGACATGAGGAAACTTTGCAAAGACGCTTGCTTTCTACATTACAAATTTTAAATTTACAAAGTGGTGTTATTTTAATTTGCATTATCCTAGACCCATGGGCACAACTGGAGAGGATATGCTGAGGGCTACATCCATAACAAAACCAAGGTTTGGGCAATACTCCTTTGTACTGTTTGATGATCATTTTGGATTTTTCTCTCTTGCACTTTAGCACAAAGTAAAAAGTGTCCTGTTTATGATTCTTAACTCCTCCTACCACCTATATTCAATCTGCATCACCTTTAGACTTTTGTGATTCAAATAATTTTCTCCTCCTCTCTCTCCCCTTCTAGAAAAATAAAAAAGAAGAGCAAACTCTTTTCCCTGGCACCATTTGCCTTGCCACTCACCACTTAACATGTTTTCTCCCTTTCAAGGTCTACCAGCTCAGGAAAGATAGAGCTGCAGCTATTTTATTGGTTTTCTCGTCTCTGCTCCCTGATATTTACTATATTCCAGTTTCTTCTTCCTGCTAAGGTTACTACTCTAGTCTCTGCTTTTTTTTTTTCTGCAGGAAACATCATTTTGTCTTCTGCAGCCTCCTACTCCAGGAGATTTTTGTGAATATCATTGAGATTATCAGATGTCCAAGATGTGAAAGATGAAGACATTCCATCGATGTTCTCTTGGCTAATATACATGTGTCCCCTGGGGAACAAATTTCTTATCAAATTTCTTCACTTGTGCCTTCAAAGGACAAATGGAATGAGTTGAAACAATTATGCAGCAACTCCAGACCTTAGGAGGAACAGCTGCTTCCAATAATGAAGTAGGATTTTGTTCCAAATGATGTCACCACTAATGATATTTCCTAGATAAGTTCCTGACTCTCTACTTGACCTCAGTGGAAAAAGACAGTACATAGGACACTAGAGTTGGGAACAGAGAAGAGTTAACCTGGGGACTTAAATCAATTGAAGTTGCTTTTGGATTTCAGCCTCTGAATAGAAGACATGGAGCAATTCATTTCTCTAATAATTGTAAAGCCAAATGACAGCCATGTGTCTAACCTGCCTTATCTTGGGTATTTTCTTAAGCTCCATGTACACAGATAAGTCCCAAAAAAGTAAAGTAACAAGAGAAAACGTGGAGCAATTCTAACCTGGGTTCTTTAGCTATTCCAGAAAAAGTGTTTTGGGGGCCTGGAATAGTTTGCTTTCTCTACCTCCTGGGACTAGAAATAACCAGTGCTAAGGCTAGATCGCAGCCAGCATTCTGCTTCAGCAAAGAGCAGACCTGTGCAGACGACTGTACACAATGCTTTCTTAATAGTTAGACCCGAGGTCCCCAGCAAGAAAGCTTCAGCCTGGAATCACTTGCACACTCATCAGCCACTTGCTAATATCATTCGTGCATCTGCATTGAAAGAAATGGTCACCAACTGCCAAATTAATACCGTCTAGGCTAGTTTGCTGAAGCTCAGACTTCAACATCCACGAGAAAGACAATCCTGGGTTGTCAAGTGGGCAAGAGGCTTTTAAAAAGATTTACATGTCAAAGGATCAGAGAAAGAATTTAAAATGACAAGTTTCCTAAAGGCAACGCTCTAAGAAAAAGGAGGTCAGGCCCACCCAAGACTCGAGAAAAAGCCTGTGAAAAGTTTAGTCAAGCTGAGGGGAATTTAAGGCGGTCTTGGTCAGTAGAGAGCAAGGGGAAGAGAGGGATGGGATGAGGTTATGCAGACAGGCAGGGGCACTGCTGAGCACCACGGTGGTGGGAGAGAGAGAAACTACTCCGAGTGCGGCCGGAAGCCACTGAAGGTATTGAGCAGGACAAAGAGTTATCCATTTATACAGGTACAGTATTTGCTATAAAGGAAATTTACATTTATCACCAAATTACAATGTACAGCACATGCGTTTTTTTTAATTTAAGCCTCATAATCTTGATGTTACGTTGAAAAGAAAAGCCTAGGTAACTTTAATTACATGTTGATTATTTAGCTATATGGCCATTTAAATAGCATCTTCACTTTAAAGTTGAAAGAATGGAGGCTCGGAAAGATTAAGCGACTAGCCCCAAGTTACCAAGTTGCACCTCATTTCCCCGAATTCTTAATATTGAAGAACTCTGATGATTTGCATTTTCAGTCAACCTCCAGGTCCTTGGGGATCTCACCCAGTCTCCTGACTTTAAATGCCGTCTGTAGAGTGACGACTTCACACTTTTCTCTCCAGCTCAGACCCTTCCATCATAGCTAGGGGACGGCATTTAATGTAGGTGTAGCCACTGAGATATAGAGCAAAATCTTTCAGGGGGGTTTCTGAAAAGTAATTTCCACTCTGATAAAAAGAGAGAGAGATGTATGAAGACAACTTTCTAGCCCACCTCATTCTTTCTTTAACATTGCTGGATAAGGATGTGATGGTCACTGTTAATGTGATCCTTACCAGAACGTAGAGGATGATGGAATAGAAAGATCGGGACGTGCTGGGTCTTTGATGATTATTGAGTCATAAAGCACTCCAGGATCATTGTTCTGCAGAATGTTTACCGTGTAAGAGAATATTGAATGCCAGTTGTTTGTCTCTTTTTTCTTGATTAGTCCGTCACTTTGTAGCTGAAAGCAACCTAGACCCTGGCCAACATAGTGATTAATCAGAGCCTGTGATCTGGCCAATCCAACTTTCTCACTATTCAGCATGATTATTGTATAATTTATTTACTGAGGCACATCCCAGAAAGTCCAAGTGCCTGCAATACCCAAAGTCCCCTGTGGAGAAAATAACCTCCAGGTGATTTTTTTCCTGCATTCATTCAATGAACATTGAGCATGTGTTACATGCCAGGAACTATTCTAGGCTTTGAGGATACAGCAACAGTGAACTGAACAGGAAAACATCCTTGCTTTATGGAATTTACATTCTAGTAGGGGAAGACGATCATGCATGGTTTGGATTTCTAGAGCTCGCCCATACACCATTCTCCTCTTTCTGGCCATTTACTGCAACTCTTAGCAGGAAGGGCCGTGTGACAGGTTCTGATCAAGGTCTGGCTAATGTCTTGTGAGCAGAACTGACACTCCTTTCGAATGAAAACATTTCACTTTCAAGGCAAGAGACACTCTGTTCCCATGTCTTCCATGCTTGAAGAAATATGTATTGAGATGGAGGCAACACAAGTGGTCTGGATTTCAAAGTCACCTCATAGAGGACAGCTGTCCTAGAGTCAGACCCTCAGTGCACTTTGCATGACAAAGAAACAAGCTTTATTATGTTTGACCGCTGAGATTTTATAGTTGATTTTCATTGTCTACCCTAATACACTGTCCTGTTAGATAATGCATTTGACTATAAACCTTTTTAAATACTATAATTTTCCCATATAAACATAGCTTATGAGCATTTAAAAGTTTTTTTCAGCTATATTTAGGATTTATTCCCTCTCAACAGCACGCACCATTTTAATTTCAGTGTGTGATACACAGACACACATATATCGAACCAAAGTAAGCAAAGTCAGATTCTTATTCCTATCAGTCACTGGTCACAATTTCCCTCTAAATACATTCTCTCCCGTCCTGAATATCACAAGGTAAGAATTATAAGAATTCTTACATTTTTTTCAAAACAGTTCAGGGCACTGGGAGAGAGATACTAAAAAAAAAAAAAGCTAGACTAAATTGGTTGTTATTTAGAATAGAAATTGGAATCAGATGAAAAAGTGAATTTCATCCATTTGCTGTAGAATGATGATTGACTCTCCACAATGTTTTGTTTTGGTTTTTTTTCTGTGCTTTTTAATATGACTCTGAATGTCCCAGGAAACTAACTGCCCATCTGTCATCCCTGGAGATTACTCTGTTGTGAACAGTGTTCTTTTCCAGCTGTTTTCTGAGGTATTTGCTCTATAATTTTTTCACTCCTAATCATTTACCACTGTAGTCTTCCTGCAAGATTTCAAGTACAAAATTCATCATATCATAACATGTTTTTAAAAGGATTAGATTAACTCTCATAAGACACATTTATATTACTATAACCAGGATTTCCTCCTATCTCCATGAAGTCTCTAGGAAAAGGCCCCTTCATTGTAAAAACTGGATAAATTTTTCTTAAATGCTCTTCTGGAGTTTCTTGCATAAGCTGTCACTTTGGGAGACTATGGGCTGTGGCTTCATGAGCATAGGGAACACACCTGCATCACCCACTGCTGTTATCTCCAGGACTCAGCTTAGTGTTGTACACAGTAGGTATTCAACAAAACATTATATACTAGCCCATCTTAACTCCCCTTAATTGATTATTTGCATAAAACCACTATAAACACACATAGCAGTGCTCAATTGTTTTAAATGAATTAAAAAGATGAATTAACATATAAATTCAGTTCTCTCTCTGAGTTGGAGATTAGTTTGCCATTAGTTAGTTGCCATTAGTTTGATTTTATGGCATCCTGGCCCCATTTTCCAAAAGTAGTACCATTTTTTAAAAATAATAAAAATTTGAATAAGAATCATGTTACACACCCCCGGAAAGACTATGATATAAACTAAAAGCCATCATAAATGATAACAGAAAATCCAGATTTATCTACATATCTTGAGCTATTTATGCCTTCATGCCTTTTTAAAAATTATTTCTTCCTTATTGCTGAAGTTGCAATGAGAGAAAAGAGAGAGCGAGAGAGACAAAGGGAGAGGGAGAAGGAGAGACAGGGAGAGAAAGAGTGACAAAGATGGCTGACAGTCAATGAATCTGGGTGAGGAGTGGGTGTTTTAGGTGTTCGGTGTACCACTATAGCAGTCAGAATAATGGGCCCTAAAGATGTCCATGCCCTGATCCCCAGGACCTGTGAGTAAACAGCAAAAGGACTTTGCAGATGTGATTAAGTTAAGGATCGTGAAGTGAGGAAATGATCGTCGTTTATCCACGTCAGTCCAATGTAATCACAAGCACCCTTATGAGGTAACAAGTGAGGCAAAAGAATCAGAGAAGGAGATATGACAACAGAATCAAGAGTCAGGGCCAGAGAGAGAAGCCACATTGATGTCTTGGAAGATGGAGGAGGCCATGAGCCAAAGAATGAAGGTGGTCTTTAAAAGTTGAAAAAAGGCAAGAAAACAGATTATCTCCTAGAGTATCTCAGTGGAACGCAGCTCTATTGACTTATGTTTGATTTCTGTACTCCAGAACTTTAAGATAATAAACCTGTTAAGCCATTAACAAATTTCATTAATTTGTTATAGCTGCAGTAGTGGTTACAACTACTATTTCAGATTGTTAGAGATTTAAAAATTGTCAGATTGTAAAGCTGGGAAAAATTATTGAACTTAACATTAGCCAGTATAACATAATCATTTTAGGACAAATTTTCCAATACTTTTTCCTTAATGATACATAATTTACATGATATAAAAAGATTATAAGAATAAAATTTGATGAGTTTTAACAAAAGTATAGAATTGTGTAATATTCCTGTTAGGATACACATTTCCATCACCCCAGAAATTTTCCTTGTGATGCTTTACAGTTAATCTCCCCAGCTACTTAAGATGTTTTTGTCATTTTAAATTATTTTCCCTGTTTTGTATATGTTTTGATATAAATGAAATCATATTCTTTTCTGTCTGATATTTTTCATTCAACAAAATTATTTTGAGATCCATCCACATAAGCAGTTTGGATTTTTTTTTCTTAGAAGTTCTGTATTATATAAATATATCAATTTGTTTCTCCATTCACCTTTTGGTAAGCGATTTGGTTGTTTGGGGTATTTAGCTACTATCAATAAAGCTGCTAAAAAAGCAGTCTCACAGAAGGTTTTTTTGTGTGTAGGCACATGTGTGTGTAGGTACATGCTTACATTTCTCTTGGATACATAACTAGCCTAGAAGTTAAATTGCTGGGCATAACATAGGAGAGTATTTAACTTCGTAAGAAACTACTAAACTGATTCCAATTAGATGTTCCATTTTTACATTCCCATCAGCAGACACTTCAAGAAAATTTTTTTTTAATTTACTAGATAAATTTGAGATGTAACATTGTGTAACCTTAAGGCATACAGCATGTTACCTGACACATTTATAAGTTGTAATATAATTTCCATTATTAATGTTACATAACTTTTAGTACAAGATTACCTATATTCATGATACTGTACAGTAGATCTCTATGGCTTATTTATTACTCATTACAAATTTGTAACCTTAAATATGATCAGTCTTATCCTACTCCCTCATCCCCTGGTAACCACCATTTTACTCTCTGGTTTTGTTTGGTTTTTAACAAATTTGATTTTTTTATATTCCACATATAAGTGGTACTATACAGTACTTGTCTCTCTGACTTTCATAATGTGCTCAAGCCCCATCCATGTTGTTGAAAATGGCAGGATATCCTCCTTTTTCATAGCTGAATAATGTTCCATTTTGAATATATGCCACATCTTTTTTGTGTGTGTCATCCACTGATAGGCATTTGGGTTGGGTCCATATCTTGGCTATTTTAAAAATGCTGTGATAAACACAGCAGTGTATATAGCTTGTCAAAATTCTGTTTTAAAACAGTCCATGCAGCTCAATATCATAAAAACAAACAACCCAATCAAAAAATGGGCAGAAGACCTAGGTATTTCTCCAAAGAAGACCTAGGTATTTCTCCAAAGAAGACATACAGATGGCCAAGAGGCATGTGAAAAGATGCTTAACATCACTAATTATTAGAGAAATGCAAATCAAAACTACAATGAGGTACCACTTCACACTGGTTAGAATGGCCATCATTAAAAAGTCTGCAAATAACAAATGCTGGAGAGGGTGTGGAGAAAAGGGAACTCTCCAACACTGTTGGTGGGAATGTAAGTTGGTGCAGCCACTATGGAATATAGTATGGAAGCTCCCCAGAAAACTGAAAATAGAATTAGCATACGATCCAGCAATCCCACTCCTGGGCATATATCCAGACAAAACTGTAATTCAAAAAGATACATGCACCCCTATGTTCATAGCAGCACTATTCACAATAGCCAAGACATGGAAACAGCCTAAATGTCCATCAACAGATGAATGGATAAAGAAAATGTGATACATATATACAATGGAATATTACCCAGCCATAAAAATGAATGAAATAATGCCATTTGCAGCAACATGGATGGACCTAGAGATTGTCATACTGAGTGAAGTAAGTCAGACAGAGAAAGGCAAGTATCACATGATATTGCTCATATGAGGAAGATTAAAAACAGGTACAAATGAACTTACCTACAGAACAGGAATAGAGTTACAGATGTAGAAAACAAACTTATGGTTACCAGGGGGTAAGGGGAGGAGGAGGGTTAAATTGGAAGATTGGGATTGACATATACACACTACTGTATATAAAATAGGTAACTAATAAGAACCTACTATATAGCACAGGGAACTCTACTCAATACTCTGTAATAGCCTATATGGGAAAATAATCTTAAAAAGAGTGGATATACGTATATGCATAACTGATTCACTTTGCTGTACACCTGAAACTACCACAACATTGTAAATCAACCATACTCTAATAAAAATTAATTAAAAAAAAAGAAAGGATACATTCACCCCAATGATCATTGCAGCACTGTTTACAGTAGCCAAGACATGGAAGCAACCTAAATGTCCATCGACAGATGAATGGATAAAGAAGATGTGATACATATATACAGTGGAATATTACCCAGCCATTAAAAAGAATTAAATAATGCCATTTGCAGCAATGCGGATGGACCTGGAGATTATCATACTAAGTGAAGTAAGTCAGACAGAGAAAGACAAATATCATATGATACAGCTTATATGCAGAATCTTTTTTAAAAAATGATACACTTGTAAAATGAACTTATTTACAAAACAGAAACAGACTCACAGACTTAGAGAATGAACTTATGGTTACCGAGGGAAGGGTGGGGTGTAGGGATAGACTGGGAGTTTGGGATTGACATGTACACACTGCTATATTTAAAATAGATAACCAACAAGGACCTACTGCATAGCACAGGGAACTTTGCTCAATATTCTGTAATAACCTAAATGAGAAAAGAGTTTGAAAAAGAATAGATACATGTATATGTATAACTGAATCACTTTGCTGTACACCCAGAACTAACACAACATTGTTAATCAACTATACTCCAATATGATAAAATATTTTTTTAAAAATTCTTTAAAAATTGTTTTTATTTCCTTTGGGTATATACGCAGAAGTGGAATTGCTAGATTCTATGGTAGATCTATTTTTAATTTTTTTTCCATAGTGATTGGACTAATTTATATTCCCACCAACAGTGTATAAAGTTTCCCTTTTCACCGTATCCTAACCAGCACCTGTACTCTCTTGTCTTCTTGATGATAGCCATTCTAACAGGTATGAGGTGATATCTTATTGTAGTTTTTGTTTGCATTTCCCTGATGATTAGTAAAGTTGAGCATCTTCTCATATACCTACTAGCTATTTTGATGTCCTCTTTGGGAATATGTCTATTTAGTTCTTCTGCCTATTTTTTAATAGGGTTATTTGTTTTTTCTTTGTTATTAAGTTGTATAGGTCCTTATATATTTTGTTTAATAATTTCTATTGACCTACCTTCAAGTTCAATGACCCTTCCTTCTGCATTTTATTATATAATCTATATTTAAACCCAATCACTGTATTCTTTAATTTCATGTTTAGTTTTTTTAGTTCTAGGATGCTTGCTTGGTTCGCTTTTAGAATTTTCATATCTTTTTTGAAATTCACATGTCTTACTTTCACAGGGATTCCTTTTACATATTTTAATTGCTATTTTAATGTCTTAGCCCAGATATTGGAATTAGTAGGCAATCTGTGGGTTTGCTTCTATTGCCTATTTCTCCTTATAATTATATTTTGTTGACTTTTATTGTGTCTGGTAGTATTTGACACTGAACATTATAAATGATACACTGTAGATACTCTGGATTATTTGTGCTCCTCTGAAGAGTGTGGAGTTTTGTTCCCACAGATACATGGTTAAATGATGAATCACCTTTATCCATGGCAGATTGGTCACTGAAGGTCTATTTTGGGTTTTCCCTTAATCCTAGGGCACAGACCTTAGTTCTGTCATGTGGTTCTTATACCTAAGGCATGATGCTATTGGGATTTTACTCAAAACCTCCAACTGTTCACTAAGCTATTAAAGCTTGATAAGGAGTGAACCCCCAACTCTTCCCAACACCAGAAAACTGTTAAAGTCTAATTTATTTTAGCCTTCCGGCTTTTAATTTTCTGGGAGCCTCACCCCATGCATGTACACTTTAGGAGTATATTAATATTGGGGGAAAATATATATGCAGATTGTTGAAGCTTCCACCCCCTGTGACTCTCTTCTTTTACTGGATTCCTGTTTCAATTTCTAGCCATTCTCACAACTAGGGAAAAAAATAATTTAAATGTGGATTGAAACTGTCACATTTTCTTTTTTTCAAACATTTTATTCCCTAAAATTTCTGCCAATGTTTTATCATTCTTCTGTGCTTTCAAATAACTATCATATATATCTTGTTTAACATTTATAATTGTTAATAGCAGAAATATTAGTTTAATGAAGACTACATGACGATTATTCAAAGTAAGAAGTCCTTAGGGAAACTTTTAAAAGAAATGCCTGAAATATAAAACTGAAGCAAAAATACGTAAAAATAAAGAGACACACCACAAATGAATAGATTCTGAATCTAATCAAGTCTTTCTATCCACCTACAAGCTTACAGGAAAAAGAAAAGTAAGATAAGCCAAACCATGAGGGAACTGGTAAATTCATAATGTACAACATTCTACAGTACAAGTGACATGATTTCTCCAACAGATCAACTGCATAAAAATGGAATGGGGGGGACCTTCCAGATGGCAAAGGAGTAAGACGTGGAGATCACCTTCCTCCCTACAAATACATCAAAAATACATCTCCATGTGGAACAACTCCTACAGAACAGCTACTGAACGAATGCTAGCAGAAGACCTCAGACTTACCAAAAGGCAAGAAACTCCCCACGTACCCGGCTAGTGCAAAAGAAAAAACAGACAAAAGAATAGGGATGGGACCTGCACCTCTGGGAGGGAGCAGTGAAGCAGGAAAAGTTTCCACACACTAGGAAGCCCCTTCACTGGCGAAGACGGGGTTGGTGAGGGAGATCTTTGGAGACATGGAGGACAGCACAGCAACAGGGGTGCAGAGGGCAAAGCGGAGAGATTCCCGCACAGAGGATCAGTGCCAACCAGCACTCACCAGCCTGAGAGGCTTGTCTGCTCATCCAGCAGGGCAGGTGGGGGCTGGGAGCTGAGGCTCGGGCTTCAGAGGTCAGATCCCAGGGAGAGGACTGGGGTTGGCTGCGTGAACACAGCCTGAAGGGGGCTAGTGCGCCACAGCTAGCCGGGAGGGACTCTGGGAAAAACTCTGAACCTGCCTAAGAGGCAAGAGACCATTGTTTCAGGGTGTGTGAGGAGAGGGGATTCCTTCCCTGTCTGCCCACAGAAGGCAGAGAACTGCCTAAATGAGCTCCAAAGATGGGCGCTAGCTGTGGCTGCTTGGACACCAGAGACAGACATGAACCGCTAACGATGCTGCGGAAGCCACCAAGAAGCCTGTGTGCAAGCACAGGTCACTATCCACACAGTCCCAGGAGCTTGCGCAGGCCGCCACTGCCAGGGTCCCGAGATCCAGGGACAACTTCCCCGGGAGAACACACAGCGTGCCTCAGGCTATTGCAACGTCATGCTGGCCTCTGCGGCCACAGGCTCCCCCCGCATTCCAATTAAAAGTAGCTTACCCCTTCCTCCCCCCAGCCTGAGTGAGCCAGGGACCACTCATCAGCTGCTGCTTTAAACCCTGTCTCAGTGGGAACAGAAGCCTTAGGGCGACCTACACGCAGAGGTGGGGCCAAAACCAAAGCTGAACCCCAGGAGCTGTGGGAACAAAGAAGAGGAAGGGAAATTTCTCCCAGCAGCCTCAGCAGCAGCAGATTAAATCCCCACAGTCAGCCTGAGGTACCCTTCATCTGTGGAATACCTGAACAGACAACGAATCAACCCAAAATTGAGGTGGTGGAATTTGGAAGCAACTGTAGACTTGGGGTTTGCTGTCTGCGACTAATTTTTTCTGATTTTTATGTTTATCTTACCACAGTTTTTAGCGCTTGTTATCATTGGTGGATTTGTTTATGGGTTTCGTTGCTCTCTTCTTTTTTTAATTACTTTTTAATTTTTTTATTATAATATTTTTTATTTTAATTACTTTATTTTATTAAAAAAATTCTTTTTCTTCTATATTTCTCCCTTTTCTTCTGAGCCATGTGGCTCACAGGGTCTTCGTACTCCAAATCAGGTGTCAGGCCTGAGCCTCTGAGGTGGGAGAGACAAGTTCAGGAAATTGCACCACCAGAGACCTCCCAGCCCCACATAATATCAACTGATGAGAGCTCTCCCAGAGATCTCTGTCTCAACACTAACACCCAGCTCCACCCAATGGCCAGCAAGCTCCAGTGCTGGAGGCCCCATGCCAAACAACTAGCAAAACAGGAACACAAAGCCACCCATTAGCAGACAGGCTACCTAAAATCATACTGAGTTCACAGACAACGCAAAACACACCACCAGATGTCCCCCTGCCCACCAGAAAGACAAGATCCAGTCCCACCTACCAGAACACAGGCACCAGTACCCAGTCCCCTCCACCAGAGAGCCTACAGAAGCCACTGAAGCAGCTTTATCCACTGGGAGCAGACATGCAAAACAATGGGAAAGACGAACCTGCAGTCTGTGGAAAGGAGACCCCAAAAACACTAAGAAAACCCACCAGACCAAACAAATGAAGAGGAAACAGGCAGTCTACCTGAAAAAGAATTCAGAGTAATGATAGTAAAGATGATCCAAAATCTTGAAATAGAATGGCGAAAATACAAGAAACGTTTAACAAGGACCTAGAATAACTGAAGAGCAAACAAATAATGATGAACAACACAATAAATGAAATTAAAAATTCCCTAGAAGGAATCAACAGCAGAATAATTGAGGCAGAAGAACAGATAAGTGACATGGAAGATAAAACAGTGGAAATAAGTACCACAGAGCAGAATAAAGAAAAAAGAATTAAAAGAATTGAGGACAGTCTCAGAGACCTCGGGGACAAAATTAAACACACCAAACATTCAAATCATAGGGGTCACAGAAGAAGAATGGAAAAAGAAAGGTTTGAGAAAATATATGAAGAGATTATAGTTGAAAACTTCCCCAATATGGGAAAGAAAATAGTCAATCAAGCCCAGGAAGCACAGAGAGTCCCATACAGGATAAATCCAAGGAGAAACACACCAAGAGACATATTAATCAAACTATCAAAAATTAAATACAAAGAAAAAGTATTAAAAGCAGCTAGGGAAAAGCAACAAATAACATACAAGGGAATCCCCATAAGGTTAACAGTGGGTCTTTCAGCAGAAACTCTGCAAGCCAGAAGGGTGTGGCAGGACATATTTAAAGTGATGAAAGGAAAAAACCTACAAACATGATTACTCTACCCAGCAAGGATCTCATTCAGATTCAACAGAGAAATTAAAACCTTTACAGACAAGAAAAAGGTAAGAGAATTCACCACCACCAAACCAGCTTTACAACAAATGCTAATGGAACTTCTCTAGGCAGGAAACAACTCTAGGCAGGAAACACAAGAGAAGGAAAAGATCTACAATAACAAACCAAAACAATTAAGAAAATGGTAATAGGAACATACATATCAATAACTACCTTAACGGTAAATGGATTAAATGCTCCAACCAAAAGACAGAGACTGGCTGAATGGATACAAAAACAAGAGCTGTATATGTGCCATCTACAAGAGACGTGCTTCAGACCTAGGGACACATACAGACTGAAAGTTAGGGGATGGAAAAAGATATTCCATGCAAATGGAAATCAAAGAAAGCTGCAGTAGTCATTCTCATTTCAGACAAAATAGACTTTACAATAAAGACTATTACAAGAGACAAAGAAGGACACTACATAATGATCAAGGGATCAATCCAAGAAAAAGATATAACAATTGTAAATATTTATACACCCAACATAGGAGCACCCCAGTACATAAGGTAAATACTAACAGCCATAAAAGGAGAAATCAACAGTAACACAATAATAGTAGGGGACTTTAACACCTCATTTTCGCCAATGGACAGATCATCAAAAATGAAAATAAATAAGGAAACACAAGCTTTAAGTGACACAATACACCAGATAGGTTTAATTGATATTTATAGGACATTCCATCAAAAAACAACAACATACACTTTCTTTTCAAGTGCTGATGATCTATCCTGGAGAATGTTCCATATCTTGGGTCACAAATCAAACCTTAGTAAATTTAAGAAAACTGAAATCGTATCAAGTATCTTTTCTGACCACAATGCTATGAGACTAGATATCAATTACAGGAAAAAAACTGTTAAAAATACAAACACATGGAATCTAAACAGTACACTACTAACTAGCCAAGAGATCACTGAAGAAACCAAAGAGGGAATCAAAAAATACCTACAAAAAATGACAATGAAAACACAAAGACCCAAAATGTATGGGATGCAGCAAAAGCAGTTCCAAGAGGAAAGTTTATAGGAATACAATCCTACCTCAAGAAACAGGAAACATCTCAAGTAAACAACATAACTTTACACCTACATAAATTAGAGAAAGATGAACAAAAAAACCCCAAAGTTAGCAGAAGGAAGGAAATCATAAAGATCAGTTCAGAAATAAATGAAAAGGAAATGAAGGAAACGATAGCAAAGGTCAATAAAATTAAAAGCTGGTTCTTTGAGAAGATAAACAAAATTGATAAACCACTAGCCAGATTATCAAGAAAAAAAGCAAGAAGACTCAAATCAATAGAATTGGAAATGAAACAGAAGAAGTAACAACTGACCCTGCAGATATACAAAGAATGATGAGGGATTATTACAAGCAACTCTATGCAAATAAAATGGGCAACCTGGAAGAAATGGACAAACTCTTAGAAAAGTACAACCTTCCGAGACTGAACCAGGAAGAAATAGAAAATATGAAAATACCAATCACAAGCACTCAAATTGAAACTGTGATTAAAAATCTTCCATCAAACAAAAGAATAGGACCAGATGGCTTCACAGGCAAATTCTATGAAACATTCAGAGAAGAGCTAACACCTATCCTTCTCAAACTCTTCCAAAATATAGTGGAAGGAGGAACACTCCCAAACTCATTCAATGAGGCCACCATCACCCTGATACCAAAACCAGAGAAAGATATCACAAAAAAAGAAAACTACAGACCAATATCAATGATGAACACAGATGCAAAAATCCTCAACAAAATACTAGTAAACAGAATCCAACAGCACATTAAAAGGATCATATACCATGATCAATTGGGGTTTATCCCAGGAATGAAAGGATTCTTCAATATACACAAATCAAACAATGTGATACAATGTGGTATTAACAAATTGAAGGATAAAAACCATACAATCATCTCAATAGATGCAGAAAAAGCTTTCACAAAATTCAACACCCATTTATGATAAAAACCCTCCAGAAAGTAAGCATAGAGGGAACTTACCTCAACATAATAAAGGCCATATATGACAAACCCACAGCCAACATCATCCTCAATGGTGAAGAACTGAAATCATTTCCACTAAGATAAGGAAAAAGACAAGGTTGCCCACTCTCATCACTATTATTCAACATAGCTTTGGAAGTTTCAGCCACAGCAATCAGAGTAGAAAAAGAAATAAAAGGAATACAAATCGGAAAAGAGAAAGTAAAGATGTCACTGTTTGCAGATGACATGATACTATACATAGAGAATCCTAAAGATGCTACCAGAAAACTACTAGAGGTAATCAATAAATCTGGTAAAGTAGCAAGATACAAACTTACTGCACAGAACTCTCTTGCATTCCTATACACTAATGATGGGAAATCTGAAAGAGAAATTAAGGAAACACTCCCATTTACCACTGCAACAAAAAGAATAAAATACCTAGGAATAAACCTATCTAAGGAGCCAAAAGACCTGTATGCAGAAAACTATAAGACACTGATGAAAGAAATTAAAGATGATACAAATAGATGGAGAGATATACCATGTTCTTGGATTGGAAGAATCAACATTGTGAAAATGACTCTACTACCCAAAGCAATCTACAGATTCAATGCAATCCCTATCAAACTACCACTGGCGTTTTTCACAGAACTAGAACAAAAAATTTCACAATTTGTATGGAAACACAAAAGACACTGAATAGCCAAAGAAATCTTCAAAAAGAAAAACGGAGTTGCGGAATCAGGCTCCCTAACTTCAGACTATACTACAAAGCTACAGTAGTCAAGACAATATGGTAGTCGCACAAAAACAGAAATATAGATCAATGGAACAGGATAGAAAGCCCAGAGATAAACCCACACACCTATGGTCACCTTATCTTTGATAAAGGAGGTAAGAATATACAGCGGAGAAAAGACCGCAAAAATAAACTCAAAATGGATTAAAGACCTAGATGTAAGGCCAGACACTATAAAACTCTTAGAGGAAGACATAGGCAGAACACTCTATGACACAAATCACAGCAAGATCCTTTTTGACCCACCTCCTAGAGAAATGGAAATAAAAACAAAAATAAACAAATAGGACCTAATGAAACATAAAAGATTTTGCACAGCAAAGTAAACCATAAACAAGTCGAAAAGACAACCCTTGATTGGGAGAAAATATTTTCAAACAAAGCAATTGACAAAGGATTAATCTCCAAAATCTACAAGCAGCTCATGCAGCTCAATACCAAAAAAAGAAACAACCTAATCCAAAACTGGGCAGAAGACCTGAATCGACATTTCTCCCAGGAAGATATACAGATTGGCAACAGACACATGAAAGGATGCTCAACATCACTAATCATTGAGAAATACAAATCAAAACTACAGTGAGGTATCATTTCACACCGGTTAGCATGGCCAACATCAAAAAATCTACAAACAATAAATGCTGAAGAGGGTGTGGAGAAAAGGCAACCCTCTTGCACTGTTGGTGGGAATGTAAATTGATACAGCCACTATGGAGAACAGTATGGAGGTTCCTTAAAAACCTAAGAATAGAACTACCATGGGCACCCAGCAATCCCCCTACTGGGTATACACCCTAAGAAAACCATCATTCAAAAAGAGTCATGTACCACAATGTTCATTGCAACTCTATTTACCATAGCCAGGACATGGAAGCAACCTAGGTGTCTATCAACAGATGAATGGATAAAGAAGATGTGGCACATATATACAATGGAATATTACTCAGCCATAAAAGGAAACGAAATTGAGTTATCTGTAGTGAGGTGGATGGACCTAGAGGCTGTCATACAGGGTGAAGTAAGTCAGAAAGAGAAAAACAAATACCATATGCTAACACATATATATAGAATCTAAAAAAAAAGAAAATGGTTCTAACGAACCTAGGGGCAGGACAGGAATAAAGATGCAGACGTAGAATGGACTTGAGGACACAGGGAGGGGGAAGGGTAAGGTGGGTCGTAGTGAGAGAGTGGCATGGACATATATACACTACCAAATGTAAAATAGATAGCTAGTGGGAAGCAGCGGCATAGCACAGCAAGATCAGCTCGGTGCTTTGCGAGCACCTAGAGGAGTGGGACAGGGAGGGTAGGAGGGAGGAGATATGGGGATATATGTATATGTATAGCTGATTCACTTTGTTATTCAGCAGAAATTAACACTATATTGTGAACCAATTATACTCCAATAAAGTTGTTAAATAAATAAATTAAATTAAATGACCAATAACAAGAAAAAATTGTTCCTAATCACAAAAAAAAAAAAAAAGGGAATGAGGGCTTACAATATAAAAGAGACCAAAGACCCATAACAACCAAATGTTATAACTGGTCCTGGTTTTATAGTCTGATTTTTAAAAGTAACTATAAAAGAACATTTTTGAGATAATTAGAGAAATTTGAACGTTGACTGGGAATTAGATGATATTAGTAAATTTTGTTATCTTTCTATGTAACAATGGCACCGTGGTAATGTTGGCAAAACTTTCTCAGAAATGTGTCCTGAAATATTTAGTAGTAAAATGATACCACATCTGAAATATGTTTTAAAATTTAACAGGGAGTAGGAACATGAAACAGCATTGAAAAAAAGTTTGATGTTTTATGATATATAAAGTTTGTTATTTTTTTATTTATTGTATTACTGTTTTAGGTATCCTTGACATTATTTATTAAACATAAAACAATATCTGCATAAGAGTGGATTCAAGACGTTTACTTAAGCCAGGAATGGAAAAAGTGTAGTATGTATGTCACTACTCCTGCGTTCTGTGCCTATGGAAGACACTGTGAAATGATGAAGACACTTTTCCTAATAAGCAAGGTTAGCTTTCTCAGCCAAGCCCTCCGGACAGCTAGAAAACAATGGATTGACGCTAGCATGAACGATAAAACATCCTTGCAAATGTCCCTTCATTCCATTTTATTTTTTCTCTTTCTCTAAGAACCAGCATTTTCTCTGATTTTTCCATGAAGTGTTTAATATGAGCACCTAAGAGTCTACAGGAGAGGAGAAGGTTGTGGAAGATAGGACTAGAGCTCCCTGATACTCATTTCACACTTTGGACCCACAGATACCTCTTGTGTTGAGCTGGTGGAGAAATAAATTGCAACTTGTATTTCTGAGTGACTGTACAGAGGACAGCTGACCTGAGGAGTTCTCTGGAACCACAGAAGACTTTGGATCAACAAGAAATAGTATTTTGTTGTATTAAATCTCTGATATTTGAAGGATCTGTTGTTATTATTGACCTGCCTTTAAGCCCAGACTAACTCAATAAGGGGGTAGAAATGTCAATAATTTTATATATGAGATGATCAAAAATGCGGTGTTTAAAAACTGTACACTACATTTTTACTGATAATAATAACAGCCATTTATTGGTACTTTTATGTGTTAGGAATTCTTAGTGTTTTCGAAGATTATGTTGTATTCACTACATGAATTACATTCATAAAAAACCTAAAAGGAGGGTTTTGCATTTTACACACAAGAAAATTGAGGTTCAAAGTTAATAAATAATTTTCCCATGATCATATAGCTAAGAGACAAGGAAGCCAGAATTTCAAACGAAGACTGTATAATTTGAAGCCTGTGCTCTAGACCACTGTACTGTAGACTCTGAGGGTAGATATGGGACCTTATATTTTTACTGTATCCTCCAGTGAACTCGGTAAAAAATAGTAAGTCCACATTTTATTCAGCATGAGTTGAATACAATGAATAAATACATTCTGATGCAGGAAGTGAAGAGGACAATTTGAGGAAATAGATTGGGTGAGGAAATTCCACTAATAACAAGTTTTCTCTCTTCCATATTTTAAAATCATTCGTAACATGTTGGAAGTTGCTGGTGTACTACTACATTGCCAAGTATACCTTGCTCTTAAAGGGCTTATAGTTTAAACAAGCAATATGTGTGTGAAGGTGAAAAGGGAATTGGGAATCTTATTACTTATGCTGCTTACAAATATTTGTTGAGTATTACAGGTATTATAGTAAGAGAGTCATGGCTAATATTTATGGAGCATTTTATAATGAACCAGGCAAGGTTTTCACATAGTACCTCATTTAAAAGCCAAGTAGAGCTATGATAACAGTACTACTGTCATCCACATTTTATAGATGAGGAACATGAGTCTCAGGGAGGTTAAATGACAGATGATGTAAGTGGTCTAAACACTGATCTAAGTCCAGATTTCAAGTTCTTAACTACTATACACTCTGTCTTCACAGGTGTCCTTCCTGCTTCTCTCTGCCATCTCAATCAATGGCAAAATGTTTTGTTAAAAAGAGAAAGATTTCTGGTAGAAGTTGGATTCCGGTAAAAACCATGAAAGTTGTTGATTTTTTCATTTTTAGAAAGTTATCTTTTTCTGAAAAAGTCAGTCCTTGGCATTTCCTCTTTGGCCAAATTCATGGCTTCTTCTAAAAATTCTGAAAACTATGTCTGGGTTTCCAGAAACATCTCAATGGAGATGAGCAAATTTTAATAATTAAGGTTCCCATATGATGTAGAGAATTTGGGGCTCCTCTGACAATTAGCTCAGCAAGACCAAGACCTATATAAACACTGACAGTACCTTCCCAATCAACTTGAGCTTTGGCCAAAACCTTTCTTCAGCATCTGTTGTCCAATTCTGACCTTTAGAAAGATCGGTTGCAGGCAGGAATAAAAGACTTAAATACAATACCTATGAATCATAGCATCTTAAACTTAGAAAACACTGTACATTATCATCTAGTCTAACTCTTTCATTTCACAAATGACAAATCTGAGAGGAGGAAATTTGTGACCAAAATCTCAATGGCAAATTAACATTTTTTTTTTTCTGAAACACAGTGCAGTGCTCTTTCTACCTCATCATAAGGGAGGGATGGGGAGATGGACTGTTTAAAGAAGGCAAGGTAAGAAGGTGATTATCTATATGAGGCCATTCTTATCAGAGGACTGAACAATAGGTAGTAAGCTTCAGTTTAAGCATTGGAGGAGTTCAATCAGGAAAAAAACACTCCAGTTATTCAGGGTAAAAATATTCTGGAGATGTCATGTATAGCATGGTGAATATATTTAATAATACTGTATTGTATACTTGAAATTTGCTAAGAGTTGATCTTAAGTGTTCTCATCACACACACACAAAATTGTAACTATGTGAGATGATGGATATGTTAATTAGCTTGACTGTGGTAATAATTTCATAATGTACACATATATCAAAACATCATGTTACTAGAGATTATCATACTAAGTGAAGTAAGTCAGAAAGAGAAAGACAAATACCATACGCTATCACTTACATGTGGAATCTAAAATATGACACAAATGAACCTATCTATGAAACAGAAACATGGACATAGAGAATAGACTGGCGGTTGCGAAGGGGGAGGGGGGTGGGGGAGGGATGAACTGGGAGTTTGGGATTAGCAGATGCAGACTGTTACATAGAGAATGGATAGACAACAAGGTCCTACTGTATAGCACAGGGAACTATATTCAGTATCTGATAAACCATCATGGAAGAGAATATGAAAAGGAATATACATATATATATATGACTGAGTCACTTTGCTGTACAGCAGTAATTAGCACAACTCTGTACATCAACTATGCTTCAGTTAAAAAATAATAAATAAAACTATACAACTTCATCAATTCAAAAAACAAAAAAATCATGTTGTATATGTTAAATATATACGATTTTTATATATTAGGTATATCTCAACAAAGCCCAGAGGAAAAGAGAAACTAGAAGTACAGTGAGGCACACACATACACAAAAACCCTTCTACCAGAAGTAGTTAAATAAAGAAATACAGAAGGAAAAAAGTTAGAGCTTCCTTCTCTATAAGCCTAAGAAATTCAAGTGGTTTTCACCAACGTAAAATGACATCTTTATAATCCCCTCCATAGTCAATCAACATTCATTCCTTTCTTCATAAATATTTATGTAATGCTCTTGACCTCCCTAATTGCTTTTCAGTTTAAAGAAGCAAACAACACCGAACAGATACCTGTCCTCATGAAACATTCTAATAGGGGAGAAAGGTTCTTTAAAAGTACACACATCAACAAGATAAATGCACACTGTGATGTTATGAAGGACAAAATAAGGCAATGGGGAAGTACATGGGGAGGGTCCAATATATAAAAGGTCTTCAAGGAAAGTCTCTTGGGTTGGGATCTCAAAGACATAAACATGACAACTAGGGAAAGAGTCAGAGCAAAGGATTCCAGCTAGAAGGAACAGCAGCTGCAAGCAGAGGCAACTTGTATCCATAAACAATATGGTTTCAGGGGCAGCTAAGCAAGAAAATGATTTTCCCCTGGACTCAGCAAATTCTGCCATCCTCACCCTGGTCTTTCAATTTCCCTACCATTATCTGCTTACGTTTCTAAATTTTCTTTTCTCCCCCTGAATTTCTTTAGGGCTTTTATATAGATGACCATCTGGTCCAACTTAAAACCTCTAAGGAGACTCTAATCTTTTAATAATCACCAGAGAGATCCTCTGTAAACATTTAATTTCAGTACTTCTATACTGATCAATCTGATTTCTGACAGAGGCAAACAGCCAATATCTATGTGTGCGTAGACAGATGGAAAATAAGTGTCTAATATCCTACCCAACAGAGAGTCTCCTCAGTAATTCCCTGACCACCATACCCATGTGACAACAAGAAGAAGCACTTCGTGATATCTGTGCTGTGTTGACAGAACACACTGATTATCATAGTTAGTGTGTATTGTCCGTATGTCAGCTTTGATTTTTCACTCCGACAGGCATTTACAGTAGTAAATGTATGGGCCTGTTCTAGGTACCACACAGATTTACGGATCAAAACTAAACTTATGGTTCCTTTTTTCCTTCAAGATTATATTTTTCTCCTCTGAGGGTAGAGAATGGGCTTCATATTCATGGCTATTCACAGCAACCTCTACTTTTCCTCTTTAGCATGTATGTTAATTGTAATATAATATCCTTGTGCATAATTATTTAATATTCTGCACTAAACGTTCAGTTCTTCAGGGAATAGGGGGCAGGTTTGTCCTGTGCACCATTGTATTCAGCATCTTTCACAGTGGGTAACCCATAATAAGTGCCAATCAAATCTTCTTGTATATATAAATAAAGAAATTAATTAAAGTGTATTCACAAGCTAGAAGGGTACTAGTCTGTCTGGATTTGGGAGAGGCAAGACATAAACTCATGAAATGCTTAGGAGGTGAGGCAGTATTCACTCATTCAGCCAATATTTGAATAACCATTACGTGACTGGCATTATGCTGGGGATAGATTATTGAGTAAAATCAGGAAAAGTCTTCAGTTTTACTGAGCTGAATTTCTGGTTGTGGATCCAGATGCTAGTCAAATAATCACACAAAACGGAAAAATAGAACTCAGACAAACGCCATGAAGTTGCTGTATAGTGATTCATTTAGATTTTAGGAGCTCTAAGCGAGGGACTGCCAAGAGAAAAGTAAGGACAATTGACCACAGTCAGGTAAGTATAGCTTTGATTTGCTCCATTACTGTTAATAGCTTCCTCTCTGTCCGTGGCCACAGGCAACATAGAACCTGTTAGCACATCTCAGCCAGTGAGACACTCTTTTCAGGCCCTACAGCCCACCCTCCTTTGGAACCTTTCTTCCTGACTGGTATCATGCTCCCTCACTCCTGTAATCTACCTCTTCATCTGGTCCCTTTGCATAAGTATCACATTTGGACAGTTAGCTTGGTTTGCTCGCACCCTACATCTAGGTACCTCCTCCAGTATTAATCCATCCCAGCAACCAATTTGTAGCTTAAAATCCCAATCCCCTGGTTTTTGTTTGTGCTGTAGGGGAATTGTGCCTTGTGTCATGTACTTCCCTGCCTCTGTACCTGTATATGCTCTTCCACCCACCTTCCACCCATTCTTCCCAGCTTCTCCAAATCCAACCTAAATGCTTCAGCTCTATTTCAAGTCTGACGTCCTTGAGGAGGTTTCTGATATTCCATTATCTCTGTACTTTGCAGTTTTCTGTTACTTTACTCAGAAGTAAAAGTAAATCACTTCATGCCACTTCCTGCTCAAAACTCTCTAGTAAGCTTCCTTTTCTACTGAAAATAAAACCCAAACGCCTCACTATGCCCTGAAAGGCCCTGCTCGAACTGCCCGTACAGTCCTCTCTGATGATACTCAGTATTTGTTCATCACCCCCACTTACCGACCATCTGCACACTGGCTTTCTTCAAGTTCCTAAAACATGTCAACCTCATTCCCACCCAACAGCCCTGGAGCTTGCTATTCCCTTTCCTGCAGAACCTTCTTGATATTCAAGAACATTACCTGGGCTTCCCCGGTGGCACAGTGGTTGAGAGTCCGCCTGCCGATGCAGGGGACACGGGTTCGTGCCCCGGTCCGGGAAGATCCCACATGCCGCGGAGCAGCTGGGCCCGTGAGCCATGGCCGCTGAGCCTGCGCGTCCGGAGCCTGTGCTCCGCAACGGGAGAGGCCGCAACAGTGAGAGACCCACGTACCGCAAAAAAAAAAAAAAGAACATTACCTGCCTGGCTACTTCCTGCCAGACTACAATTACCTGCTCTGAGAGATCGTCCCTGGGCATCCACTTTCAAGTTACTTCTGTCTCACCCTTGTCAATCTCTATTAAATTATCCTCATTTATCTTCTCCATGGCTCTTACCACTCTCTCAAGATACCTTGTTTACTTATGTAAGTATAAATGGATACTCTAATAAGTACCTAACCAGCTGATCTTCATTACTGAGGAGTATGAATGCATTTCTATTGCACCTGGCCACTTACTCCTTCTTTGAACATAAGCATCTATTGGTACTTCAAGTTCTTTCTTCTGAGGTCTCTTCAATATTCCCTGCAGCCCTTCTAGACAGAAGTTAAATCATCAGCCCCTCCCCCGTGTTTTCATGCACAATTTTTCCATGGAGCATATTTATATGCTATGTTCCTCAACAAATTCAAGGACTACAGGCCACTCAATGTCCCTTCAATCCACTATCAAAGCAGCTAGCCAACTTTTCACTTGTTGGATTTTCTAGAAGGACTCAGACTCAAGGGTACTGTGTTTCCCAAACTGAAGAAATATCATGTTAAACCCTGACTGGTCTCCTTAAAGTAGCTCTCTCTTAAGATGAAGAAGGAAGTAATAAGCCTATCCTTTCCATCCTTCGGGAAGGAGGGACACTCAGAGAATCCCCAATGCTCTCAACAAAAATCCTCTGCTTTTATCTTCAACTGTTGACTTTTAGTTATGCTCATTGCAGGTGAGGATTTTCATAGATATGGAAGTGGATTTCAATACCACTTTTGAAATGTATACATATATATAATGACTTGCATGTCACTTTGGAGTATGGTATTTATTGTCATGGTGCTTCATCCAAAAAATTCCATTTCAACATCTTTATGAAGTATCTGTATCCAGAGCTACATTCATCATCTTTAAAAATGACTATGGGGGCTTCCCTGGTGGTGCAGTGGTTGAGAGTCCGCCTGCCGATGCAGGGGACGCGGGTTCGTGCCCCGGTCCGGGAGGATCCCACGTGCCGCGGAGCGGCTGGGCCCGTGAGCCATGGCCGCTGAGCCTGCGCGTCCGGAGCCTGTGCTCCGCAACGGGAGAGGCCACAGCGGTGAGAGGCCCGCGTACCGCAAAAAAAAAAAAAAAAAAAAAATGACTATGGCATGGGAACCTACAAATCAGAATGGAAACTGAAAACAACAGGTACAGCCGTACTATTTTATAACAGATTAACATCAGCCCTCTCTGTCTCTTCCCACTAGGATCTACACCCTACGGAAACAAGGCACTTGTCTGTCTTGTTCACCACTGTGGATCCTTAGAGCCAAAAACAATATCTGTCACAGAGTACCTGCTCAGTAAATTCAGCTGAATGAATTAAATGACGAAACATTTACTCTATGCCAGACAACACTGATACAAGCTTTGTGTTAAGATACACACCTCAAAGATAGTTATTGTTCTTTGTTAGATAAACGAACTGAGGTTTGAAATGTCTAAGCTGGGATTCCAATCTAGGCAGTCTGACTCGGAACACTCAACTTTCTCTATCAGACTGTATTAGGTGCAAAGCTAATAGGTGCAGTATACTGCCAGCCCTCGAGGGATGGAACTGAGACTGACATTTATTATATTCCAATGAAAGGAATAACACAGGGTACAGACAACTATGGTACAATGGAGAATACATGTGCAACGAGAAATACATGTGCTGTAGAATTTCAGGATAAGGCACTATCAAATTTATTGGGCAAGATGCACTTTCAGAAAAGATTCTTAAAGTTGAAGGCTTCTCAGATTTCTCTGAAAAGATGTCTTTATTTTCAATAGCTATAGATGGGGAGTGAAAACATTCTAAGAGAATGAAAGGGTAGGGATGGAGTGAGAACAAAAAGAAGAGAATCAAGAGAAAATATAAAGCCAAATCCATCAATCTTGGTAGCGGATCAGACATTGTAGATAAAGAGAAAGAGGAATTGACTATTGATATAATGATTTAAGAGCTCCAAATTGACATCAGGAAGACAAAGGAAATGTTACCACCATTAAGAGAAATAGGAGCTTGGTGATGCTTTGGAACAGAAGCTAAAGGGAATATGACAAGAGTCTGGAGGATCAGATGCATCAATAAAAGGACTAGCTGGAATCTGGGGTGCCCACCCCAGAGAGTGAGTTTCACAAATTTGTAATGGTCCCAAATAGCATCTTTCAAGAGATGGATCTCTGTTCCAGAAAATGAAGAAATCAGTTAATTATGCTCTTTCCCCAGAAGGATAATAGGTGGTAATAGAGCCGAATTAATCTTTGGGGTACCCAATAGGTCTTTACCATTTCTGGGCCCTTCATTATAATGTTTGGCAGATATACACAGACCATGTTTGACTTCTTGGTATCTGGTTGCCTCCAGGCTATACACAATTTTGGCCTTTTATATGTGGCTACGGGAGATGCTCCCTATAAGATGAGTTGAGAATTCCCCATCCTGCCTGTGGACAATGTGAAATAGAGGTAATTCTCAAACTATATTTATATCTATAGCTATGTTTATACCTATATATATTATTCTTTTCCCAAAATACTGAACAGGAATTTATTCCCCAGAATGTTTGACTCATTTGAATATGTCAAAACATAGAAGAGTTCCAGCATCACCAAGGACAGAATAAAAGAAATATATCTAGATTGTATTTTAGGATTCACCTCAGGATTTCTAGTTCCAGAAATAAAATGATACTTGTGGTGCTGGGTTCTCAGCTCAAAGCTTAACTGTTCAAATGGGAGCAGCTACCCTTCACCAAGTTAAAAAGAGATTTCAGCATGCTTACAGTTTATTTGAAGGATATAAGTAGAAACTTTGGAAATTTTCCTGTCATTCTTGGCCTGTTCTTTGGCAATCAGCAACATTTGTCTTGTGTCTCAACTTATGTCTATAAAAACAAGAACAGGTGTTTCCCTGGTGGCACAGTTGTTAAGAATCCACCTGCCAATGCAGGGAACATGGGTTTAAGCCTTGGTCCAAGAAGATCCCACATGCTGCGGAGCAACTAAGCCTGTGCACCACAGGCACTGAGCCTGCACCCAAGAGACCATGAGCCACAACTACTGAGCCCACGTGCCACAACTACTGAAGCCGCGTGCCTAGAGCCCATGCTCCGCAACAAGAGAAGCCACCGCAATGAGAAGCTCGCGCACCGCAACGAAGAGTAGCCCCCGCTTGCCGCAACTAGAGTAAAGCCTGGATGCAGCAACAAAGACCCAACGCAGCGAAAAATAAATAAATAAATAAAATTTAAAAACAAGAACATGAGGAGTAATAGCGGAAACTAAGGTTGACAGACCCCTACCTTACTTGGTCATATCAGAAAAATGAAGTGGAGCCATTGGAGAACGCCAAGTTCCAGCTCCATGTCTGTAAGGTGAAAACGAGAGTTTTCTCGTTCTCTGCCTACTCCCTGAGAATAGAAAGGTTATAGTGAATGCAGAACTTTTCAATCAGAAAAATAATTTCATCCACTCATTTTCCTTTTTATTTGTTCCTTCAAATATTTACTGAGTATACATTTGTGTTAGATATTGCACTACTCTCTGGGTATACATTGCTGGGAAAAACAGAAATCGTCCCTGCTCTTATAGATTTTTCTTACTTTATATGTACAATGAGGATAATAATAGTTGGTCCATCTTAGGGTTGCTAGAATTTAATGAATTTTTAAATCACTCCATGTAAGCTGACACACCTAGAATCCTCTATAAATTATGGCTTAAAATTTTCACTTGGAGATGCTCTTTTTACCATGAAGCTTGTCACTGAGGGCTACTCAGCAATTTCTAAATACTTCAGATGGCTAGAGGCAGGCCCAGACACAGGTTCAGGTACTTACTGCAGGCTGCTTGATTTCAGTTCATTCCTATGCACGATTCTCAGGCCCTGGTGCCCCCATGAATGACTCAATGCATGGGGAAGGTATATCCCCCTCAAACGTTCCTGCCAGCTTCATGGGGGTGCGTGGCCCCTGCAGCAGCTGGGAGTGGTGGCAAACGAGGCAAATTCCACCTCAGGGAAACTTGCTAAGGAAACATGGCTGCTCCACTTCCAGAGGAAGCAGCTAACTTTCCACCAGCAAATCTCCAGGAACTTGGATGGAAAAGGGAAATGTGGTCAGCAGCACCCTTCCCCACCAGCCTACCAAAGAGGCTGGGGATGGAACCCCTGTGCTGCCAGCCCTCTGGTTGTCTAGGGCCCTTGTGCTGGGGTGGGTGTGACAGGCCACCTCAGAGGGCCAATTAGCAAAGCCACCAGGTCTGGTTTGGGAAGGATCGCTGCGGTAAGCCTGCAGGAGTGTCAGGGGCCGCTTCCGCAGGGTCTCACTGCATGCACCACACTCTGTCAGCTCCTGCTACTTGAAAGGAATTGGAGCAGGTGCTACATTAATATTTATCATTCCTCCTTTAAACAGCATTTGATCTGAGAGTGTGAAATACCAGGCACAGAAACTTTCCCACGAGCCAGGTCTCCGGCGTCCTACTTCTCTCCATGACTCCCGCTACCTGAAATCTGGAGCCTAGAATTTCCAGTTAATTAGTTCAGGACTTGCCCATTCTGAACCATCGCAGTGAGAGTGATGAAATGCCCATTTTCTGATAGGTTATTTGGAGTTATTTTCTGCTGGTTCTTATCAAGGATACTACCTTAAACTTTAAAGAGTGTCTATTAGTTTCCTAGGAATGCTGTAACAAACTACCACAAACTGGGAGGCTTAAAACAGGGGAAGGGCTTCCCTGGTGGCGCAGTGGTTGAGGGTCTGCCTGCCGATGCAGGGGATGCGGGTTCGTGCCCCGATCCGGGAGGATCCCACATGCCGCGGAGCAGCTGGGCCCGTGAGCCATGGCCGCTGAGCCTGCACGTCCAGAGCCTGTGCTCCGCAACGGGAGAGGCCACAGCAGTGAGAGGCCTGCGTACCGCAAAAAAAAAAAAAAAAAAAAAACCAGGGGAAATGTATTCTTTCACAGGCCTGGAAGCTAGAAGTCCAAAATCAAGGTGTTCACAGGGTCAGTTTCTTCTGGGGGCTATGGGGAGAATGTGTTTCATGCCTCTGCCCTGGCTTCTGTAGTTCCCAGAAATCCTTGGTGTTACTTGGCTTGTGGCGTCATAAGTCCAATCTCTGCCTCCATCTTTACAGGGACTTCTCTGTGTGTTTCCTCTCTCTTTGCCTCCAAATCTCTCTCTCCTTATGAGGATACCCGTTATTGGATTTAGGACCCACCCTAATCAAGTATGACCTCACCTTACATCTGCAAAGACCCTATTTCGAAATAAAGTCATATTCACAGGTACCAGGGGTTAGGACTTCAACAGTTTGTTTTGGAGGAAACCATTCAACCCACAACAGGGTAGGATGAAGGAATAGCCAGAGTTCTCTTCCGTACTTAGACAAGTTTCTTTGAAATGTTTCCTGGTCTTCCATACAATGAGTATGTGGTGGAGCTAGAGCCAGAATTCAGAGTCATGCTATCTACTCTGTGACCATAGAAAGTTATAGGAAAATGGTACAGTCAATTTTTGTTATTCATGGTTGTTAAGTTCTATAAAGTAGTCACAAATACAGAACTTGCAAATATTAAAACCACTGCTCCTAGAAGAAATAAAAGGTTAGGTTCCTGTGAGCTTCTGATCACAATATTTTTGTCAACTGATGAATACATAGTCTTGTTTTTTGTGTGTTTGTGTTTAGAGATACCTTATTTCAGGTGTAATGTTAATTCATTAGCTTTGAACTCACAGCCAGCAGCACTATATCTCATATCTGAACAAAGCTTTTCTAACACACACATTTTGTCCATAAGTCACCTCACAACCTACTTGTACTTAGGGACACTAGACAGCACAACGCTTGGAGTCCATTTTAAACAGCAAAGTCACCAATGGAAAGCTCAAAAAAGTGAAAAACAGAGAACTCAATAGACTCAAAAGGAGACTAACTTACAGTATGAGAGTGAAACAAAAAGGCAGAGTATAACTGTGTTCAGCCTCAATTGGGAATGTGTATGTCAAGCAATTTAAATCTTTTGCTGCTCTTCGTATGTCTGCGTGTGACTGTGAAAGCACCATGGCTATTGATTTTAGATTATAAGTAAATTATAGCAAATAGGAAAATTTACAAATATGGAACCTGCAAATAGTGAGGATTGACTGTTTATTGCAGCCAGTCCCAGTAGCTTTCATGTAGGAAGGTACACAAACCAGCTGCAGATGCCAAAATAAATGAATTGATTTTAGGATTTCAAACAAATTAAGTAGGCAAATTCATAAATATGGAATCTATGGATAATGAGGATAGACTGTATATTGCAGCCATTTCTAGCAGGTTTTGTGCTGGAAGTGCACTCTCTCATCTGCAGATGCCAAAATGGATGGAGCCTCACTATCAGAGAGCACCACAGTATTACTGCATGTCTTGGTGGGCGCCAGGCTAGATGGATCCAGACCAAGCCTTGGAAGACCCATCCCCATCAATAACAATCTTGAATAAACCCTAGATGATACAATCTACATCAGGAAGAAGGACAGGGGAAAGAGACCCTGAATTTGACTGACTTTACCTATAAATATAAAAGTAATGGAATTACCTAGATTAATCAGAATTATCTTTTTCTGCTGACAGGTAATAACAATGGATACCCAATATGTACAAATGTGTGCCTAATACCTAGTCTATGCCCTGCCATATAATAGGTGTTTAGAAGAAATATCTTTGACTGTAGGTGTCAGTGAGCATGTCCTTGAGAAAATGATATTTAAGCTCATACCTGAGGATGAGCTAGCCTCAGTTTAGAAGGAAGTGGTATTCCCAGCAGATTGACCAATGTTTGTGAAGTCCAGGAACTAGGGAGAACAAAGTGAGATAAAGGAACGGAAAGTTTAGAGCGACTGCAGTGAGTATGCAAGGAGGAGAAAGTTCAAAATGGGCCATAGCAGCAAAAAATCAAAACTGCCGGTGTCAGCAACATTAAGCAGTTTGGCATCAGAAGTGTTTCCTTTATAACGGAGTGAAATATCAACTTCTTCAAAATCCAGCTACTTAAACGAAGGGCAGCTTGATGTAAGGTAGCAATTCTTCCATGAACACCAAAGTCCCCAAGACCCTGCTAAGACACCCATGAGCTCAAAACTGTGTTCCTGATAATACTAAGACATTATTTGCCTTTCTCACTGGATTGACATTTGTACTGAAGGTGCAAAAACAATGGTGAGAAAATTACTCGTGCCTTTGTACAAATCAAGTCACTGGCACCAGACTGTCCTACTAGTTAACTGTTATATGCGTTACCATCACACACTCAAAAAAAAAAAAAAAAAAAAAGGCCAATTTCCAGAAAAGAATATTCTTGTGGAAGCAGTATAAATTATTAAATTTTTATATTTTAATCTTGAGTACACATCTTGTCAATACTGTACGTGATTAAATGATGAAATGGGAAGTATGCATGAGACATTACTGCCGCATAACAACGTATGATGATTGTCTTGAGGAATAATGTTTGTGTGAGTGTTTAACTCTAAGTTGAACTAGTTAGTTAGACTTTTTTCCATGAAATGTAAACTCTGGTTGTTCAGACTCGGAAATCTGACATAAAAATATTTTCTTGAGAATTTCTTGAGAAAAATGAAGTAAGCCTGGCACTTTAAGGAAAACAACTAATATTTGTTGTTAAAGATAAGATCTGAATGGAAAATGAGAGTTCTGAAAACCTTGTGTCTGCAGCCATAAACCTGACAGCTTCCCAATACATAAGAACTCTTCCTATAGCATTATAGTGCCATTAACAGATGTGATTTTTTTGGTACTATATAATAAAATGTGACAATATTTGAAAAATCCTCATAACAGTGAATCAATATTTTTCAAGTAACCATGGCATGAAGTCATAAAATCTTACAGTTGTAAAATACTCATTCAGAATGCAGGAATGCCATTGTATCACAATGTAACAGTGTACAAAATTGCACTGAAAAGCGTTCAGGTTGCATATCACAACAGATCTCTGAGAAACTATCACTCGAGTGTTGGTACAGCATCAAAATATCCACAATTATCTACAAAGGTGATTAAAATATGTCTTCTTTTCCAACCATGTATCTCTGGGTAGTCAAATTTTTTTTCACACTCTTCAACCAAAACGTCACCTTGTAAAAAATTAAATGCGGAAGAAAATATGAGAATCCAGTTCTCTTCTATTAACCCAAACACTAAAGAGATATTTTAAAGTGTTTAAGAATACAACTGTTCTCACTAATTTTTTTGTTTTGAAAAATGATTTTTTAAATTGAAATATATATTGATATTACGATATAATTGGTTTATTAACGTTATTTTAAATGAAGTGGTAAATAGTATTTTAAAATTTCCTCAGTTTTAATAAAGATGTTTAAAATAAATTTCCTCAGTTTTAAATTCTAATATGGTAAACCACAGATATAAATCCCATGAACAAAAAGATCTCTGGGGTCCTCAATAATTGGGATCCTAAGGCAAAACATTTTAGAACCACTGATATAAGGGAAAGAAAATGGACTTGATAAAGTCAATGGCCTGGACTCCCCTTCTCCTGCATCAGTAATTAACAGTGTGCGCCTAGATAAGTAACTGAGCTCTCCAATGCCAGGTGCTTCTTGCATAAAATAAGAGTAATGATAATCATAAATGCCGATAGGGTCACTATAAGGATAAACTGTACGCATATATGAGGAGGCACTTCGTACCCTCCAAAGCGCTATACAAACGTTATTTCCTTACCATTACTCGTGACAATAACACTTTGTACTAAAATGTGACAAATCACGTTAATAACAATTACTTTTCTGTGATAAAAAACGAAAACATGGATCAGCTAAATCATAATGCAAAACATTTTTATCTCATCCCTAGCACAGGTCGATTTGATTGGTTTTCATTATTTTGTAAAGTCTTTAGAAACCTCAGAAATTCTGATTACAGGTAAGACCAATCTGCAAAACGGTTCGTAAATAATTATTCTGGAGTGCGTGTGGATATTGCAGCAAAACTCAGGAAAAGACTCACGATGATCTGAAAGTCATGTACTAGTGTGGCTGCATGAACCATCTATGAGATCCAAACTAAAACACAAAGATAAGATACTCTGGGGCTTCCCTGGTGGCGCAGTGGTTAAGAATCCGCCTGCCGGGCTTCCCTGGTGGCTCAGTGGTTGAAAGTCCGCCTGTCGATGCAGGGGAGACGGGTTCGTGCCCCGGTCCGGGAAGATCCCACATGCCGCGGAGCGGCTGGGCCCGTGAGCCATGGCCGCTGAGCCTGCGCGTCCGGAGCCTGTGCTCCGCAATGGGAGAGGCCACAACAGTGAGAGGCCCGCGTACCGCAAAAAAAAAAAAAAGATACTCTGATCACTTACTTCCTGCTGGTATGGTAAAAAAAAAAAAAAAAAAAAAAAAAAAATTCGTGTCTGAAGAAACTTTAGCAGCGCTTTTATCCAACATCTCATCTAAAGCTAGAATCTCTTCCCAAAACCTCTGACAATTTATCCAGTCTCTACTTAAATACTTCTAGCAGTTGGAGGTACAACACCTGATACGGCAGTTCATTTTATGCATTACAGTTTTTTCAACGTGCACATGTAATTAAACAAAAAGCTAATGATCTTTCTGAATTTCTAATGAGTTCCCAAGTGATACTGGTGTTGCTGCTCAGGGGCCACACTTTGAGAACAACTGACCTAGGTAGGGGTCTCACCACAATTCCTCACTCAGCTTACATGATAACATGTTGTGAGTTACATGCAACTGAATTGCAACATAGCCCGTTCATAGTTTTGAGGCTGTTTGGATGGTGAACTCTGAATAACTGTTTGTTAATAGGAGAGCAGTAGTGTGAATAATCCACTACCATGGATAATCCAAAAGCCGTTTCAGCTTGGTTTTGGAAGGTGTTCAAGTCAGATTTTAATTTTGCAAGAGCACTGGATTTGCCCTCCTAAATAGGTTTTTTGCTGAGGCCAATGTTAAAACTGAGTGACTGTTTCCTCGGTAAACACGTGCTTTCTGCAGCGGGGAAGGCAAGCCAGCCAGCCTGGCGTGCTGGCCATGGAGACAAACTTGACACTTATTAATTCACAAAGCAGACAAAAGATAACTGAGAGCTGAGTCCATATAAGAATTTTAAAACTCATAGTTCCTAAAAATATGCATGAAGTTTGGGAAGATTTGGGGAAAACTCATCAGTTCTTCTTTCTATACAGATTAAACTCAGGTAGCTTATGGAATTCAAACTATTTCCCTTGTACCCTGTGTTCAACCCGTACGCACACGCACGTGCGCACACACACACACACCCGTGTGAGTGTATATGTTTATGATTTTGCCTTTAGGAGGTCATAAAAGAAAAATACTTCTCAAATCTCACAAATCGCATGGCTACAACTGATAGGCGTGTCAACGTTTATGGTGAGAGGTAGTCATAATCTATAAAAGTGATTTGTGAACTTTAGCTTGTGGAGAGGCTGAATCAGAATAACCTGAGAACCTAAACAAAATACAGATTCCTTCCCCTCCACCCCACAGCTGAAACTCTGTGTTCCTAGGTGTCTTTATATAGACCTAACTCCCTGCACACACAGCCCACCACGTCACACCTCAGGTGTGCTCTGTGCACTGCTCACCTCTCTCCTCAGGTGTGTCCCTTGGATGCTGGGGTGGTGGACGCTGCTGGGAATCATGAGGGATTTACTGCCCCATGGGGAGAACCATGGACCAATGGGAGCCTGGGGGGAGCACATCAATGTCTTCCTTCTTGCCTTGCATGAACTGTCCTGAGAAGCAATCTGTGAGCTTCTCTGAAGACAGCCCTTCCAAGATGGAGCTCAGTCCCACTTCAAACCAAGTGGTTGCTAACTTGGTCACATGGCTTATATTGGCTCATTGGTTCCCACACCTTCCCTGCCTCACACCCCTTCTCCTTCAGTCAGTCTCCATGGAGTTGCATCCCCTTCGTAAAATAGTACCACAAAAGCCTTTCCTCAGGCTCTGCTTTCTGAAAACTCAGGCTAAGACAATATGGAACTTCCTAGCTCTAAGGTACATACAAAGGGCAGTGCTGCTTTTAGCTCCTGTAGGGGGTGGAGCAAAAGGGGAAGAAGAAAGCTAAGAAATGGAATAACTAGAGGATTTTGTTTTGACTCCTTTACAACTATTTCCAGCAAAAGCCCTCCTGTGCTCTAAACCGTTCAACACAAACATTGCCACAGCTTTGTAAACAAGGAGGGGCACAGGTGGAAACAGGCAAATACTGAATGGCCTGGTTTTTCTTATAGGGAAGTTCTCCCTCTTGGTCTGCCTCCAGGCCTGAATAGAACTCACTGTCCTGAGAATCCAGTCTATTGAGGCTATCCCTTGTAAACGCCTGCCAATGAAAAGAGGGACATGAGCCTCTTGAAACCAACCTCAGAACTCAAATGACCCTTCCAGGCCTCACTCCAGGTGGAATTTAAAAGCCATGGCTATTTCCCCAGAAATGAAGCAGTCTGGGGAAGGTGTGGCTCAGGTCCAGAGCTAGAAATGAGCAGGTATGCTGCAAGAGACAGGTTCCCAGAACCTTCTCCAGGCAAACAAAATTAACATGTGTTTCCTTTCTTCTCTATCCTAGGAAAATCTGTCCAACAGACCCAGAAAAACAGAACAGATAAAGGAAGGGAGAATAGCTATTTCAGAAATCCTTAGAAAGTTTGTATCTATATATGCTGAGTGAAATGTAGAGCTGAAACATGTCTAAATAATACAAGCTCCAGAAATATTGACCTGGAATAAGTATTTAGATATGAAAGCACTAGATAAGTGCAGTTTCTATTGCATGTTCCTACACTTACCGCATTTGATAGCATGTGTAAATTCACCAGAGTTCTCCATAGTCATAACGATCTTATGTGAGCTACAGATCAGATAAATGGAGAAATTCTAATATGGCCATGCCAGGGGTAGAATAATAATAAAGACCCTTTGTATGTCTGGGTGTGTGTGTATCCAAAGTCCATACTTATTTTTCTGAATGAACGTTTACTGGGTTTAAAAATGGATGGTGGGCTATTACGATATTACAATTCAGAAAACACATATTAAGTTTGGATAACATGGCAAGTACTATGCTGGGATTACTTTACAGTAATACAAAAACACACATAAAACATAATCCCTCCCATTTAACAGTGAAGAAACAAAGGCTCTAAGAGGGTAAGTGATACAGTCCTGTTCACAAGGTTAATGGGGTAGCTACTTGGACTTTTGTTCCTTTTGATTCTAAGTTTACAGCTCTTTCCTCCACCAACATGCTCCCACTGAATCCCAGACTCTGGATTCTATGTTCAGTGCCTCCAAAAGTGAGTAACCCTGCAACCCTGCTCTGCCTTCCACTCAGGATTGCCCTGAGGCTTTATAATGGAAACCCATGGAGGTGATGACCAAGTATCCATCCTTCTCCTTAGGAAGTGTCCCTTCCTAAGGGACGGACCCTGCCCATCCATGCCCTTCTGGTTATAGTTGATTCATCTGTAGGTAAGCAACTAACTCAAGTCAAACTAACCAGTTCCATTTCCTACAATGTCTGTACCCTGAACCAGATGGAGTCAGACTCTTTTCTTTCTGGAGATTGAAGACATACAGGTAGAAAACTCAAAAGCTACAGACACTATTCTTTGCTCCTTGAGGAGACAGCCAGGCTGCAGTAAGAGAGAATGAAACTGACTTTGGAAAGAAGCAGTGCTGGGAGTCAGGGGGAAAGACTTGGCAGCATTTGAGTTCCGGGATCCATTTGTTCTGGTAGTTCAGTTGTCTATCTGCCTTTTTCTCGTGTATTTATTCAACCCTTTCTCCAATTCTGTGAATTAATAAATTTCCTTCTTGGACTGAATTTAATTCAAGTTTCATTCCTCTCACACACAATCAAAAATAACTTAACCTAATACAATACCCAATGAGAAAACAGACCAAAAACACCAAGTCATTTATGAATGTACATACTTATTTTACTGGGACTCGTTTTTGTGACCACATTGGACCCTCACTTGCTATCTGACGCACCCGGTCTCCGCCTCGTCTACCCAGTGGAGGCCACACGCCTTGCCTGTGTCTGTTCACACCATCTGACAGCCACAGGACAGTGCTTCCTGCTCCCTCAACAACCTACTCAAGCTGCATTTTCAGGGCCATCATGTTGGGTTGAGAAAAGATGTCTGTTTTGGCTCTGGTGACAGGATACATACCAACTGCTGCTATTCCTGCCTGGCAACTTCCTAGGAGGTCCAGATATAAACTTTAGAACAAGAAGGTTTCTCTCCTATCCTTTCAAAACTGCTAAAGCCTAGAAAGGACAGCTCTGTGGATGGGGGCTGGGGAAGGGGTTATCTTACGTTAGATCCCTTAGATGCAAGCTTGAAATAAGGTTTTGGAAGGTCATGATTTATGGAGAGAGGGCTTTATTAGAGATCTCATTGAGTCCCATAGTTCAGAACCCTTAGATGCCATTCCAACCTTGCCGCCCTTCAGAATAATTAAGCCCACCTTGTTCCTGATGACTAAGTGTTAGCCTCTGATACTCTGGAATCCTATTATCCCCACTGCTACCAGGAATCTCGGTTCTGTACCAGAATCTTGTACTGTCAGTCCCCGCCTATACAGAGAGCCCCCACTGAGATTCTCAAGGACCACATGCTGCAGGCACTGTCTTCCCCAATGTGTTCTGCAACACTCTGGTAAGTGGAGTGTGCTCAGGGTCATCCCCAGGATACGACTGTCTGGTGGGTTTTCTGTTCTCATACAGAAGACTCATTCTAGCACGCCATTCTCTCATCTCTTCCGACATGCTTCTGCACTGTCTGCATGGCAGTTCTGCATCTCTATGCCATTTACTGTGGGATGCCACTTTAACCAAGCTTCTCAGGCTTATCCTGGAAATGTATTAGGACCAGCTCTGAGCGTCCTAAGAGGGTGTAAAATCCTGTGACATGGGAGAGTGTTCCTGCATCAACAAGCTCTCCATAATCCAGTTCAATGTTCTCCCCACCTTAATTCTGCACCCTCAGAATCCAACTAGGCCTCCTCTGTACTTTCAGTTAATATATGACAGCCAAGTCGTGTGGCCCCTTTGGCATATAATTCCTTCCACACCTTAGTAGATTCAGCATTTGTTACCATCTGCCTCTGGTAATTGGCCTGGTAACCAGGAGAGACGGAAGACAAGGCAGATCGTAAAGACCAGCATTATCTCGGAAGGCACTTGTCTCATTTGAGATTTCTCTATAGCCTCAAGCTTCAGGCAGGGGTTGGCAGGCAGGGTGAGTCCTGTCTTCCAACAAGGGGAAGTGGGACACTTCTGCAGGCACAGAGGGATCAAGGGCACCTGGAAGTGCAAGGTGCTCAAGAACGTCTACCGAGGTATCTTTATTCCAATCTCAGGACCACACTCCTCTATGGGCCCTGACTTGTCATAGGAGACCTGCCCAAGCTGAGAACTTCATCTCTCTACAAAGTTCTGTTGATCTCCCAGTCACGTTATCTGCATAGCCCTCAGCTCTGCTGCCCTCCAGCTGCAGGCGATAAAGGTCTCTTCAAATGCTGCCAAGGAGGACTTCCGACCCTCATGCGTTACTTGAAAATGGGTATTGATGCTCCTGGGCTTTACCTTTTTCCCTCTTGAGGTATCAGTGATGGTCCACACAATAGGATCATTATAATTAGTATCTTCCTGCATCTTTCAAATGCTTGAGATACTGCATGAGATGGTGTGCTCCTTCCTCTTATATTGTACTAGTCCGCGGAGAGTCAAAGTCTTAGCTTAACAAGGGCACTGTAGCTTCGTGTAGGGGTTGCTGCTACTCTACCTGCCACCAGTGACAGTGTCCTCATCTCTAACTGGTGGTGAGTGATCCAACTCCAAACTCACTCCCAGCAAGCTGCTTCCTAGGACCACTCCTGCTATCAACTCTCATAGGCAGGTTCCCCAGAAGCAGAAACTGAAATAGGAATTCAGGGGCCATATTAAGAGAGTACCCATTGGGTTTCCTTCTTTTTGAGATCACACAACTTTGTGTTGTTGCTTCTCTGTACTTATCTACTTAATTGCCTCCTTCTCTACCATTCTCTTCTTATTCTCTCTCTCAATCTCAAGGCAAACTTTCTCTATTCCTGTGTGCACATAGCCAAGAATGCCAAAAAAAAAAAAAGTTTAAACCTCTTCTCTTCAAATAACAAGTGGTCTTTTAAGTATCTCTAATTTCTAATTTCAAATTCTAGACTGAGAAAAAATCTGATTTACCTAGCCATGGTTAAGAGCCAATCAGCTATGGCCATGGGAGATTGAGAGCGTAATGTGACACCTCAACTTACTCTTGCAAGTGGCAGGAACTTACCAAGAGAAGAGAATGATAGGTTAAGCAGGCACTCCAAACTTCAACAAGACGTGAGAGATAGCGCAGCATTGTAAAGACCAGTAGAACGGAAGCTTCCTGAGAGAAAGAATTTTTTATTTTCCCAGCACATATAAAATTACCTAGGTCATAGTAAGTTGTCAGTAAATTTCTTAAGTGAACAAGTTAAGAAAAGCCTGATGTTAGAAAGATCTGTTTTACTGTCCTAGGTCTGTGCATTGAATTCTGGCTCAGTTTTCTTGTCTATGAAATAGGGATAATAATACCACCTATCTTACAGGGTTATTTTGAGGGTGAAGCAAATATTGACGTTATTGCATTGACCACAGCTCCAAGCACATAGCAACTGTTCAGTAAATGAGAGCTATTATTAACAGAAAGTCAGGCCAGGACACAATAATGGCTACTGAGAAAAAAGAAAGCTTACTTGGCGATGGCTTCTGCAATGAAAATGAACCATAGATGCAGAGTAATAATACATTCCGAGGGAAAAACACATTTTTCTTTTTTGGTGAATTGAGACAATAATACAGATAAGTAATTAGAGCAGAACGAAAGGTAGTCATCCCTGCAAAAGCAGATCCTTCCAATTGGTCACACACACACACAAAAATTAACTAAAAGCAACAGTAGCAAAAGCAGCAATATCAATAAAGCCATTAGCATAAAACTCTCTTCTGACAGTGCCACCTCTAGAGAACCAGTGGTCTCTGCCTTACCTTCTCCACAAAAACTGTTACATGTTCATGGAGGAGTGATTGGATGAAAGGAAACGTACTCTGGATGCTACATCTATACTGTGCAAGTAAGAGGCCCTTAGGATACAGGAAAGAGAGTCTACATTTGAGCTAATCACGGCTGTAATGAAGGCTGTGTCTAACTCTTTCACCTGCTTTTTTTTCCCTTTTCTCCCCGCCCCTTGCAAACAGCACAGATGGGGAGGAGAGAAGCAGATGATTCAAACTGGTACATTATGTGGGCACAAACAAGTTAGGGAAAAACATCTTTGCATGGTGAGAAAAATTCCACTCTTTTCTTGGGAAGTATCGGAAACCATGGTAACCAATATAAATGTAGCCAGTGCATTGTGCATTCTCAGTCTGAAACAATAAAAAACAAACTTAATCTGTTTTTTTTAAAAAGTTAAAAATAAATGTAACTTGGACAACGGACTTCAACAAGCTTCTTATTCCCTCTGCCGAAAATGTTTGCAAAAGGGGCATTTTGAAAGAGAAAGAGCTATTTAGATTTAGTTTGTCTAAATATATACATACATATATACATATATATGTATACATACGTGTATATATAGCACACGTATATTATATAGTATATAGTAATGCATATAATTATGCTATATATTATATCATACATTTTATTTTATACATTATTATATAATATAAAATAGTATTCTATTACACATTACATAGTATATGTGCATGTATATGCATAGTATATATGTACATCCCCAGGACTGTGTTCATGAAACAAAGTATTATTAAATAATAATCACATAATTATATATTAATAAATATGAATGGATTAATAAGTATATTTAATGTAAAATCCATATCATTCAATAATACCATGTTTCTGGAAAAAACTTGGCACTGAGAATACGGTAATACATGGACAAATATAATCCTTGTCCTCTTGGGGCATATAGTCTGGTGGGGAAACAAATATATTAGTCACATAACCAAAGAAATGAATACATAACTACAAACAGCTCTAAGTTCAATGAAGTGAAAACACACAGTAACATGAATAAGTATGACAAGGGATCTAATTTAGGTGGGGGGATAGGAAAGTTGTCTAGAAAAATAAGGAACTAGCTTTGACAGCGTGAAAAACAATTGTGTGCATTGTTTTGAAAACAGTTGTAAAATATCTCAAGGTGCAGAAAAAGATATTCAATTAGTAGAAGAGTGAGAAGACAGGCTGCTCCCTGACTGGGCCTCATTAGAGAAAGCAAGCTGAGGGATCAATTATTTCTATTAGAGGAAGGAGAAAAGTTATACCAGGTCTCTGTTGCAGCATGGAAAACTCTACTTGAATACTTGGAAAACATCGTCAGAATCATTTGGCAATGGAACAAGCTGTTGATGGAAGCAACTTCCCTGGGGAAGCCAGAGGTAGTGAAAGGAGGAAAAGTTACTTGAAGAAATACTTTTTTCTCACATCATAAAAAATCTATTTTTTGTCTCAGGACCATGAAAGTCCTGTCCTGAAATACCGCCCCAAAATGCCAGGCAGACCCATGAGCCAATTAATTAAATTGCTCTGCCACCTTGCTTTTTTCCGTATCTTGGTTTTAGATCTCAAAGCCCCAAATAAACTTTAACCAAAATTCCTCTCTTATGAGGAGGTATTATTAATTGCATTTTTTGAACAATAAATGAAACAAATGATTTGTGTGGGTCATTCAATATAGTTGTTGGCTGGTCCAGAAACTGAGCTTATATATTTGAACTCTGATTTGTAAGTATTAGCCAAGATTGTATTCCATGCCCTATACTGGGAACTAAAAACTTAGTGCTTGAGAGAGAAATAAAATAAAGCAAAAACGGCAACTAAACCATACACTTGAGAAATTATCTTCACATTATGTGGAGATTTTCACATCCTGAAACAGCCTGTTTCCTACCTTTAATAAGTTTGAGTTTGCTGTGCTCAGCATAATTGGACACAGCTGCCTGCATTTTCTGCCAGGGTTTGAGAAAAAATGGAGTTATTATTAGAGCTTGTTATAGCAACCTGCCTGCCCAATGTAAATCTTAAGATTCAATTGTTTATTGGTTGTGAATTTTCCATTGTAAGGGCACCTAGGAAGTGTTTTCTCTAATAAGGGTCTGGAAAAATGGGCTGGAAAGTTCCCAGTATCCAAGAAGAAAATTAATTGTTTGACCCATCCATAATGTCAGAGTCAAAAATAGAGACATCAGACCACACAAAATTGGGTGGTCCTCCAAATGAATAACTTCAGGCAGCAAATTCCAGGACTTGCAATTGAAGGTCAGGATGCTTTAAGTCAGAGGTCTTTGTAAAAGCATGACTTCTATAAAGGAGTGGGTATGAAATCAGTCTTGGTTTGAGTTTCCCAGAAGCACACGCTGAGATAAGAATTTGAGTATAAGTAGTTTATTTGGAAGACAGAGAACGCCAGCAGCAAAGACAATGGTGTCAAAGGGAAGACAAGACAGAGAATAAAGGGCCATCGTTTAGCCAGTTACCACGATGAGCAAAAGGAGCTTAACCTCATGGGAAAACTCTGGGAGATTTCGTTAAAGATGCTTCATAACTATTCGACCCAAACGGCAAGGGAGCTGGGGTATTTATACAACGACTCCTGAGGCTGCTCCCAGGGGTATTAATTCATTGGCATTCCTGTCCTGCCATGTGTAGAAGTGGTACCAGCTTCAGTGACTTTGGAGAAAGCCCATGGGCAAGAGACACACAGATATTGGCAATGGAAGTCAGCTAAAATGTAGTAGAAGCTTACAAAGAGAGGATTGGGGGCACTAACAGAGACCGCCTCAACATTCTTTTAAGTATGGCTACTCCATACAATGAAAACTTGGAGGCTAAAATGCCAGCTCCACTAAATTGGTAATAACTTCCAGGAGTACTAAGTGGAGGGGGATCCTAAGGCAGTTGGATAAGGTTACTATAACCCACTAAAGATGCCTGCCATGGGCAAGGTAGAAGAGAGAATCGGCACATAAGCCATGCATGTTCCATCCTTGATCTACATTAGGAGTCAGTGAGCTTTTTCTGTAAGGGACCAAAGTAATACGTCGCTAAATATTTTAGGCATTGCAGGTCACACGTACAGTCTCTGTCACACACTGTCTTTGTTAGTTGTGTGTGTGTGTTTGTTTAACAATTCTTTTAAAATGTTAAAGCCTTTCTTGGCTTGTGCGCTATACAAACACAGGCTGCTGGCTGGATTTGTCCCGGAGGTCATAGTTTGCCAACCTTCTACCTACAGATTAATAATTTCTAAACTTCTCCTGTAAGAGGATCCTTTTTTTTTTTTAATTTATTTTTCTTTTTATTTTTTTGGCTGTACGCGGGCCTCTCACTGTTGTGGCCTCTCCCATTGCGGAGCACAGGCTCCAGACGCGCAGGCTCAATGGCCATGGCTCACGGGCCCCGCCGCTCTGTGGCACGTGGGATCTTCCCGAACTGGGGCACAAACCCGTGTCCCCTGCATCGGCAAGTGGACTCTCAACCAGTGCGCCACCAGGGAAGCCCCCCCTTTTTATTTTTAAAAAAATATTTTTAACAGCCAGGCTACTACAAAATAATCTGTGTGTTTTACATTACGTTTCTTGAAATTTATATTTTAAATATGATTGTGAAGGTCTTAGAAACTTTAGCTGCTCTCCCATCCTGCCTGGGAGGTTCTTGGCACACAGACTGAAATCTACGTACCTAGTTCAAATGCCTAAGTTTACAAAAGAGGAAACTGAGACCTAGAGAGAAAAAAAGACTTGTCCAATATCAAATGCTTAGTGGTTCACCAACCAAATATTGTTTAGTGGGTGCTAAGGTCCTTATTAACTCAGAACACATAAAACTATAGCAGAAAATCCAAACTCCATTATACATAAAGTACAAATTGGGTCCTTCTAGGAGCCTAGAGGAAAGAAGGATTCAATGCAGGATGAAAGAATAGGGAAAGGCTTCATGAATAAAGACTCTCCCAGGAAAGGAAAAATCACTTTTGTTTTATATTAATTCAACAAATATGAACTGAGCCCCTAAATTGTGTCAGGTACCATGTGGATGGAGGACACAGCATTCCAGGGTACAGGTACCATAAAAGAAATGGAAATGAATGCAGTGTGTTTCTGCTTTAGGTGCAGATTCATTAACATCCAGCAAAATGCTTTGCACATAGTCCTCAATTAACTTTTCAATGAATGAACGGTTCAAATAGCAGTTTGGGCTCAGAGAATGTATCACAACTGCAGTAACTCATATGCATGAGGAATAGGGTCCTTTATGTCTTTTATGTGTCCAAGCTTTGTAAATCTGTTAAGGTTTTAGTGATGCCTGGGACCTGGAAGAGCAAACTCGTATTCTTAGTCCGTAATATGATACACAAAGAACACAACCAAGTAAATCTATCCTCACTCAGGAGGAAAGTCTGAGCTATCATTAATCATCCTTCACTTTCCGAAGGTCTGGCCACTCCTCAGCAAATCTAAGGGTAGAGTAAACTTACATAGTTGAGAAAGCTAGCCAATGCGCCCAGTTATGCGGAGACCAAAACCTCAGTACATCAGCAGCAGCGATTCATAACCAGTTGCAAAATAATGAGGGAAGGAGTGACAAGACTGCCAAGACTTGTTGGGCAAGAAGCCAAGAACACTCAACCCACTGAGCTCAGCAGAATATGGAACAAGAGATTCCATATTCCTGTGGCTTTCCTGGAAACAAGGAGCTGTCCAACAGGCCAATCTCTTTAAATACTTCCATCAGCTTAACACGCAGCACCATCCGGTGTGGGGTATGTAACACATGACACATTTAATTGCTTCAACTAAATAGTTCTGGAGTATTATTATCAGAAAGCAAGTGGCCTCGGGATATGGGAGCGTTTAATAATGATTAAATCTCATTATTATGATTATTTTAGTGGCATACGTACAACAAGCATGTGTTATGCTCACAGGCTCTGTGAATCAAGGATACAGGCAAGGCACAATGGGGTTGCCTAATCTCTGCTCCACAGTATCCAGGCCCTTAGCTGGGGACACTAGAATGGCTGGGAGTGACACAAACACTCAGGACAGGAATCTTCTGAAGGATTTGTCATTTACATGTCTGACAGCAAAACTGGGACATGCTGGTTACCAGAGGATAAGGGGGGGGAGGGATAAATTGGGGGACTGGGATTGACATATACACACTATCATATATAAAATAGATAACTAATAAGGACCTACTGTATAGCACAGGGAACTCAATACTCTGTAATGACCTATATGGGAAAAGAATCTAAAAAAGAGTGGATATATGTATATGTATAACTGATTCACTTTGCTGTACACCTGAAACTAACACAAGATTGTAAAGCAACTATACTCCAATAAAAAATTTTAAAAATATATTATACGGCAACTATACTTCAGTTTAAAAAAAGAAAAAAAAGGGAAGTTGTGTTTGTATGTGTGTGTTAAAAAAATATATAATGTATGGCATAAGTGGATGCCCAGTTAATGGTAGCTGAAAATCTAGACACTTAAAGACGTGAACAATGGTAATAAAGAGAAAAGTGTTCAATTTCAAAAAAACAAAAACAAAAAAACTAGCATCAGGTGGGACAATTAACTAGAGGCACCTCCACATGGCTTCTCTAGATGGCTTGGGTTTCCTCACAGTTTGACGTCGTCAAGTTAGTTAGATAACTTTCCTCTCAGTTCAGTGGTCTGTTAACAGACGTTCCAGGTAACAGGGTAGAAGTCGCATGGCCATTTATGGTTCAGTCTTGGAAGCCACATAATATCACTTTCACCAAACTCCCCAGATTCAACGGGAGAAGATATAAACCCACACCTTTCCATAGGAGGACTGTCAAAGAACTTGTAGCCATGTTTTAAAACAACTACATCCATTATTATTATCTGATTTTTATAAAATGGACTCAAATACTAAAAGACAGCAGAACATGGTGGCTAAATGAGTGCTGGGTTCAAACACCGACTCTCTCACTTCTTGGTTGTGGGTGCATTATTTCACCTTTCTCTGCCTCAGTTTTTTTCCTCTATAGAGTAGAGGTAATAATTACTATACCTAATTCATGAGATGGTTGCAAGGATCAAGTGAGTCAATAAAGTTATTAGCGTCTGAAACAAAGAAACTCTCAGTAAATGTTAGCGATTATTATGCATGGATTCATTTATCGAATATCAGCATAGTGGACAACTCTTCTCACTGTGGCTGTGACAGTATCTAGGGATACAAAGATGAATAATAGATCCCTGATACTCATGAGCTCATACTCAAATTAGAGAGGGGAATCATTAAAAAAAATACAGAAACATCTGATATGCATACATCCAAAATAATATTGTGTAAGGGGGAAATATTGATTGTGGAGTCAAGAGACTAGAATTCTTTTTTTTTTTTTTTTTTTTGCGGTACGCGGGCCTCTCACTGTTGTGGCCTCTCCTATTGCGGAGCACAGGCTCCGGACACGTAGGCTCAGTGGCCATGGCTCACGGACCCAGCCGCTCTGCGGCATGTGGGATCTTCCCGGACCGGGGCACAAACCCGTGTCCCCTGCATCAGCAGGCGGACTCTCAACCACTGCGCCACCAGGGAAGCCCCCAGAGACTAGAATTCTTGACCAGAATCTGACACTTTCTAGCTGTGTCACCTTCTTAATCCACTAAACTTTTCCCACCCTTATCTTTTCTTATTTATCAAGTCAGACGAGTACAGCATTTTCAACCCATCTCGTAGGATATCATACAGATTACTGAAACAGAATTATAAAAGTGCTTCACAGACTCTAATATAAGTCACCATCATTGACCAGGCAATGAATGCTGAACCCTACATGTTGGGATTTAATCACCAAGGGAACAGTTCTGCAGAGGGGCTCCCATATCCTGTCCCCAAACTAATTTCACATAAGAGGATCTATAGCATGGCAACATTTAAAATCCCATAGTTCAGTATGTCTATTAGTTAAAAATGTTTTTTAGCTAAATATTTACAAACTATGTCTCTCTTCTGTCACAGACCAGAGATTTAATCTAAGTTCCAAGTTGGATAATTTGCTACGTAGAAGGGGATGTTACAAGAAACATCACTGAGTGACATCATCAAGTGAGTCACTTGAGAGACGGCAAGTCTAGTTTTTTATTTGTGATCAGTCATAAGAGAAAAGTAAATCCCAGAATGTGGTTCCCTGAGAGTGATGAAAAATAAGAATATTTTAAGTTTACATCTTTGTACTATAAAGATGTAAACTCGCAACATTGCTGTCCTGGAATAGAAAGGAATGGGACTTGAAAGGAATATACTGTTATTTTGCAAGCAGGTATTTTTGCATCATGAAACTTTTACATGACATGTGACTATGAAGAGAGCTTTCAGAATGTTTGCTCAAAGTAGGAACTGGTCTTGGATGGGCTTGTGCGTATTTCTACTTACGAGAAGGCAATGGCAACAAGTTCAAGTCCTTACTGTATATGATACAAGAGTACTATATGGGATGGCTTTTAGCAGGGAGGGAAGAGACTCAAGGTGGAGATGACAAGATGAGTAAAACGATAAAAAAAAAAAAAACACATAAAACCAATTTCAAAAAGAAAAATTATGACAGTATTTGTTTGCTGATGGATATAGGAAGAAAGAGGGAGGAGAGTCCCAGATTCTGAGCATCCAAATTAAGAGTCTTGGAGATAGTGTCTACCAGGTGGTTGAGGAAAACACTGGGATCTCAGGAAGAAGTGCTAGAAAAAGTTATAGATTAAATTGTCATCAGCCTAGAGATGAGGACTGAAGTGTCAAGACTGGATGACTTCACCAAGGAGGACACTATGGGAGGAGAGAGTTCATGGAAGTACAAGAGATCTTAGAGAGAAGGAAAAATCAAAAGAGCTACTAAAGCTGCAGAGGAATTAATCACAGAGTACGGAAGAGAAGCAGGGTAAACCTAGGGTGCCAAGGGTGGAAAAGACTTCTAAGATATTGAAGGGATGACTAATAATATCCTAGGTGACAAAGAGAAGAAAGAGAGTAAGGAAATAGAATACCCCTAGATGTATTATTTTCAAAAGAATTATTTTAGTAGAAAAAGCTTGGAAGTTGAGGCATATGTGTGTGAAAATAAAGAGGATGCATCATGTGTAGACTACATTCTCAAATGAGGGATTTAGATAAATTTTCCATCTGAGGAAAAGGAGTGAGTACAGATAACTGAAGTTTCAAGGGAAGGAAAACATAACTGATGAATCAAACACTGAGAGAACCAGAAATGGTAATTGATGGTGATCCCTTAATTAGAAACAAAAAAGAAAGAAAAGAGGAAAGATAGTATAATCTGGGATATAGAGAAAGGGATGTTGGGGAAATTCATACTGAATTATCTTGGTCTTCTCAGTAACATGTTCTGAGGTCCTAAAGTGATTAGGAATGGTCTGGAACACATGCTATGTATACTGTCACAGCTACAGATTAACAAACGATTACAGATTTTTGTAAAAACATGTTGTGTATGTAGCATGTGTGGTGTGTATAGTATATAAAATATAATGTAATATAACAAATGTGTATGTATATTACAACATATTATAAAGTACCTTAAAACACATAACAGACAAGCACTAGTACCTTGTTCCCCACTTTTATGAATATTTCATATGAAATTTTTAATAGGGAAAATTTCCCATTAGGAATTGAAATATGAAAAATAGAAGGAATCAAGGAATGTTTGCTAAGAAATCTTCAGGAAGGAATGGAATGAAGGTAGAAAGAAAAACTATTGATGACTTCTCTCATGATAAAGAAGGCTTTCTGGAGAAGAACTGAAGGACTTCTACACTAAATTCCACTTCCACTTTCTAAATGAGATGAGGAAAGGTAGGATTGCACAACAATGATGGGATGGTTAAGATGCAGGATTTCCTCCCAGAGAACAGGACTTCAACAGGACAAAAAAAAAAAATCAGCTGAGTTTCTCCCAGTGAAGCAAATAGAGGAAATACTCCTAAATATAAATTGCAGGTTAGAAAAAGAGAATCACCTTGAAAACAGAAATCACAGGGATTCCTCTCCAACATAGCAAACAAACAGAAGAGTATTTTAAAGAATTCTGATGTGTGTTCCCAAAAAGATTCAAGAGGACACTTTATCTGTGAAAGTAGAGCTAAGCATTTATTTTTTTTTAAATATTCTAAAATCAGTAAAGATTACATAAAGTTTTTAAAAATATCGAGATAAAAAACAGCAGGTTAGATACTTCCCATAAATTAACAATTTACATGATAAATTTGAGATGATGATAAATGATGCCACAAAATATTAATATGATAGGAGAGATGAGAGAAAAAGTAAATGTAAACAAGAATCCCAAAAAGGAGATGGAGAATAGAAGGATAAGATAAAGATAATAAAAAATAATAAAAGAAAACTTCGCTGAGTTGAGGAAGGACACAAATTTGTAAAATGAACAAGCTCTTTATGTACCATAAAGTACTATAAGTATAAAGTACCATGAGTATTATATAAAATGCATATAGATCAAAAAATCTTTTGTGATCACTTAATTTCAAGGACAAAAAAAAAAAAACTCACATATAAGTAGCCAAGAAGAAAAAGCAGCTACTCATACAGCCCCAAAACACTCTTCTTGAAAAATAAATTACCTAAAGATGTATAGCAGCCTTCCAGAGATAAATCAAAATGAATATCTCCAAAAGGAATGGTTATTATATGAGATTGCACTGTGTGTAATAAAACTAAATTAAACAAGATAACATTGAAATAATTTTTGTCAATCTAAAGTAATTTTAGGCCTTGGCACATCATTTAACAGCTTATAACTAACAATAATTTGGGGTTAAAATCCAAACAAACATTGGGGTTATATGAACACTGAGAAGACAGCAGGTGGAAGGGAGAAGTAATCTTACACAGTCAACAATTTTTTATTTCAGTATAGATTTTGGTAAATTAAAAAATTCAAATGTATTTTTTAATTTAGAAGTAACCACAATTAGAATAAAATACGATATAACCTATTCCACAAATTTGGGGTTTAAAATATAGTCACATGCCTTGTTTTTCCAGTTAATTGCTCTAGCCAACAAATGTCCCATTGCCAGGAGGTTTGGTAGCTCCCTTTTGAGACTTTCTTCTCTCTCCAGTAATCTACAGAGCCTAGGGACTTACTCACACCCAAGAGGACTAGTCTGAAGGACATACCTAATAGAGAATGCCCTGGGGTGAGATGTGTTGACCACAGCTATTCCTCCTCACTTCCGCAAGGCATTGCTATTGAGGAGTGGTTGTTCACAATCTGAAAAGTACTCTGGCCCACCACTGGGAGAATTATTTATGGATTCTGATCACTGCACCAGCTGTCCTGATTCTTCAGTGAGTATGATCCAGGCAGGACTGGGCAGGAGTACTCCTGGCTTGGGCTCCTAGTGTTATAGCTCTTAGCACTCAGCTCTCTGGGCTTTTATAACCACCTCCCAGGAAACCATACCCACCCTCCTTGGGAGTGATGATACAGAAGTTTCCAGGCCACCTCCTCCTGGACTCAAAAACACATCCCTCTTCCTGGAGAAAATTATTTTAACTGTTTTAAAGGTCCTTTTAACATCTAGTTTCCTTGGACAAATGAGCTCTCAAGTAACCTCCTATGGAAGATCCCCTCAGCAACTCCAGGGAGTCTTAAAAATCTGAGGGAGCCACCTTGAAAGACTCAATGTTGGTGTACTTCTAAGGGTAACTCTCCAAGTGACCTGAGATGATGCTTTGTTCCACCCTTCAAAGAAAGAAACACATATATGTACATTTGCTATAGTCCTACTTTAGATGTATATGCCTCTCAAATTAATATAATAAAAGAAAAAAGTGTGCGTGTGTGCATTTGAGTGTCACATAACAAAAGATATGGAAGGAGAAAAGGCATCATCAAAAAAGAAAAAAGAAAAATCTTAAAGTAAGATGACTGTAATAAGGCTATAGTTATCTGCTATCTGACTGAATATAAATGAATTAAATCCCCTACTAAAAGTAAAGGGCTTATAGGTAGGGGGACTAGGACCCAAATAAAGGAACTTACAAAGACATATCAAGGGGAAAAACGTGGGCTGGCAAAATAATCGAAGTATGATTTAAATCAAGGTAAAATTTTAAAAAGAAGTCATTTATATTGACAAACGTTAAATATAGGGTAAAGAAATTAAAGCTGTGAGTCATGAACCTTCAAGTAGGGAATACAGAATTGAAATACAGTAATCAAAACTGTCAGAATTATAGAAAAAAATTGTCAGAAACACAAAGTGGGAAATTTTAATATACCATAGTCAGCTTTTGACAGAACAAGAAGAAAAAATAATATGTGTAAACAATATATAGAAGTTTCAAACATAATACATGATTATGCATACAACAGCTTTTTACAGACCAAGAATCCACCTTATTTTCCAAGGATTATGGAACATTTACCAAAATTGGTTACATTCTGTGGCATAATAAGAACTGCATAAATTCCCAAAGGTATAAATTGTATACCACTTTCTCTAATAACAACCCAATAAAGGTAGAATTAAACAATAAAGTATAGTTTTGAAATGTATCAAAGAAAGAAAACTTTTTTAAAAAGAAAAATCAAAACTATAATTATGAGCTATTTATAAAATAATGAGAATAAGATTACTATAATATAGGAAATGGCTAAAAGAAAAATTCATACCTTTGAATCAGATCAATATTTTAAAAGAAATGACAGGAAATAAACTAAACTTTTAACCTCAAGATTTAGAAAAGGAACACTAAAACTCATTTGAGGAAAACTATAAGAAAACTGTTAATTAAAATTAACTAATCAGAAAAGTACATTCGAACAAACAAAAGCATAGAATTGATACATGAGTCTAAGATGTGGTTTTGGGTGGGTGCAGGATCTCAGGTCTGGTGAAATCAATAAAAGAGCATGAAGAAAACAGAGGAAAATGTGGCAACACATATTGAGTATTTGGATCTTTTTCTATTTATCTAGATATCTATTACATAGGTACTTATTCTGTACAGAGGCATATACATATAAAGTATATAGGATTAAAAAAAAACATGAAAAATTTAAAGAAAATAGGACAAGTCCTAAAACAAAAGTACCAAAACCTGCCTAAAAAGGAAAAAAGCAGATGAACTGAAAAGAATGACAACATTGGGAATAACAGAAAAAGATGTTGAATAATTGCTTGTAAAATTAGTAACTTGCTTAAATGGCTTTATAAGTGACAACAATTGAATATTTAAGACAGGGATAACTCTCACTTCCATCACCTCTCCGATACACCATGGGGGCAAATATAAAATATTTCACTTTTTTATTTCATTCATAAAATATATTACAACAAAACCTTACTGATATATTGAACTAGATTAAAAATATTTAATAAAATGTTAGTAAATTAAAACTACTACTACATTAAAATAATAAAACAATAAGATACAAGGTCAGTCAGCCTAGTTAAAACTTGAGTTCACAATTACTACTAGCTTTGAGAACTTATGACTTAACCTTAAGGAGTCTCCATTTCCTCAAATGTAAAATATTAACAGTACTGACTTAACAGAATTGTAGTGAGGATTTAAAAAGATAATACATGTGTGCAAAGAATTTAGTAATATTTATTGAGTGTATGTGGGTAAACACTCAATAAATACAATCTTTTCTTATTGTTAGCTTTTCAAACATATTTACCTGAAGAATGCAAAAAGATTTAGTACTAAATGTGTACTAATACATTTCATCACATTAATAAGTCAAAGCATAAAAATTATGTGACCATCTTGATATATTCTAAAACAGCACTGATAAAATTTAAAGTGTTCTTCATAAAACACTGGGTCCCCAAAATGAGAGATGTACAAGAGGCATTTTATAAATTGAAAATTTGTTCATAAAACAGAACAAGGAAAAATGCTTAACTACCTTTTGCTTGAAAATAAAGTCATTAAGTGAGCATTCCAATACTTCTAAGAAATCATCTAAAAGCAACAAAGAGAATGTGTACATTCGATTCTCAGCTAAATAAAGTGACAGCTAAGCCTCAAATCTCAAGATGTGTCAAAGGACAGCTAAAGCCATGGAGAGAAAGCAGGAAATCATGCAGGGAATATGTGGAACAAGTTCCTGGCCTCCAATAGCCAATGTTTTGAAGAACACTCCTGAAGGTAAGAGGAGACACACATTATGCAGTGCCTGAATCCTTGGTCTACACCTGTCCAAAGGGGCACATGGTCTGGTATCAGAGGTTTCCCCAATTGAGGCTCCAATCAACCAGCCAGAGGAAGCAGCACATACATAGAAACTCATCACATGAACAAACGACATGTTCAGAAACTAGTCTACATGTTTGGAAGCAGAGAAGGTAGATGTTTCATTCTGAGCCACCTCCCCTCTCCTTGGTCCAAATTAAACTACTCTCAATTGTGAATCATTGCTAGAGAGATACAGAGAGCTAAGTGACCAAACACTATTGGCCCCCAAAGCACCAGACCCAAATTTTAGAGGGAAGTTCTACCAAATATTTGGAAAAAAATAATTACAATGGTGTTTAAAATAATACAGAACATAGAAAAATAAGACAAGTCTCTAAATAATTTTAATTAAGTGAACATACTTTGATACCAAAAGTTCAAAAATAGACAATCGTTAGAGAAATGCAAATAAAAACTACAATGAGGTATCACCTCACACCAGTCAGAATGGCCATCATCAAAAAATCTACAAACAATAAATGCTGGAGAGGGTATGGAGAAAAGGAACCCTCTTGCACTGTTTGTGAGAATGTAAATTGATACGGCCACTATGGAGAACAGTATGGAGCTTCCTTAAAAAACTACAAATAGAACTACCATATGACCCAGCAATCCCACTACTAGGCATATACTCTGAGAAAACCATAATTCAAAAAGAGTTATGTACCACAATGTTCATTGCAGCACTATTTACAATAGCCAGGACATGGAAGCAACCTAAGTGTCCATCAACAGATGAATGGATAAAGAACATGTGGCACATATATACAATGGAATATTACTCAGCCCTAAAAAGAAACGAAATTGAGTTATTTGTCATGAGATGGATGGACCCAGAGACTGTCATACAGAGTGAAGTAAGTCAGAAAGAGAAAAACAAATACCATACGCTAACACATATGTATGTGGAATCTAAAAAAAAAAACGGTTCTGAAGAACCTAGGGGCAGGACAGGAATAAAGATGCAGACATAGGGGATGGACTTGAGGACACAAGGAGGGGGAAGGGTAAGATGGGACGAAGTGAGAGAGTAGCATTGACATCTATATACTACCGGATGTAAAATAGATAGCTAGTGGGAAGCAGCCACATAGCACAGGGAGATCAGCTCGGTGCTTGTGCCACCTAGAGGGGTGGGATAGGGAGGGTGGGAGGGAGACTCAAGAGGGAGGAGATATGGGGATATATGTATACATATAGCTGATTCACTTTGTTATACAGCAGAAACTAACAGAACATTGTAAAGCAATTATACTCCAATAAAGATGTTAAAAAAAAAAAAATTCCTCCAGAAAATTAAAAAAAAAGACAGGGTCAGTCTATAAACCAATCTATTTCTAAATGTCATCTTAAAACCTTAATATATTAGCTGACAGAATTCTGCAATATATTAAAATAATTATGCACCATCAGTAAGTGGACTTTACTCCAGAAATGCAGGTGTAGTTAAACCTCAAGGCATTTATTAAAATATGCAACATATCTAAAAAGAAAATTTATGTTTATATTCATAGAGGCTGAAATATTTTTTATAAAATTCAAAATAGAAAGATTTTTTTAAAAAAATAGGAACAAATTGCTACTTCCTAACATGCCTCTCAACCCCAAAGTCAGCAACTCACATGATGAGAAATTACTTCAGGCATTCTCAATTAAAATCAGGAATAAGACAAAGGTGTCCATAGCCACCATTATTATTTAACATTGTTCTGGAGGATTAAAACTGCAATTAGGAAACACAAAAACTAGAGATACAAAAAACAAAAACAGAAAGGAGTTAAAATTACCATTATTTGTAGAGGATACTATTGCAAACAATGAGGCTATAAGCAAATTAACTGGAAAACAATTACAAACTAAGAGAATTGAATAAAGAGACAATATATACAAGTAATACAAGGAATCGATAGTCTTCATATACTATACAAACAACAAGTGAGAAGTTATAATAGAGAAATAAATCCGATTTCAGATTGCAACTCTTCCCTCCCTTTAAAAACAACAACATAATACCTAGGAATGAACTATGTAAGAAGTGTGCAGGATCTATATGAAGCAAATTTAAAGAGTCTTAAAAGATATAAAAGAGGACTTAAAAACGTTTAAAGGAATGTCATGTTCTTGGATACGAAGTTTCAACCCATAAAGATTCAATCCTTTCTAAAGTAAACTATAAATTTAACCAAACCGTAAAACAGAGCAAAATTCACTGAATTTGGTGAGGGGAAACTAGAAAAAAATAATTCTAAAATTCAAATGGAACAATAAAGAGGCAAGAATACACAGGAAAATTTTGAAAAAGAAAAGTAATAAGGGAGACCAGCTCTACAGTATATAAAATCAAATCTTAATAGTAAAATAATCAAAGCACTATAGTACTGGTAAATGACTAGAGAGAGAAAGTTTTATAACACTCTATGTTCAAGGTATTCGTTACTGAAGAAATGTTCACTGAAATTCCCAGATACTATTTGAACAATTAGTAATTATTCAGATAAAGTTAATGCGCAAAGTTGGCAAGGGTTTAGAGAAACAGGAAATCTCATATGCTATGTAAAATTGATACAAACTAATTATTACCTAACACTTTAAATAAATTTATACAGTTGAATCTCTTGTACTTCTATTTGTAAAAACAAAACCAAAAAAAAACCAGTGTTTAAGAACTAAATAGAGATGTACTCAAATGTACTAGAACACTCATCACACCATTATTTAAAATGGTGACAGGCTGATCCAATCAAAATAATCAACAATAGGAAATAGGTAAAATAAATTCTAATACTTACATAAAATAGATTATTTTGTAGTCATATTTGTGTAAGCTACTGAATATGAAAAATAAAAAGATAGAAATTCAGTTGAAAATGTGCAAAAAAATGAACAAGCAATCTGTAGGTAGGAAACTGCATATGGATAACCAAAACATAAAGACTTTCTCAAATTTACTGCCTTTAGAATATGTCAGATTACATCCATCAGATTTCAAAAAGTTTCAAAATTTGGATTACATCTAGACTTAACATGGGGAAACGATATCCTCAAGCACTACTTATGGGAGGCTTAACTGATACAGGTGTTCAAAAACATTATCTGATATCACTTGTAGAAATTCAATCTGCATATGCCTTTTGACTGAGAAATGACACTCCAGGAACAGAGCCCAGAGATATTTTTGCTCAATTCCATAAGGGAACATGTTCAAGGGTGGTACTCCTCACAGCATTGTTTATAACTATAAAAGGTCTACCAACTGAGGAATGGAAAAATATAGTGTGTTGGATGATCATTATGGATAATATAAAGCAGTTAAAGGCAGTTAGAAATAAACATGCAGAGAGAGAGAGAAATCTTAAAGTATAGTGGATGAAAAAAAACTAGAAAGGAGCCTGGTCTTAAGTAAATTATAATTTCAAAACTTTGGAAAACATACAAAATTTTTATTTTATTTTATAACATTTGTTTTATAAGACTATTTACATGTCTAGGGCCATATATTAGACATATAAAGAGAGAGTGTCTATATAAATTGAGGGAGGAGTGGGATATAATGTGAATGCAGGGCTTCCCTGGTGGCACAGTGGTTAAGAATCCACCTGCCAATGCAGGGGACACGGGTTCGAGCCCTGGTCCAGGATGATCCCACATGCCACAGAGCAACTAAGCCCACAAGCCACAACTACTGAGCCTGCACCCTAGAGCCCGCGAGCCACAACTACCGAAGCCCATGCACCTAGAGCCTATGCTCTGCAACAAGAGGAGCCACTGCAATCAGAAGCCCTCACACTGCAACGAAGAGCAGCCCCCCACTCGCCGCAACTAGAGAAAGCCTGCATGCAGCAATGAAGACCCAACACAGCCAAAAATAAAAAATAATAAAAAAAAATAAAAGAATGTGAATGTAGATCAGTAATGACAGGCCTTGCAAATTCTGAAAATGATGATGTGCCCTGAATTCTCTGCACCAGAGGCTTAAACAAAATTGGAGAAGTCATGATGCAGAAGATGATTTAATGCCATTAGAACATGTGTATAATATAATTTAAATAATTTTAAAAATCAAAATACAAAACACTATATATAGATTATCTCACTTTTGTTTAAAATATATTAAGAATGAACCGAACAAGAGAGTAACAGAATTTTACATTGTTTACAACAATGATAACTGAGTTGTGAGTACTTTTCATTCCTTTTTTCTTTCTACTTTTCAGATTTTTCGCTGTCTACTTAAAACCCTTGATTACTTTTATAATGAAAATAAACAGTAACTGTTAAGGAAAAGAAAACAAAACAAAACAAAACATGAATGAGCAAAAAGCGAACAGAAAAGAATGCCTCATTTCAAATCCTAGCTCTCTAGTCTATTAGCTCTGTGATCAGGGACTTACATTTTTAAACCTCAGTCTTCGTATCTGAAAAATGGGTGCAGCAATGTATTCATTACACCTCAGGATTGTTGTAAGGATTATACAAGTTAGCACAAGTGCAACTATTTATATCCCAAAAATCTAAGGGTGTACAGGTCCACAATTCTTTACCTGAAGTACCTGGGACTGGACATGCTTCAGAATTTTTCTGTTTTAAAGACATAATAGTGTAGAAATATATGTTACATGCCATCCCAAGTAGGGTCGAGGGAACCATCTTGTAATTATGTTTTTCTTCAGTAAAATATTAATCTTCTCACTAAGAGACAAAGTATGTAAGTAGTCCCAGGTCAGTTCAGGTTAAGGTGTTGTTGACAAATTATTTCAAGCTACATCAGGTTTTGCCACCAAGTAAATTACAAAACCATTTGATTTTCACATTTTTTGGTATTAGATAAGCAAATGAGACATAATCTTATTGTCTTGTCCCTGTGAAATTAGAACAGAACTCGGTATTTTTACATAAATGTATCTAGCTAGAGACCTAGATGTTTCAATAAAATTGAAAATAGAGTTTATTTCAGAATTGGAAGTTGGCAAGTAGATTGGGCAAAACTTGGAGGTGAAAAATATAGCAGGCGATAAAGGGAACACAGCTGAGAGGGAGGAATTAGACCCTTGATAAGAAGGACTTGATGGCTTCAAGGCTGAGACCAAGTTAATTGGGGGTGAAGAGAAATAAGATCGTGCTGAGGGGGGATTTTCAGAGTTCCACGCCTTGGCTGGGTATAAAAATCAAGGAAGTTGATTCCAGGTTTGCCACTCTAACCACTGTTCCCCAGCTCTCCCAGCCATGCTTAATTGTGCATTTATCCTCCCAGAAGTGAATCCTGGCTTCGCCGTTGAGCAATGTTGTCAACTGTTGCAGCTGCCAAGCCAACAGATGGTGTGAGCGTGTGTCACCAGCAGCTTCCAAGTGTAAAACTGTAGTCATTTAGATGTTTTCTGTGTACACCCATTTCCTCATTAATCTTCAAGTGCAGCTGCAAATGGGTCATTTCCATGTGAAACATAGTGGCACTCTGGCCACCTTCGTTCACATACTTTTGGACCACGTGCCGTATCCCCAGTATTATGCTACAACAGGAGGTGAGCGAACAACACAGGACAAAGTCCCTCTCGTATTTTTCTCTCATTACTTAGTGATTCTGTGTTTTATCTCACCAACTATACTTAAAGCTTTTTAAGAAAGGGCGCTATGCTCATTTTTTTTATCCCAGAGAGCACAGGGCATCACTTATCACAAAAGAGTTAAGGAATGTTTCTAGGGGGATGGTGGAAAAGGGGAAATGTTGGTAAAAGGGTACAAACTTTCAGCTCCAAGTTGAATAAAGTTCAAGAATCTACTGTATACTATGGTGGCTATAGTTGATAACACCGTATTGTGTAACTGAAAACTGATAAGTAAAGCTTAAATGTTCTCACATCATATATATATATATATATATATATATATAGTGATGGATGTGTTAATTAACTAGATGGGAGAGGAATGCTTTCACAATGTAGACATGTATCAAATCATCACAATGTATATTTTAAATATCTTACAATTTTATTTGTCAATTATACCTCAGCAAAGCTGAAAAAAGTAATTCTTAAGTTGATTTAAAGTCAAAACTAATTTGTAAGAAATGCCTACATTCCCTCCAAAAAAAAGAAATAGGCACACACACGTACAAGACAGAAACAAAAACAGAAGCTGAAAGAATGACTCTACAAACTGTAAAGCCAAATATAAATGGTTACTGAATTGTTTACTACTTTTGTTTTGTAATCACTATTAAGAAGAACAAGTGAAAGCTGTAAATCTATTCATTACTTCTTACCTTGAGGCTAGCAAGAGTCTCAAATTAGAATCTATGTCACAAATGCCTCCCTTCTCCAATTTATCTGAGAAGTTCTGACTAAATTAATCTCCCTCAAGTACATACCCAATTTCTCCAGGTTAAAACAATAAAGAGTTTCTACTACCTATATAAAAATATTTTTTAAATCACTGTCCTAGCAATTTTTCATCTCGAGCCATACTGCCCTCTAATTACAGGAGAGAGAGCCATCTCTCATTACTCTTCTAGTTGCTCCCTAGGCACCATTTACCAGGCAGTTGTTCACTCCTCTACTGTCAGCTGCCATTCCTTTCTGTGCACATAGTCTTGGAACACGCTATTGCTTCTGCCTATGCCAGTTCCTGACATCTTGGAGGTCTCTACTCCACCAGCTCCGTGAGTAAACAAGTGACCCAGGCCTGGCCAATCACAGAACACCTTCTTCCTAGCAATAAGCATTGGTTCAGTGATCCACAAAGGACCTTCGCAGGAACTTTTTTTTTTGAGGTACAGTTGACTTACAATATTATATTAGTTACAGGTGTACAGCATAGTGATTCAATATTTTTATACATTATACTCCATTTATACTTATTATAAAATAATGACTATATTTCCCTGTGCTGTACAATATATCCTTATTGTATCCTTAAGAGATACATAGTATCTCTTAATCCCCTACCCCTCTCTTGCCCCTACCTCCTTTCCTCTCCTGTCTGGTAATCACTAGTTAGTTCTTTATATCTGTGAGTCTGTGTCTGTTTTGTTAAATATATTCATTTGTTTCATTTTTTAGATTCCACATAAGTGATACCACAGAGGATTTGTCCTTCTTTGCCTGACTTATCGCATTAAGCATAATACTCTCTAGGCCCATTTGTGTTGTTGCACATGGTAGAATTTCATTTTTTATGTCTGAGTAATACTTCATTTTATATATATATACACACACACATATATGTATACACACATACATATATATCACATCTTCTTTATCCATTCATCTGTTGATGAACACAGTTTACTTCCATACCTTGGCTCTTTTAAATAGTGCTGCTATGAACATCGGGGTGCATATATCTTTTCAAATTAGTGTTCTGGGTTTTTTTTTAATATATACCCAGGAATGAAACTGCTAGATCATTTAGCAGTTCTATTTTTAGTTTTCTGAGGAATCTTCATATTGTTTTCCACAGTGGCTGCACCAATTTACATTCCCACCAACAGTGTACTAAGGTTCCCTTTTCTCCATATTCTCATCAACATTTGTTATTTGTGTACTTTTTGATGATGGCCATTCTGACAGGTGTGAGGTGATACCTCATAATGGTTTTGATTTGGCTTTCCCTGATGATTAGTGATGTTGAACATCTTTTCATGTGCCTGTTGGCCAACTGTATATCTTTTTTGGAGAAATGTCTATTTAGGTCTTCTGCCCATTTTTATTTAGGTTTTTTTTTTTTGATATTGGGTTGTGTGAGCTGTTTATATATTTTGGATATTAACGCCTTACTGGTCATGTCATTTGCAAATAGTTTCTCCCATTCAGCAGGTTGTCTTATTGTTTTGTTGATGGTTTCCTTTGTTGTGCAAAGGCTTTTAAGTTTAATTAGGTCACATTTGTTTATTTTTGCTTTTGTTTCTTTTGTCTTAGGAGACAGATCCTAAACAACAATGCTACAATTTATGTCAAAGAGTGTTCTGCCTATGTTCTCTTCTGGTTTCAGGTCTTATATTTAGGTCTTTTGTCCATTTTGAGTTTATTTTTATGCTAGATGTGAGAAAAAAATGTTCTAATCTCATTCTCTTATATGTAGCTGTCCAGTTTTCCCAGCACCGCTTACTGAAGAGACTGTCTTTTCTCCATTGTATGTTTTTGCTCCTTTGTCACAGGCAAATTGACCATAGGTGTCTGGGTTTATTTCTGTTCCATTGATCCATGAGTCTGGTTTTGTGCCAGTATCATGTTGTTTTGATTACTATAGCTTGGTAGTACAGTCTGAAGTCAGGGGATGTGATACTTCCAGCTTTGTTCTTTTTTCTCAACATTGCTTTGACAATTGGGGTCTTTTGTGGTTCCATACAAATTTTAAGATTATTTGTTCTAATTCTGTTAAAAATGTCATGGGTATTCTGATAGGGATTGCATTAGTTCTATACATTGCTCTGAGTAGTATGGACATTTTAACACTATTAATTCTTCCAACCCATAAGCATGGGGTATCTTTCCATTTCTTTGTATCATCTGCAATTTCCTTCAACAACATTTTATAGTTTTCAGAGTATAGGTCTTTTACCTCCTTGGTCAACTTTATTCCTAGGTATTTTACTCTTTTTGATGTAATTTTTTTAAATGTAAAAAAATTTTTTGGCCATGCCATGTGGCATGTGGGATTTAAGTTCCCTGACCAGGGATCAAACCCGTGCCCCTTGCATTGGGAACACGGAGTCCTAACCCATGGACCTTCAGGGAAGTTCATGATGTAATTTTTAAATGGGATTTTTTTTCTTGCTTTCTCTGATAGTTTGTTATTAGTGTGTAGAAAAGCAACAGATTTCTGTGTGTTAATCTTATATCCTGCAAATTTACTGAATTCATTTATTAGTTCTAATATTTTTTGGGTGGAGACTTCAGGGTTTTCTATATATAGTATCATACCATCTGCAAATAGTGACAGTTCTACCTCTTCTCTTCCAATTTGGATGCCTTTTCTTCCCCAGAGTCTTCTGTTGGAACCTTTGGGGAAAAAGACACACACTTCTCACAGAAGTACTATTTGTAATGCCCATGTAAGCCTAGAGCTGTCATTGGCTTTTTTTTTTTTTTCCCCCACAAAGGCACCCTGAAATTAAGGATTTATTTCTTAAATATTCCTTACCTGCTTGAGAAGGAAGTTTTTATGGGAAAGTAAAGAGATGAAGCAAAGCAGTGTCATGACCATACTACCTAAACCCTAGACTGTCTGATGCTAGATCCTTGATCTACCCAGTTAAGTGAGCCAAACAACTTTTTTCATGGTTTATTAATTAATTCTAATTGGATTTATTTCATAAGTACCAAAAGACTCCTAATACAGTGATCTTTATTGACTTGAATTTGAACCTTGAGATGAAAACAATTTGGAAAGCACAGGCTTTCCAAAGCATGAAAACCCAAACCCTAGCCTATTCGCAATAAAAATAACAGTAATGAAAATAACTAATACTTCTTGGACTTCCCTGGTGGTCCAGTGGTTAAGACTCCGTGCTCCCAATGCAGGGGGCCCAGGCTCTATCCCTGGTCAGGGAACTAGATGCTGCATGCCGCAATGAAGACCTGGCACAGCCAAATAAATAAATATTTTTTAAAAAATAACTAATACTTCTTGATCTCATATTATATGCCAGGCATCAAGCCAGCCCCCTTACATCACTGTCTTGTAACCCTATACAATATTAGGGATGCCCCCACTTGGAAAGTGGGGAATCTGAGGCTCAGAAGTTGAAAAACTTGCTAAAACTTACAGAGAAAGGAAGTGCTAGAGCCTGACTATGAACTCAGGCAATGTAATTCAAGTTTCTCTGTAATTTTTTGTGGCCATTGCAGAAGAGAAATATCCACTGCCTCTTAATCTTTCTATTTCTGAGCAATCAGATGACACAGAGCCCCTTTATTAAATAATAATAACTACCACATTCCTTCTGTTCCCTCTTGCCTTTAATTTTAAATATTTTAATCAATCCATTATGAGTGATTATGACTGCTTTAAAAAAAACTCCATTTAAAGAAATAAGGGAATATGAAAAGGAAAAAGAGAAAAGGCAACGTGGGTATCTTTGAGTCCAATCGTCCAGTTTAGCCTGACCACTAACAGCTTAATGAATTGTGTTTTGTTGGTGGTGCTGGAAAAATTAGATCATTAAACACACAAATCTAAGATCAGAATTCTCACAATTGCTGAGTCATCCTATATCATGAATCTAAAAGAACCACCTAAAACTATTTGCCTAGTTCAGCAACTCCTATAATTTGTTTACTCTGTTTTTTATCCCCTACTTCAGTTACAATAGGTTAGGCGATAAAATAAATGTGCTATGTAAATCTGGCAAGAAAATATCCCAAATAGTATATGACAGTTAAGAACTCTGATATCATTTTTTCCATTATTAATTGTCCTTTCTTTTCAATATAGGCACTGTATTGCTAGATACTGTGATCCCTGATAGCACGGATCACATTCACCACTGTAACAGTGGCTACGACAGTAGCCGGCGCAGAGGAGTCACTCACTATGTATACGAAGGAAAAAAAGACTAAGTGATATCACACTAATGATAGCCATGAGCTGTCCAGCCAAATCATCCTTTCTCTGATATGGCCATTAAGAGACAGTTTGTGCCATTTGCTTTCTTTGTCAATTTCAGAGAATAAAAACACACTGAAATATCCATTAATTGCTATTTTTAGCTTTTTAAAGATTTTTTTTGAAGTAGAGTTGATGTACAATATTATGAGTTACAAGTGTACAATATAGTGATTCACAATTTTTAAAGATTATATTCCATTTATAGTTATTAGAAAATATTGGCTATGTTCCCTGTGCTGTACAATACATCCTTGGAGCTTATTTTATACATAATAGTTTGCACCTCTTAATCCCCTATCTTTATATTGCCCCTCCTCCCTTTCCTCTCCCCACTGGTAACCACTAGTTTGTTCTCCGTATCTGTGACTCTGCTTCTTTATTATATTTACTACTTTGTATTTTTTAGATTCACATATAAGTGATATCGTACAGTATTTGTCTTCCTCTGTCTGACTTATCTCAGCATAATACACTCCAAGTCCATCCATGTTATTGCAAATGACAAAATTTACTTATTTTTTGTGGCTCAGTAGTATTCCATTGTGTGTGTGTATACACACACATATATATACACATACACACACATACCACATTTTCTTTATCCATTCATCTATTAATGGACAGGTTACTTCTATATCTTGGCTATTATAAATAATGCTGCTATAAATATTGGGGTGCATGTATCTTTTCAAATTAGCATTATGGGTTTTTTTCAGATATATACCCATGAGTGAAATTGATAGGTCATACAGTAATTCTATTTTTAGTTTTTTGAGGAAACTCCATACTGTTTTCCATAGTGGCTGCACCAATTTGCATTCCCACAAACAGTGTAGGAGGGTTCCCTTTTCTCCACATCCTCACCACATTCATTATCTGTGCTCTTTTTGATGATAGTCATTCTGATAGGTGTGAGATGGTACCTCATTGTGGTTTTGATTTGCATTTCTCTGATGATTAGCAATGTTGAGCATCTTTTTATGTGACTGTTGGCCATCTGCATTTCCTCTTTGGAAAAATGTTTATTCAGGTCTTCTGACCATTTTTAAATTGGGTTGTTGGCTTTTTTGACGTTGAGTTGTATGAGCTGTTCATATATTTTGGATATTAACCCCTTATTGATCATATCATTTTTGCTGTGCAAAAGCTTTTAATTAGATCCCATTTGTTTGTTTTTGCTTGTTACTTTGCTTTATGGGACAGACCTAAAAAACTATTGTTATGATTTACGTCAAAGAGTGTTCTACCTATGCTTTCCTCTAGCAGTTTTTGGTTTCTGGTCTTACATTTAGGTCTTTAATTCAAATGGTCTAATCTCATTCTTTCAGTTTTACCAGCTGTTCAGTTTCCTCAGCACCACTTATTGAAGAGATTGTCTTTTCCCCACTCTATATTCTTGCCTCCTTTGTCATAGATTAATTGACCCTAAGTGTGTGGGTTTATTTATGGGCTCCCTATTCTGTTCCATTAATCCATGTGTCTGTTTTTTGGCCAGTACCATACTGTTTTGATTACTGTAGCTTTATAGTACAGTCTGAAGTCAGGGAGTGTGATTCCTCCAGCTCTGTTCTTCTTTCTTAAGATTGTTTTGGCTATTTGGGGTCTTTTGTGTTTCCATACAAATTTTAAAATTATTTGTTCTAGTTCTGTGAAAAATGCCTATGGTATTTTGATAGGGATTGCATTGAATCTGTATATACTATGGTCATTTTGGGTAGTATGGTCATTTTAACAATATTCTTTCAATTCAAGAACACAGCGTATCTTTCCATCTGTTTGTGTCATCTTCAATTTCTTTTATCAGAGTCTTACAGTTTTCCGAGTATAGGTCTTTTACCTTCTTAGGTAGGTTTATTTCCAGGTATTTCATTCTTTTTGATGGGGTGGGTAAATGGGATTGTTTCCTTAATTTCTCTTTCTAATGGTTCACTGTTAGTGTATAGAAATGCAACAGATTTCAGAGTATTAATTTTGTATCCTGCAACTTTACTGAATCTACTGGTGAGCTCCAATAGTTTTCTGGTGGTATCTTTAGAATTTTCTATGTATAGTATCATGTCACCTGCAACAGTGAGTTTTACTTCTTCCTTCCCAATCTGAATTCCTTTTAGATTCATATACAGTTGGAAGAAAGAATACAAAAAGATCTCATATAACTTTCATTCAGTTTCCCTCCCAATGGTAACATCTTACATAACTATTGTACAACACTGCAACCAGGAAATTGATGTTTACAAAATCCATCAAGTTTATTCAGATTTTTCCAGCTTCATGTCTCATTGTGTGTATGTGTGTGTATTTAGTTCATTGTAACTTTATCTTACATATAGATTCATGTGGCCATTACTTCACTCAAGAGACAGACCATCCTATCAAAAGGATCCTTGGTCCTACCTTTTTACAGATACTTTCTCCTCCCCCATTCTATCACTGTGCCCAATTCCTGGCTGCCACTACTATGTTCTTCATTTCTACAATTTTATTATTTAAAGTATGCTATACAAATGGTGGATCATGTAGTAGATAATTTTTTGAGACTGACTTTTCTCTCAGCATAATTCCCTTGAGATTAATCCAAGTTGTAATACAGTTTTTTGGTTTCTGGTTTTTTGCTGTGTTCCATGATGTAGATATACCACTGTTTAACTATTCATCCACTGAAAAACATTTGAGTTGTTTTCAGTTTTTGGCTATTACAAATAAAACTGCTATGAAGATTCATGTACAGGTTTCTGCAGGAACTAAGTTTTCACTTCTCTGAAATAAATGCCTAAGAATGTACTTGCTGGGTCATATGACAAGCAAATGTTTAGTTTTGTAAGAAACTACCATATTCTTTCAGAGTGGCTATACCACTGTACATTTCAAGTAGCAGTGTACATGTGTTAAAATTTATCCATACCTTCACCAGCATTTGGTGTTACTAATATATATTTTTTTATTTTATCCATTCTGATAGATATGTAGTATCATCTCATTGTGGGTTTTATTTGTATTTCCCTAATGACTAATGATGTTAAATGTCTTTAATTGCTTATTTGCCAGCTGCATATCTTCTTCAGTGAAATGTCCATTAGTGTCCTTTGCCTGTTTTCTAATTGGATTTTTTTAATTGTTTAGTTTGAGAGTTCTTTACGTAATCTAGATATAAGTCCTCTGTTAGATAGGTGATTCGTAAGTATTTTCTCCCAGTCTATAAATGTTCTTTTCAGTCTCTTAACAGGGCTTTTTGTGGAGCAAAAGTTTTTAATTTTGATGGAGACCAATTTATCAACGTTTCTTTTTTATTGAATTTTTGTATGTCTAAGAACTAGCCCTAAATCCTGAAGATTTTCTCTATGCTTCTTCTAAAAGTTTTAGTTTCACATTTATGTCCATGGTCCATTTTCAGTCTTTGTATGAGTTTTGAGGTTTAGTCAGAGGTTCTTTTTCCTTCTTTTTTTTTTTTTTTTTTACTTCCCTTTCTCTGGGTATCCAATTGCTCCAACACCATTTGTTGAAAAGACTATCCTTTCTCCATTGAACTGGTTTTGCACCTTTGTCAAAACTCAGTTTGGCATATTTGTGCAGGGCTATTTCCAGGTCACTCCACTGACCTATGTGTCTATCCCTCTGCCAGTGCCACACTGTTTTGATTACTCTGTGTAGCAAGACCTACCATAGGGTAGAGTGGTTCTCCCACTTCATTCTTTATCATAATTAATTTAGCTATTCTAGGTCCTATTTCTTTCCATATACATTTTTGAATAAGATGGTCTATTTCTACAGAAAACTTTGCTGAGATTGATAGGAATTGGATTAAACCAATAGATAAATTTGGGGAGAACTGACAACTTCACTATCTTGAGGCTTTAATTACTTTTAAATAATGTATTGTGTATCCGTTACCTATAATGAGAGGCTTTTTGATTTCCCCAAACTCTAGAAGAATGAAACTGTCATTACTACATCAAGATGAGTATCTCCAAAACAGAGCGGTATGAAGAAAATCTACTTTGTTACAGCCAGCCAATCAAAAACTTGCTGAACTCAGGTCATGGGAATGTTTGGCCAAACCATTTCTATTATGAAAAAGCACACTAATTAAATACCTCACCTTTTAAAAAGCAGCATAAGAAGTTTCTCTTGAATGCAGAAAGAGCTAAGGGTCAACATATCATTTATATTTCTAAAACCCTGTATCTTAAGGTGGTTAAAAGAAAGAGAAAGCTACTAATATGGAAACATTTATCTTTTAGCAGGAAAAGTATTAATTTTTCCTGCCTTTTTTCCCCCAATAAAAGGCAAAAGATTTTTAAGTCACTTTTTTTCAATAACCTAGGGAGAAAATGCTTTAAAATATCTCTATTAGCATGTATACACATTGATATTTTTCACACATTTGTTAACGAAATACCACATAATGCATTCAACTGTTTTCTCTCATTTTGGAATCAAGGAAAAAACTGAAATTGAGTCAGATAACTAGGGGATAAAATAATACGAGTATATTAATATAAACGAAATATTATACTGTTAAGTAAACCACTGAAAGTATTATTAAGTAGCTGTTGAAACAATCAATGTAAGTGGTGGCATAAGGAAATTAGGTTTGATATGGTTTGGATAGACGCTACAAGCAAAATATCGAAGGACCACAATCACAGTTACCACATACAATTTTCCCAGATCTGGTCCTTTGACAAGAGTTCAGGGGCCCATATTTCAATATCATCTGGGATAGAAAGGTTTGTTTACTCATACAAGCACTTTAAATCTTCAGATTCAACATCCCAAACAGAGTGTTATTATATGCACATGAATATACTTCTGACTCCTAATTTCCTATTTCAGTTATTGAAATCACTATCCAAATGCTTGCCCCAGCCAGAAAACTTTGCATCATCTTTCACCACCCTCATTCAAAGACTGACTAAGTCACACAGATTCAAATTCAGGGCGATGAACTGTTAGCCCATGACCCACATTTTCCTAGAAATGTGGGGGGGGGGGTTGTTTTTGTTTTTGACCCACAGGGTGTTAGCCCACACAGTCTTCCGCAGTTTAAAATCCAAGAGATTTTGCATAGAAATCTGGGTGTCTGACTTCTCTTGAAGAAAAATCAGATTTGACAGCACTGGGTCTGCACTTCCATGGGAGAATATTTAGCTGCAGGTGAGCATGGCGGCCCTCTCTAGATAAGACAAGAATGTGCCATTTTTCACAGCTCCCTCCTCCCCCTATGATCTCATACCTAAACTCCTTCATACATTTATATCGTCTACCTGGACAGTGTAGGCATTTGAACTTGAGGCCCCTGTCAAAATGCATTGATTTTCTTCTGTTTCTTCCTCATTGCCACAATCTCTAAATAATCTCCCATCTGCAGTAGTTCCCCCATTCTGCACATCCTTCACACACCACCAGAATTCTGTTACTATATACTTCCATCAAGACTCACCTCTTCTGTAAAGTCTTTCCCAGGCAAAAGTGATTGTTTCTTTGTGCTCCTGAAACACTTTTAAAATGCTTTTTGACCTTTTAAAATAGCACCAAAAAAATAAAATAAAATAAAATACCTAGGAATAAACCTGACTAAGTAGGTGAAAGACATATGCTGAGAACTATAAAACATTAATAAAGGAAATTAAAGAGAATTCAAAGGAATGGAAAGGTATCCCATGCTCTTGTGTTGGTAGAATTAATATTGTTAAAATGGCAATACTACCCAAATCAATCTACAGATTTAATGTGATCCCTATCAAAATACCCATGACATTTTTCACAGAACTAGAACAAACAATCCAAAAATTTATATGGAATCTTAAAAGAATGACAATTGCCAAAGCAATCCTGAGGGGGGGGTGGGGCAAGAAGCAGGAGGAATAACTCTCCCAGACTTCAGAAAATACTACAAAGCTACAGTAATCCAAACAGTGTGGTATGGGTACAAAAACAGACATACAGATCAATGGCACAGAATAGAGAGCCCAGAAATAAACCCACACACCTACGGTCAATTAATCTTCAACAAAGGAGGCAAGAATATAAAATGGGAAAAAGACAGTCTCTTCAGCAAGTGGTGCTAGGAAAGCTAGATAGCTGCATATAAAATAAATGAAGTTAGAATACACCCTCACACCATGCACAAAAATAAACTCAAAATGGCTTAAAGACTTAAACATAAGACATGACACCATGAAACTCCTAGAAGAGAGCATAGGCAAAACATTCTCTGGTATGACATAAATCATACCAATGTTTTCTTAGGTCAGTCTTCCAGGACAATAGAAATAAAAACAAAACTAAACAAATGGGACTTAAACTTACAAGTTTTTGCAAAACAAAGTAAACCATAAAAAAAAAGACAACCTACAGAATGGGAGAAAATATTTGAAAATGCTGCAATAGACAAGGGCTTAATCTCCAAAATATACAAACAGCTCATACAACTCAACAACAAAAAAACCCAATTGAAAAACGGGTAGAAGACGTTAATATACATTTCTCCAAGAAGACACACAGATGGCCATTAGGCGCATGAAAAGATGCTCAACATCACTAATTATTAGAGAAATGCAAATCAAAACTGCAATGAAGTACCACCTTACACCAGTCAGAATGGCCAACATTAAAAAGTCTACAAATAAATACTGGAGAGGGTGTGGAAAAAAGGGAACCCACCTACACTGTTGGTGGGAATGTAAGTTGGTGCAGCCACTATGAAAAAACAATGTGGAGGTTCCTCAGAAAACTGAAAGTAGAATTACCCTATGATCTAGCAATCCCACTCCTGGGCATATACCAGGACAAAACTGTAATTCAAAAAGATACATGGGGACTTCCCTAGTGGTCCAATGGTTAAGACTCCATGCTTCCACTTCAGGGGGCAGGAGTTTGATCCCTGGTCAGGGAAGTTCCGCCTTCCGTGAGGTGCAGCCAAAAAGAAAAAAAATACATGCACCCTTATGTTCATAGCAGCACTATTCACAATAGCCCACACATGGAAACAACCTAAATGTCCATCAACAGATGAATGGATAAAAAAGATGTGCTACATATATACAACAATACTACTCAGCCATAAAAGAAGAACAAAAGAACAAAATAATGCCATTTGCAGCAACATGGATGCAACTAGAGATTATCATACTAAGTGAAGTCAGAAAGAGAAAGACAAATAACATATGACATCACTTATATGTGGAATCTAAAATATGGCACAACTGAACCTATCTACAAAAGAGAAACAGACACACAGACATAAAGAACAGACTTGTGGCTGCCAAGGGGGAGGGGTGTGGGGGAGGGATGGATCGGGAGTTTGGGATTAGCAGATTCACACTATTATATATAGGATGGATAAACAACAAGCACAGGGAATTATATTCAATATCCTGTGGTAAACCATAATGAAAAATAATATAAAAGAATGTCAGTATGTGTATAACTGAGTCACTTTGCTGTACAGCAGAGACTGGCACAACATTGTAAATCAACTATACTTCAATTAAAAAAAAAAGGAAAAAAATGCTTTTGGTTTCCTTGTGAAAAAAGCTTTGCCCACTCAAGTTTACAAAAATATTCTGTTTTCTCCTAGAAATTTTAAAGTTTTAGCTTGGACATTTAGGTCTCTGATCCACCTCAGTTTTTTTTAATTGTATATTTTTCAATTATGGAGTAAAAGTTTGGTTTCACTTATTTTGATCAGTATATGAGGTAAAATTTATAACCAAAAAGATACCCATTTTAAGGATACTGACCGATGAGTTCTGATTATCTTGTGCTGATGTAAATACCATTATAATCAAGATAAAGAACATTTTCATTATCCCAAAAGTTTCCTTTGCAGGCAATCCTTCCCATCAACTACTTATATTTTATCCTGTGTTCCAGCTATTCATAGTAAAAGTGGAAATATACCACTTACTGAATCATTGCCAGAGCAGGACACTCCTAAAATATTATATTCCTATCTTTATTACAGTATTTATCACACTGTTTAACAATTATTGTTTTACATTCTGCCTATTTCAATTAATGGACCTCCTGAGGGGATGAACAGTACACTAGAACCCCTAATATAATTTTTGATGCATTATTGGTGCTGAATAAGTGTCTAAATGTCTACGATTACATAAAAGATGAACAGATCTACTCTTCCAAAACTGTCCTCAGTTGTCCATGGCTAGATTTGATTAATATTCTCATCATTTCTCATTAAAATCAAATAATTTATCAACAGTCCATTAAAGGGCTTCCCTGGTTGCGCAGCGGTTGAGTCCGCCTGCCGATGCAGGGGACACGGGTTCGTGCCCCAGTCCGGGAGGATCCCATGTGCTGCAGAGCGCGGCTGGGCCCGTGAGCTATGGCCGCCGGGCCCGCGCATCCGGAGCCTGTGCTCTGCAACGGGAGAGGCCACAGCAGTGAGAGGCCCGTGTACCGCAAAAAAAAAAAAAAAAAAAAAAAAGGAAAAATAACAGTCCATTAAAGAAGGGGCAACCTTTACTAAGCAAAATGTGTAAATTCCCACAGTACATATTCACCCAGTCTCTCACATCAGTCCAAAGGGCAGGTTAGAAACAGAAACAGACTCATAGAGAACAGACTTGTGGTTGCCAAGGGCAAGGGGCGGAGGGAGAGGAATGGACCGGGAGTTTGAGGATGGTAGATGCAAACTATTACATTTAGAATGGATAAACAACTAGGTCCTTATGTATAGCACAGGGAACTATATTCAACACCTTGTGATAAAACAAAGGCACTAAATTACTGGATCCTGAAGTAGTTTTTTGTGTATATTCCAAAAGCTCTTCAAAAATATCTCCCCACCAGAAAAAGATTCCCAGACATAAAAAAACATACTCCCCAAACATATCCCGCCTGACTTCAATAATCTACCCTGACTTTCCAGTTGTCATGTCCTTGGGCCTGATTTTAGGACCTTGGATTTCCTGCTCCCTAATTGATACTTCGGGTTTGGGTTGTGTATTCTGTCACATATATAACCCTAAGATTTAGTTACCGGTCAAAGAGGTTGCTTACTAAAGAGATCTATACAAAAATGAGGACTAGGTCCTGGCAAAATGTTTACACGTCTTTTCAATATATTCTCCTTTGACTCACCTCTGGCACCCCAAACGTTCACTGTACTGCCCAGGTTAACTCCTTATCTTCCTCTTGCTACATCCATAGGCCCAAATCCTGGAGATTTCCAAATCACCAAATGCAAACCTCGGACTTCCTCAGAGACAACTTATTGTGGATTCCACTGCAGATCAAATATCCCCTTTCCTCCCCCTCCTACCTCACAGAACCACCATGTATTTACGTGACACAGACACACCGGGCTAATTCATTGAGAAAATCGGCCAAAACCTTTTTCTTTTGTTGGCTTAATGTAGGTTATCAACAAACAGCTGACTGACTCTTCACTTTCTATTCAGCTGGTTTCTCCCTGAGTACGTAGACCCAGCCTTTGATCATTTATTTGCTATGCAATGATTTTGAAAAATGCCTTGCTATTTAATTCTGACCTGTATGTTCCTCTCAGGTGTGCCAAGAGAAGGGCTGAACTGGAGCTGGGGCTGGGGTTTGCAAAGAGCTGCTTTGGCAGAAGAAGATACATGTAGGCAGGTGGTTGGCAGAGAGTGATGCTACCCAGCTGGCTGTGTTTGAATGGAAAGGTGGGTAGGTCTGGCTGTCATCGCCAGGGCTTGTTGGCTCTTGGCCCAAAAAGTGGGTGGAATTTTTAATACCAGAAAATGCCAATCCAAGATGTGAAATAGAGACATAGATACTTGTGTGGGAGCCAGACGTGGACTCCACCAAAGTCAGTAGGCTGTGGAGCAGGTCCAGGTGGTCTGGAGGGAAAGAAACGTGGGCAGAACTCTACCCATGAAGAGCATTTATGGGGGTATTATCTTGATGAGTGGGGAAGTGGGGAGATTACATCATGGCACACTGGAAAGCACACAGGACTTTAACAAACCTGAATGCAAGCATCACCTTGACCAGCTTCAGCTTGGTCAGGGTATTTTATTTCTTTTAATAGCATTTTCTTCAACTATTGAACGACAGGGTAAAGAACACTAGGCTCTTAAGGTTGCGGAAAAAAATTCACTGATACACTGTATGCAAATGTTTTGTGAATGATATGATGTTTGCAAACAAATGTTAGGTGTTGTTATTTGGCACGGGCATAAGTAATTGCCTTTTAAAATAGAGGTTCTAGAAGAAATAGACAATTCAACAATGATTGCTAGAGATTTCAATATCCCATTTTCAGTAACAGAACTACTAGACAGAAGATCAGCAAGGAAACAGAAGACTTGAATAACACTACTAACTAGACAGCTATAGAGCACACCACCCAACAAAAACGAAATACACATTCTTAAGTGCACATGGAACAGTCTACAGTATAGACCACGTTAGGCCATAAACTAAGTTAAAAAATCTCAATAAGTTTGAAATCATAGAAAGTATGCTCTCCAACCACAATGGAATAAAATTGGCCACCAATAACAGAAGAATATTTGGAAAATTCACAACCAAATGATAAATAATATATTCCTAAACAACCAGTGTACCAAAAAAAATTAAAAAGGAAATTAGAAAGTACTTTTATATGAATGCCAATCAAAACTTAAATGATTCTAGTGAAGCAATGCTCAGAGAGAAATTTATAGCTGTAAAAAAACACATTAAAAAATGTGACATCTCCACGTGACACTGTATAGAAAACCCTAGTCTCCAAAAAAAAAAAAATTAGAATGAATTCAGTAAAATTGGAGGATACAAGATTAATATACAGAAATCTGTTGCTTTTCTATACACTAATAATGAACTATCAGGAAGATAAAGAAAACAATCCTGTTTAAAATCACATTAAAAAGAATAAAATACCTAGGAATAAAGTTAACCAAGGAGGTAAAAGACCTATGCTCTGAAAACTATAAAACATTAATGAAGGAAATTGAAGATGATATGGTGTGTGTGTGTGTGTGTGTGTATGTGTATGTGTGTGTATATATATATATACACACACACACACACACACACAATGGAATATTACTCAGCCATTAAAAAAAGAATGAAATTTTGCCATTTGCTACAACGTGGATGGACCTAGAGAGTATTAGGCTTAGTGAAGTAAGTCAGAGAAATATAAATACTCTACATTATCACTTATATGTGGAACCTAAAAAATAAAACATGAATGTATTCAACACAACAGAAACAGACTCACAGATATAGAGAACAAACTAGTGGTTATCAGTGGGGAGAGGGAAGGGGTCAGATGGGGTAGGAGATTAAGAGATACAAATTACTATGTATAAAAAGATAAGCAACAGGGATATATTGTACAGCACAGGGAAATATAGCCAATATTTTGTAATAACTATAAATGGAGTACAATCTATAAAAATATTGAATTATTATGTTTTACATATGAAATTCATATAATATTGTAAATCAACTATACTTCAATAAAAGAAAAAAATAGGAAGGGAGGGAGGCTGGGAGGGAGGGGAAGAAAGGAAGGAAGACAGAGACATCTTGGCTACTGTGAATAATGTTACAATGAACATGGTAGTACATGCGTATCTCTCTTCAAAATAGCCAAGACGTGGAATCCAACTAAATGTTTGCTACGTTGACTGATGGATGGATAAAGCTTATGTTAATGCACAATCAAATGGATTCTATATTTAAAAGTAAGAAAAAATATTCTGAAAAAAGGGAGGGAAAATTGTTAAAGATGCATAAATAGTGAAAAAGTGCTCTCTTAGTATACCAAAGATTTAATAAAGGAAGACTAAAAATATTCATTGTCCTAAGAAAAACCTGTTTTCAGCTAAACTGGAGTTGGTCAAAATCACGTGCTCTTAAGAGAGACATATTAATCTTTTGAAAAATACTGACACTATGGATTATAAAGGATTTACTGCAAATTTACAAAGGAAAACATGTTTTTGCAACATCAAAATATTTAGCCAATTCATTAAACTATTTTGTCAGTGAGGCTGTTGGATACTATTCATAGAAAATGGCCAGGTGAGCAAGGGCAACGCTGAACTATATTCTAGCACCAAAGCAATGTTGATTGTACAATATTTTAATAAAATTGCAGAGTACAGAACTATGCCTGGGTGCTTATGCTATAATCATTAGTAAAACCAGGTGCTAATTAATCAATATTTATGCCACAATGACTGTAAAGGGTGTGGTAATTGCAAGTAGAGTAGAGTTAGAAATAGACAGCAAACACATACAAAATATCCAGTACACGCTTGGCAGTCACCAAATGTCTAATGAATGGAATTAAATCCAGTCAATGAGATAAGACATATATATAAATGTGTGTATATATATATATATATATATATATATATATAAAGACATATATTATAAATGTATATATGTCAATGATATAAGATAAATATATACATTTTTTAATACAGGAATTTGAGTTAGACCAGAAAAGCTTATCCAGTACAAGTGGGATTCACGCTGATCTTGAAGAACTCGGGCTCTTTAAACACGTAAATAGAAATAAAGAAGAGAGAGGAATAACGTGAACCAATACCCACTGCGGCATTGGCATTGCATGGTCAGGGTGCAACAGCGACTTAAACTCTTCACAATACAACAAGAGATGCCTCAAGTTGGCCTTGAGTAGAAGAACATATGAGCCTTCAGGACTCAGCCCTTCTTAAGATGCAACTAGAGGCAGGCTAGTAAGCCACTCCTGGTCCTTTCCCCTTAGCCATCCCCTCTATTCTGGAACCCTGGGTATTACAGTCATCCTCAGAATTCTCACTCACAGAGGAGGCTGCCCCCATAAAAGTTGAGCCTTATAAAAAAAAGTCCAAGAACCCTAGAACCTTATGCACTGCAGTCTTAGCATCTTACAAGTCCTGGGGATTTCCTAGAATAAACAGATACAGCTGACCTACAATAACTTGGGAAACGTCACCCTCCTAATAAAGTCCAAAGACTGCAGGGGGAAATGCTATGTGTCATCTCAAGCTCCTTACAAAGGGTTGTATATTAACAGCAAATCACCAACTACCTCATCCTCCCATGCACATCAAGGAGGATGGCTTTTGGTGTCAATCTTTTCCAGAGTTCTATATTCTGTAATGATATTCATGGAAAACATCTCTAATCATTTCCTGACACTCAGATTTTTGGTGAGAGAATAGTGAAATTCCTGCCTTTGAAGACTCTGAGCTGTCTAATTTCCACAGAACATTACAGAGTCCAGGTTCCCTTCAGGGCCATGAAAAGCTTTAGGCAGCAAAGATAAGGAGGATTAGCCAGAAGGTCTTAAAACAATTAGCAGCAGTAATGAAATGAACAAAAGGAAGGTTTATAAGTTGTATGTCTGGGAATTCACCTTATTAGTCCTTCAAGTAATTTTCAAACCCCTCAAGATGACAGATAAGTTGGAAGAGAATCCTCCAAGGCGTTACCTTACCTATGTGGTTTACTTCATTCTGTGTTATCATCAAAGCCTCTACTACCTCAACACAGGTTAACTCATGTATCCTGAAGGAGCACCTCCTAAGCCCTTCCTAAACAGTAAGAACCCTGCTGGGGATTTCAGATACGAAGGCTGATAGGGCTCAGTGTCTGTCTTCACACAGCTTACCGTGTATCACGGGACACAAGTAAGTCGGTGCTGGGCTAGGAAGCAGAATGGGAAGGGCCTCCATTTCAGTGGGTGACTTGAGAGCACAGACAAGGCGGACCAGGAGGAAAGCGTGAAACAATGAAGACGTGGAGAAGGGAGGGATATCCGAGCTGAGTAGGTAAGGTAGCCAAAGAAAGATGGAGAGAAAAGGGAGGAAGAACTAAATCAGGCAGAAGAGACAGCATGTGAAAGTGCAGGTGGCGATGGTGAACCTCCTGCATTTTGGAAGATGTGGGAGTTCTGAAAGGCTACATTGTAACTGCAAAGAGAGGGCTGGAAGACAAAAAGCCTGGGAGGTAATGGAGCCATTTATGGAGGGAGGGGATATGAGAGAAGGAGCAAGTTGGGAGGAAGATCGACGTTGTAGTGATTATGAAGAGTTCAGTATCCAGAGACATCATTTAACAAAACGATCTGAATATAAAACGTTTTTCCTGAGGCTAAACTTAATATTCAATTTGTTCTATAGAGAAACAACTTTTTAATTTCCTTGGGGCTATTGGTTTCGACTTCATAAAAGTATTAAATTCACTGAAAAGTGTAAGTACAGCATGGACTTGTTATTGTAAATCTCCTGTTCTGCTTATATTGGCAAGCTGTTTTACAACCATGTTGACTCTTAAGAAATAATTATGAACTGTTCCTCATGGGGTTTGTTAATTGAATTATTGAGTGGTGCTGCACACAAAGGTCAAAAGCAGGATTTTCTATGCACAATACACACTGATTTCCATTGCTTGGACAGGACAGAATTATTTAGGTGTCTATTACTGAAATGGGGATCTACCAAGGAACTACAACTTTTAAATGAAAAAGAGTCCTTCAGGCCAATAGATCCACAAGGGAAACTGATATTCTTCTCTACATTTCCCAAAGACACAAAAGCACAGAGAGGAAAGGTAATTGTTTTGAAACCATGTGACATGTTGAGAATGTGGGACAAAACCCACATTCTCAGAGTTTATAAGGTGTTGCTATTATTGTAGTTTTGGTGCATTGAATTCAATAAGAAAGGAAAAACTTACACAACCCATATGATAAAGCTTTGTTTGGAGTTCAATGAAGACACACTGCCTCCTAGCTAGAGACCACATGTTCCTGTGTGTCAAGAGCAGCTATGCATCATGTATAAAACCAAGGTCAAATGTGCAGATTTCATGCTAATTATTATCTCCCAAGAGATCATTTTGTACAGTTTTTAGAGGGAAATTGGCCTCAATTTGTTATTTTTTTTAAACAAAAATGTCAAGCTGCACATGTTTGAGTTTATCTTAAATTTGTCTGAATAAAGCAATCCCTCCAACATATTTCCAGCATTTTGCAACGTCAGATGTCACTTCCAGCTGCAAGAAAATGTATCCTTTATGCTCTAAGCAATTTAGAATGTTTACATCTGTAGCAACAGTAGCTCCAGGTGGAGTCCAGCACTCAAGAGGTGGTTGTTTCTATGCACTATTGGACTATATCAAAGACGGCATTGTCACATAGGTAATGACTGGCTTTGCATGTGGGGCCCAACATTTCAACAGAGCCTTTATTATTCATACCAATCTGGCTTTAGTTCATCTTCCATAGACACTCCAGATTAAACTTTCTTCATTATTATTACAGAACTAGACGAATAAGTGGCACATCTGCTCATATAGTTTATTATCGGTTCTGATAAGGTTTGGGATGAATAGAAAAATAACTATGGAGTAGACAAATGCACCCAGGTTTACGCCCATTGTGAAAAGCAAGACTAGCTATGCTTTCTCTGAAAATCCATGGGTCTCCCCACTCCATTGAATGGGGAATTATTACCTAATGAGCTGATACAGTTTATCATGGCAGAAAAATGCAAAACAGACAGGAATCAAACCAAAGCAAATGCATAGAAACCTGGCATGTGACAAGAGCCTAATGAAGACCTTATATGGTTCAATTCAATTTCCAGCCCATCCTTCCGGAAGATAATTTGAAGATCTGTAAATGTTTTCCCAACAATCCCATATCAGATATTTCTGATGCAGAACAAGCCTGTATAAGTAATGTTATGATGTTGATGATGACGAAGACATCAACACGTTACTGCTGTCCCATTCACATGGGGTTTACAATCAACCTTCTCTATTACTATAAGGCCCATGGTATCCACCTCAGGACTAGCACCAGGCCTACACAGTGTGAAGAGTCTCTGCCACTTCTGAATCAGCTCTGCCCGGGCCTATGTTCATGCAGTTGTTGGCATGAACAACAACTGACTGTACCTCCCATTTGCCACAGCCCAGCTGTAGAGCTTAGTGAAGCTGAGGGCATAGGTATGAACGTTTTCCCTCCAATACAATCTGCTGTAGACACTTTTTTTTTTTTTTTTTTTTTTCGGTGCGCGGGCCTCTCACTGTTGCAGCCTCTCCCACTGCAGAGCACAGGCTCCGGACGCGCAGGCTCAGCGGCCATGGCTCACGGGCCCAGCCGCTCCGCAGCACGGGGGGTGTTCCCGGACCGGGGCACGAAACCCCGTCCCCTGCAACGGCAGGCAGACTCTCAACCACTGCGCCACCAGGGAAGCCCTGCTGTAGACATTTTTTAATGCTAACACATTTAAATCGATATAATCATTTTTGCCAGCTGCAAATATTCAATTGTATGTATGTATCATAATTCAGAACCTTCCAATCTGTATGCCATGAATGGGCTTCAGATATGCCTTCAGATATTGATCTACTTGGTCCTCAGGGCAGCCAAGTAGAACCAGGGGCTGCTCAAAATACAGCTGTATTAGAGTCATTTTCTGATGGCACTCCTCAGGCTTAAGCTTTGTGAAGACAGCCATTAACTTCCGTTCTTTTTAGATAGTTATGCTCTTTCCAAACGTTCATTATTAGAAGCAAATCATTGTAAACATTGTTAGGCACATATATCTTCTCAGATGAGGGATCTGATAATAGAAATTTAGACCCTTGTATTTTCAGCAGGTTTTTAAAGGCTGCAAGAAAAAGACATGCATAGAGTTTTATTGCAGAGATATGTGGAAATGTAGAGAAAGAGTGGTTGTATCTCCATCAGCTGCATTTCCTTCCTTCCTAGGCCTATGAAATTCTCAGTGCAGCAAGCACCACAAACAACAGTCAAGTTCATTTGACACCACTTGGGGTAACAATTAGAACGGAAGGGACCTGTTTCACTGGGCTTACTGGGATTTATACATCCTAAAATAGAGCTATTGTCAAACTAGGACAAAGGAAGCTGGCTTCCCTAATGTTCAGCTCCAATATGGTTGCTTTGAGCCCGTATTTGACCCAAGGTACTAGAGGGGGGTTCATTTATATTTCCCATTGCTCTGTGTGTGTTTTGCATGTAGATGTGCGAGAGGAAGAGAAAAACAGACAGGTAAGCAGACAAAAAAGACAGGTAAGCCACATTTTCTAAGGAACTTGGCTGAAGTTGAAAAAGATTAAGTTAGAAACCGAAAGAAACATTCTTCCAAAAGTAGGCATTACTAGCCCCATTTTATAACAAAAGATAAACGAGGCTCAGAGAATAACAAAACCAGCAAGTTTTCAAAGCAATCATTGTCTCAAAATCTCATGTTCCTTTCTTTAAGCCAGCACTACCCTCCAGAAATAAACTATTAGCATAGTCTGCTTACATGCCAATTTAGGAATGTATGGTGTAAAAAAAAAAAAAAAAAAAAAATGCATTTTGATGTAGATGAAACTTGATCTTTATAAACCAGATAAGTTCTCCATATTCAGTGTGAAGGTGCAATATCTACGTTAGTAGGGAACCATCACAACCGATTGCCAAGACAGATCTCTATGAAAAACGGTTACCTTATGATTACCCGCTGACCAGTCTAAGTTCTGGGAAAATATTTGCCAAGCATGTCCCCAAGATGCATATATAGCTCAGCACCCATGTACTATAGCTTGGTTCTTTTGTAGGGCTTATCATTCTTACACAATCAGACTACAGAAAGGTTGCCAATATACAGACATAGAATCAATTGGGTCAATGACATCTTGATGTTAAGTTCTGTAGAAGCTGATTAATAAACTATGAAGTTGTAGTAAGTTATTGGGATGATTAAAATATAATTTTATGCATCATTGGTCTGAACAAAATAGATGCTGCTTCTGAAAGGAGCCCATCATATACATCCCACCCGAAAAAAATCAGAGCTTTGCCTCCAATGTTAAATACATTCATTTGAAAAATAGATCTTAGATGAGCAAAACATGCAGAATAGACATGTGTCGATACTCATTTTATCCTGTATATAGTTAGCCACTTGTTTTCTAAATCAACAAAATAGTCCAGATCTGAACTTGTTCCATTATTAAACTCTTAAGGTCATTTTCTTCCACAGATATTGCTTTAGGTCATACCCTGGGCATACAACAAGGATGCAACAGTGAGCAGGATGTATATGGCCTCTGCCTTCAAAGAGCATGAAGTCGATAGAGAGAGAGAGAGAGAGAGAGATAAACAGGTAAAAAGGCAATTACTACACATTGTAATAGGAAGGCTGGTTGGAGAACAGCAAGCATGGTGGCCCCTAACCTAGACTTAGGAGGAGTAACATCTAATCTGATCTGACAAAAGACTTAGGTGACAGATGATCTGTAGGGAGAACAGTATGTGAAAAGGTCAGGTGGTTAGAGAAGGTATGCGTTCAGGGAACTGCAAATATCCAGACGTAGCTAAAACACAGTCTACATGGGAAATGGTGTAATAAGAGGTTGGAGAATTAAGCTGTAAACAGATTGCAAACCCTACACAAATTAAAGAATTTGAACTTTATTCTGAGTGCAATGGAGGGTGGGGTAGCTGTCATGGTCCGAACGCGGGTTGGAAAAGAATTTCCAGACACAAAGCAAAATGGAAAGAAGATAGAATTTATTAGAGGGAAGGGCTGCTCCCAGAACAGCAGGCCGACTTCCTAGTAGTCTGGGAGAGTTGAGCCCAAACATGTGCTACTGATCAGTTTTTATAGCCAGAAAACAAAAGGAATGGTCCAAGGTGGAAATTTCCTTTACTGATTGGTCGAGGCACATACACCTTCCTTCTATAGGGCGGGAGTGGGACAGGCCAGATGCCTTTCCTTATTTGGGACAGGTCCCCTTGCCCAGGTGGGCGTTGCCCAGGTGGGCTCAGAAATTTCGTAACCATCGCAACAGGGTGGGGAGGGCGATTAAGAGTCCAGTAGGGGCGTAACATGACCCTTTTTCAGGCAGGGTCGCCCTTTGTCCTTGAGGCACCCTTTCCTTGGAGCACCACAGTAGCCAGATAAAAAGAGGCCCAGCTAAATTTGAATTTAAAATAAACAATGAATAACTATAGTGTGTCTCAAATATTGCCTAGAATATGTCACACTAAAAAAAAAAAAAAAATCATTGTTTATCTGAAATCCAAATTTAACTGGGTGTCCTGTATTTTTATTTGCTTACTCCGGCAAACTTAATAGGAAGCCACTAAAAAAGTTTAACCAGGGGAGTGACGTGATATAATCTGAGCCTTAGGAAGATACCACTGAGTGTGATACAGAAAACAAATTTCATTTTTTTTTTAATCTGTGACAGTATTTTTGAGCAGCTACCTTATATACTAGACAAAGCTTTAGATAAAACAACACACTTTCATGATACCAGGTGAAACTTAGAGCAATGTCCCTGGAGCAGCAAGCTCCCTGTTCTTGCCAAGTAATTCCACCTATATTGATACTGAAGAGGTAACCGAGTGACTGTGGAGGAGTAACACTGACTGCAGAGCCAGAGCACCTGGATTCAGCCTTTGGCTTTCTCCAGGCATGAACTGTGCAACCCTGACCATGACATTCAACCTCTATATCCCAGGGTGTGTGAAGTGGGAACATAATAGCACTTTTTGCAAATTATGACCAAATGACAATCAAATACAAGTAAAGCCTGACACGGGAAGAAATGCCATGAAAGCATCAACTCTTGCTGTATTAACTGACTTTTTTTTCTACAAGCAGAATCATTTTAACTTAGATAAACTTACCTAAAATAAATGGAAAACCGATTTTGCTTACCATGAATATAAGGTAATTTAAAAACTAAATACAGCAGCAGCAACAACCACCAATCATACTGGACTTATTCTTTCATAAAATAGCAATGAAACATTTTAAAAATCTAACCGTTGCATTTTACAGAAGAGAAAGGGATTTGTCCCAAGGTCTCGGGGTGGCTTAAACACACAGCTGGGAATTTATGCTCTTTAACAAATACAGAGATTTCTCTAATATACTTACGGTTGCCCTATCCTATGCCTCTAGCATACACCCTCACCGAGTTGTGTAGCCTTGAACCTCCAATGATTCTAAAAATCTTGTAGCTCCAGTCTCACCACTTGGTTTCCCATCTCTGAACCTTTCTTTATTGTTCCCCATCTCTCTCTCCTCTCACCTTTCCAAAGTCCTTTTTCCCTCAGCTCTTTTTTTTTCTGCGGTACGTGGGCCTCTCACTGTTGTGGCCTCTCCCGTTGCGGAGCACAGGCTCCGGACGCGCAGGCTCAGCGGCCATGGCTCACGGGCCCAGCCGCTCCGCGCCATGTGGGATCTTCCCGGACCGGGGCACGAACCCGTGTCCCCTGCATCGGCAGGCGGACCCTCAACCACTGCGCCACCAGGGAAGCCCTTCCCTCTGCTCTTAAAGGTGGGTGAACTGGATGAGAAGCAGAGTTCTCTAATTGGAGTTTCTACGGTCATGGGAGACAGGCCCCCAATGGAGAAGTTTCAGAAGCTTCTAACTCTCTCTCTCTCTCTCTCTCTCTCTCTCTCTCTCTCTCTCCCCTACATCTGTAACTCTTGATATCTCTGGCATGACCCCAGGGTCCAATACCTCTCTTAGCATTGGGTCCCTTCTCTTTTCACTTCCTTTAGCTCCTCTCTTTACTCCCTCTTCTTCCTCTTTAGTTGTTTCTATTTCTGAACCTCTGGAGGCAAGGAAAGTAGGAAGTAGACTCCATCAGCAGGCTTAATGCAAAAACAGACAAATATTTCAATTGCTAAAAATCAAAATATTTGCTCATGTGCCACCTAAAATTATCCTGCCTGACACATTTCAGAAACCTCTGCCATAAAGAATTCTGTCCTGAAATACAGGGAAAAAGAGAATCAAACACAAACAAGGAGCAAACAGCTGAAGCCCCAGTCATCTGACACTAAGAAAGCAACACCTGTCCCAGGAGCCAACACTGATAACCAAGGACAAAGCTTTTACTTTTCCCTGGCAAGTCTTTACACATGGAGTGATGATTTATGAGCTCGCAGAATAAACAACGCCCTGATAATGCCGACGCACAAGCCTAGCACCATTTGCCTTCCCACATCGATTTGTCAGATTTTACAAGTCAAGGCGGCCCTCATAACGATTTTGATAAAACAATGTGATTCATACCTGGATGGCTGCAGAGAACATTTAAAATACAAAATCCATTTAGTACCGATTAGCCTTAGAACATTATGTAATCTGTCACAGTGGCAGATATCAGCGAGAACATTTTTCTCTTTCCTTTGCAACAGTTTATCAATCACCCTTGCTCCTGACAAACCCTTAGGAGGAGAACATTTATCAGGAAGTATTAGAAGACTCTAAAAATAAAAGCTGAAACTCGTGTTTTACAAGGAGAATACCGGCTGATTGTAAAAATTAAGAAGAGCCTGTTTAGGGGCCATTTCACTGCAGGCAACAGGAGAAGGTGAGCTTGCAGAGTGCTCTCGAGTAGAGGGAAGGACCCTTCTGGAGACTTGCTAAAACTTGTAAAGTGCAGAGTTGAAGGAGTTAACACAGTACAGTGATTAACACCTGGCTTCCAACAAGACAATGGAAATGCATCGATAATTCAGGGCTTTTCAAACTTTCAAATATCCCAGAATTCAGGTGACCCAGGAGTCAAACAAGAAACAAAAGTCTTGTATGAGGAATGATAATATTTAGTGCTTACACAATATTATGCTATTCATCTTGAAAACGGGGCGGGAGGCGCATTTCACAGTGAGAGCAGCAATCTGCAAGTCCTGCAGCTCAGTCCGTGTTTCTACTTGGCCCGTCCTTTAATTCCACCAAGGCCTTTATTCCACTTTTGGGAAAACCGTTTTCCGGCGTGGCCTCCAGGAGCGGAAAAACAAAGTTTCTCAGTGCTGGCAGCATATTAAAATTACTTGGGAAGCTTTAAAAAGGAAGCACTAAAACGCACCCCAAAGCTAGCTAAATACTTTCTGGTGGTGCTAGTTCCCAAACCGGCCCCCAATACACAAAGGACAAGAAGAGACCTAAGAAAGAGGCAGACAACTCCAGACTGTGGTAGGTGTCAGTTTTAAGAAGAAAAGCAACTTACATTCGAGACTTGTTGTGGACGCCGCGAGATGAGTCGATCTCCACACCTACCCACCAGCGTCTTCAAAGTTTATAAAGACTGCTTAAGTGGTTACCCTCCAGGTGGTTTCAATACCTCAATGCTCTCTCTGGGCTGCCTCCTTGAAAAAGGCTTCACCTGTGGGGACGGTGGGCGGGGCTTACATTCAAAGGACGGGGGTGGGGGGTGGGGGTGAGTAGCCTCTGATCGCTGGGGTCAGCCTCAAGGGGCAACCAGCAGTCCCAACCTCTCTAGGGCCCCCCCAACATCTTACCCCTTGGGACCAGCTCTTACCATTTTACTCGGCCCCCTGAACGGTCAGCAAGGGGTTTCATTAGCACAGTGGTGGCTCCTTTGCTGGCTGTTTGGCTGCATCGGACGCAGATGCCACAGCAGGAGTATAGGCACATGTAAGAGAAAATACAGATTATGACATTAATTCCCAAAATAAGTAACATTTTTTTTTCCACCAAAAGCCCCGTGATCCCATCCATTGACTTACGAAGTCCCCTAAGCTGGAAGTCTGATCACTTAAGGTATTCACTTGTGTCCTCATGTGATTTAATAAAGATGATACGTTAGCAGCCTTATCAAGTATAAACACACAACACTCTGGATAATGGCACGGGTGAATCCCTGCAAGGAAGTAATAATGTCTAAGGCCAACTATGATATTGTAATTTATAGTAAGAAATACAAATTTGTCTTCAGCCCAGTTTCCGGCACAGAGCTCCTAAAATTCTTGGAATTTCCTAATTGATGGGGGGGAATGGGGGAAGGAAGGTGTCTTTCATTATGTTAATGAGATGACTATTGGACCCTACTTAAGGGTGAGGTGCTGGTTGCCAGGGGAACCAACCACTGGATGAAAGGTCTGGAAGTTTCAGTTCCACCCTCTTGACCTCCAGGGAGGGGAAGAGGGGCTTGAGGTTGATTTAATCACTAATGGGCAAGGATTTCGTCAATCATGCCTATGTAATGAAGCTTTTATAACAGCCAAAAAGAATGGGGTTTGGAGAGGTTAGTGAACACATGGAGATTTGGGGAGAGTGACAGACCTGGAGAGAGCATGGAAGCCCTGTATTCTTCCCACATACCTTGCCCTAGGCATCTCTTCCATCTGGCTGTTTTTGTGTTGTAACCTTTTATAATAAACCGGTAAATCCCGTAAGTAGTGTTTTCCTGAGTTCTGTGAGCTGCTCTAGCAAATTAATTGAACTTAAGGAGGGGGTCTTGGGAGCCTCTCATCTATAGCCAGTGGTCAGAAGTACAGGTAACAACCTGCACTTGCAACTGGCATCTGAAGTCCAAGGAGGAGGCTGGGAATCTCCCATCTATAGCTGGTCTGTCAGAAGCACGAGCACAGGTAACAACGTGGGCTTGTGACTGTCATCTGCAGTCTGAGGTTGGGGGGGTTGGGGGTGGCAGTCTTGTAAGACTGAACCCTCAGCCTGTGGAATCTGATGCTGTCTCTGGGTAGATAGTAACAGAATTGAGTTGAATTGGAGGAGAGCCCGCTGGTGTCTGAGCACTGTTTATTAGTGTTGCATATCCCTTACTCTTGTTGGATCATCCTATTTTGGAAGACAGCTTTTCTTATTAGAGACATTTCGGTGCTCAGTAAAGACAGGTTTGCCAGCTATCATTTAAGGCTTGTTGGGTGAATGTAGTAAGGGCTTCTATGTGTGTTGTAATGTCCTGCAGGCCAGTGTAGAGGACAAAGCAGCCACATGATCATACCAGTGGAAAAGAGAAGGTGCCCACCTAGCGTTGATGAGAGGAAGGCTGGTAATTTTAGCTATGGTGGAGTGGATTCTCCCCTGTGGCCAGGGAAACCCAGAATGCAAGCTGTTCAACCACTCAGGTAGAAGCCAGGACCAAAGATCTGTGCCACACAACCATTGGGTCCCATGTAGGACTACCCAGTAAATACCTGGGCGACACAACCAGCCAGTGCCAAACCAGTCACTAGCCTTTAGTGGGACAGAATGACTACACAGTTCCAGTGATATCCATCATGCCACATCCCTAGTGCAATTGGGTTTGTTCTGTTTAGAGTGATTTTTTTTCTTCCCAACTTAGGGGTGCCAGATGCTCAAATGTCCATAACATGCAGTGAGCCACATGAACCCATCTCAAATCTGAGTGTAACTACCTGTGGCTCTGAAGGTGATATTTTTAGGACCCTTCCAGTCAGCAGTTTGATGGGCTGCCCATGTAGTTTCACTGACAGAAAAAGAATACCCATGCCCAGTGTTATTGATATTGTGTGCCACAGGCCAGGTTTTTGGAGCAATGTTGGTAATATCAGATGAATTAAGAGTACTAGTCTTAAGTTTTTCTTCCTTAGTGTATTGTTTTATGGCCTTCTAATCTTCTGCCTGGAATGGTGATATTCACCATGGCAATCCTGAAGTACTGGGAAGTTTTAAAATCCAAATCCTCTGGTCACATTCAACACCAATTACATCACAATCTGTGGGGATAAACCCAAGCATAGTGTTTTATAAAGCTCCCCAAACGATTCTCATGTACAGCCAAATTAGTGGACCAGTGGTTGAGGCCACTGCATCTCAACCTTTATTGTGCATACGGATGATTCAGGGATCTTATTTTTATATAGATTCTTATACAGTACATGGAAGCTGCACTTCCAGCAAACTCCCAAGTGATGCTTCTGTTGCTCCTCTGAGGACTGCATTTTGGGTAGCAAGAGAGATCCTAGAGGAATAAATGCAAACTACTTACGTATCCATTTAAAGCCCCCTGTATTCATCAGAAAAATAAAATTACATGCTTGGCCTAGAGAGCTACAAATTTGTATCTCATGAAGAGCTATCTAAGACCTATAAGCTCTTACTTAGCACATTCCCATGTACTTTTCTACATCCTTCCTCTTAGAAGATACAGAAAATGGGAAAATGAAGGATGACTATTACAAGAGCAATTTGAAACCATCATTTGGTGTCCAGTCATACATCCTGCCTGGATCCATCCACCATTTCCCTAGAGGGAAATAGCAAAATGTTCTATGTCACTAAAATGTGGAAGCTATGAGCAGCCCAGTCTAGAGACTTGAGCCCCAAGAGCTGCAGACTATAGGAACCACGCTGTGAGTCTCCCCTTGTAAATGGCCTGAGAGTCTGACTGAGCTTAGAAGCTGTCCCAATTCATATATTGTAGTAACAGCAGAATTCGGTGTCAGAAAATCCTTAAAGTATATAACCATGGTGGGAAGTAGCTGAGAACAGCCAGCTCTTCAATACTCTTAGTAGATATTTCTTGTAATTATCTCCCTATTTTGATTTTCACACTAATCATCCTTGTCCAGACTTCTTTTTGCTTTAAATCCTAAGACTACTCTATCAATTTCCTAACTGGCCTCCCTATTCCATTCTCTTCTCTACTCCATTTCATACCCCAAATTTCTATGCAAGTAATGTTACTAGAAGACAGCTTTCATTATCATGCCATATTTAGAAATCATTAATGGTCCCCACTGCAAGTAAAGTAATCATTGTTGGATGACTCCAGTGGGTGAACCTCTGAGAAACCCACAAGCATGCTCTAAGAGCGTAACCAGCTACTAAGCTTCCAATGCACAGAGGACTCAATGTTGGATTAAAACTATACCGGCTACTGAGAAACCCCAGTAGGAACAAGCACAATGACCACCCAGATCCTGGTTTCTAATACTATTCTCCAGTGAAATAAATTACGTCTCCTAAGAAATGGCTAATTCTCAGGCCAGGGCAGGGAAAATGCAAGATGAGCCTAGAGCATCTCTTAGCATCTCTTAGTGTGTAAAAGTAAAGAAGTACTCAAAAATCAAAGGATGGGAGCTTGTCAAAGGGCCCCAAGAGCCAATCTAAAAGCTGCCAATGGCCAGAGGTGGAACAATTGAGCAACAAAATAAATCATGAACACAGTATCATATTACAACACAAAATATAAAATAAATATACCTGAATTCATGCTGATATAAATGAATGAATGGATGGATAGATAGATAGGAAGATACAATTGGAGAAGAAGCAAATCTTCCTTACAGAAGAGTTCCAAATAATTTATGTATAAATACCAGGAAGTGAAGCTTATCACCTCTTTCCCACCTCTTTGAGTATGGCTGGCCTTAGTGACTTGCTTCTGAAGAATAGACTATAAGATGGGAAAAAGCAACTTTACAATGCAGAACCTGGAGAACATTATCTTGGCCAGAGAATCAAGATTAACACCACCAGTAATATTGTAACCAAGCAGGACCCTATGAGGCCTTCCCAGGACATACCCCTGCCTCCCCATGTCCTCCACCTGCCTTTTGTTTGTAGAAGAAATTTAGTCAAAGAATAAATTTAATCAGAGAAGTGAGAAAATGCAGAAAGAAATGGAAACAGTCAAGCAAAACAAAATAATAGTTCAGCCATTAAACAAATTCAAGAACTTTTAGTTCCTCCTCAAGGGCTATAGAGAATATTCTGAGCCATGTCCTTTGAGCTGTTTTGCAGATACTGAAACCCCCACCAGGTGGAAGAAGTTAACTGTATGCTGCCTACAAGCATGTAGACCCCAGATGGGTTGAAACTAGGAAGTTGATGATGTTGACTCCCAACTACCCCACCACCAATCAATCAGAAAAATGTCCATGAGCTGATCACACACCCCACAACCCCCTCCCTCAACCTGTCCTTAAAAACCTTTCCCTGAAAGTCTTCGGGGAGTTTGGGCCTCTTAAGCACCAGCTACCTGGACTCCTTGCTTGGTGGCCTGCAATAAACACTGCACTTTCCTTCACCACACCTGGTGTCAGTAGATTGGCTTTACTACATGCAGGTGAGGAGACCCAATTTTGGTTCAGTAAAAATAAGTCATGTTCACAGCACTTACCCTGAGGTGATGTAATGAGAAAGGCACTTCATCTCTGTGGTCTTCTCAAAAACTCACAACTTCAGTCTAACCAGGAGAAAAATATCCGACAAACCCAAACTGAGGGTTTGGATTTGTCAGAAGGAAAGACACTGCACAAAATACCTGACCAGTAGTCCTTAAAACTGTGAAGGTCATTAATAACAAGCAAAGACTGAGAAACCTTCACAGACCAGAGGAGATTAAGGCTATATGCAAGTGGTGTCTTGGATGGGAACCGAAAACAGAAAATGGACATTAGTGGGAAAACATGTGAAATCTGAATAAAGTGTGAGTTTGGTCAATAGCAGTGTAACCATGTTGCTGTCTTAGCTGTGACAAATGTCCTGTATGATAATGTAAGGTGTTAACATTAGGGAAAACTGGGTGAGGGGTATATGGGAACTATCTGTACCATCTTTGCAACTTTTCTTTAAATCTAAAACTATTTTAAAATTCAAAGTTTCCTTCTTTAAGAAAATACCAGCCATGTCAGAGACAACACTCTTCACCTTAATTAGCCTCCTCCCCACCTGGACTCTGACCCTGAAGCAGCTAATAAATATGGAAGGAGATGGACCCAAGAGGAGAACAAGTTTTACAGTTACACAGAGCCTGGCACATAAAAGTTACTCAAATTTGTATTAAAGAAAAAAAAAAAAAACAGAATTAAAGATCGTGCAAAGAGTTGTGGAAAGAAGGTGTAGAGTTGGAATAGACAGTCTTAAACTGATGTCACTGAGAAGATGGAAGGATAAAAAACTATACCACAGAGAGAAAGTGAATTGTGCCATCACTTCTCTGTGAAAATTGAGAGACGTTTATTCTAACTGGAGGGTTCAGATCCATTATCTTAATACAGTCTCACAAGAGTATCTGGACAGATGTGAGTATTTCTATTTCATAGTTGAGGAGACTCAGACACAGGAAGGTTAAATGCTTTACTGGATGTCTTCTTGTGTCCTTGAAGAATGATGTGAACAGACGGCAATGAAGGTAAATTTGTTCTAGGCCCACAACTTACTGATGAAACATAAATGACATACAATCTCCCATCTCTAACACCTAAGGATTTATTAATTAGCAAGTGTAGAAGCTGCCAGATTGTGTTGCTCTAAATGACAACGGGCAGGATCTATGCGTTAATGTTAGCAGAGTGTTAAACCAATCTGGCTTTTGAAGTTTGGAAATTCTTTAACAAATTGAATAAATGTGAATAGGATTACCTAACAAAACAATCTGAATGCCCAGACTTACAACCATCCGCTGAGCCAAAATTCCTAAACCTTCTCTAGATCACAACTCAAACTCAAGCGTTAATTTTACCGTCTTCTTTCGTACTGAGTATCTCACCAGTAGGCTGTTGGGATCTCTCACAAGTGTGATACACCTCTTTGGGAGGAGGGAGAAGGGTAGTGCACAGGTGGCAGGAAAGCTCCCTCTAATGTGGTGAGTATCAATTCTGCTGCTCCACAAACCAGTGCCGGATCTCCACATTGTCCCTATACCTCTCCAGAAGGCACCTCCTTGGCAAGGACTTGCAGAGATGATGCCAAGCAAAAGGGCTCATGCAATGGTGGTCACCAGCTTTGAAAACTCTTCAGGTTAGCTGGCACTCCAGTTTAATCTATTTTAAAAATCTCTTTTGAGACCAGGTACACTTCTTAAATGAAAGAGCCCTGAGTTCTAAAATTAAACATTGTCTGTTCTGGCTTGGGTCTTCTCCTCTATGGGTTAAAATGTTGCCCTCTTTTTTTGTTGTAATTTTTGTCTAGAATCTCATCATCATCATCTTCATCATCACCACCACCACCACAATTAATCACAGCAATATTTTACCAAGCTTCTGCTCTGTGTGAGATGTTATACTAGTCAGTCTATCTGCATTATCTCCTTCAGTCTTAAAAAAATGTTCCTATGGGGCAAGTACTCCTATTATTAACCCCATTTTTTGCAGAGGGAGAAAACAAGGATACCACCAGGAAATAACAGGACCCTGATTCAAACCCAGTTTCAGAGGCTTTGCTCTAACCATTTGGTTAATGTGCCTTCAGAGTTTAGGAGAAAACTTGTATGTTCTGTTCCTCATCTACATTAGGTTAGGTTAGATTAGATTCCTTCTCGGGGTCTTTCTGACTTTGACATCAGAACGTAAACTCCACAAGGGCAGATTTTGTCTTCTTTCTTTCTTTTCATTTTCACTGCTGTGTCCCCAGAGCAGGACAAATGCCTGGCACAGAATGGGCACTCAATAACTTTTTATGGAACAAACAATTAATAACACTCTGTGGAAGGAGTAAAATATATTGGAAAATCTTGAAACTTGGAGTCACACAAACTTTATACTTACCAAGTAAATTAATTTTAGGCAGATTACAAGATGTCTCTGACCTAAGAAAACAAACATAGCAATTCTTCCTCTTGAGGACTAATGAGAAAACCTACACAAAACCCCAGAGTTGGCACATGATGAGACTTCACGATTGCCACGTGTCAATAGAAGTTTCATTTCATTGCCTGTTTCTGTCTTCTGACCAGTTTTCTTATTAGAAATCATGTAAATGAATTCAAAGTAGCCCCTCAATAAATCTGGCTCCATCATTCATTGGTCAAACCCCTTCTGTGAATATTCAGCAGATACATTTGGATTCTAGTTTCATAAACAGAAGCATCCTCACCAGAATCATCGGGAGAATCTGCCTGAAGGGAGATGATAAGCCCGAGTGATGACTGATCAGTGGACAGCAAAGACGGGTCGGCTTTCATTTCAGGCAAGTAGGGACAAGGGCATTCATGAGAAACAGAAGTTAGTGGTTTGGAGGAAAGAGATATTACAACAAAAGGGATCATTATGGTTGACATGCTTCTACTGTAAAGTACTGCAGAGAGTAGGCTCTTACTTTTATTCCTCAAAAACGAAGCACCATGTGCTAGCTGGAATTCTCTGTAGACATCTGAGTGTGTGTGTACATTCCAATCCAAGCTTTTGGCAAACGAAGAAAAAGTTTCAGCACAGATCACAAGACCAATGTTCTCCAAGGAGGGAAGAGAAAGCTAAAGTTTCCACAAAGCTCTTTTGTATTGCTAAGTACATCCAAAACTATTTGCCTTCTCCTGCTCCAAGAATTTTCTGTGTTCTTCTCAGCACCGGCACAGTAGACCTGGAAACCAATTTCCCTGGGGCCAGGGGCTGGCACTGAAGTTGATCAGTGTAATCCAGGTTGCAATATCACCAGGCAGTTTGTGGACTCCCAACAGATGTTGCAAAAGGCAGTCCAGATTGGCCCTCCTTTCCCTGGCAGCTTTCCCGTTTGGTCTTCTGAGGTCTGATGCTTCCTTGCAGTACACGGTATCTGCAGAGCGGATGTGTTAGAGAGGGCTATTTTTCTAAGCTAACTCCCCTCTACTGTTTGCCAATTAAATCCCAGAATGTTCTCTGTAGAGGCTTCTCACCAAGAGGAGGGAACAGAACTTATTCAAAGCTGTCTAACATCTGACAATTTGAAATTATGCATTTGCCTTCCCTGGAAAGAAATAATAAAAGTATTTTATTTCACACCGAAAGTTGTTCAACTATGATATACAAGAAGGGGCACAAAATATGATTTACCTATGGCTGAAAATACTGAAGTTGGTCTGAACTACATTTAAAGGTGACTTTGAGTGCCTGTAAAACACACTAGCTATGCTGTGTACACACAAAAAAATGGTAAATGTCACTACTTTATCCAAATACTAGCTGGATGTTCTTTTTCTGTGTTGCCTTCTGATTTTTTTGCTGATATACTAGCTCCAGAAATGCCAATATATAATTTCTCTGGAAGGCATACAGTGGAGAATATTTTCCATGGATGTTCTCTCACTTCCCACCCAAAGCGTTTTCATGGATACAAGACAAACTTCAGAAGAATTCAAGAAGCAGTATCTTTACCATTTCACTGACTAGCCTGGACAATTTCAGTTGTAATGAACAAAGGTTTTTATAGGTTATGTTGAGGAAGGGGGGTTACTGTAAGGATACGCACAGACTGGAGCAGAAGAGTGGACTTGTCCAAATCCAAGCCAGCTTGAAGGGCTGCCTCCTGTCCTGTCTCCTCCTCTACGGCTCCATAGCCTCTACCTCACGATAACCCACCTTATCCCTGTATGATGCCTCCACCTTCTCCCTCTACTGGATCCCTCCTCTGTTCTCTACCCTGAAGCCAAATTATAAGTAGATTTACCTTATGCATATTCATCTTTCAGTTCTTCCCACATACACACAGAAGTGAGCATAAGGTGGGTGTCCTAAAACTGCTGTTCTCTCCATCACTTTCAGTTTCCAGGTGCCTCCTGTACCATGATCGTCTCATGACACCAAGTGTAATTCTAGTATTTAGAGATACATATTTTCAGTAAAACATGGCCTCTAGATGCAAGCCAACTGCTTCATCTGGTACTCTACTGAAGAAGCAACAGTCTATTCCAAAACGATAGAAAAATCATATTATATTGAACTTATCAAGGAACAGAATACTGGTCCCAAAGTGGCACCTCTGTAAGGGATTTCAAGGGTAAATTTGACTGCCTGTAACACCAACTGCCTTTAGGTACCAGGCTCCAATCCATGACTGCACCGTACATCTTTTATGCATTCTTGTAACGCTGAGCCCTAATGCACTGCCTTCCAAATAACATCTCAGCCTCACAGTTCTCATTTCCAAATTCTGAAGGAGAATCCGATTGTCTTACCTCACTTTTTATTTCAGAAAATCATTCAAGTTTTACTGACCAGCATCAAGATTGCTTGTCCATAGATCACACGTTTATCTCCAGTCCATTTTCCTGGAGCACAGAGCCTCATGGATATGGCTGCCTGATATCAGGAATTGTAGACAGGACAATTTTCTATAAAAACCTGTATGAAAAGGCACATATGATATCATCGGTCAAAATATTTTAGCTTTTAGAAGTTTTTAATAACCCTTCCCAGTAAAGTAGCAATAAGATTACTTTTAAAGGTAAGTGAGGGCTTCCCTGGTGGCGCAGTGGTTGAGAGTCCGCCTGCCGATGCAGGGGACACAGGTTCGTGCCCCAGTTCGGAAGGCTCCCACATGCCGCGGAGAGGCTGGGCCCATGAGCCATGGCCACTGGGCCTGCGCGTCCAGAGCCTGTGCTCCGCAACGGGAGAGTCCACAGCAGGGAGAGGACCGTGTACCGAAAAAAAAAATAAATAAATAAAGGTAAGTGAATGTTTATTTCATAGACAAGCAGCTCAAATCATCATGTTCAGGGGTTCCATGGCATTAGCATCTACAAAGAGAAAGAAGCTCAGGGAAACAGTAAAATGGTCTTCACACTTATAAACAAAGTAACTTATGAAATAACTACTTAATTAGCAAGCCAACACTAGATGCCGCAGGGGATACAGGCTATATTAGACATGGAACATGCCCACAAGGATTTTCTTTTCTTTTATATTCTATCATTTTCAGAATTTTCAGAGAATGACAAAGTGTGTATTAGAGATCAACACTAAAACAAAATAGGACCGATAGCTGTGAAAACAGAGAGAGAGATGCTTTGGGACATTGGGACTAGGGAGCTATGATTTCCAGCTGGGGAGAACCATACTAGACAAAGAGGAGAAGGAAGAGATTCCAGGCTAAGGCAGTAATAGAACAGTTAATACTGGGGCACTGAGTGAGTAAAAGAGAACTGGTAAAATGAGTTTGGATTGAAAGTATTTGCAATTTTGAAAGGCAGAAGAGGCAAGGTTTTATACCTTATCCAAAAGTCCAGGGGACACCAGAACCTGGAAGTGGTGGGATCAGCTGCATGGTGATAAATCTGGAAGGAATGAGAAAGACAGATTTGAGAGGGCAGAAAGTGGAGGTGAGCAAACAAGTTAAGAACTTACTGCAAATTTACTTCTAAGGAACTTATCCAACAGAAACAAACTCAAGTGTACAAAATATTTATTGTATTTCTATAATAGAGAAAAGAATGAGTTATTTTTATATAAGTACAGGTGTCTTTAATATGTGAAGTAAAAAAAAGGAAGTTGCAAAACAACATGTATAAAGTCATCATAATTTTATTTTTAAAAAGCAACAAAGAATACAGTAAAGTGTGAGGTTCTGGAGTTAGCTAGGCAAGGTTAGAATTGTGGTTTAATCGGTTATCAGATAGTACAACAGGGGCTACATGAGAAAATGTATGTAAAGTGCGTAACACACCACTGGCTCATAATAATTCCTCAATAAATATTAGCTAATTTGTGTTTGTGACGCATATGTTGATATGGATGTATTATGTTGATAGATAAACGTATATATACATATATTTTATGGGCATAATAAAATCACGAAATAACCATTGTTAACAGTTGCGCAGTAAGGTTAGAGAAAAAGAAACTTTCAAGTTTTACTTTATTCACTTTTGTTTTATTTGATTTGTTACCTAAAAAGCATGCATTATTCTTATAATTAAAAAGAAGTTGAACACTTACTTTGAAGAAAAAAGATTATATGATCTGAACTTGAACTTCAGTGGAAGACAAAAGGATACATAAAAATATCTCTAAATTGACTCAAGAGAAAACACTTACCCACTGAATGGAAACTAAAGGCAAAGAAGAGGAAGAAATTAAAGATGACATGGGTGCTTGGAAGCTTGATGCCTGAGAGAACAGCACTGCTTCCTAACAGTAGAGGGGAGGAAGAGTTGGGAAGCAAAGCGATTTGTACTCTATTAACTGATAATTCTGTAACGATTACACAACCATCCATTCTCTTTGTGAAAACTTCTCCCAGCAGGATTTTCACTCCTGTTGATGATGAACCTGGATTAGAGGGGGGAAAAGTTTCTAAGGTTAGTTTCTCTTTTCTTTTTTCATCTTCAGCAGCTTTCAGTGTTGTCAGCATTCCAGATTTTGGCCATTGGAATAGGTGTGTAGTCGTAACTCATTGTTTTGATTTGTAATTCTGTAATGACATACGATGTTGAAGAACATTTCATGTTTATTTGCCATCTATATATCGTCTTCGGTGAGGTGATTACTCAGGTCTTTTGCTCTTGTTTAAGCAGGTTGTTTATTTTCTTATTGTGGAATTTTAAGAGTTCATCATATATTTTAGATGATAGTCCTTTGTAAGATGTCTTTTGCAAACATTGCAAATATTGTCTCCCAGTCTGTGGCTTGTCTTCTCATTCTCTTGAGATTGTCTTTTGCAGAGCAGAAGTTTTAACTTTAAAGAAGTCCAGCTTATCAATTATTTCTTTCATGGATCCAGCCTTCGGTGTTGTATCGAGGGTCATTGCCATACCAAAGGCCATCTAGGTTATCGCCTGTTACTGAAACCTTAGGTCAGGTGTTCATAAGAGAAATCCTCTATCTTCCTGAAAATATTTTAAAGAACCTAGAATGTGATTTTGACTAAAGGACAAATTCTTTTTTAATTCCAAACTTTCAAGTTTTCATATAGATCATACTGATTCACAGAATTGGTCCTATTGAATGAGGATGATTTTCCAAGCCCCACATCTTGAGAGTGACTTCTGTGTTCATCAAGTTAGTGTGATTTCAAACATCTAGATGTTTAAAAGAACATTCTGTCAGTTAGCCAGATGTTTCCAAATGTTCAGCTACTTGGCATTGTGTGTACAGCTGGTTCCAGAAACATCTAATTGATTGATAGACCCTTTTTACTTTTTATCTACATGTTGGATATCAGTATACACATCCACCTTCACTTTAACATCTTTGCTCCTTCTATGCATATAATCAAACAAATGAGGACTAAAAGTTCAGATTAAACAATGCAGGGCTAATTGTAAGTAATCAGAGATGCTACTTTAAGCCCATTAACTAAAAGATCTAGTGAAAGAACAGATTTTTCTAGAGAAAGGCAAACAAGAAATCTAATTATCAATTGCATTGTTTTTTTTAATATATTGCTGTCATTATAGTGTTACCTTCTGCAAGTCTGCATTCAGATTTTGAATCTTTTATTTATGAAGTGTCTCATGGCATGCCAAGTGATAGTAACAATTTCATTAACAATTTTAGGCTCCAGGTTCTTGGAGCCTAAAGTTGTCCATGTAATAGACATGCAGTTGTTACACTGGAATAAACAATCATACAGGTACAGAATGAGGATCTAATTCTCCTACTGCAGTAGATTACAATACAGCTGACCTATGAAGCTATAGACCTTACAATGTAATAGATTAGAATACAGTTGATATATAGAGCGGTAATCCTTATACTAGAGTAGTCTACAAAATAGTCAATCTGTAGAGCTATAATCTTTGCACTGGACATTACAACAAATATGAAAGAGTTAGACATTATGTGAAAAAATATAAGCAGGCCCTGTAAAGATAGTAGGATCCATATACAAGAACTGAAAAAATTAAAAGTGTATTACTCAGGGTTCTCTGGAGAAACAGAACCCATAGGATATATATAAGAGAAGATTTATCATGGGGATTGGCTCATGCAATTATAGAGGCCAAGAAGTCCCATGATCTGCTATCTGCCAGCTGGAGAACCAGGAAGCCAGAGGTGTAATTCAGTCTGAGTCCAATGGCCTGAGAATCAGGGGAATAATGGTTAAGTCCCCATCTCAGTCCAGAATCCCTTGAACCAGGAACACCCATGCCCAAGGGCAGAAGATGCATCTCAGCTCAAGCCCAGAGAGGTCATCAACCCTTTCTCCACCTTTTTGTTCTATTTGAACCCTCATTGGATTGGATGAAGCCCACTCACTTTGGCGAGTGCCATCTGATTCACTCAGTTCACAGATTCAAATGCTAAACTCTTCCAGAAACACCCTCATGGATGCACCCAGCCCGGTCAAGTTGACACATAATATTAACTATTACACAAAATAAATTAGAATTCTATCAACTCAGACTGGGGACGTGGGGGAAGGAACGGAGATTGGAAATATGGCAAGGTGTGATGGTCAAGAAGATTTCTAAGAGAAGGTGAATTACTACTTAAATCTTAAGAGAGGGCTTCCCTGGTGGCGCAGTGGTTGAGAGTCCGCCTGCTGATGCAGGGGACACGGGTTTGTGCCCTGGTCCGGGAAGATCCCACATGCTGCGGAGCGGCTGGGCCCGTGAGCCATGGCCGCTGAGCCTACGCGTCCGGAGCCTGTTGCTCTGCAACAGGAGAGGCCACAACAGTGAGAGGTCCGCATACCGCAAAAAAAAAAAAAAAAAAAAAATCTTAAGAGAGGTCTTCATCTGTCTCTTCTGGCTGTGGTGTGTAAATGAAAACTAAGAATGGAATTAATGTAAGAAGGGTCAAATCTAGGCTGCCCTGGCTCATGGTTCACTGCATCTTTACTTAAGGATAGCTCTTTATGATCCAGGAATATACCCTGCCTGGCAATTGTGTTCTTAAGCACACATTTTTGGTAATTTTCTTCATCCCTAAAAATATCAAAGCCATAAACATTATTTTTTTAAAAAGACAGAAATAGCAAACTGTACTACCTCTTCACTCAAGCATAGGTGTTATTAGAGGAAATATATAATAAAAAACAAGAAAAAGCACTGTGGATATGATGTAAGATAGCATTCAGTCAAACACTTGTTTAAATCTGGAAATATTTTGATTTGAGAAGTTTTTGGACCCTCACTCATCTTCCTAGGGTCTGAGTTCTTTTGTTGAGGATGTCTGGCCAGCTATATATAGTCAGAATCATCCGAATGAACAACTGATGGATAGAATTTTTGCATCCATAACATAAAGCCAATTTGGGGACCTGGACAAGAGCAATTAGTGTAAAGCTTGCTGCTCTAGGCGTTAAGAGAGACCTTTAAGGTCCATCACTGGAAATTTCATGTTTTAAATCATAACAACAACTATCACTTATGGAGTTTCCAGTCATTGGCAGACACTAAGCTGGGTGCTGTAAATTAGAATTGTATACGGCTTGAGTATTGAAAAACTTGAAAAATGGATACGTGCTCAGCTTAACAAAATAGCCGTAAGAATATTTTCCCATCACCTCCTTCCAACAAGGATGTGACCATCCCAGAAGATAGACATTGCCATGGTTATTTTCTCCACTTTACAGATGAGAAAACTGATACTGACGCTCATAGACATTTACCTTTCTATCTCTCAGGGCGCCAAAGCTCAGGAACAGAGATTTGTCTAAGGGCCTGCTTCTCTGACTACATATTCTACACTCTTTCCATACTTCTCTCCTGTGTATTTAGAAATGCTCTTATTAATTTGGGTTCTCAAATATTTAGGCATCAGATAAGACACATCATTTGAAAACTAAAATTTTCAAATTGTTGTCAGCTTCAATTAATATCTTATGTCCTATTGATGAATCTAACATTCAAAGCCAAGAGAAAAGGATAGCTGTTTAGCTTAAGAAATCCCTAAAAGAAAATAGTTAGACACAAGTTTAAACACACAAACTCTACAACAATAATAAACATATTAAGGAATTATCTATGCAAACAATATCATGTTTTCTTTGCTTTTCAAAAGTCCCTTCCTTAATTGCCTGGTATGGTCCACTACGGTTAACCATCCCATTTAGATTAGCTGCTCCAGTGAAAATCATGAAAACCACTGCACTAGATTATATGTTAATAACTATGTAAATATTCCCTCAGACAAATAATAAAATTCTCATGGAGATATAAGATAGAAATTTTATAAAACAAAATATGGAGAAAATGAAGATCATTTAACTTCAATGTGGTGAAACAATATTTTCTATCATTTAAATATCTGATCAGGGACTTGGAAAAGTATAACATAGAAGAAGTTATTAGTCGTATATCAACAATAAAATAAAAAGCACAGAATAAACCTTGCAGCATTCTGTAAAAAAGTATAATGATGAAGAGCTTTGAAATAGAGAATTTGTAACAGGTCAGTGAACTACGAGTTTTTTTTTTTTTTTTTGCGGTACGCGGGCCTCTCACTGCTGTGGCCTCTCCCGTTGCAGAGCACAGGCTCCGGATGCACAGGCTCAGCGGCCATGGCTCACGGGCCCAGCCGCTCCACGGCATGTGGGATCTTCCCGGACCGGGGCACAAACCCGTACCCCCTGCATCGGCAGGCGGACTCTCAACCACTGCGCCACCAGGGAAGCCCAACTATGAGATTTTTGACTGCAACCATTATGTCTTACCTCTGTATCCCCAGATGTATGGTTAATATTTTATAAATATTTGAAAAAGAAAATAAATGGGATTTATAAAGATAAAGGAGTTGTGACATCTGGGAGATGGGGAGACATTTAAGGTTCAAAAACTACATTTCACCATATAAATTAAGTAGAGCATTAGAAATATCTCAGTCCCTTATTTGGGTCATCAGAAGGCAGGATACCATGTTGGGTAAAAAAGAGATTTAAACTTTGGAGTCTTAAAGACCTGGATTCAAATCCTAGCACCACCACTTACTATATGTAAGATTTTAAACAAGGTACTATGTCTTTACTTCATCATGTGTAACATGAGAAAATATGACCACCCAGCACTGGCACCCTCCATATCTAAGAATCGTGTTTCCTGCCCTAGGAAACCCATGGGCTTAATTTTTTGGAAAAGCAATTACACAGGACTACTTCATTATTCCTGGAAATTAAGTTTGATTAAAATTAGGCAAAACATATTATATCACTTTGTGGCTGTCATACCAATAACCAAGCAGAAGCCACTTGGCTTTGAAAATATAAATGACATAAATGATAAAAAAGTCACTTTTTCTCGTTGCACTGAGTAGTAGTTTGCAGGTCATTTCAGTTTATTTTTCATCACAAGCATTCCCAATACAACAATGTCTCATTAAAGCAGATCCCATTCCAACCTGAAGTTTGGCATGACCTGGGTCTTAGAACTTATCCAATGTAATTTTATTGTTAAAATTCCAGAAGGAACTTATAAAGTAAATTTTTTTTCACCTAGAAAATAGTCCCACAGCAGAGACAGCTTCCAGAGATATTATAGGCTTATTACTGAAAACAGAATTGATTCCCAAGGCATACAGCCACACCACTAACATCATATACAAAATAATCATCAAAAACAATAGGCAACTGACCTAAGGACATTTAGACAAGCTAGGGAAAAGGATTCCTATAAATTTAGCAACACATCTTCCCGCTTCTATTAGATCTATTGGAGAGAAAGAGTGTTCCCTGCAGTATCCCAGAAAACAGTGGCTATAAACAAAGAAATAGGGCAGATTGAAATTGGACTCCGGAGAAATTCATTTAATGACGCTTCGAGTTATTTTCAGTAAATCGGCAAATGTGTGAGTTCAGTCAATTCTTAACAGGAGACCTGATCAAATAAGGAAATATCAGTTTCTTGACTTTCATTAGTAACTCACAGGAAAGCTCTTTAATAGAACATATCACTTCCAAGTCTTTGTCTTACTGACAGATCTTCCTGCTGTCTTTTCCTTATCATACACTATCAGTTAGCCCTTGTTGAGCCAGATTCCCCTTGGACCTAAGCTACTCACTGAAGAGAAAAGAGCAGCCTGGGATGCTGCCAAGCAGGCAGCCAGGTGGTCCAGCTGATTCCAGGCTATTGATGATCACAGTAACCAACCAGCCTGCCTGGGATTCCTGTGGCTGCCTTAACAACTCAGTCAGAACTACAGAATGCCTTAGTAAAGCTCAGATGGGTAATGCACTGTGTACACAGCTCATGTGAGGAATTTCTAGAGTTAGGCTGCCTGGGTTTGGATCCCAATTCTACTTCTTATTAGCTGCTTGAAGTTGAATATAATTTCGTAACCTAGAGCATGCTTCCATTTTCTCATCTATAAAATGAGAGGTTATAACACTGTCACATGGGTTGTGAGAATTAGATGAGATGATATTTCCTATGGCTTAGTGCCTGGTACATTGTAAGGGATCAGCAAGGTTAAGATGCTTATAGAAGTAGTCGTAGTGGTTGGTGGTTATGGTGATGGTGGTGGAAGTGGTGCTCATGCTGGAGGTCATGACAACAGTAATCGTGATGATGGTAGGAACAGTTGGTAGGAATACATTATTGAAGTGCTGTGATGTAGCATTAACTACAATGAAAAGAGTAGTGATCTAGTCAGTTAGATGAGGATCCAAAGCCCCATTCATTCAACCTTTTAAAAACACTAAGCATTGGGACTTCCCTGGTGGTCTGGTGGTTAAAACTCTGTGCTTCCACTGCAGGGGGCACAGGTTCGATCCCTGGTCAGGGAACTAAGATCCCACATGCTGTGATATGGCAAAAAAAAGAAAACCCACAACAAAACAAAACAAAAATAACAACAAAAAACAAACAAAAAACCCCACTAAGCATTCTAAGCCTTCGATAGCCTCAGACTTAGCATAGTGGTCCTTAGTACTCCTCTTGGAAGATTATGAAGGCTCAATTAACTTACTTTTTTGGGGGCCGTGCCATGTGGCTTGTGGGATCTTAATTCCCCAACCAGGGATTGAACCTGGGCCCCAGCAGTGAAAGCACCAAGACCTAACCACTGACCCCCCAGGGAATTCCCTTAATTAACTTATTGGTTGCCTATTATATGCCACATATTTTAAATGTATTATCTAATTTAATCCTCACTATGATCCTGCAAGATATAATATTATCTCTACTTTATGAACAAGGAAACTGAGGGTCAGAGAGGTTACGTGATTTTCCTGGGGTCACAGTAGTAGGGTGTGGTAGGTAATCTGACTTCAAACCCCAAATTCTTTCCCCCAAGCTTCTACTCACAATCCTTAAGGTACGTAAGAGTGTCTAGGTACAGAGCTTGCTCAAAGCAGTTACCAAATAAATACAACCCCTCTTCTCTAAGCCTATATTACCTTCGCTCTGCAGGCCCATGGAGGACTTGGGGGACATCCAGATATGCCCAACCAGCTCACTGTTACTAGTCGGGACTTTCTTGCTGCATGTGGTAGAATCCATTTCAAGCAACCTTTGTCTCTGATGTGTTACTTCTTAAAACTTTGTTCTATTTATATTGGCTTATTTCATTTTATATTTACTTTTTCTGTCTTCCTCCCAAAGTAAAATATAAGCTCCATGAGGGCAGAGACTTGTCTCTTGCTCTCATCCACACCCCCACCACCTAGCACAGTACATGACACACAATAGTGCTTAATAACTAACTCTTGGTTGAAGGGGTGAATGCATTTTTGCAAGAGCATTTGTAGACCGATGGCCATCCTTTTTCCAGGTAACCTACGTGCAACGCTCTAGCTTGACAGAATGTGCATCCTCAATTTAAACAGCTCTGTTGACGTCCACCACCAACAAGAAAGGCAATGGGGAAAGTCTGTAACTTTCAGTTTAAGTAAAAATGCTCCGCCTTGACCCTGGCTCTTTAAAAATAAGGGCATGCTTTCCTCTCTCTAGTATGTTAGACTTTATTGCCCATCTAACACTGCACACCAGGAAGTTTTTCATGTTCCTTTTTTAAGGTCAATAAACAGGACAGAATTATATAAACAAGTCCTACTCCAAATTCGCTCACTGTTCTTTCCTACTACTAACACAACTGGATTTCAGTCTTCGGCCTTACAGGGAAAAAACAATTCCTCTCCCATCAATAAACCTGGGCTGTGTATTTATACAGGATATCTAATGTCTTATGGACACTTTCTCCCTGTGGATCCATTTTGACTCCCAGCAGCCAGTTTACTGTATATTTCACTCAACTTGATAGAGTGCAAGTAGGTGGGTATTTTCAGACGATTTGTCAATATCAACTGATGTTTTCTTGTCACAGATAAACAGCCTCTGCCATGAATCAATACTGTGTCGGCAATGCTGTCATAATCCTCCCTAATGTGTGTGTGGCGTATTGACAGCAGATGTATTACCCTGAGTGTCTGCCGATGTGAAACAGCTTAGCTATTTGTGTGCCACGCTCCGTGCTTCTTTACAATGTAGGGCATTTGTTTCAGCGGTGGCCGGGGAACATGACCGGGGCTGGTCTGCATGGACAGCAGCAGACAGCTCTGGTCCATCCCATTGCAGCTGGAAGTTTCCATGGAACCGATTAGCTGAAATCCATCTAGGCTGTGTGGCTTTGATTACACAGCTGTGCCCAAAACAACGCTCTGATGTTTTCGTTCACCTCGGAGCTATGCAGTGTCCTGAACCCACAGCCCTCCGAATCAGCACTCCGTATATATCCCAACACAACTGGTAACGTGTGAGTCAGGCCAAGATGTCCCCAGCTCAGACTTCTGGGTCACACAGATTTTCTCTAAAGGGCTCCCAATCCCAGAGGTATCAGGATGACATCATTAATCCAAACAGAGACATCAACAGCAGGTGAGTCCAACCTGAAACCTTGATTGATGTCTTCAACAATCTCTATATTGGACAGTATTGGGCTTTGCAGTTAGACTAACCCTGTTTCTAGTCCTTTCATTCCCTATTTATGACCCTGAGCAAATCACTCAGGCTCTGTTTCCTTATTTTAGAGTGAGAATCGTAATAATGTAACCTGGTTGTTAAGAAAGCTTAATAAGATACTATGTGTAAAACTTAGCCTAGGGCCTGGCACTAAATATGTTCTCAAAACCTAGAAATTATTAGTTTTAAAAAATGAGCAAGATAAAGAAATGAGTAGGCAAGATTTCAATGAATGGTCTGTCTCATTGCAAGATGCAGCTGATGGTGCTGCCCTGACATGAAAATGAACAGCCAACCATTTATATGACTTGACGTTATGGGATAAATGCCACCCCCATTTCACTTTATACAGATGTGAGAATTTTTAATGTGCTTGAGGATAAGACAAAGAATAAAACCCTTCCAGAGTCCTATGCATGAAGGCCTGTCTTAGTAGAAATTCCTAGCTGATTGTCACTTGATACATGGTAATAATGTCTACTTAATTCACTCTGATTTTTTGTTAATAAATACATGAAAGAAAAAGAAATCCAGGCAAACAATAAACTCTATTTTTGCAAAGGTTTATGTTCCTTTAATACCACAATTTTACCAAAACTATAAATATATTCTTAGAAAGGCATGCAAATGTAGTCTTACTTTTCTCAAGAACACTGTGAGATAAGTAGATCAGGGGATCATGTTCCCATTTCTCAGGTGAGAGGAGCAGTTCTTAGCAAAGTGACTTGCCTGAAATCATGTACATGATAACGCCCTAACACCCAGGCAAGGGCAGCTGCTGCTCCAGGTTCCAAGCCTTGGAGGGACCTACATAACAAACACACACACAAAATAAATGTAAGGATGCGTAGATACCTCAGCACTCAGAATCCAGCACACAGACCAGGACCCTGTGACCCTAAATCCTAAACATCCACCCTCCTGATTAATACTGTTCAGGCCAATGAAACATTTCTCCACCTGTCTTTCCTTATTCCCCCTAAAAAGGCAATTATGTCAAAAAGCAGTGAACCTTTGTGGTTGTCTGAGGTTGACATTGGAGACAGGGCTTCAGAGAGAGTAGTGTAGGATGTGAGCTGCAGAAGTGCTCGGGTAACAGGAAAGGCAAATTAATTAACTTGTCAAATCCTTTCTTTCAAATAGTATGAAAGCAATAGATTCCTGCACAGCAAAGTAGCCTCTCCCAGAGTGCCTCTGTTTTCTCACTTCTATTTGTTTCACAATTCAGAGTTCCAGAGGCATTTAGGAATTAGTGCAGCGTGCTCTTCGTGGTGGCTGGGAGTATTTGCAATATTAAACAATGCATATTACCCTGAAATTCCCACAGCATGCCGCCGATTCTTCCCATGTAATTAGGTGATTGAATGTGTAGGGGTTCGGAATGAGTCTCCCCATGATGTGCCACTCAGGAAGAACCTTTGACCTTCCCCCTAACTGCCTAAAAGAATTTAGATGGAGGACCTGGTCCGGGAAGGGAACTATCACCGTAGACAGCTAGAGCATAATATTGTACAAACTAGGTGTGGTAGCCGGGGAGAGACCTAGCACGGCCTGTTTGATCAAAATCCTCCCTGTGTTGCTTAGGGATGGCCCAGAAAACATTTGTTTATCAAGCATTTACTCTTTTATTCTTCCTCTGAATTGCCTTCCTTTCCTTTGAAGTACAGGCCCCTAACCCTTTCTCCTGAGTCCAGAATGACGTATATACCTCATTTTACCTGTCTTTGCAATTTCTCACGTTAATGTGGATTTCCAGTATGTACGTAATTAAATTTGATTTTCTCCTCTTAATCTGTCTTATGTCATTTTAGTTATTTGACCAGCCAAAAGAACAAGAAAAGAAGGGGGTTAGTTTTCCCAAATATTAGTATTACAAATAGTTTAACATAAAATTATTTAATGAGGTAATTACATTTTCATAATGGAATTAAAATTATATTACAAGTTTTTAAATTTAAAAAACTATATTTTTAAGTGTTGATGTTCATTATTAATAATTTGAGCTTAGAAAACATTTTGAAAACACATGGAAAATATTTTTTGTGTTTTGTAACTTATTATTGATACATTTTCTACGATTTGCTTTTTTGAGAAAATATAGTCAAATTGTGGACATTTTGAATACAATTATATTTTTAACCTTTAAATAGTTACTCTTGAAAAACCAAATTATTTGGAAAGATCTTGATCTTAACAGCCTTTAGTGCTTTGGCTGAAATAAATCAAGAAAAAAAATTGAGGGAATGGGTATTAATAATTTATTAGTTATGCATGTCTTTATTGTTATTGCAGGGCTGTTAATAAAAAACACCCAGATATATGCAATAGGAACTAAATTCAGTCGTGTTTGATATTTTGCAGACTTTCGGTCATATAAAAGCCAAAGCTTTCCACATTTTGATTTTGTCATTATGAAAGTGAAGTGATAGAATATATTTTATTTAACGGTTTTTAAGCTTGATTTACTGTCTTTGAACATTCAGACATACGGGTGCTGCCGTCCAAGTGCACTCTCGCCCCAGGCTCTACATTTTTAGGGCCTGAGTGCACAGTTACTAGCTACCTGAAGGAGGCCCAAGCCCTCGTATGTGAATCCAAGTCCAGGTCATATTTCTAGCATTCACTAGACACATGTACCTCCCACGTGCCAGGCCCGCTTACGCTAGGTGCTTTTTACATCGTTACACATCCAAACGTCACAGCCACTTTAGAGTCTAGGCAGGGATCCGAGGAGTGACAGATTTCTCCCAAGGCCAGTCTCACCTGGGGGGCAAAAGCAAGGGGTCCCTCCTTTGTAAAGGACCAAGAGCCCAGACCCAGGGCATGCTGCTTCCTTCAGGTGCAGTAACTAAAGTCACTGAAGGTTCTGGCAAAAGGACCACCCCCCCCCAACCACACACACACAAACACACACACACACACACACACACACACACACGCACCTCGCCCTCTGAATCATACATTTGCACCTTATTCTCTGTCTTCCTTTAAACCAAATAATGTCGCTTGTTCTCTTAAATTCAAACCTTGTCAAACCCCAATCTTCAAACTCAAGTCAACATTTTTCTCTACCATTGCCATTGGACCCTCTGTCTTCCTACTAACAACCACTGAGCTGCTAGCCTGGATTTAGATTTAGAACTCCCAGCTTTCAGTGGAGGCCCAGCTGCTTCCTCGTCCTTTGACCTAAGACCAGTTCCCAACCTGTAGGGGCCAGGCTTCTGGCCAAGCCTGGAGCAAGTCTGTGAAAACCAAAGGATGTGATAATACATCCCTCTTAAATTCTATCTAAATCCAGATCAGACCTCCCTGAGAGATCCTTTTCTACACCGATACAAATGCAAATTAGCTTCCATTCCCCTAGGGATCTGCTCTCTGAGGGACAGCTAATCTGATAAACAAACACAGTGTTAATATGTGCTAATATATTCATGCATTTATTGCTCCCAAGTAATATTTGCATTTTAGCAAGAGCCCTGGATGCCTTGACAGGAGGTGTGATTCGGGCCTGACAGGTGTTGGTGGAAGCGGGGGTCCTGGCAGGATGGGGTGCTAGTGGATTACAGGAATCTTAAACCCCCTGTTACAAGGGGTTGCCTCTAAGCACAACTAATGCCCCAGAGTCCCAGAGTGTCTCCCACACTTGTGTTTTTCCAAAATTTACTGCTAACACTGAATTATTCATCCTCCCAGACTGGGATCATTTACTCTAAAAGTTGAGAATCCCTGGAGAGCATTTCGAGAGCCTGATAACCAAGGAGAAAGGCAACTGTGGAGCTCCTGGTGGAGGTGCTTACTTAGCTCAGCGGCATTATTAGTGGCTCCATTTACCCCCGACCCGCCTGCCCCGAGGACAGGAGAGCTCCCTGCTTGGTAAATGGGGCACTCAAGCCGGGGCAAGCCTGATTTCCGTCTCCAGGTCAGAATATCAGGTCCTGAGCCTCCCTTGATTCTGCCAGAAAAGAGAAATTGGGGTGGGGAGGGGGGGTTATTCCAAAGGAACTTTGTAAGTTTGCTTCATAATTGGTATCCAATACTGATGAGTGAATTTCATTCCTAAGCAGCTGTTTCTTACAAATAAAAGGGCAGTTTTTGAACAGGGAACTGTCAAAATAATAATAATGATTAAAAATAAGGCTCAGCATTTATTAAATGTCTACTGCTCTTCTGAGGCTGTGTGCATTAAATCAATAAATCATCACACAAAAACCCATGAATCATCTCTGTTTTACAGGTTAAGGAAACAGGATCTGCTGTGAAAGAAAGGTGAAAAATGAAAGTGACCAGGACACTTAAGTTGAAATCCCGGCCCCACTACTTTCTGCTGTGTGACATCGAGCAGGTAACCTCTCTGAGTCTCATAAGTAATATGGAGATACCAATATTTACTTCATTGAGCTTAGAAGGGGACTAAATGAAAGAAAGTTACAAAGGTATCTAATAAATAATATATTCACCATAAATGTTCATTCTTTTCCTCTCCTTTGCTTTACAGATAAGGGGAAAAGAGTTCTAAGGCTATTAAATAACTTGTCCCTGAGTAAGTTCTGTGTGTCTCAAAGAGAATCTAGGTTCCCTTGGCCTTCACACTGTTCCCTTTTCAGGCTTCTCACTGTCTGCTTAGCGTGGTTTCAGCTAAGTGGCTCTTTCTCCAGATTCTTCCATGTGGTCTCACAAGGAGCTTGGGTGGTAGCTGCCAAAGTGTCTCTTAGGAATAATGAACTTGCTGGTTTCCCACAAGACTTCCTCAGCTGATATTTATTCTACTAATTTTGGTGTACATTAAGTGTATGTGTGTGCTCCCACTCTACGAGACAGAACCAATCCATCTGAATAATGTGAGTTTTGTGCCTAAAATCATTATGGAATGAACTAAACCATTGTCTGAACTTCAATCAAGAAAACTTCCCTAGGGAGGAAGAAAATTTGTCAAGGGCTGTTCATCTATATACCTGTTGGGAGGCCTGAGCTGAAACTAACACCTTCCCCCCCACCCACCCACCGCCGCCCCGCCACCACCACCACACACACACACTTATCCACTCGTATCAGCATCTCAGCATCTCAACCTTGGCACTATTGACATTTCAGACTGGTTAATTCTTTGTCATGGGGGCTGTCTCATGCACTGTAGGCTGTTAAGCAGTATCCCCGCCTCTAGTCCCCCGTCCAACAACCACAACTGTCTCCAGACATTGTGAATGTCCTCTGGGGGGCGGGGGTGAAATTGGCCTCAAGTGAGAACCACTGGCTTACATGATTTGAAAGAGCCTTCTAGAAAAACTAGCCCACTAGTTTTTCTCAATGTCCACCCCTCCCCACTATCACCCAGAGCAGAGGGGTACTTGGAGCAGAAGACGGATGAGACTTTAGGTCGCCAATTGTTTCTTCTTTCCCAGATTTCTGCCCTGAGACCTGGGATGGCTCTGAGTATTCAAAAGATGGTTCTTGGCTTTTATATGAGATGAGCAAGTTCCCGGGGGCCAGGGGTGTGATACTTCCAAACAGAGCTTCCTTACAGGAAGCTGGGTCCCAGTCAAAGCTCACCTCCCTTTTCCTATATCCCTTTTCTCAGACTAACACGTAACTCTATAGCAAAAGAAGGGAGATGATGGAGACTATGAGCTTAAATGAAGGTGACTCCCTTTCATTTACTGAATAGAGTTTAGTATATGGGAAGGCTGGAAAGGAAAATTAGTAAGACAAACCAACCAACCCCTGCTCCAAAGAAATGTGAAGTTAGCAAAAGCCCATTGATTTAACTAAAATATAAGATCCACTTTAAAAACTAACCCCTCCTGAATAAGCACTACATTTTACCAGAACTTACCTGTGTAGGATGGAGTTGCAGTGGTCTTTCCCTTTCTGGTTTACACATTTTGATCTCCGGGGGTGGGGAGGGCAGTTAATTTTAATAAGTATGCATTACGTGGGTTTAGGAGGAAAAAGACATTTTAAAACAAACAAAAAGATCAGGGGAACATATATCAACATGATAATAGAAACTGTCACTTTGTTTTCCAAATGTTCTAAAATATACAGCATCACTTTATAATGTTTATTAAACTACTTTATTGAAGCATATTTCTTGATCGTCCAAGTCAAGAAATAGAACATTATTGACCTTCCAGAAGCCCTTGTCCTGCATTCCCTATCACTACCCACCTGTTCCTCCTTGATGGGAACCACTACCATGATTTCTAACAACAGAGCGTAGTTTTGTTTGAAATATTGCATAAGTGATTTCATTCAGTATTTTTGTTTGTATCCAATCTATTATGGAAAGGTATTTAGGCTACTTCCAGTGTGGAATTTTTGCTGATATTTAACAGATAATGCTGAAACAGCACATAACACATCGACCAGCTTAAACCGGTTTAGCCTCTTCAAATAGGTTGTTGATTAATCAAACCTGGAATTATTTTACGGAGACAGCACTACCATTGCACGTGTTCAGGACAGGAGCCCTTGTCGACAGGTGACCCGGGAACGGAGAATCTTCAGTCTGCAGCGCTTACAGAATACATATTTTGCCCCCAAAGAGCATTATGAAGCGGGAAGTCCTTCAAGGAAAAGCTGGCTTCCAGCAGCACATGTAGCTTATTATGGACTGATTTGAGACTAGCCAATCAGCTTCCAAGTTTGAAATTTCCCCAACCCCTTAAATTTCACCCCAAATCTGGGAAACAGATTTGAGCTGTGCCTTCTATCTCCTTTCTGGTTGACCTCACAATAAAGCTCTTTCTTTTCTAAAACTCGGGTTCGATAGTATTGACTTCTAGGGGCGTTGGGCAGCAAACCCTGCTTGGAAACAATGCTAAAAAGATTTCCAAAGTAGCTGTACTACTCTATTCTCTTACCAGTAATGTATGAGGGTACCCACTGCTCTACATTCTTGCCAACATTTAGTATAGTCAGTCTTTTCAGTATTAACATTAAAAAAACTAATATTATTAATGAAAAAAATCTTTCCTAAAATTCATTTGCATAAAGTATCAGAATATGTTATAAACCAGAAATGAAAGTTACAGTTGGCACTTACATTCCCATCCCTATAAAGTTAATATATTACACCTAAATAATTGTATATCAATGTATTAATATATTATTATATAGTTTGGCATTTATTCATGTTTTGTAACTAATTTATATTCTTAATAATAATATTTTACCTATATGAATTATATATAATAAATATTTTACCTATATGAATTATATATATAACTATATATATTTACCTATATGAATTATATATATATATATATATACACACAGTACATACATATATACAAAGAAAGTGGAAGACAGGGTAAAATGTTAACTATGATTATAGCTGATGGTTACAATTATGGTTAACTTGTATTGTTCTTTCTGTTTATATTTAGATGCTAAACTTTTACATTGAAAAATTTTTATACAGTGTAAGAAATTTTTTAAATTTAATAATAAACATTTCTGCATTTAAGCACTTACTGGTGGTATTTTTATTGCCCACATGGCAACCTCCACATCACCTAATTTCATGGCTGCACTTGGAACAATCCACCTCTCATACATCCCTTCACCCTCAACATCTCCTTCTTACCTCTGAGGCTATCTCCACACATTCTACCATGCCTTATAGACCAACGCTTCTCAAACTGTAGTGTGCCTGTGACACCTGGGTTCTGCTGAAATTCAGATTCTGATCCAGTAGGGGTGTGGGGGGTGGTCCTGAGATTCTTTAGTTCTAACATGTCCCCAGGTGATGCCACTGCTGCTTATCCTCAGGACAGACTTTGAGAAGCAAGCTTCCAGACCTCCCTTCCCTTCCCTTCCCAGACCCTGTTTCATTCCAAGTCCTTACTGCCTATTTTCTGCCTCTTTTCTAGGCTACTCTGAGAAATTCCAATAAGATAACCAGAGCAGAAACAGCAGTAGTGTCAGAGGGAGGGAACGATCTTAAGGAAGGAAAAGTTCATGAAGTTAGGTTAAGGAAGTTGGTCCATGAGAAACATCCTGAGGTTTTGTAGCTATGGGAGATATAATTAATTGTTTGACCTCTTGTCATTTTGTTCTATTTCCCATGGTTTTTGCAGAAACATCCTCAGAGCTCAGCACTTGCGGAGATGTCTTTCAGCGCCTCCCTTAGGGTTCCTTGCATCTGGATCTGTGTGTTTCAGAGGCCTCTTTTGTTTGGATGATTTCACTATCTTGGAACTAAGAAAATGGGATCTATATTGCCTAAATGTCATAAACCAGAAAAGAATCAATTTCCCCATTCAAACAAGAAGACACCCCTTGTTTATGTTTGTCTTTGGTTGACATTTACTTATTAATAAGAGAGGACTACAAAATATGGGAAACAACTGCACTGAACATATTTCTATGTTATCTTGTTAACTTTTATTCTGCTATATTTCCAGCATCTCCTCAAAGACTCATAAATATCAATACAAGGTACTCAATAGCTATATAGACCCATGTGACAGATTTAAGAGGAAAACGAGAGGAGAATCCTGACCTTTTGCTCCTGCTTTTGGAAACTTCAGATGAACAAGCATATTCACTAAAAACTTCAAGGTGCCAGATGACAGACAGTGTGCACTTAATCCCATTATGAACAAAGAAACTGGGCTTTGGAAAGGGACCTGCAGGTAGCAGCTCCCTGAAGAGTAGATCAAGATACTTACCATGCTACTCATTGACTTCGGCAGAAAAAAACCCTCCCTTATGCCTCAGGTACACAGACCTGGTAGTTATTAACATCTCTTGTTTCCCTCCTCGTATGCTGTCACATTTGTCAGTGTCAGGTGGCAGAGATAGTAGAGTCTATCTCCTTTTTTTTTTTTTTTTTTTTTTTTTGCGGTACGCGGGCCTCTCACTGTTGTGGCCTCTCCCGTTGCGGAGCACAGGCTCCGGACGCGCAGGCTCAGCGGCCATGGCTCACGGGCCCAGCCGCTCCGCGGCATGTGGGATCCTCCCGAACCGGGGCACGAACCCGTGTCCCCTGCATCGGCAGGCGGACTCTCAAGCACTGCGCCACCAGGGAAGCCCCTATCTCCTTATTTTTAAAAACATCTGACAGTTTATTATTTCTAGGTACTAAGGGACACATTTTCCCAGGGACAAAGGAGAGGAAGAACAATTTGCTGTCAACTGTGTCACCCCCATCTCCAACTCCAGTTAGTTGACTATTTGTCCCGCTTGCCAATCCCTTCCCATCTATCCACAGTGAAGAGAAAATGGAAATTCACATTGGGCTTGCTGAAACAAAAGCTGCAGCCCTGGGTAATGCAGGAGGTGAGTCACTGGGTGTCCACTTCACCCCCTGGGAGGCCCACTGTCAGAGGGAAGGGTGAGGACAGCTCATCCATTCACAAGAAATTTGGAACAACAAATTTTTTGTTTTAACATCTTTATTGGAGTATAATTGCTTTACAATCTTGTGTTAGTTTCTGCTGTATCACAAAGTGAATCAGCTATATGTATACATATATCCCCATATCCCCTCCCTCTTGCGTCTCCCTCCCACCCTCCCTATCCCACCCATCTAGGTGGTCACAAAGCACCGAGCTGATCTCCCTGTGCTATGAGGCTGCTTCCCACTAGCTATTTTACATTTGGTAGTGTATATATGTCCATGCCACTCTCTCACTTCATCCCAGCTTACCCTTCCCCCTCCCCATGTCCTCAAGTCCATTCTCTACGTCTGCATCTTTATTCCTGTCCTGCCCCTAGGTTTGTCAGAACCATTTTTCTTTTTTTTTCCCTTAGATTCCATATATATGTGTTAGCATACAGTATTTGTCTTTCTCTTTCTGATTTACTTCACTCTGTATGACAGTCTCTACATCCATCCATCTCACTACAAGTAACTCAATTTCGTTTCTTTTTATGGCTGAGTAATATTCCATTGTATATATCTGCCACATCTTCTTTATCCATTCATCTGTCGATGGACACTTAGGTTGCTTCCGTGTCCTGGCTATTGTAAATAGTGCTGCAATGAACATTGTGGTACATGACTCTTTTTGAATTATGGTTTTCTCAGGGTATATGCCCAGTAGTGGGATTGCTGGGTTGTATGGTAGTTCTATTTGTAGTTTTTTAAGGAACCTCCATACGGTTCTCCATAGTGGCTGTATCAATTTACATTCCCACCAACAGTGCAAGAGGGTTCCCTTTTCTCACACCCTCTCCAGCATTTAATGTTTGTAGATTTTTTGATGATGGCCATTCTGACCAGTGTGAGGTGATACCTCATTGTAGTTTTGATTTGCAGTTCTCTAATGATTAGTAATGTTGAGCATCCTTTTATGTGTTTGTTGGTAATCTGTATATCTTCTTTGGAGAAATGTCTATTTAGGTCGTCTGCCCATTTTTGGATTGGGTTGTTTGTTTTTTTGATATTGAGCTGCATGAGCTGCTTGTATATTTTGGAGATTAATCTTTTGTCAGTTGCTTCATTTGCAAATATTTTCTCCCGTTCGGAGGGTTGTTTTCTCATTGTGTTTATGGTTTCCTTTGCTGTGCAAAAGCTTTGAAGTTTCATTAGGTCCCATTTGTTTATTTTTGTTTTTATTTCCATTTCTCTAGGAGGTGGGTCAAAAAGGATCTTGCTGTGATTTATGTCATAGAGTGTTCTGCCTATGTTTTCCTCTAAGAGTTTTAGAGTGGCCTTACATTTAGGTCTTTAATCCATTTTGAGTTTATTTTTGTGTATGGTGTTATGGAGGGTTCTAATTTCATTCTTTTACATGTAGCTGTCCAGTTTTCCCAGAACCACTTATTGAAGACGCTACTTTTTTCTCCATTTTATATTCTTGCCTCTTTTATCAAAGATAAGGTGACCATATGTGTGTGGGTTTATCTCTGGGCTTTCTATCCTGTTCCACTGATCTATATTTCTATTTTTGTTCCAGTACCATACTGTCTTGATTACTGTAGCTTTGTAGTATAGCCTGAAGCTAGGGAGCCTGATTCCCCCAGCTCCTTTTTTCTTTCTCAAGATTGCTTTGGCTATTTGGGGGTCTTCTGTGTTTCCACACAAATTGTGAAATTTTTGGAACACCAAAACTTGAAAGGATAGACCAGCATCCAACTTACCTCCTTATCCTTTGTTCTCTCTTAGGTAGGCCAGCTGTTTTCATTCAAAGACAAGCTGAAATGGTCAACTTGTGGGTACCACCAAAGCCTCCTCACCCCCCTCTTACCCATGCCCTCACATCAGAGACCAGCTAGGGCCTAGGTAAAAATCAGTAGAGAGAAGGAATGGCAAATGGTACCTAGAAGTGTTTCCTCCAAGTTCTTCATTTACAGTTCAGATGAGGAAGCTGAGGCCTGGAGAGAAGTGTGGGAGTCAGGGTGAGGGTGTTGAATAAGGGGTACTGTGGTTTATTCAACATGTTTGTTCTGTGTATCAGACATCCAAAGAGCAAACAGAATAAAAAGAGAAAAACAGAAATGCAGAGGTATGGAAGTGGAGAGGCCAGGAGAGATGGAGAGAAGAAAAGCTTTATTTGTGTGAAGGGTGCATGGGGTTTCTGATTTTTCTGTCTTGGAGGCGGTAGATTTCATTGCTTTACATCCACCAGGGATTTCCTAGGCTCGGACCGCACATTTGAGCCCAGACCTAGTCACAGACGAACAGTAAACCCATTTCCATGGTGATCTTCAAGTACATGGGATGTTTTGTCTCTTGGTACCGTATGGGGGCCGGGGGGATACAGTGAGCAAGAAGGAAGGAGAAAACAAGCTGGAGTTTGGTGCCCAGACTTTCTTTCTGGCGCTTTCATGACAAGATTTCTGCGACTAAGCAATGTGGATGCTCTCTGGGATTCTGAGCATTGGGAAAACCTGCCCTTCTGGGTTTCTGCTACTGACACATTGTTATTTGTGAGCCCTGGCTAGGGGCTGTCACCAGCCCCACTACTGGGATAAACACCTAAAGTGACTTGTCTCAGTGGTAGCTGCCATCAGGGCCGAGATGGACGTGGCTCTGGGTGTTTGGCAGGCCTGGGAAGGAACGCTACCTTTGGGTTGAACTTAGACGGGAGGAGAAGTGTTGTCTGAGAAGGTGTTGTTTTTCCCTATTTCACTGACCTCATTCCAAAAGCTATGATCCTTCTGATGAAGTCCTGTTCGACTCAGTTTGTCAGACGGACAAGTTTTTGGACAGCAACTGTAAGCCTTTGCTGGCTCTCTGTAACTTCAAAGCTGAGATGGATGAAGCCTCCCAGAGACTCCCCAGGTCTCCTCAGAGAGCTCAAGGTGGAGTCTTTCTCCTGACTCACCACCACTATACTCCTGGCTAGGCCCCCTGACACACCTTCTTTTCCACGCAGGCTCCAAGCTAAGTAGAGAGGGCAGCCTCCTCGTGTCCTCATCACAGAGGCTCTTGGGAGTGTTCTCGGGACGCTTGATTTGGGGAGAACCTAGCTGCTGTACGAGGCAGAACTCATCCTTTAAAGTTGCAGCCACGTTTTCCTCCTGATGTGGCCCCTTTACTGTCTGTATTATTCTGGAACACTGGAGGCAATGTCTTTCTCTGTGACCTGCACCTGATGAAGTTTCAGCTCTACAAAAGCAGTTTCTGGGGCTGCAGAAGTCAATGACTTCACAGTTTCTCAACACAGGGGTCTTCTCGCTAATTCTTTTGGAGGAAGCTCCCAGCCTCCCACATAAGAATTCATAGGAAAACTCCCCTCCAAACCCCTCCACCACTTTGGTCCATTTAAGATCTTACCCCTGTGGCGGGCGGAGGGATAGCCCGGCCCAGGGTCTGTGTCACGGTAGTGACTATCTCTAAAGATAGATTTGGGAGGCCCAAGCAGGCTCAATGTCTGTCCCTCAGCAATTTCAGGGGTGACTGAGCCTAAGGAAGGATTCCTGTTCGCTGCATCCTTGCTTTTCTCTTGCTTGGGCTTCAGTATCTCATGCGACTCTTTACTTTGGGTCTGTGCTAGTAGGATGTTATGGATTTAGAAGGGTTTTTCAGATCAATGCCATTACTCTTGCCAGTCATCTAGATAAGCCTTGTTTAGTAGGAAGTGTCCTAGCCTGCGTCCATAGATGGGGTTCTAGGCCCAGGATCATCACACCTTCAACACATCCCTTCCCCTCTCCGGGGCTCAGCTTTCTTTTCTGTACAAGGAGGAGACTGGGCGAAATTAGCTTTTCTGAAAATGCACACCTTAGAACTAGAAGCATCCTTAGTGAGAGAAGTCTGGGAGATTCTGGGTTAAATAGAGTTTGGAAGTTCCTTTACTGCATAACTCTCAGGGCTTTAAGTGTAATAAAAAAGCACTTAAAAACTACAAAGAGGGGTGTATAAAAAGGTTATATTTCCCAAACTCTACTTCATCCAATTCCCTTCATTTTTTCAGCCCAGATCATGGGACAAGTGTTCTGCGGAATATACTTCACAGCAGCAAAAGGCTAAATTATTACTAAAGCACCGACCCAAGCTGTAGAATTCCCTTTTTTCCCTGTATAATTTTTCCCTCTTGATTAAAAAACATACTGAATGTTTAGCTCTATAGGCAATACTGTAAAAGGCGAAAAAGAAGAAACATATTCAGACTGTTGAAGCCAAGCTCCTCTTTAAGATCTGCATTTTGGATAATAGTAATGCAAATGGGTAGGGATTATTAAGCAATTATTTAGTGTACTAGATACTGTGCTAAATGCTTTAATTGGATTATCTAATTTAATTCTCACAGGAACCTCATGAGGTGTCTATTACTTTTATGCCCTATTTTCAGATGAGGAAACTGCAGTTCAAAGAGGCTTGATAAACCGTGTGAGGCCACCCAACTAAGAAGAGGCAGTGGCAAGGCTTCAGATCACTGCAATCTCATTCTAAGAATTTTAAATAACCAACTTATTAAGTCTCCTTTTTTGTACCCCAATCCAGCAAGCTGCCATAACAAACCAGAAATAAACTAATTGCAATGGTAATTACCTTCCATCTAAAATTCTTGAGTTAGCATGAAATAATGTTGAATCATCAGTCTCTCATGAATACTGAAAATAGATATCTCTAACAACTAAATGTTACCAAATGATTTATTATGATTGGTGCTAAATTACAATGTATATGAAATGGAGTCATTTATGGAAACACATAAAAAATAGTTACCTATTTCTGTAATTATATTCACACAAGAATCTGAAATATAGTTTCTGGTCTGCCTTTTAAAATATATCCACAGAATGACTTTTGTAGTTTTCACCACACAATTTTACAATACTGATACCGCACCTGTATCATTTACCATACTATAAGAACTAAACAGAATATGAAAGCAGTTAATAGCAAATTAAAATTTTTATATCCATCAATGATTCCAAAGAAAATAGTTTGTTTCCACCAGCAGTGAGAATAGATGGTAGTAATTAGCATTGTAGATATTGCATACATAAATATGTATGTATATATTTATACGTTGCTCAGGGCCATTGTTCTATCATAGGCAGTTGCCTTTGGGATGGACCAGTGATTGCCAAAATGATGTGCAATTCCACTGGGACAATTAGTAGTACTATCTTTTATCATGTTTCTCTTGCAAAACAAATAGGTAAGAAAGAAATACAACAAGCCAAAATTTACAGTGTTACATACCAAGGTAAAAACAGTTACTGAGTTATTAGAGTCACAGTAGTTTATGTATATTTGCTATTCACAGACCGCAGACTTTTTGCTGGATAACCGAGCTGCTGGGAATTGATGACATGTAGACATGCATTCATGTGAGTCCATGATTAATGATGTTTATACTGTAATAAGCACATTCATTTTAACACCATTCAGTAAACAGATTAAAGTTTGAGCTAAATCTGCTATCACAATTATACACAAAAAGAACCTGTAAACAATTTGACATTACACTTATGTACAAGCGAACTGCATTGGAAAGGAGAAGAGGTAATTTCAGCGGGTGTCACTTGGTATGCATCAGTGTGCAACAAACTGACCCAAGTCATCAAGCACTTGAATGAGGTCAGGAAAAAGTAACATGAGCAAGGCCCCAGTAGAACACCACTCAGGGTTAGTACCAGTGAAATTCAGACTCCTTTATCTAGGGTGACATCACATTCAAAGCGTCCAAGATGGATATAAGAGGAGCATGAGGATCCCTGGCAAACCGAGATCACAGGTAGCATAATTAACAGGGTCTTTATAAGTGCCGATCGAGAGCGATGCCGATACTATTTAAACATGTTGATTTAATTTGGACAAATTATTTTGTTTGTTAGATTCTACCCCGTGCTCTGCTGGTTCTGAAAGATGTGGGGAACAGGAATTCAACTGAGATCATTCATTCAATTCCTTCAGCCAACACAAAGATTCTTGATGTTACAGACTAAGTTCCTATCAGAGAAACAAGTGAGATGCCATCACTAATATAAGTGGTGACCCACTTACAGGAGATCCCATTAACAGCTTTCAATGGGACTCTGAAATAGGGCCCCCTACGTTTCTGTTTTTGTGTTTTAAGTAGGGTACCACTCCAATAATTCCTGAATCCATTTCCTTAGATCAGAAACAGGGTAATGAGGGGTCTGGCACACCCACTTCTCCACCCCTCATGTTATACACACACACAAAAATTAATCTGTCCTTTTCTAAACTAAGCAGAATATTTTAAGCAAAATTATCCTGATTCAACATTCTCCTTTAGAATAAAAATGAATGAAAGAAAATGATAGGAGAACTTGAAGCCAAGGTTGATGTTAAACCTCCTCTTCTGCTCTAAAATTTTGGGGAAAAACAAACATTCCTTCTTCAAGCATCCTTAAACCTAATTAGAACATGAAATTGCTACAAAATTGGTTTTCTTTCTTATGCTTTTAAGACCACATTTGCAGGGAGATTTGGGGAATAAAAAAAAGGAATGACCATACTCGATAGGTTTGCAAATGTTTCTGACTGTCTGAGCAAACCTGACAGGTCCCTGGGAGGAGGAGTCTGCGCTTGGACCATCAGCTAAGACCTGGCCTGGGAGCCAGGCTGAGTTTCTGAAGGTATGGGCTGTATGCATACAAACTGATCCCAAGGAGCACCAGGGAAGCCCTGTTTGCATAGGTTGACTTAAAACACTTTTCATAGTCTCCAAAATATGCAAAGCACATGCCTATGAACGAAAACATAACTTACTGTATCCTTAAGAGTCATTTGGTCAAGAGTCAAGTCAGTCATTTGGTCATATGCATATAGGATGCCAAAACAGATAAGTAACATTTTCTTTCATTTAACTTTATGTTGTTCCTTCTTTGAGCAACTATTTTGGTATCTGTATAAACAGGCTTAAAGAGTTACTTGCAGGAGTCTAGGAAATGTTTGGTTATTATTACAATGTGCCCTTGAGCTTTAGTATATGTTTACAATATGCATATTAATTATTTACTATAGTTTTAAAATAATTAAACAGATAACTAGCTCCACCTACAAATACATAAGGCCACGGGGGGCACCCCCCCATGAATGATGAAGTAAAATCAATGAGAAGATAGTAAATTAACCAATAGGTAGGTGAAGTACCATTGGTATGGTAATCATTGGATTTGTGCTATCATAGACCTACATTTTCTTATTCTTTTCTTCCTAAACATCATCATGTTCATTTGGTGGGTTGTGTGTGTGTGTGTGTGTGTGTGTGTGTTTTAATGAGCAAGTTTGAAAACACATACAGTAGCTTGAAATTCCAACAAATGGTTCAAATTAGAAAGCCAGTTTTTCTAAGTTTGGCTTTTCCTTAAATGCACTTTTATTTGGTTTTGCATCCACAGATGTTAAACCTAGGTATTCTAACCATATTCTCTGTACCATAGATATATACATATACTCATAGTGGAAGAGACTTTTGGAAATTAGAACTATTTTAGACTATCTAGGAAATCAAAAATAAATTATAAGTCCCTCAAACCCAAAATTCCAAACAGTTTCAAACTAAGATTTATGTGTGTATACAAATGTATAGATATAGATATATATACATTTAGATAGATGTACACTCATATATACATATATACACAAAATTTATACATAAACATACATACACAACACACAAGTATACACACACTCCTCACACACACACACTCACATACTTCAGTGCAGTTTCTTTTCTCTAGATGACTCTCTTTTTTCCAACTTAGAATAGTAATGATGAGATGCTAGGGGCAGTCAATCATATTTGGATTTCTGACCTGTCATGAACAAAAACTGAAATTGTTTAAAAAGCCAAAAAGTAAAAATGGCAAATACGTGCATGTACATGCACACACACACATATACAGACACATTTTACTTTTCGTGAAATTTGCCCCAGTCACCTGTGAACAGCACAGCCAGCAGCTGTGGGTGCTATCCTCCTGACGTGGAAGCTATCTTACCACTGTGGGTTTCATAGGGCTCAGTACTCACTAGATACCTGTTCTACAACAAAGCCCCCTGATAGGGCTTTTACCATTAAGTACAGTCTGTGGTACCCCCAAAATCTTTTTTTCCTTGATCTCCTAGGGATATGCACGTCCAGTGGAACTTGCAACTCAAAATAGCGAACAACTTGCAGGAAGGATGTCAGGCCGGAATCATCCTGGCTACCTTTTGTTTAGAGCAGAAGAAACTATAAAAAGGTGAAATCCAGAGAACAGAGAAGAAGAGCTTATGTCATGAGGTGGTGAAGCTGTCAGCCTTGGGAGTCTAATAAACCCAGATGAAAATCTGTCTCTGCCGTTGTCAGGCTAGGTGCTACTTTACCTTTCTGAGTCTCACTGACCTCATCTGTGAAAAAGAGGAGAGTAACAAGATCTACCTCATTACGTTATTCTAGGATTAAATAAGGCATAGAAAACACCTAGTAGAGTTTCTAGCGCATAACAAGTTCGTAGTCTACATTGTTTATAACTTAAAATTTAAACCATAGGGCTTCCTTGGTGGCGCAGTGGTTGAGAGTCCGCCTGCCAATGCAGGGGACACGGGTTCGGGCCCTGGTCCGGGAGGATCCCACATGCCGCGGAGCAACTAAGCCCGTGCGCCACAATTACTGAGCCTATGTTCTAGAGCCAGTGAGCCACAACTACTGAGTCTGCGAGCCACAACTACTGAGCCCGCATGACACAACTACTGAAGCCCACATGCCTAGAGCCCATTCTCTGCAACAGGAGAAGCCACCACAATGAGAAGCCCACTCACCGCAACAAAGACCCAACACAGCCAAATGTAAATAAATAAAATAAATAAATTAAAAAAAATTTAAACCATAAATCTAGAACGTTGATCAGAGTTACATACAAAAATAATGTTAGCCTAGGATGCGAACTTGATCTGAATTCAAGTTCTGTATCCCAAGTTCGATTCCCTAGTAGATTATAATGCTCATCACGGTGACCTGTACACGGTATGCACTAAACAAATACCTGCTGAGTGAATGCATGAACAAATGAATAGATGAATGTCTGACTTCAACTCTCTGGGTCTTCAGTTTCCCTTGTACGAAATGGAGGTAGAATGATTGGACCTTTACTCTATCACTGTGATGTTGGTGTGATAAATGAAAAGAAAAATGCCAAATTATTTAAGATACAAACCTGTTTTGTGTTCTAATGAGGTCAGTACAAGTAAATGAAATAATGAGGCTCGGTAGCCAGGGCCTTGCTTAGACTTGTCATAGCTCTGAAAATGTGCGCATGGGGGTCATCTGTGTGGGTCTGAGGATCATATTTTCCAAGACCTAGATATCATCTTTAGTGAGGATGTTCGACCCAAAGAAACAAAGTACACAACGAGCAGTTAAAGGTGGAATTGTTGGCCTGTTCTAAGCACTCTTGCCCCCGCTTTCCTGTTTCCTTTCTGAGAGCACCTTGCTCTCTACTGTTGAAAAGCATCCTTAATCGGGTCACACGAACTCAGAATGCTCCCAAAGTGCTTCACAACAAACGCATTTAGCTGTTTTTAGGTTGATAACTTCACTGAAGTATCATTTTTCTGAGGCAGAAAAAGATTTAAGTAGAAGACAGAGTTAGACCATAGGCCTGCTTCATCACTACTGGAACCCTGGAAAAAAATGACCTATTTGTCTCTAAATCTCAGCATTCACATCTGTATAAAGGGGTAATAAATAAACCCTACGCAGATTTCAGGTGGTACAAATTATTATCATTCATTTCATCCTATCCCTTGGCCCAGAAGTCTTTCTCTACATGGTTAAGAATGCCTTGGAAAATCCGAGCCAACCCTTAGCTCAGGGTTTCGCAGCCTCAGCACTATTGACATTTGGGGCTGGATGACTCTTTGTTGTGAGGGCTGTCTTGCACGTGGTGGGATGTTTCGCGGCATCCCTGGTTTTTACTTACTGGATGCCAGTAGCACCTCTCAAGCCACAACCATCAAAAATATCCCCAGGCATTGCCAAAAGCCCCCTGGGGTGCAAAATCACGCCTGGATGAGAGCCACTGCCTTAAATGCACATAACCCACGCAAATCAGAGCCTTTCCTGGAAGTGTTTCTGTCTCTCACATGTAAGAAAAACCACTGACCACTGGCTGTAGTTGAGAAAAACTGCTAGTGATCAATGTGAATTCTATGCATAGTTTAGCTTTCAAGGCTTCCTTTTTCTTTCCTTTTTTTTTTCTTTTCTTTCAGTATGATGTCACTAGTGACTATATAAATGAAAATGAGTTTGATTTTCATCCAGAAATCTGTAACGTTTGAATTTTGTATCAGGAGACCAGCTTTACTCAACCTTCTCAAGTATTGACAAACAACTGTGCTGAATGAAAAGCTGTTAAACTTTGTGACCAAAGACGTTTTCCCTGAACTTGGATAGCATTACCATGGGCACTAGCCACCGACCCAACACTGACCTAAAAATTGCACATGTATGTGTATGCAGAGACACATACACACACAGACACAATTATAAAGCAGTTCTCCTCCACTACTTAGTTGCGCATCAATCCTCTTCCATTTGTGGTGGATGCAGCCAACAACAGCAATAAGAGAGTCTGCAGTTATGTTGATTTTTATTGTGCAAGTGCAGGTAAATTAGCTAAAGGTCAATTCTAAGAATACTGACAAGATGGAAGAGGTCGCTGGAGAGAGGAGACTTACTTAATCCTCCAGTTGGCGTGTAAGCGCTTTTAGAAGGCTGATTAACAGGAAAATCACCTCCTCCCTCCCCCAGGAAAAACCCCTTGATAGTCACTGGACTGGGACATATTTTTCTTCAGGCTTTTCAAAGTAAATTCCCTAAATAAAGCAAAGATGACAGTCTAGGAACTAAAAATTCTTTATCGAATAAACAACACAATTTGTTCACAAACAAGAAGAACATTTTTTTAAAGGTTAGGAAGCTAGGGAATAAAGAGAAGTAAACTTCCCTTGGGAAGTAAAGGAGGGAAAAGAAACTGAATCAAATTTAAGATTTAAAAAAAATTCTTGGCCAAATAATCTTAATTAGTGGCAACAAGTGCATTCATTTCATTAAGCACTCTTTACTTTCCTTTCATAGTTTTTACTTAAATATTAACTAATATCATGACAAGCATGAATTTAAGCCATCTATTCTCTATTTCCCGTTGCATGTGGGAATCTGGTACATCTCCAGTTACTGTGTTACATGGATAGAACCAACTGGGTCGTTGAAACCTCCAAATTTTTTTTCTTTCTGAATAATCATAGTACGGCCACCTCTCCTAGTCAGAGCGACTGGAAAATCAGAGAATTTCATGTCCTTACAAATGGAATTTTGAAAACACTCCTTATTTCTTTTTAAAAAATTTATTCTCCCCCATGGATTTTGCTTGAAGTTTTTAGTTAATGTTGGGGTTCAGGGTCTTCAACTCTGAGAACTTCCTAGTCCTGCTTGAATCAAATTGGACACACTTAGCAATACAATGACTCAGGATTTCATCCGTGAAGTAGAGCTAAATTCACTAAACATTCCATATTCATTTTGGTGGCTTGTATGTGCAGTTACTGGAACCCCCTTTGGGGCCATACACATCATTACATTATGGATCACTCGAAGGTTCCTCTGACTCAAGCTGTAAAAGGGCCTAGAAATGAACAACTTACTTGGAAAAGGTCATTATTTTTGTTCCTTGTTGGGTATCATTAGGACACATCTCACTCAGAGATGTGCTTCCATCTACCCAGTCATAAAACTATATTGATGTAGGTTTTCAGTTTGGAAAAAAAAAAAAAGGCACAAACATCAAACATACACGAAAGGAAGAAAATGTTATGATTGACAGGCAGATGAAAGGGCAAACAAATTATGGAAATCTGCTCTGCCCTAGTCCTAGAATGTTCTTTGGGTCTTTTTTCTTAAGATAATGAATCATGCATGCTTTGACTCCTTTGTAGTGGAAAGAAAGTGAGAGGAAGCGCCACTAGGAAGTGAGAGAAATGTTCACCTCTGCAGAGTCCTTAAAGAGCAGAGTTTCTTAAAGGAAGGTCCACAGACCATCTCATCAAAACCATTAAGGATGATAGCCCAAAATGCAGATTCCTTGGCCCCGCTTGAAGTTTCTGAGTCAGACTTTCTGGGGTTAGGGTCAAGGAATCTGCATTTTTACGCAAGTGCTGCAAATGATTTTATGCACGCTGAGTATTGGAAACACGGCCAAAACTTCTGCAGTGGAGGTCACTAGGGGAAGAATCTCCATTCCAATGTATATGGCAAGATGAGAAAAACAGACATTCCAAACAAATAAGCTTTGTGCTTGCATCACAAAGCTGTGATTATTAAAGTTTAACAAACACTCTTTTCTTTCATCAGGGGTGGAGAGCAATAACCATTTCTTCTAAAATCAGAATGATGAAGGTAATATAAATCAAACCCATTTCAGCAGGTTTCATTTGGTCTAATTTCTCTGCAGATATTAATCATTGTACAGTCCTGTTCAAACGACATCTAACTCCATATTACCTCAGAATACAGAATGCTCACTCTGATTCTTTCTCTCTTGTGTTATTTTGACAATATAAAAGAAAATAAATAAATTGGAACAGTGGGCCATCAAGATTGCAAGATGCCAACAGTACCAAGACATTAAGAGAGAAACGGCCCATGCTAAACGTATAACCCAGCATGCAGATTGGCAAAAACATTCATCCGCCACAGAGTCATGGGGGAAAAAATAACTCCCATCATTTTTCCTTTGAAAATTGCCATGTCACGTGAAGGTGACAAACGATTCTTCCTAAAAGCTCACAGAGTTTTAAATCTAGGAAATATCCTCCAGAAGACCAAGACAAGTCAAGTTGCACGTTATGATAGCTCGTGGCAGAAAATACCAGCACTTAAGTGTTCTGGATTGAGACACTATAAATACAAAGTTGGAACTTTGAAACTGTAGCAGAGAAAAATATATGAGAATCAAAGTTTGTTTCCCATTTTGGGAGTTGGGGTCAAGTAATTTTGCAAAACACCATATATGCCTTTTCTTTGTCTCACTGGAGCATGTTTTGCTTGGCACAGACAAAGGATAATCAGAAAGGAATCTAAATCTAAAGGAATCAGAAAGGATAATCAGAGAAGCAAAAGTAATCCAGAAGCACAAACAGTGGGAACTAAGAGGACCCCAAATGAACAACACACATCTGGTCTGTGCCTATGGATAAAGGTGCCCCAAACAAGGCCAATGGAAAAGTGAAAAAATCCTTGTTAGCTCCCCTTTGATAGATGTATCCCCTGCAAATGAATTGGTTGGGGGTAGACATAGCTATGGAGGAATAAAGAACAAAGGGAACACTTACGGTTTGTGAATTGTTCCCCTTTTAATATAATTCATCATGCATGTATTTCCAGGAAGGTAACTGTGCCTACAATTACAAAGGATAACATCACTGCAACTTTTGGAAACCACTTCACTTTGATGTTTTATAGCCATATCTCAGGGCAATTTTTTTCTTAGCAGGGGGAGGGAGAGCACACTACCACAATGACCCAACAGTTTTATTTTCCTGTCTTCCCCCTTTCCTGCTAAACACAGATCACTCCCTTTTTGACAGTGGGTAGGGGGACTTTATTTTAAATATAGTTCTGCCTTCAGAAGACCCATGTACCATAGAGAATGACATCCCCAAGCTCAATGGATTTTAGCATTGCAGAATTTTCTAGGAGGCTACCTGAGTAGGGGCTCTGCACATATGATTCGTTATTCATTTGACCTATTTGATGCTACTAGTCTCTTCATATCAGCCCTTGTCATAACCAATATTCAAGAAGCGAGCCATATATATTGTTCTGTCCGGAAAGGAACTAAAAGTTCTTCTAACTATTTTTAGTTCAGGAAAATGGGCCTGATTCATGGTGCAGGGCCACTACAGCATTTCATCTTCTAACTCACTTACCCAGAACTCATCTCCAACGTTGCAGGCCACACAGACCTCACTTGAACTCCACCTGAACTAGGACTGAAGATGTCCATGGACTCGGTGCCTCTGCAGAGCCTTTTACTGATCAGGTCTACCATCATCTCCACACCAACAACCACACAAATGAACACCATGTTGTTGTTTCAGCTACTTGGACTATTTGGTGTGAGTGTCAGTCTAGAGCTGACTCACATTTAAAATGTTACTGTTGTTTTAAACAGACTTGCCACCACTGGTTTTGTTCACTGGGGGTATAAAGACAGCCTAAACAGAAACAAATTCATGACAGGTCAAAGAACAGAGAAATAATGCCATGAACATTTTCTTTTGCAGTGTTTAATTTCCTATTTAAAGTACGTAGTAGGAGTAGTGTGTTGACTGTCATCTTACTAGTTCTCTAATTCTTATTAGTGTGTTTCTGTCTTGAAGGCATGATAATCAGGTCTGAAATTTCAGAAAGTTGGGACTTTGGCCATTTTAGTTAGACCCCCAACTCTTTGACAGAACTTCCAGTAGGACCATAAGAATCATTTGACCAAAGTGAGTTTGGGGATATTTTCACCAAATTCAACTTCTTGGCCCATTAAGTTCTATGATCCTTTGCAGAATCTTCTATTATTAATATGACATTTTGATGTGGTATAAAGAAACACTGAAAAGAATGAAGACATACGGGTAGGCTGTACAAAGCTAGGTTGTAGTTAACGTTAAATGTCTGCTAATATACTACTGCAAAAAAGAACACCACTTAAACTCATAATTATAATTCTCTTGACGACTCAGCTCCCCAAATGACCTTTCTTTTCCACTTCAGCAAAACTGTAAAGTCCATTCGAACCATTAGGACAAGAAAACATTGGCTAAGTCTGTTGCCCAGGTGTAAGAATTAATAAAAATTCAGAAAGATATCCATATACTAATGGGCAATAGTAACAGGAATCAAGACAGACCTCTTACATGATAAACGTGCATCAGTGAAAGATTTCAAAAAGGAGCAATTGGTCATTAAGTTTCCCTCCTACAAACATCATCCAGTTGCCTTTATTACCTGTGATACACATACACACACACACACACACAGTAAAAAAAAAAAAATTAGTAGTGCTTGGCACACAATTAATGATGGACAAATTATATTTTCAGTTCCCACTGAAATGCACAAGGAATGCTGAAAGTAAAAACTTGCCCTTTAATCTTCACTTACCACAAGTCTATGAAAAAACTATTGGTACGTTAATAGAATACAGAGTCACATGGATGGATGGCTGTTAACAGTATCTTTTTGGCTGTGTCTATACAGGTGAAGGATATAATCAAGAAAGACAGTTCAGAAAGCCAAAGTCTTAATTTCAGAGCTTCAGTTATCTAGCTGGGTTGTTCACAGACATCACAGAAACGACAGCCAAATCCCAGTACGGACACAGCCAAATCCCAGATCCCAAAGGCAAAAAAAAAAGAAACTGGATATAAGGAAGTAACAGTGAAGCACTGCAATTTGAACAAGTTATGAGACATTACTAGGAGGGGTGTGGAATACGATTTCCTCTTAAAACAAAAGGCTGGACGCTCATCCAAGTGCTGTGTGTTTTTCTTACTTCCACAGCTACACGGGAATGCAGAGAACTCGATGTGGATTACGTGAAAAGGCCACACGATGAAAACGTGGGCAGTAAGGACTCTGAAAACACTGCGAGAAGGAAGGTAATTCAGCTCAGGGTAGAGAAGGCTGCACATGGGGTCGTTTTGCAGTCATTTTTGCGGATTAGGGATGTTTTGTTTTTTTAAAAAAAAACACAAAGAATATGTGACTAGCTCTTCTCACCTTCTCCTAGTGCAGAGAAAGAGCAACGCAGTAAAATGGAGCCTGAGGGTGTTAATTTTGAAATAAGGAAGGTAATTTGTTGATGATGAAGGTTCTCTGATGTTAGGAAGTGTTGCCAAGAGGTTGGGAAATCTTCCCAGAAGGGTTTTAAGATAAGAGCAGAGGCTCCTGTGTCTGAAGGACTCTAAGAGGGTGCTGCTGGGAGCAGAAGCACACCTCTTAGGAGGCCCAGGCCCTGGGCTCATGTGCACTGTGTGTATATACACACTTTGTTGGGCTTGTGTTGCACAAATACTCATGCATACGGAGTCAATATAAACTGGCACATAATCGATTTGAGTGAAAAGTCATATAAATCTGCCATTCCCCCCTTACCCCATAAACAAAAGGGAAAAGGAAAATTTAAAAATTCAGACCTATGGCAATGGGTCAGATCTCTACCATATTCTCATTCAAAGGAGGGAGGTAGAAGAGGAGAGCAAAACCCAGTTTGGGATAAATGATTCCCAAGGCCTCTCAGCTATACTTATGTAGCTGGCTCTCATTATACGTAAGATACTCAGCACACGGGACCAAGTTAACAAACAAATAAAGAACAAAAAGAAGAGAGAGAGATTCTTATACTTCCACATCTGGAAAGAAATCTACCCTGTGGATTGACATGTTAAGGTGAACTAGGTAAACAGGCAGTAGTATATCAATGGGCTACTGTATTCTAACAAACGTGTATTGTTAGTTATTGTTTTTCTTTTCAGATATGAATTTCTTTTAGGAGGTTTACTTCAAAATGGTGACACGATCTGTTTCTTCTCCCACCTCCCCCGCCCTCCACTATAGATGATACTTCCGTAGAAGTTCAGATTGCCATGGATGTTTTCGCTCAGGGAACCTCTCTGGGATTTTGATCTTCAGGAAATCCTGGATGCATTTCTCCAGCTCTTCCTCAATTGAGAGCTTTTCCTTAACAGGTTTTTTTTTGCTGCTCACGTTCGACTCCCTGGAGCCCGAAGTCAGAGTCCGGAGCAGATCACTTTTCCGTCGCATCTCTGACTGCTGGATCAGTTGGACGGGGCCCTTCTTGATGGGACGGTCCAGAGTCTGGATGTTGGTCTGGCGCGTCACAGGCCCACAGATGACTGTCTCCTGGGGAGAGCTGGCCTCAGACTGGCTGTCGCAGCTGGAGCTGGAGAGGTCATTGCAAGAGGTGCCACTCTCTCCTTCTTTGTCACCCTTGCCATTCTTGCAGCAGCAATCACAGTGCGAGGATGACCACCTAGATGGCTCACCTGCAAGGAAGCACAGGACCCAAGGGATGAATGCCAGGCAGCTCAGTGTGGAGTAACAACACAGCAAGTGAACACACACACACACACACGAGCATCCACAACCATGTCTTTAGAAGAAATGGGATGGCACACGGAATGGGCTGCAACAGGAGTACCCAGCAGCCAAGTTCATCGAGCGAAGCAAGTTAATGATGGCGTGCTGCATGACAAGAAATATAGTATAATGCTTCAGCCCATGGGCACTGGAGTCAGACAGTTACTCAGCTATACCATCACTAACCTTGCTACGTTGGCATATCCCTTAAATTCTCAAAGCTTCAGTTTCCTTATCTGTGAGATGAGGATAGTAATTTCCCCACTTCCAAGAGTTGTAGGGTGGATTTAGACAAGGCAAGTGAAATTCTTAATGCAATGTGTGGCATGCAGTGAGCGCTCAATAAATGCTAGCTGATTTTACTGTGGCTGATGTTAAACCCTAATCCAATGCCCCATGTTATTGCAGTCAGGTAAACAGGGGGAGTCTAGAAGAGTGGAATGACAGCTACCAGTTAGGGAGGGCTTACTTTGTGCTGGCCCCCATGTAAGCTCTGTGCATGCATCAATTCACCGGGTCCTCATGATAATTTGAAGAAATCAGTAGTTCCACTCCCAGTTTCCATACAAGGAAACTAAGACCCTGGGAATTTAAGAAACTTGTTGTAGTTTGCACTATCTGTAAATGGCAGGGCTGGGATTTGAATACAGGTCTCCCAAATACTATAACCAAGGCTGTCTGTAAAATTCCTGCTTCTCTTTCAAAACAATTTTCAATTGTTTTGATTTTCAATTTTCTCTGAATCCTTGTTTACCTATCCTCAGAAGTAGTTGTTAAATTTTTCCTCTGAGTTATGGTCTACTTTTGTAAATACATCTATTATTGCACATATCATATTTTGTTATAGTTCTTTTCTACCTTAGGCATCTCAGCTACTATACCGTGAGCACCCTGAGGTGGACAAGGTGAAATGTTCCTTGTTGTCCTCCCAGAAAATAGCTCAAGTCACAGTGTAGAAATTCATTAAAATAGTATCCTAATAATAACATTTAAATACCTGGATCCAGCCATACCTGAAGCCAGACCTGTCAATGAGCCTTCACTTATATGACCCACTACAATATATTTAAGCCAGTGTGAATTCCTCTCTCCCTATTTCCCTAAGTCTTGATTCATAGCATTGCGTTGAGCTATTTGGAGGCAGAGCCACTTTTCAGATACTCAGTTGGTGGCTCCCTAAACTAGGAAATCCACAATTATGGCACAAAGCAATTTCCTAAACATAAGTCACTGCTCCCAGCCTTCCACCCTTTGAACAGTGTTCAAAGGAGTCATGAACTTAATATTGTTTACTGATCATATGTTATACACTGGGTACTTCATATAGTTCATTGCACTTAAGCCATAAAAAAAAAAGGGAAATCAGGGCTTCCCTGGTGGCGCAGTGATTGAGAGTCTGCCTGCCGATGCAGGGGACATGGGTTCGTGCCCCGGTCCGGGAGGATCCCGCATGCCGCGGAGCAGCTGGGCCCGTGAGCCATGGCTGCTGAGCCTGCGCGTCCGGAGCCTGTGCTCTGCAACAGGAGAGGCCACAACAGTGAGAGGCCTGTGTACCGCAAAAAAAAAAAAAAAAAAAAAAAAAAGGAAATCAATCCCCTTTATAATGCTAATATTGAGGACAAGGATAATGTGGTACGTTTATACGTTTTAAAGGAGACATAGTTTTGATTTGCACTATATCTTATACTCATAAATAATAAGTCACATGATAATAAGATCTCACTTTATTGTCATTTCTAATGTGGTCAAAGTAGAGGAACCCTAGAATGGAAACCATTAGGAAAGTTATATCCTGCCGTCTTTTACAATGCCTGCCTTCTACATAGCTAAGTGATTTAAATATTTATAGCAATTTATACATTTTTCCCCTGAGATAGTAAAAAAAAAAAAAAGTCCCTGTAAAGCACAATTCCAAAAGTCTCTCTCACGTATACCTGCTCTTCTGAACCACTTTTTAAAATGTGACTGAGTATTCATGTACTTATATACCCATTAAACGAAAGGCAACAATCCCATTAGCTAAAAGGAATCACCACATCAGTAATGTCCTAGTTATCTCAGGCTATTACAAACAAATCTCTTCCGTGCAACAGAGAAACTGTTCAACACGTGCCAGCTGGTAACAGAAAATAGCAGCAACAGAAAATGCTTTCTGTCTGCCAGCCCAGACTCTGAGGTGAACGTTTTTTCTCCTTCAGAAGGCAGACTTTGCCTCTGCCTCTCCAAACCTGACCATCCCTATACTAATATGACTCGATGGAAAAATGGCTCCAGCTAACTGGACCAAGGAAAAGTAATCACCTCAACCCAGAGTTGATCTAGTTTTATTTTTTATTTTTTGAGAAAAGTTCAGAAATTGAACTTAGCCTTAAAAAAAAGAAAGAAGGGGAACAGGAGAAAGACAGAAAGGAGAAGAAGAAGGAGATGTGCTGGAGTACTCCTATTACCTTAAAACAAGACGACAAAATATTTTGGCCATAAAACCTGCTGTACCGGTCGAAATACAAGCCTGTGTTTCTCTGCCCAGCAGTTACCTTCCCCTGAAAGTCATTCCATTCAGTGGACTTGGAGGGAAACCTGAGGCTTTTCTAAAAGGCATTTTAACAACGCAAACACCATCATGCGAGGGAGTCCTGTGTATTCATGTGGAAAACCGCACGCAGCCCTCCAAGATCTGTCCAAGCCAAGAACCTGGCACAGATGCATTATTTCCTCCCTGGACTGCCAGGATGATCACGGATTTAAATGTCAGCTGGGATCCACCAGCTTCTAGGCAAACAGAAGTATTACTTTCCACTTATTCTAGGCGCTATCACTATTAAAGGGAAATGAAACAAATTAATTTTAGTGGAGCTTGTCATACTACCACGTTTCAATATTTAATGAGCACATCTGAATGTTTTACTATTTTGGAAAGATAATTCATAAGATGGCTTCTGAAGTCTACACCTTAGGTTGAAATCAAGGAAGAATATGGGATTAACACAGTCTAGCTGGAGGTGCTTCGTGAAGAGTCATTATGAAATTTGAAAAATAATCAAACGTGAGAAGAGAACCACGCTGTTTCTTTTTTGGTAGCACTGTCTGGCGTATCACCCCCTTCCTGAGAATTTAACCACAGCAGACAGAGGTTACAAACCAGAACACAGAAAACCCTTTCGCCCTTGCAGTCCCACTGACATGTACTCACCTGTTCCGGAAAGTGTAAATACATCTATGAAAGGTATGTTCTGTAACTCTAGGTATTCTAGAATCCGCCCAATTACAGCAAAATATGATCTCCTAAATACTCTGGTACTTCAGGTTGCAACACACTTTTGCTCTCAATTTGCTGAGGTTTCAATGCTGGCTGGAATAAATCTCTCCATTTGAGGGGAAAATAGGTTACAATTGATTAGTCAGATAGAGGGAGAAAGCCATTTCATTGCCAGAAAAGTCTGATTTATTGATATTAAAAAAGCAAAACCTCCACTGCCTTTCGAGGGGTGTATTAACTAGTTGCTGGTCAAAGAGCCTAATAGCTCTTCCTTATTTTTAAATAAACCATTGCTGAATTTGCTGGATTACATTTTTGCTGCCTGGCACATAATAGAGGTTTGATAAATGTCTGACGATTAAATGAATGAGCCAGACACATGCGTTGAATTATATCAAGTTGATAATGTAGCAGACAGATGTCAGGCTCCAGAGTCAGGCCCTGAAATATGTCAGCTTGGATCAATTACTTTACCTCTCTAAGCCTCAGTTTCCTCATCTGAAAAATAAGGCTAGTAATAGTATCTTCCTCATAAGGGTTTTAGGAAAATTAAATGAGATAGTTAATGAAGGTAAAGATGTTTCACGGTTTGTGGCATCCAATACGCATTTCAATCAGTGTACACGTTCCACATTTGTTCTACCAGAAGCCAGACACTGATCTACATAAACGAAAAAGATCAGGAGCTTGTTAGATATGATGATTAGGTTTCCACTAACACGCTATAAAACCAATTCTTAGGTCTGGCTGGAGCATCATGTTGGGAAGAACACTGATGCTATAATTGGACTCGTCAGGAAAATGTACACCGAGCATTTCATAATGTCTGACTCTATTTGGGACTGGAGAGGAACATAGTATATGACCAGGGGATCATTTTGGAAGGAAGGTTCCTTCAAAGTGCAGTGCTTAGAATTTCACAAATGGATGAGTCTTCCAGGATAAAAATTTACTTTAGGATGCATCAGATAAATTTAAACCCAGAGCCCAGGGAAATTTGTAGTTTGGATTAAATGGTAAGGGGCAGGAAACTCAATAGCCTCAAGTCCTTAAACACTGAATCTTCCAACATTTTACAACTTGGAAAAATTGAGGACCAGTCAAGAAAATTATATGATTACACTCGCTCCCTTTCCACTGTAGCCCTAAGTCCGTACTGACAAAGAAGGAATAAAAGAGGAAAGACAACAGAATCTTTCTCCCCTATGAAAAATTCAAACCGGACTGAGGGAAGCACGACTTAGAAAACTCACAAAGTGCTTATGCATTTTTAAAAGAGGCAGTTCTGCAATCTACCCACACTTCAAATTCTCCACCTGCTAATAATGGTTGTGAACACAATGCACATCATTTACAGCAACAACTGGGAAAACTGCTTTCCCCTGTCTTCTCTGTCAATGATGTAGGAACCTGCCAGTCTGGGAGCTAGGTGGTCAGATTTAATTTATCAAGGCTGCTGAAACACTTTCTCGGTGTCCCAGATGAAAAGGCAATAATGCCCAAATTGATGTTTTTATAATTCTGCTAACCTTGGAAAAGATATTGCATAGTGGAGGTTGGGAATAGGCAGACCGTGCAAGCATCTGAGAAAAATACATCTTCCAGCTTGACAATCATCATTTCTTGCTTGTGGTTGACCTTTTCCACTCAGGGACATTTGGCCTTGAAGGGACCCAGCTGGGGATCCTCATTAAGACATGGCAAGTTTGGGCAACAGCAGACAGTTAAACCACCCGTGCATCTGCCAGGGCCAGTCAGGAAAACAGACGTTCCACCTGTTATCTGAACAGGGAGAATTTAATATAAGGAATTGGTTAAACAGATGTTGGAGGAGTCAAAGATAGTGACTGCTAGAGGCAGATACCACCCTTAGGGCTGGGGAGACAAATAAAAGAGAGGGGGTTACTAGAACCTAGATGCTGGCAAAAGGCATCCTATGGGAGGTGAGACCCAGGCATGTGAGGAGGGCACCATGACTGCTGGTCCTGGTATCTCTGAAGGAGACTGGCTCTGGGGATTACAGAAAAAAAAAAAAAAAAAAAAAAAGAGAAGTGGAACCAACTGCTTCTGGGGTAAATAAAAGCTGAGTTGATTCTGATGAGAGCAGGAAGCAAATAAGGAGTCCTTCTTCTCCCCCTGTTATTACGGTCTTCCTCTAGCGCCCTCTACAGACAGAATCTAACAGGACGCCAGCTTGGCCAATGAAGAGGGTGGTTAGCTGAATCCCAGCCTCAGCATCAGACAGCACAGTAGAGAGGGGTGGGTTTGAAGCCGAGAGACAACAGCTTAATAACAGCACACAGACCCCGCCAGGGATGCAACAGAAAAGAAAGACACAGCTCTCGACCTGCTGGACCATGACTGCAAATGGAGGAGTTAGGGAACGGAAGTAAGAACCACCATCTCGGGCTTCCCTGGTGGTGCAGTGGTTGAGAGTCTGCCTGCTGATGCAGGGGACACGGGTTTGAGCCCTGGTCTGGAAGGATCCCACATGCTGCGGAGCAACTGGGCCCATGAGCCACAACTACTGAGCCTGCGTGTCTGGAGCCTCTGCTCCGCAAGCCGCAAGAATAGAGTCCGCGATAGTGAGAGGCCTGCGCACCACGATGAAGAGTGGCCCCCGCTCGCCGCAACTGGAGAAAGCCCTCGCACAGAAACGAAGACCCAACACAGCCAAAAATAAATAAATAAATAAATATAAAAATCATCTCAGTTCAGTTTCTGCCCAGCTGCCCTTTCTTTTACCTTAAGTGTTTTGCATCTGATCATCCCTCTACCAGCAACTTATTCTTCTGACTTCCACCTGTTCAGCACTTTTTTGTCCATCCCTTTCTCAGAGCACCTTACCTATTCATCCCCCAACCCAATTTAAGCCAGTCCTAACTTCCAACCTGTTTCTATCACACCACCACAATGTGTAACTATGGATGTGTTTCTAGGTTTGTTTAATGTCCGTTTTCCTGTGTTAAAGCCTGGGTTTGTCCTCTTCTGAATTCTAATGCACACTCCAGGGTACATAAACACTAGGCTATCAGGGCAGCAGGAAATATCTGCATGAAAATGAACGGGAGAGGAAATGGATGATGTGTACAGAAAGTAATTTTTGGTTTACAGTGTTTGTGAGAGGCAGTAAACCTTCCACCAAAAGAAAAAAAAAAGATAGAGAAAACTGACCTGCAAAACGGAAAACATTTAGGCATATCACTGGACATTTATATGCATGTGGCAAAAACATAAAACATGCTGATCAACAGAGATAGCGGCAAAATCCATCCAGAACTGAATAACTGTATATACAGATTTTCTAACTGATCATCACTCATAATTATTTATTAATATCCAAAAATTCCCAAAGGCATTATACAACTTCAGTAAAAATGAACGTTCTTAACCACTCAACTATGGTCTCTAGTCACATAATTTTCCACTTTGGTGATGCTCAGACACCCTCCTAGCTCAGGCTTTTCACCTGTGAGGTGTCTCTCTAAATAAAGCAATGCGATCATGTGTATAAGGCTGTAATCCTGAACTTTAACTTTCTGGTCTACTGCCTTGCTCTTTCAAGTGCTCCTTGATGACACATTTATTTCACATTCTCCAGGGCCTTTTGTCCTTCTCTTACTTTCCTCCTCTTTACTGTATTTCCTCCTTTTAAGTCTCAGCATTTTTCAGCTAAGATCATACTGAATTACTCCTGTCCCCAAAGTCCTTATTTGCCTATTTCATAGGGAGTTCTGTGGCCCATCTGATCTCTCTTCCCACCCAGTCTTGGGACTTGCTTTTATATTTTTCTTCACCAATTTTCATAAACTTGAACAAGTCCCCCAAATAATAAGTTCTGCTACAACTCCTCTCAATCAATATCTCAGAGTGTTTTATCTCTTAGAATGAAATGTATATGAAATTATTACAGGGTTTGCATGTCCCCCTTTTCCAGTAAAACCACCCTTCTTTTCCTTTATGGAACTGCCTCTTCCCTATCACATCCTGAAGGGGCTGTCAACCATGGTGCCACGTCTGGCCATAACGGGAGGACACATGGACCAAATGTGAACTTCCCATCTCCCAACTGTAGTGGATGATTCAGGCACGGTCAAGTGAGCCAAGCTGGGTGAATCGGAGTCCCCACTGTGACTGTTTTACTTGAACTTATGGGTAGTATCTGCCTTATGATGTGGGATGTACCAAACCAGGAGGATGGGAGTTCACTGGCTATTTTCCTTACCAGTTCGAGAGAATATTCACGCATGAAGAAGCCAAGCAGGACAGGCAAAGCTGACAAAGAGACAGAGCCCCACATCTAGTGGTATCACGAGTTGGCCCCGTTCCCAGCATTATAATTTTACAAGCCAAGAAATTCTCTGTTGACTTAATCTAGTGAAAGGTAATTTTGTGTTACTTACAATAAAAGTCTTGAACACTATATCAAATTCATATTAACACCTTTAATTTCTGTCTAGTTTACCTCTGTCATCTTCTGAACACTTGTACAATTCTACCACTAATATTGGTCAGTGCTTTAGAGAACAAGTACTGTTAGTTGTCTAAGCTACTTTGTTGGTGACTTGTTTCTTTTCTGGAATCATAGCCTCTTTGCTACACTAGTCCCAACAAATTTGACTAACACTCTCAAGAGACATACTAAGGCAATACTGCCACCTGTTGTACATAGTTATTCCAACGATAAATAAAACAATAGTTGTACCTCCAAAACCAGAAACTTAGCATAATAATAGATATCATTTATTGAGGACTCCTATGTGCCTAGCATTGTGCTTAGCACTTTACATAATCTAATCTTCACAGTAACTCTACAGGTGGATTGTTACTCTCTTTCCTTTTTGTGGAAGACAAAACTGTAGCTCAGAGTGGTCAATTATCTGACCCAAAGTTGCAGAGTTTACATGTAGCAGATTAAGAACGCTGATGTTAGACTTCCATTCCCCAGAACTTAAGAAATAAATTTCTGGTTTTGATAAGAAAAAAAAGAATTCAAGTCGAGGTCTCTTTTAATGCAAAGCCTCTGCTCTTTTTGGTGGA